>NW_006408519.1:11158363-11199299 GCF_000296735.1 Chrysochloris asiatica
TTATAGTATTTGGCTTTATCTTCTCGAGCTGATCTTTGAAATTTCCTGTTCAGCTCTTGCACCTCTTCAATTTTTCCATTTGCTTTGGCTTCTCTACGTTAGCTACTTATTTTTCTCTTCCTTTTATTCAAATTTTTTCTTCTTTTTTTCCCTCGCCACTGGATTTAACTAAAATAAGAATATTACTTTAAAGATCACTACATAAAAGTTAAGCAATTGTTTGACAGCAAGCAATTATACAATTTAATATCTTATGGTCAAGATGCTTATTTCAAAAGTGCAATGCAATCTGTAGATTAATCACATCCTTTAGCTAGTCTGTAAACTTGCCTGCCAGCAAATCAAAGGTTGGAATTTGTCAATTGGTAGCATAGTGGTTACGAATCAGGCTGCGAACCGCAAGGTCAGCAGTTCAAAACTACCAGCTGCTCCATGGGAGAAAGATGAGGCTTTATGCTCCCGTAAAGATTTACAGCCTCGGAAACCCTGTTCACGGTCACTATGGATTAGAACCAACTCGACGGCACTTAACAACAACAACAACCCAGTGTATTAGAAGAAACAGCCAAAGGATCATTATAACTATATATTCAAACTTACACCTCTATTCACAGAATAATGCCTTGAGATTTAGATAAAAACGTGGCAAGGTTCTAGAGGCAGTCTTTGACATAATCTTACACAACTGTCAACCTTGTTTTCACCAAGGAACTCCTTCCTGGACTGTTGCAGAGATGATTCTATTGATATTAGGAGTGGATGGTAGACTATCCTGTCTATACAGTGACCTCTGAGCTCACCTTCAAGGAATCCTCTTGGACCTAGAGTTTTATATACACCACTGACCAGGTGAAAACCCTTCATTTTTTTATGGAGACAAGAGGTCTCAAAAAGGGTAACTGATTTAAGGTCTAAGGTCACTTATCTAGTCTGTCCGTGATAGAGCCAAGTCTAAAACTATAGACATTAAACTACATCATAAAGCATTTTTATTAAAACAAACACTTTTGTCATTTCAAGAGATGGGAATGCCACTGAAGCAGAAGATTAGGCTATTTTTCTTCTGTAATTTCTTTATTATGAAAAATCTCAACACAGAGCAAAGTAGAGAGAATAATATAATGAGCCCAGTTCTAGCAATTATCAAGTGATGATCAATCTTGTTGCATCTATACCAAACCCAAAGTCCTGATGTAGCATGTAGTATAAGCACTGGATCACAAGGCTAGCTTGAACTACAAGGTCAGCAGTTAAAACGCACCTGCTGCTCCTTGGGAACCCTGTTCAGGGTCACTATGAGACAGAACTGACTCTACAGCACTTAACAACAACACACTAAACCCACACTGTTGTTGCTATTGTTAAGTGCCATGGAGTTAGTTCCGACTCCTAGCAACCCTACATAGGGTCTCCAAGGAGTGGCTGGTGGGTTTGAACTGCCAATCCTGCAGTTAGAAGTCCAGCACTTACCATACAGCACTACACGAGAACGCCCACATTACAATGAAGCAAATCCTAGTCATTCCATCTGTAAATACTCTGGCATGTAGCTCTAAAAGAACTTTTTAAAATTCCTATTTAAAAGGTGTAAATACTTAGTATCAACAAATCTCCAGTTAGTGTTCAAATTTTTATCTGCTGACACTGTTCATCATGAAAGATAATTTAGCTAACAGACTTTATGAGCTTGAGTCTAACACTTAAGCTTAAAGGATACAATTTTCTTTAGAAAAGAATGTTAAGAGACAGAATTGCTACTTCTCTATTCATCTTTACTTTACCTTTCTTTAAAAAAAAAAAAGAAGAAGAAGAAAAAGTGAGGTGAAGGAAAAAAAAAAAAAAAAAAAGACTCCTTTACTAAATGAGATAAAAAAGATAGTCCTTCACTCTTAAGGTTCTCCACCAAACAAAGTGATGTGTCTTAACAAATTCCTACAGACTTGTGAAAGTCAAGACTTAAATTTTCAGGAATTTTGCAAGTAGTCATTTAAAATTGATCATGATTGGAACATTTAAACCACAGAAACTGGCAAACTACAAATCAAGCATTTTCTACCCTGCTGTTGTTGTTAAGTGCCATCGAGTCAATTCCAACTCATTGTGACCCTAATACAGGGTTTCCAAGGAGTAGCTGGTGAACTTGAACCACCAACCTTGCAATTCAAACTGACTTAGCGGTCCAGAGCAGTCACCCACAGTGCCACAGCTGGTTTTCATTACTTTATCAGCACCCCACTGGGCAAGTATCTTAATTTGTATGCTATACTTAATTCATACCAAAGCTCCTACACTCGGCAAACATTTAAAATTAAAACTAACTCAGTTTAGGTTTTCATCTTAAAGGAAGAAAATAAAAAATGTAACACTCAAAATAAAAACTTAAAGTGAATTTTTACAGCACTTTTGATTGTTTGGAGAATGCTACACTTATAGTCTAAGTTGTCTGTCACTATTAACTAATAACAAGGTGAATCACTGTCTCTCTGTTCCTCAGCTGTAAGATGCGGAGAGCAACAGTACATACCCCACAGGGTTGTTGTAAAGGTTAAACAGTTAATAAATATAAAGTGCTTACACAGTGGTTGATATGTAGTATGCAATCAGGAAAGGTTCGTTGGTGTAATAATGATTCATTCCTGCACAGTTCAACTACTCTTAAAGAGGTATATGTGGTAAAAGTCAATCAGCATTTGTCTGTCATAAGGTGAAGTATCTCAAGGCCTATGCTAATAATCTCTTTATACTGGCATAATGCCGTCTACATTTCAAAGCATTTTCACAGTCCTTACTATAACTTTTCAACAACATTAACACCATATCTTTATTTTACATGAGGAAGCTACAGTCAAAAATACATGGAGAATCCACTATATTTTTTTTTATAGCTTTCAAACATTACCATGCAATAGTGATCTGTAGTACTGATCTATGAACAAGAGTGCATGTCACAGTATCCTAAAATAATAAACATACTAAAATGAACTTACCTGGCTGATCTAATTAAAACGTCTAAGGCCCTTTCTACTAATGACACTATCTCTGTAACAATGGGTATTGCAAGAGTATCACATGTGCCACAAGATAATCCACAGGAGACTAAAATGAGATTATGAATATGTACAAGGATATATTCTATAAAAACTGAAAATTTCAGATCTACCAAGATGTCTTCTGTTTTTTTACTAGCAACTTTATAATACAACACATGTTATCAATACCATCATTAATAAAGTTTAAAGGAAAACTTTCATATACACACACACACAGACAACTCTCCATCAAAATCTGCAGTCTTTTATCTTTATCAATAAGTGCTTCAGGTCTTCTTCACTTTCAGCAAACAAGGTTGTGTCATCTTCCTATCACAGGTTGTTCATGTATCTTCCTCCAATTCTGATGCCAGGTTTTTCTTCATATAATACAGCTTCTTAGATTTGCTTAGCATACAGATTGGATAAGTGTCATAAAAGAATACAACCCTGGTACATACTTTTGCTAATTTTAAACCATTCAGTGTTCCCTTGTTCTGTTCAAACAACTGCCTTTTGGTCTATGTACAGGTTCCCCACGAGCACAATCAGGTATTCTGAGATTCCCACTCTTTGCAATGTTATCCATAATTTGTTATGAGCCACACAGTTGAATGCTTTTGCATAGCTAATCAAACACATGTGAACATCTTTACACTGTGCTCTGCTTTAAGTCATCTGACGTCATCAATAATATTCCTCATTCCATGCCCTCTTCTAAATCCAGCTGGAATTTCTGGCAGCTCTCTGTACATGTATTGCTACAGCCACATTTTTTAATTACCTTCAGCAAAGTTGTACCTGAATGTGATATTAATGATATTGTTCAATAACTTCTGCATTCTATTGAATAACCTTTCTTTGAAAGGGCAAAAATATAAATCTTTTCCAATCAGTTGAACAAGCAGCTGTCTTCCACATTTCTTGACATAGATGAGTGAGCACTTCCAGTGTTGCAAGTTTGTTGAAATAACTGGCATTTCGTCAATTCATGAATTCTGTCTTTCGGCAATGCCTTCAGTACAGCTTGGAATTCTTCCTAGAATTTTGTCATATGGGTGCTCTGGTAACGTAGTGGTTATGAATCAGGCTGTGAACCTCAAGGTCAGCAGTTCAAAACTACCAGCTGTTCCGTGGGATAAAGATGAGGCTTTCTGCTCCCATAAAGATTTATAGCGTCAGAAACCCTGTACAGGGTCACTATGAGCTGGAACCGACTCACGGCACATAACAACAACAATAACAACCTCCTGTAATGGGTTGAATGCTGACCAGTCCTGTTTAGTGTAGTGATGCATATATTCTTCCCATCTTCTTTTAAAGCTTCCGGTGTCATTCCATATTTTGCCTACAGAATTCGTAAGATTTTCACTGGCCAGTTTTTGTTAGAAGTAGATTGCCAGGTACTTCTTCCTACTCTTACTGTGGAAGCTCTGCTGAAACCTGTCACCCATGAATGACTGCTGGATTTCAAAATACAAGCAGCATCACTTCCAGCATCACAACAGCAACACACTAGGCACCACAGTACAACAAACTGACAGACGTGTGGTGGAAATGATTAAAAGACATGTTTAGGTAAAAGACAAATATTGTAATATATGCTTCTTACAAGAGTCAAACACTTTAAGGATAAAATTCACTGTAAAATTCACACATATATATATATATATTTTTTTTTTTTTTTTTTTTTTTTTCTTACCAGCATCACTGTTAAATTCATAATTCTCCCCAGGTTATCAATATAGTAGACACTGTCTTGATACCATGAATCACAGTGTAGGTAATTATACATTCCAAAAGCATTCATGTGTTCCAGTGTATATTGATCATCTCGAAGTTTTACTTCTGCCACAGCTGAAAAATAAGAAAAATAAACATCAAGAGTTTTATTTCAAGTTGTTTCTAAAGAATGCCTACCAGGAATGATATCACAGAATGCCAACACACACACTATTCACTATTATTATTCATTCAATAATAATTTCTGGATCCCCAGTATGCAGTGTGTAAAGGAAAACAGTGAATAAAATTGACATGAATAAAATAAGACCCTTATAGGAACTTCAATCTAGACAGGGCTGTCAATGTTATATCCTTCTTTCCTCTGACTTCTTCCTTGCAACTAAATAAACACAATAGAAAATCTAAAACGGAAGGATTTCCTGTCTTCTGAGCAAAAATTAAGGCCATTTTATAAAGTGTTTTATAGTTCTTAAAAG
Organism: Chrysochloris asiatica; assembly: GCF_000296735.1. NCBI lineage: Eukaryota > Metazoa > Chordata > Mammalia > Afrosoricida > Chrysochloridae > Chrysochloris > Chrysochloris asiatica. The sequence goes on from NW_006408519.1 coordinate 11,163,615, forward strand.
GCTTTTACTTTTATTATTTCATTTTTCCACATATTAAGGGACAGAGAATATACGGTTCATTATCCTGTTACACAGTAATGGGAATAAAGGTAAAACTAAATTGTGACTTTGCCGATGTTATGCCACATTTTTCTCAAGGGTACAGAACAAAATATGATAGCTACAACTGAAAAGAGTCTCCAAGTGACGGAACAGCACTTTCTACTATATCAAGCTGCTTTCCTAATTTTGAAACTCCCCAATATGATCTAGGCCTCCCGTTTTTCCAGCCTTTCTATATGGATACCTTACGGCTCAGGACTACCACAAAACAGAATTTATTTCTACCCTAACAGGAAATTAACTTCCTCATCTTATTATATCCTGATCACTAGTATTCTCTTTTCCCAGAATGATTACCTATTCCTATGTCCATTGCCTGTCTCCGTAAGTCCTGGATGACTCCCATTCATTCACTCATTCAACAAATACTTCAATAAGCACCAATGATATAACTGTGAGCAAACAGCATAGCAACTACTTTCTTGATGCTTAGGATCCAGTGAGGATATGGGATGGAATCAAATAATTACATAAGTAAATATATAGTTTAAAACTAGAAAAAGTGCTATAAAGAAACAACTATGGGTACCATGAAAACATTTAACAGAGCTGATCTACTTAGAGGGATTAAAGAAAACTTTCCAAAGTGTCAGCCAAAACACACAGGATAAGGAGGAGCTAACTTAAGAAGAAACATCTTTCTATATACAAATTCTCCAACCTATCTCATATAGAAGGAAAAATGTGTTTAAAGAACCAAAATACGACAAAACCAAACCCAACCAACTGCTGTATAGTTAATTCATAGCAACCCTCTAGGGCAGGGTAGAATGGTCCCTTAGGGTGTTCAAGACTGTAACATTTTTACAGAAATAAACTGCTACATCTTTCTCCCACAGAAAGGCTGCTGGTGAGTACTTTAACCACTGTACCATCAGGCTCTTATAATAAGAAAAGTCTGACTGAAATATACACAGAATAAGAATAACTGTGTAAGATAATGCTATAGAACAATAAGGATAGAGAATGGGAACATGAAAAGGTAAAAACCATTCACTGCCCTCTCCAGCCCAGGAGGCAAGCTAAAATGCTAATCAGGTCATCAAATGAGACCAATCCCCCTGGTTTCCCCCTGTTCTCAAACAGCTATGCAGCCTGGCCCCTCCCCAACTCTGAGCCCATATAGGCCCGTGTTGCCCTCCATTAGGTGCTCAGAATCTGGAGAAATTAGTTCCTCTGAGTCAGCTGGCTTAATAAAATCTGAAACTCTGCTTCACCTCTCCAAGTAGCCTCAGTTTCTTCAACCACGAATCTAAAACTGCTATAATAAGGGCAGGAGTTGGTTCATGAAAAGTTTTACTTTTAATTATCTTTACAGATAAACTCAAGGCAATAAGAACCCTTTCAAGAGTCTTAGGCAGAAGAGCAAAGCTCAGATTTAAGTTTATAAAGGAATTCTTAAGACTACAGTGTGGAAACAGCCTAAAGCAGAGCAGGGAAAATCTATTAGGAAACTTCAGTATTAGGTGAAGGATGATGAAGTCTGGAGACATGAAAGGTAAAACCATTATAATTTCACAGACTTTGAGGAAATTGTTATTATATAACTAGAGAACGTGTTTATTTTATAACGAACAGTTTGAAACATATACATTCCATTCTTCATACTAACAATGATCAACTACTGGTTTTCTGGCACCACCATGTGGATGAAATGACACACTGCAGGACATGCACATGGTGCCATAAACACAAAGCAGAGGTGGTGGTGATGTGCTGTAGAGTCGGTTCCAACCCATAGCGACCCTGTACAGGTTTCCAAGGCTGTAAATCTTTAGGGGAGCAGAAAGCCTCATCTTTCTCTGGCAGAGCAGCTGGTAGTTTCAAACTGCTGACCTTAAGGTTCGCAGCCCGATTTGTAACCACTACGCTACAGGAAAATGGTACAATTCATCCATTTCCTTATTTGTGCTAAAGACTCGTGGGCAATCCTGCACTACCCAGCGAATTTAGTTATTAGTTCACAGGTGAGGCATTATTAAATGAATCTGGAAAATTATAATTAGGATACCATGATACAATAAGGAGCTCTGGTAGCATAGTGGTTACAAATCGGGCTGCGAACCGCAAGGTCAGCAGTTCTAAACTGCCAGCTGTTCTGCGGGAGAAAGAGGAGGCTTTCTGCTCCCGTAAAGATTTACAGCCTCGGAAACCCTATACAGGGTCACTGTGAGTCGGAACAGACTCCATGGCACATAACAACAACCACCACCACCACCATATGGTAGGGCTTGTTGCTGTGTGAAGTTGAGTCTGTTCCAACTCACAGCGACCCTATAGTGGGTTTCTAAGAAATGGCTGGTAGGTTTGAACTGCCGACTTTGCAGTTAGCAGTCCAGTGATTACTCTACACTTATTATTTTGTATTAGCTCTGTAAGTGAACAGAAACAGTTGCCTCTCTGCTTGGAGTATTAAAAGGGTAGAAGAGGAATTTCACTAACAGAAGGATGAGAAACGGCTACAGTTGAAATTTGTTAATATTATCTTGCATTGAAAATGTAAGAGCTTTGCTGAAAGATCCTTAGTCTTTTAAAAAGAACTTATATTAAGGCCTGACTACACGAAAATCTCCTTAATCACTGCCCTCAAATCCTTACAATACACATTTTGTTGTTGTTGTTAAGTGTTAAGCGTCAAGTGTGGTAGGGTTTCTGAGGAGCACCTGGTGAGCTCAAACCGCCGATTTTGCAGTTTAAATTGACTCTGCAGTGTAGCGCATCAACCCACAGTGTCACATCAGGACTCCACAATACACATGTTGTTGTTGTTGTTGTGAAGTGCCATCGAGTCGGTTCTGACCCATAGCAACCCTGTATAGGGTTTCCAAGGAGGAGCTGGTGAGCTTGAACTGCCTACCTTGCAACAATATATGCAAGCAGCCTCAAAAACTTTGGTTTTTTTAATTCACAAAATATTTACTTAAAGTCTAGTTGCCAGACACTGTACTTGGCACTGGATTAAAAAAGACACTTGGCTCCAAATCTAAAGGTGCTCACAATGACATTCATCTCTGCTTCTTATCTTTTCAAAATATACTGTTATGTTTCATGTAATAGTTAAAGGGAGAGAAAAGGTAAAGAACATAAACAATAGTAATTTGTTGGACTAATTATCTTCAACTGTTTTCTTTTTACCTAGTTGCTGAGCTTGTATTTGTAAAAGAAGATGTATTTGTAAGTTTTATTTGTAAAGGAAGAAGTACAAGTTTGCATAATAAGTCCCGAGGCAGGAAATATGAGAGCATCGTTCCTAACTAATTTATCCAAGGTCTCTGAAAGCAATTTTCAGGATCTCTTAACACATTCATCTAATTAAATTTCCCATATTTTCCTCCTTGAGAGTTGTTGTTGTTGTTGTCAGGTGCCATCGAGTCGGAACCGACTCATAGCGACCCCATGCACAGCAGAATGAAACAATGCTCGATCCTGGGCCAACCTCACCACTGCTGCCACCCCTGAGTCCATCAATGATGCCACCTGGCCGATCCATCTCGTTGGGGGTCTTCCTCTTTTTCTCTGACCCTCCACCCTACCCAGCATGACACCCTTCTCCAACGATTGTTTCCTCCGGACTACATGTCCAAAGTAGGAGAGACGAAGCTTAGCCATCCTGGCCTCCAAGGAGCATTCTGGCTGCACTTCTTCCAAAACAGATCTATTGGTTCTTTTGGCAGTCCTTGAGAGTAGATACAAATTTTATAGTAAACCCTACATAACATACAAGGAGCTCTCATAGTGTAGTGGTTACGAATTGGGCTGCTAACCTCAGGGTCAGCCATTCAAAACCACCAACTGTTCCATGGGAGAAAGATGAGGCTTTCTGCTCCCATAAAGATTTACAGCCTCAGAAACCCTGTACAGAGTCACTATGAGTCGGAATCGACTCCATGGCACATAACAACAACAACATAGCATACAGTAGTTATGTGGCTAATCCCTCCCATTATTAACTATTGAATGATATAGACACATCAAAAAAAGATGTAAAGAATACACTGAACCAAAAAGAAACAGTCAATGTTCAATCATTCACAAGGTAGTATACATGATCAAGAACCAGTGGTATTGAAGGAAGTCCAAGTTGAACTGAAGGCATTAGCAAAAAAAAAAAGGTTCCTGAATTGATGGAATACAAACTGAAATCTTTCAATAGAGTGATGTAGCACTGGAAGCACTCACACACCCATGCCACGAAATTTGGAAGACTTGGTCAACCAAGTGGAAGAGATCCATATTTGTGCCCATTCCAAAGAGAGGTGATCCAACAGAATGTGGAAATCATTGAACAATATTATTATAATATCACATGCAAGCAAAGTTTTGCTAAAGAGAATTCAAAAACTGCTGTAACAATACATCAACAGAGAATCAAGCCAGATTCAGAAGAGGACATGTAACTAGGGTTATCATTGCTGACATCAGACCGATCTTGGCTGAACGCTGAGAATACCAGAAAGATGTTTACTTGTGCCTTACTGACTACACAAAGGCTTTTAGACTGTCTGGGTCATTACAAGCTACGGATAACATTACGAAGAATGAGTATTCCAGAACATTTCATTGTGCTCATGAGAAACCTGTAAATACACCAAATGGCAGTCATTCGAACAGACTCCCAAATGGAGTGGCACAGTGGCAGCAGCAAGACTCAAACGTAATACCATGTGAGGGAGGTGCAGGATGGGCAGTGTTTCATTGTGTTGTGCATGAAGGAGGATGGCGAGACTGCATCACACAGCTTGGACGTGTTACCAAGAGGGGGCAATCCCTAGAGAAGAACAGCAAGCTTGGTAAAGTAGAAGGTCAGCAAAAAAGAGGAAGATACCCAACGAGATGGAAGTACCGTGGCTTTAATAATGGACTCAAACATCAAACTGAGACTGGCACACGACAGGCAGTGTTTTGTTCTGTTGCACGATGAGTCAGACCCCACGTGACATCACTTAACAGAACGATGTATCACAGATCAGAGAAAGTCAAAAGGTATTGCTACTGGGATTCCAGTTCACACTTGCTCAGGCTTATTCCAAATAAACTGTGTAGAAACAAGTCTCTGCGATCAGACAAGTCTCTCAGTAATACACGTGCCTCACTCCCATTAGGGTGCCTCCAAAAAATGGACATTTTTTTGTGCCATGGAAAAAAATCATTTTGAGGTCAGGGCTAATAAATTTTTAACAAACTCATATGGGCATCCTCCCTAATCACTTTAGTGGAAGCTTTTCAATAAATCTAAGGTGCTGCTGCTTGGCCTCAATGTTGGCAGTTCAGACTCACCAGCCACTCCACGCACGAGAGAAAAGGCTTTCTGATCTCATAAAGAATTACAGAGGACTCATGGTGTGGAGCAGAAGGATCAGCATTGGACTGCAAACCATACGGTTCCTGTTGTTGTGCAACCCAGTACAGGGTTTCCAAGGAGCAGCTGGGGAGCTTGAACTGCAGACCTTGTGGTTCAAACTGACCTTGCAGTCCATCGCATTAAACCACAGCACCACAAGGCTTTCTGCTCCCATAAAAAATTACAAGGAACTCATGGTGTAGGATCAGCACTGGACTGTAAACCACACGGTGGGCAGTTCAAACCCGCCAGCTGCTCCTAGAAAACCCTACACAGGGTCTCTATGAGTGGGAACTGACTGGACAGCACTTAACAACAACAGTCACAGCCTCAGAAATCCAAATGGAATCACTGAGTCAGTTGACAAAATGGCAGTGGGTTGGGTTGGGTGTGGGGCCTCACAAAAATAGTTTTAAATGCATCATCTGTTTTAAGAAGGTCAGGAAGACCTCAAAGATGAATTCAAGGCAGAGAGGTCAGCTCAGATGGTTACAGCAACTGTTTTTAGGATGGTGAAGAGGTAATCTTAAAAGAGTTCCTCAAAGGATACAGTAGGACAGTCCTGGGAACTTACTATGAAAAAGCTTTAACAAAATTGAAAAGTGGTGAGAAAAAGGCTAGGAGAGTTGAGCCAAGGGATAACTTTCCGTCATGACAATGTAATGTATCTTCAAAGGCTGTCCAGTAAGAATCCCATCCACCCTGCAACTCTAATCTTTCCCTTTCAGAATTCTTTTTGTTCCCCAAACGCAAAGAAACTTAGAGGACTGGAACACAATTTGAACCCCCCGAGGATGAAAACCTGCCATTTGGATGTGGTATGAATGGATGAGTGTATAATTCTCTGGGGATGGGTTTGAGAGACACTGCTTTCAGAGGTACGTGGACATGATGTTGTTGACGATAGTGATGATGATGGTAAGTGCCATGGAGTCCATTCCAACCCAGAGCGACACTGTACAGGGGTTGTGAGGCTGGAAATCTTTGTGAGAGCACAAACTCTCATCATTCTCCCACACACTGGCTGAGGCCTAGAACGCCAACTTTGTGGTCCCCACTCCAGGGCTTACCCGACAAAGCAACACCCCTATACCTAAATGGAGTATATGGCTACAAACAGCTGCACATTGGGGCATAACTTACCTGTATTACAAACAATAAGCTGTACATACACACACACAAACCAGACGGTCATTAAGTATGCTTCATCATAAATTCAAAATGCTGTAAGTTGGGCACAAATTGTAAAAGATGCCACCAAGAAGCACATAAAAGAAAAGGACATTTCTGCTAAATAATATAATATATATTATTTGGCAATAATCCAATAAGCAAAACACAGTGGGGTCACATATGTATGTAAATAAGCATATATGTGGAGTCCTGGTGTGGCACTCTAGGATAAGCACTGGTTTGCTAACTGCAAGGCTGGTGGTTCAAACCCACGAGCCCCTCCTCAGAAACCCTATACAGGGTCTGTATGAGTTGGAACTGACTCCACGGCAGTTGAGAACAAGAAAAAACATACATGTGTGAGAAAGCACAGTCTTTGTACATGTGTGCACAATGAAAGTATCCATACATATATGTATGTAAAGGTATGCGTGTAATGCACATATATTCAGAGGACACAGTCACAGACACTTCTCAGGCATAACCAAATACCTGCAAGACTGGTTTTCTGAGTTTGTAGGCTTAGAACTTAGTGTCATAGAACAACTCAGTCAATTGGCATAATGTATTTCACAAAGTTCATGTTCTGCATCCTAATGAGGTGAGTTCTTGTTGTTAAGTGCCGGTGAGTCAGTTCTGACTCACAATGACCTTGTATAGGGTTTTCAAGGAGTCACTGGTGAATTTGAACCACAACCTTTCCATTCAAACCAACGTTGTGGTCCAGTGTATTATCCAAAGCACAACACCAGGACTCTAAGTTAGTTTTAAGAATGTGCTAGTATCCATCTAAAATGCAGGCAGACCTCAGCTATATTTCTGGTTCAATCATCGAGACTAATAATATCCCATAAAATTACTGAGAAGCTTAAATACATGTAATTTTTTGCTATACAATGTCATTGTTAGGTGTCACTGAGTTGGCTCAAACCCTCAGAGACCTGTATCACAAAAGAACAAAGCACTGCCCATCCTCACAACTGTCATGTTTAAGCCCGTTGTCGCTGTCAGTACGCCAATCCATCTCACTGGGGTCTCCCTCTTTTTCACTAACGGTCCACTTTAAAAAGCATGATGACCTTCTTCTTTGCTGTACGGAACATAAAAACAAACCAAATCTGTTGCCATGGAGTTGATTTCCCCTCCCAGGAACTGTGTAGGACAGAGCAGAACTGCTCCATTGGATCCCTAAGGCTGTGTAGTTCTATGGACGCCTACTGCCACATCTTTCTCCTGCAGAGCAGCTGCTCTTTTGTTAGCGGCAAACGTTGTTTCTCTGTTCCTCTTCCCCCTCCCAAGGTTAACCTTTATTTAAAAAAACAAAATCAGTGGGTTAGCACCTGGTAGAGTCAATTCATGGCAAATGTTTCTGAGTAGAATTACAAGGCAGAAGACTTTCAATGGCTGAACTCGTATAGAAGCAGATCATCAGGCTTTTCTTTTGTAGCATCACTGGGTAGGAATGAACCAACTTCCAATTATCATCTGAGAGCAAATCATTTATGCTACCCAGAGACCTAACCCCACTTAAGGCATTTATCATTTTGTTTCCTTCTGCCTCTTCTAGGTCCTACCACATGTATTTAGAGTTTCTCTCTGGGCCTGTCTCCTCTACCTAGTATCTGAGGATCTCCACACTTACAAAACAAATAAACAAAAGAGGTTACCTTCCGCTCTGTGCCCTGAATGTCTCAATTTTTTTTTTTTTTTTAGCTTTATTGTGAATTAAACAGAAGTTGACATACAGTATTATCAATTTTACATTCAACAAATCATGCACTTTGTTTCAGCGCAATGATGGCAATTCCTTCCATTCAATATGAATTCTCCCACTTCTTATTTCCATTCTACCCTCCTTCTCATCCCTTCTCAACTTTGTGCTTAGTTAAATATTGTTTTGATCTTGAATTGGCCATTCCACGGTAAGCTTACCTTACTAGTATTAATGTCTCTGGGACACATCTATCTACTACTTAACTGAATATTGGGCCTCAAGGGTGAGTTCTATTCCAGACCTGAAGAGTGGTTCAGGACCATGGCCTCAGGTCCTCCAGTCTCTTTCTGACCAGTATGCCCAGTCTTTTTAATAATGTTTGCTTTTGTCCCACATTGTCTCCCACTGTATCAGAACCTTCTAATGTGACCCCTTTCAGTGCAGCTGAGAGTTAACAGCTGGATGCCTTTTCTGGTTCTATGAGTCTCAGAATCTGATAACTGATACTTGCTCCACTGTACTGGTTGATTCTAAACATCTTCAATTTCACCACTCTTCTTTATTCCGCAAATGGAGAGATCAACAGCTGTACCTTAGATGGCTGCTTTTAAGAGTCAGTCCCTACTCACAAAAGTAGGATGTAGAACATTGTCTTTGTGGATGATGTGAGGCCAGTTGACTATAGTGTTAGGACTGCTGTCCTAAACCCCCAGGCCCAAGAAATCATTGCCTTAAGGTCTCAAATTTCTTAAAAAACAGTCTACACTCCTATTTTCTCACCATTCATGCCCTTCTTAACCATTTTAACTTTGTTTTTAGCTTTGTTGTTGTGAAGTGCTATCGAGTCGGTTCCGACCCATAGTGATCCTGCATAGGGTTTCCTAGGAGCAGCTGGTGAGCTTGAACCACCGACCTTGCAGTTCAAACGGCTTTGCAGTCTGGCGCATTATAACCCAAAGCGCCACAAAATCACTTTTTCACTTAAACATATATATTAAACAAGTTATGACTCTTGGCAAAATGAAGCAATAAAGACCAGATTTATCCTCTCACCTGAAACTCTAAAACAAGAAATGAATTAACCACATAAAATTATATGAAACAGTAGTTCCAAATACTAGACGTTAGGCAACAAAGAAGAGCAGTCTTCAAGTCTGTGATTAGTGTTCCTAAGGGAGAACCCAAGGATGCAAGCAGAAAGACAACTCAGGAAATGACTATTATCAGGTACAAAATAACACTGGACTAGAGTGAAGGGATGAAGTCAATCTTGAATTGACTGAACTTGTTGAGATATTGGATAGGAGGTTAAGAAAGAAATACCCAAAAGATGGCTCCAACCTAAGCAACTACATACATTTGCACTAACAGTCCCAATATTTTATGCCTCTGGATCTATGTCAATTGGTATGATTTCTCACTCTGCCTCTCGGTTTCATTATATGACTTACTATAGTCAATATAAACTTGTCTGTCAGTTTGTTGTACTGTGGTGGCTTGTGAGTTGCTGTGATTCTGAAAGCTATGCCACCAGTATTTTAAATACCAGTAGGGTCACCATGGTGGACAAGTTTCAGATGAGCTTCCAGACGAAGACAGACTAGGAAGGAGTGACGAACTACTTCCGAATATTTATTCACTGAAAACCTTATGAATAGCAGAGAAATAGTGTCAGATATAGTGACAGAAAATGAGCCCAAGTAGCAAGGCACTCAAAAAGCGTTGTAGTTACAAATTGGGCTGCTAACCTCAAGGTCAGCAGTTCGAAACTACCAGCAGTTCTACCAGAGAAAGATGAGGCTTTCTGCTCCCATAAAGATTCACAGCCTTGGAACACTATGCAGGGTCGCTATGAATCAAAACCGACTCCAAGGCATACCACCACAGTACACCATAGTCAATGTGACAATAGCATACACGTCCCAAGCAGCAAGGAGTCCTCTTGGCACTGAGGGTTAAGCATTGGACTGCTAATTGCAAAGTCGGCAGTTCAAATCCACCAGCCACTCTGCAGGAGGAAGATGAGGCTGGCTGCTTCCATAAAGATATACAGAAGTCTCAAGAACCTACAAAGGATCACTATGAGTCAGAATCAACTAGATGGCAGTGGGTTTGGTTTTGGGGATTGTTTTCAAAAAGAAACTTGAAAAGTGTTTGGCCACTTATCTATTGGAACCCTACTTCCACTAGGAATACAAGCCTACACTTAGCTGTTAAAGAACAAAGACTCAAGCAGAGAAATAATCTTAAACAAACTATACTCATCAACTTAGAAAGATTCAAGAAGGTCCAGCAAAGATGAATAAAACTGGCTCCCAGACTCATGACTGACTTAAGATATATGAGTGTGGCCAGTCAAAATTAGAATAACCATGCAACCGGCCTGTAGACCAGTCAGCACTAATAACTGCTTATTGTTTTAAGCCATTGAATTATAAGGAGGCTTGTGTTTTGTTTTGAATACAGGATTGGCAAACTAAGCATGTTGGCACCATTTACTGATGTGGAGATACTGGAAAAACAGGGGAGGGTGATGGGAAGGGGACTTGTAAAAAGAAAAACCAAGCTCATCTTCTTTTATGCTGATCATCCCTTCTTGTTAGTTGTCCTTCAGTGGATTACAACTCATGGAGTCCCATGTTATCAATTAAAGCACAACTTAGACGCTGACACCTCCAGTAACATTTTCAAAACCCCTCAGCTATTTTAGGGAAGATTCTTAGGTGTTGTTGCTGTTGTGTGCCCTCAAGTCAGTTTCAAGTCAATCCTACATAGGGTTTCCGCCACCATTCTTCTGTCAGTTTGTCATACTGTGGTGGCTTGCATGTTGCTGTGATGCTGCAAGCTATGCCACAGGTAGTTTTAAAACCAGCAGGGTCACCCATGGTTGACAGGTCACAGCTGAGCTTCCAGACTAAGAAGGAGATGTGGACTACTCCTAACTGTTTAGCCACTGAAAACCTTATGAAGAGCAGTGGAACACTATCAGCACCAGAATGCTGAAACATTAAGAACAGTACCAGAATAGTGTCAAGATATGGTCCCAAAAGATGAGCTCCTCGGTTGCAAAGCATTCAAAACACAAGTGGGAAAGAGCTGCCTCCTCAAAGTAGGTTTTACCTTGATGACATAAATGGAGTAAAGCTTTCAGGACCTTCATTGCTGATAGAACAAAACTCACAAAGAGGAGAAACAGCCATAAAATCCATTAATAATCACCACATGGATTGTACGAAGCATGAATCTAGGAAAATTGAAAGTTGTGAAAATCAAAATAGAATGCATAAAGATCGGTATCTTAAGTTATAGTGAACTGAAATGGACTGGTATTGGCCATTCTGAATTTGGCAGTCATATGGTTCACTATACCAGGAAAACTGAATAAATAGAAGAGGAATGGTGTTGCATTTGTCATCAAAGAGAACACTGCAAGATCGATCTTGAAGTATAATGCTGTCTGTAATAGAACAATGAGGATAATACCCATGTGCCTACAAGGAAGATCAGTTTATACCATTACAATTCAAGTTTATGCACCAACCACTAATGGCAGTAGTGATGAAATTGAAGAATTCTACCAACTTCTTCATTCTAAAAATTGATCAAATATATGATCAAGATGTATTGATAATTACTGGTGAGAAACAAAGAGGGAGGATCAGTAGTTGGAAAATATGGCTTTGGTGACAGAAACTATGCTAGAGATCACATGACAGAATTTTGCAAGACCAATGACTTCTTTATTGCAGATACCTTTTTAAAACAACATAGAAGATTATACACATGGACCTCAACAAATGAATACATAGAAATCAAAGCAAGAGATGGTGGAAAAGCTCCATATCATCAGTCAAAACCAGGACAAAACCAGACTGTGGAACAGACCTAATCAATTGTTCATTTGCAAGTTTAAGTTTAAGAAAATTAAAACAAGTTCACAAGAGCCAAAATAAAACTTTGAACATATCCTACCTGAATTCAGATGCCATCTCAAGAAGAGAATAAATGCATCACACACTAATTAATAACCGAAGACCAGAAGAGTTATGGGATGATACATCAAAAGCATCATAGAAGAAGAAAGCAAAAGGTCATTAAGAAGATAGAAAGAACGAAATGACCAAAATGGATGTCAGAAGAGATTCTGAAACTTGATCTCCACCATAGAGATGCTAAAGTGAATGGAAGAAATGAGGATGTAAAAGAGCCTGAACAGAACATTTCAGAGGGTACCTCAAGAAGAAATTTAAGCATTATAATGAACTGTGCAAAGACCTGGAGTTACAAAACCAAAAGGAAAGAACAAGCTTAGTATTTCTCAAGCTAAAAGGACTGAAGAAAAAATTCAAGCCTAAACTTGAAATATTAAAGAATTCTATGGACAAAATACTGAATGTTACAGAAATCATCAAAAGATGGAAAGACTACACAGAGTTATTATACTAAAAGGAAATGGTCAATGTTCAACCATTTCAAGAGGTAGCATATGATCAAGAGTCAATGGTACTGAAGGAAGAAGTTCAATGTGCACTGAAGGCATTAGCAAAAAACAAGGTTCTATAATTGATGGACTACAAAATGAAATCCTTCAACAAACAGATGCAGTGCTGGAGGCACCCACTCATTTATGCCAAGAAATTTGAAAGGCAGCTACCTCACCAACTGATTGGAAGAGAACCATATTTGTGCCCATTCCAAAAAGAGGGGACCCAACAGAATGTGGAAATCATCACAGTATCATTAATATCACATGCAAGCAAAATTTTGCTAAAAATAACTCAAAAACGGCTGCAACTATACATTGACAGGAAACTGCTAGGGGTTCAAGCCGGATTCAGATGACAGCGTAAAAGAATATTACTGCTGATATCAGATGAATCTTGGCTGAAAGCAGAGATGGCCAGAAAGATGTTTACCTGTGCTTTATTGACTTTGCAAAGGCTTTAGACTATGTGGATCACGACAAGCTATGGATAACATTACAAATGGGTAATCCAGAATATTTGATTATAATCTTGAGGAACATGTATACAGACCAAGAGGCAGTTGTTCAAAAAGAACAAGGCAACACTGAATGGGTTAAAATTAAGAAAGGTGTGTGCCAGGTTTATATTCTTTCACCATACTTATTCAATCTGTATGCTAGGAAAATAATCCGAGAAGCTGGATAACATGAAGAATGTGTCATCAGGAATTGGAGGAAGACTCATTAACAATCCGTGTTATACCTATGATGCAACCTTGTTTGCTCAAAGAGAAGCGGACTTAAAATACTTACTGATGAAGATCAAAAACCACAACCTCCACTATGTGTTTCATCTCAATGTAAAGAAAACAAAAGTCCTCACCATTGGACCAATAAATAACATTATGACACATGTTGAAATGACTGAAGTTGTAAAAGACTTCTTTTTGCTTGTACCCACTATCAACACTCATGGAAGCAGCAGTCAAGAAATGTTGCATTAGGCAAATCTGCTGCACAAGACCTCTTTACAGTGTTCAAAAGCAAAGATGTCAGTTTGAGGATGAAAGTGTGTACGACCCAACCCATGGTATTTTCAATAACCTCATATGCATGTGAAAGTAAAACAATGAAAAAAGAAGCCCACAGAAGAATTGATGTATTTGAGTTATGGTGTAGGAGAATATTAAAAGTACCATGGACTACCAGAAGAACTAAACAGAAGAATGCTCCTTAGAAGCCAAGCTGGACAGCCTTGATCTCTCATCCTTCCGACATACTATCATGAGGCACCAATCTGTGGAGAAGGACATCATGCTTGGTTAACTGGAAGGAAGGTCAGAACTCAATGGGCTCAAGTGTAACAATGATAGTGAGGATGGAGCATGACCGGCTTCATTATGTTATGCATAAGGATCACTAACAGTTGGAATCGACTCAAGGGTACCCTACAATAATAGAGTTTCCGAGAACAGATGGTGGGTTTGAACTGATGACCTTGAAGTCACCAGTCCAATGCTTATCCTTCTGTGCCACACTAGGGCTTAACTCTCAAGTGCTACCATTATATTTCATATGTATACCTACCACTGCCTCTCTATTATTGTTTTAGAATGATCTATTTACACTTTTCTTCCAATAACACTTCTATATTACAGACTGTGTCTCATTCATCTTAATATCGTCAAACATGGACATTGACAGATGTTTCTTAATTTAATAAATTAGTTAATAAGCAAACACTCAATTGATTTGTTGTTGTTAAGTGCTGTCGAGTCGATTTCGACCCATAGCGACCCTGTATAGGGTTTCCAAAGAGCAGCTGGTGAGCTTGAACCGCCGAAATTGCAGTGCAAACGGCTTTGCATAATGAACTCTAAGTTGTTGTTGTTGTTGTTACATGCCGTCGAGTCGGTTCCGACCCATAGCGACCCTGTACAGGGTTTCCGAGGGTGAACTCTAAGTTAGGATTCTCAAATAGATACATTGACATGTATCACAGTGGGGAGGGGTTTGAAATAAAAGTGCAGGTTGGAGTCCTAGTGTGGCGATGTAGGATGAGCTGTGGGCTGCTCACACAAAGTCGGCGGTTCAAACCCACCAGCCGCTCCTTGGAAACCCTATACAATAGAGTCATCACTCGGAGTCGGATCCGACTCGATAGCACTTTAAAACAGCAACAATGGCCCCCTCTTCATTAACCAAAGTTCTCTACAACGTAAAGTCAAGGGCGTGGGTGAGACTATTCTAGCTAACTACAGATAAACAAAACAAGTAGAAGTGTGGGTACTAAGTTAACTTTCCCTCAATTGTTGCTGGAGACGTTCTCTGTTATGGGATCCTTCTAACAAGGACTAAGTGAAAAATGCTCTGAAATGGAAGGGATGGCGTTTCTTTTCTGACAAAAAGAGTTCTCAGTAGGAGGAAATAGGAGTTGGAGAAGTGTGGTTACTCAACACGAACGTAGAGGATGCTGCAGGAGGATGGCATGCCCTGAGCTTTCCCCGCAGCGAGGTCCGGGCCTGGGACCTAGACGCAGAGGAGCCCGAGCGACAGAGAGGGGGACAAACCCGGAGTCCGGCTACCCAATGGGGATGCAGGAAGGAGGCTCTCTTAGAGTTGCGGGATGGGTGCCCTTCTCCGGGGTCGGCCACCGAGTCCACCCCAAACCAGATGGGTCTTAAGGTCACAGTGGCACTGACTGCCCGGCCCAACTTCAAGGAAGGAAGAAAAAGCAAGCAAGGTCCCACAGATGGCAGCCGATAGGGGAAAGGAACGAAGTGCAAGGGGGCGCCGCTACTTCCCACCTGCGTCAAGCTCCAGCTGGTAACAGGGCAGTGGTTCGAGGGAGAGCTTGTAACCCTCGAAACGGGGATCCAACAGAGGCCTCTTCACCCGCAAAGAGCAATTAGCCGCCACTTCCATCGCCTGCCAAATCCGTAGCGTAAGAATTAATAAAGCTCTTGTTGAAAAGTCCGCGCTTCACTTGTCCCAAGAAGACAGGGGAACAGCGTGGTTCCCATCCCAGCAAACACTGCGGTGCAAAGTGATTTCTGGGAAATGTAGTGCCCAAGAGAAAATTGACCCTGTTGCATGCTGGTCTGTATAGTTTTTCAAGGACTTAACGCCTGCGCAACAAAAAACGTCTGGACTCCTATACCCAGAGGGCTGAGCGACTAGGAGGTGGCCCGCGCTGGTTAAATTATCACAGTATAGGCAGGGAGACTTAGACCCCGCCCCGGAAATGCGTGTTGTAGCTTTCTGTGTGCTTAGGTGCCCGAGCTACTGAGGGTCTAAGTCTGGGCAGCTGAAGAGTGTGGTAGGTAACGGTCGTCAGCGCAAGGGTCATTTCGTCGCTGGGAAGGGACGGCCCTCGCCCGCGGTGATGGTGGTGAGCTATGCCCGTGGTCCTCAGGGCCGGGACCCGGGCCCAGCCCAGGCTCCTTTCGATGTGCTGTCTTTCGTTAGCTTCCCCTACCCGCGCTCGCGGGCCTGTAGGGCTCTCCGGCAGGGCGTGCTACTAGAATTGGCCTGAAGCCAGTCCTCGCTTTGTTTTCTGGCTCCTCCCCTCCCGCCTCTCCCGCTGTCTCCGCCCTTTCCTTATTTTCCCAAAGAAAGTCCGAACTGGGAGGGCTTGGAGGAATCCCCTAGCGCCCTTGTTTTACCAGTGAGAAAACTGAGGCCTTTAAGAATTAAGTGACTTGTCCAAGGTCACTATCCGTATTTTTAAGGGCTAAGGTGAAATCAAGTTCAAAATTCTAACAATGATATTAATTAGACCTTAGTTTTGAAAACGTTAGATTTCTACAACAGAAAACATTTCCTAGTCCTTTCTTAATCTCTCCAAAACAAAATAAATCCAACTCTGAAAACTCATGGCCATCCTGAGTCACACAGGCAAAATGACTGACAAAAACAAAAGTAAGTGACAGGTTAAGTGGGAAACTTAGATTATTCCAAATTTTATTTTACCTAAACTTTCAACGTAGTGGTTACGAATCGGACTGAGAATCTTAAGGTCAGCAGTTCGAAACTACCAGCCGCTCCGCGGGAGAAAGATGAGGCTGTCTGCTCCCGTAAAGATTTACACCCTCGGAAACCCTGTACAGTGTCGCTATAGGTCGGAACCGACTCGACGGCACTTAACAACAAACTTTCAACGGAGAAAGCATCGGACCACAAGGTTGGTTTGAACTACAAGGTCGGTGGTTCAAACCCAGCAGCTGCGCCTTGGAAACCCTATATAGGGTCACTATGAGTCGGAACCGACTCTACGGCACATAAGAACATCATTTTGGTTATTGGTTGCCTGGGATTTTAATTTTAAAAGGGCATTTTCTAAGTTAGAAATCAGTTTGCGATTTTTTTTTTCCTCTTATCTCACCAAGAGACTTTGATAAAGAGCTTATTTATCTATCACCTACAACTAATGAAATTAAGTCTAAATCTGGATGAAACAAATTTGGACACAACTTTGTTGTTCTTCGGTGCCTTCAAGTTGGTTCTGACTCACAGAGACCCTTATGTAGGGTTTCGAAGGAGCATCTACTGGTGGATTTGAACTGTAGACATTGTGATTAGCCGTCCAGTACTTATCTTACAGCACCACACCTGGGCTCCACTGGATACACCCTGTTGCTGTTAAGTGCTGTCCAGCCAGTTCTGACTCATAGCTAGCTACCCTGTCTCCGGTTTTGGAAGAGTGACTGATAGGTTTGAACCACTGACCTTGTGGTTTGCAGTCCAGTGCTTGCCCTGCAGTACCTCACCAGGACTCCTGATACACCCTAGTGAAGAACTACACATTTTAGAGCCTTAACCTGCGCTTTTTTTTATGAATAGTGATTAATCTCTTAATGATATTTGAATTATATGGCTTCCAGTGTATAAATGATTATCTATACATTGTGTGTTGCATCCAAGATGACATTATTGTAAGTTGCAATCGAGTTGGTACAGATTCGTAGTGACATTATGCACACAGAGTGAAACATTGCCCAGTCCCATGCCAACCTCACAATCGTTGCTACATAGGAGCCCATAGCTGCTCCCACTGTGCCAATCCATTTATTGAGGGTCTTCCTCTTTTTCTCCAGCCCTCCATTATACCAAACATGATATCCTAACAATATGTCCGAAGTATGAGAGACAGTCTGGCCATTGTGGGGTCAAAGTGCCTAATTTCAAATCCTTTCTAAACTATTTTCTAACTCCGTGCCTCAGTTTCCTCATCTGTAAAATACAAATTGTTAGTTATATAAAGGTCATTCTGGGAATTGAGTTGTTTTGGTTTTTAATCAAAATGATTAATAAATTATTAGGTATATAACTGTTTAATAAATGTTATTATCATTGTCCAAAGACACATTAATACATGGTTGTTGTTGTTGTTGTTAAGTGCCATCGAGTCGGTTCCAACCCATAGCGACCCTGTATAGGGTTTCCAAGGAGTAGCTGGTGAGCTGGAACCACTGACCTTGCTGTTCAAACTACTTTGCAGAGGAAATTAGTATGACACTTCCGGGTGCAATAAATAACATTAAGAACAGTGATCTTGTTAATAGCTATTGTTATCACCCATTCAGTTAGTAGACAGAATGTTCAACGTATTAGGGTGCTTGCCTAGAGGATTTAGAAGAAAATGCTGTGTGTTTTGTATCTGAAAATAAATGTTGATGTTCAGGTTAGCAAGATGAACAAAGATGCGCAGATGAGAGCAGCAATTAACCAAAAGTTGATAGAAACTGGAGAAAGAGAACGGTAAGTAATAGATTCTGTTAATAATTGCATTTTACCATCTTAAATTATACTAGCTTAAGAATCCAAATATCAAGAAAGAAACTGATTTCAGCAGAATGAATAACAAATAAATGAAATCTCCAACTCTTCCATTCCTAACTTATGTAAAAGAGGATTTAGATCTGTTCAATACTGTAAGACTTGAAGGAGAGAGAAACCAAGAAATTAATCTCCCCAAAGAATACATAAAATAATGGAGAAGAGAACTACGTATTCAAATAGTCACAGTTGAAGACAGACTGTTACCTAAATTTTACCTTTGGTTACTAAGCTCTGTTAGCCACTAGTGTGCTAATCTTATTCTATGAAACACTTCTTTCTTCCATCATCTTTAGGTACCTCCTGCTCATCTCCCACATCTCAATTTACATAGCCCCTCTTCTAGGAATCTGTTACTCTACTGAAATCGCCTACTTTACTAGTTTGTATTATCTAGTGAAATATGTTCTTGAGATAAGAAACACTTTTGTATATCTAATCCTGTGTCTGACACATACTTGGCCAAGTAAATATTTGAAAAATAAACAGACTTGTAAGTACAAAGGAGAGACTAGGGAATCTAGAAAGGTTTTCTGGCAGCAGGATAATAGCATATATAATTAAATAGCTTTAAGGGACAGGAGGGAATCCCTCAACTTTACTTGGGAGTTCAGATATGAGACAGGATCTCACAATATAGTAAAAGAATTCAACTAGGACTTCTCTAGACCAGTGAAGAGAATGCATTCTAGGCAGGTGGAGCCGAATGTGCATAGTCATAAAGGCTGGGTAACAATATGATAGTAATTGCAGAATTGTGGGTAACTGCAAATAATAAGGCAAGAGGGTTGAGTGTGAAGGCCGTGTGGTTGGAACAGTGGGCCGAAGTAAGATCATAGAGGCTTTTTTATACCACGTAAAGGAGTGTGGATTTTGTATGATTCAGAATTCTTTTAATTGAAAGTGACAGAAACGAAATTCAGACTCTGGCAAAAACTGGCTTAAAAATGGAAATGTTTAAACTTATGTAACTGAAAAGTCTAGGGCTTGAAGATGCTTCCGGCACCACTGGATGTAGGCGCTCAAAAATTGTGGCAAGCATGTTTCTTTTCCTCTCTCAGCTCTGCTTCCTCTATGTTGACTTTATTCTCAAGCAAGCTCTACCCACAAAATGGCAGAGATGGCCAGCAGCAGTTCAAAATTTACATCCTACCTTCTTAGACTACCTTCTTCCCAGTAGTTTCAACAAAGGATTAGCCAGACTGCCACTCTACGTTAGGTAATTGACCAACTGTGGTCAGCCTTGCGTAGGTCATATTTACACAGATTACACAGAGCTGTGAAGTTCCAGTCCCCATCAAAGAAAGAGCTAGAAAATGGGTGGTGGCATTTTCAAAAACACTTGTTGCCAATTTTATCCTTGGGTGGTAGGAGTCTTTAAAAAATATTACATAAAAAAGTAACTAGATCATATGTACACCTTAAGAATCTCATTTTGGCAGTGTGATGAATAGACTTGAAGGAGTAGATGGCAGAAAAGGAAGATTATTTAGCTCAAAGCAAAAATAGATTGGAGAACTAAATAGGGAGGAAAAAGGATAAAAATTAGTAGCATTCCATATGAAGAATGAGAAAGATACAACAAGAAACAATGACTTGGGTGACTGAGACTTAAGATTGAGGATTTATAAGGATGACTTTGGTAAAAAGAAAGTATTGGCAAGTACTGTGTTTGTTGCATCCAGGATGCCATTAGTTGTAACAAACCACTATTTGCCACTAAGACAGAGAAAACACTGCCAGTAAATTCTTACAGGCATGCCAACTACTATAGAATTGTTAACATGTGGGGAGAAAACCATCATAGAGTCAATAAAACGTCAGAATTAATGTGTAATTTAGAAGGGCTTAATGGACTGGGATAAAGGGAGGAAAAGTCTGAAGTTAGATATGCACAAGAGATACATAATGGAGACATAGCTAAAGGGGTAAGAAATTGTGGTCAAAAAATGTGGTTTGGACTTTGAAGATTTCAAGATGTAACTCTCCCAAGCTCAACTAATACCCTTCAGAAGTTGTAGAAGATCCATGATTGTATTTTTCTGTTAGTGAAGGGAAGTAGAAAACTGGGTCAGAAGACCAGAGTAGAGCTTCTTGCGAATTATTGTAGCCTAACTAATTCATCTAATTTTACTGATAGGAAAATTAGGTCCAGAGTTTAAAAGACTTTCCTAAGTCAAAGAATTCTTTTGTGGTAGAACCAAGTTAAAGTTTTGTGACTGGAATGCAGAGGATTTTTAGTTAACAGTTGAAACCTTTGCTTCAGACATCATTATCTAAGATGTACATTATTGCAGTCTAATTTGAAAACACTTCTTTTCAACAGCCTCAAAGAATTGCTGAGAGCTAAATTAATTGAATGTGGCTGGAAGGATCAGTTGAAAGCACACTGTAAAGGTAATCAATTCAGAAGTTAAACTAATTCCATGTCTCTAAACTGGGTTGGTTTGGTGTTTACTGGGGGTTGTAGGGAAGGGGTGTGTTAAGGCCTATCGAGTACGCAAACGGAAAGTAAGCAAACAGGTAATTGAATTATATATTCCTTTCCTCTCTGATACATACATCTAATTCCTAATTATTAGTTATTTCCTTAGTATTTTCTTAACATTAATGAAGTAAGAGTGCTTGCTTATTGTTTTCCATCAAAACATAGAATCCCATATTTTTCCATGTTCCTACTCAAAGTGAAACATTCATATTTTAAATATATTTTAACTTGATAACAGTTGAGGACTTTATAGTTGGCAGACTTAGAGAATTTATATTCTTGTTTTCAGCAGTGTTTTGAAAAATTCAGAGAAACTCTTAGAGAATAACAATTTTTTAATGTAGAATAGAAATTTTGTTAAATGGCTTGGCATTTGTGTTCCCTCGTGATAACTTACTTTCTGGCTCAACTTTTGGCATAGTAGAATTCTGGATATTTTAATGGATTTCCATTGTATTGTAATAGATTCAACAAAATGATAATGAAGGTGGTGTGTAGTATTGACTCTAAGAAGGCAGTGTGGTAAATTAGTAAAGGCAAGGAGTTTGAAGCCAGACTGACCTTCACTTGTAAAGGACTAGAGCTGAATTTCAACTCCTGTTTGGATAAGTTATTTAATCTTTAACCCTGTTTCCTCACTTCTTTCCTGCTGAAGTGGGAAAAATACCTTTTCTACTAGATTGTTGTGAAGAAGGAATTATGTAAAGCACCCGACATATAAGAGGCATACAGTCAATGATATTTTCCTTTCCTGTTATAGTCTTTTGGCCTAGCCTAGAGAAAAGAACAAAACTGCCATTTTAGTTTTTGGTTGTAAAATTATGGTATAATCAGAAAATGGCTTTTTGTCCTTTATTACATTTAAGACCTAGTAAGATTATAGTGAAATAAGATATGCCCTGTTAAAGCATTTCCAAATGTTATTGAATATTAGATGATTATTTGTTAAGTTGCCCATTATTTCGCTAAGAAATTAAGAGAGGTTTTTTTCAACCTGGATATTATGAAATGTACTTATAAAATGGAACAAAAATAACTTCACTAGAAAAGAATAGAAGAGCATCCACTTAATTATGCTGTAAAAACATGATCTTAACCCTTCCTCTATGAAAATCTTTCTTACAGATAATGATTTTAAATGATATGATTTGTTTTTTGCTTTTGCATAAGAGGTAATTAAAGAAAAAGGACTAGAACACGTTACTGTTGATGACTTGGTGGCTGAAATCACTCCAAAAGGCAGAGGTACGGAATGTAAATTGTGTTAAGGTAACCATGGGCTAAAGATATTATTATTATTATTATTATTATTATTACTTGTTCTGATTTCCTTTCTTTTTGTAAAGAAGAGCACCCTTTTCAAAATTACTTGGAAACTTGCATTTCCTCATGTGAGAAGAGCTATATTGCCTACCTACTTACCTATTATATATAATATGTTTCTGTAATATAAATTTACACAAATACAAGTTGATAATTGTTAGGATGAGATTTCGTAGAGGCAAATGTTATGTGAAGCGAAGGGAGCACAGTGACTCCATTCAATAAGCACTGGGCCGAGAACCACTAGCTAGGCCCTTGGTTCAAACCCACCAGCCCCTGTGTGGATGAGAAATGAACCTTTCTGCTCCATGGAAGGATTTTAAGGAGTCTTGGTGTGGCACTATAGGATAAGTGCAGAACCTGCTAGGTCGTTTTGAACTACTAGGTATATGGTTCAAACTCAACATCTGCTCTTTGGAAACCCTATACTGGAGTCGCTATGAGTCGAAACCACCTAGGCAGCACTTAACAACAACAGGATTTATTAACTTTTTCAGATATGACAACTCCAAACCGCTTGAATATTTAATAGTTTAATGTTTTATTCTGGGTCTTTCCTCTGTCTTTTTGAATGTCTAATTAAGAATCTGGTAGCATTATTGTTGTTAAGTGCTGTTGAGTCTGTTCCAACCCATAACAACCCTGTATAGGATTTCTGAGGAGCAGCTGGTAAGCTTGCACCACCAACCTTGTGCTTCAAACCGACTTTTCAATCCAGTGCATTAACCCACAGCACCAATTTTGAGGAACTTCTTTTATGTAATAAATTGGTTAGCCCTTAAAAAGTTGTTTTCTCACACAGAAATGGTTTAAAAGAATTTGGTTCAATTAAATTTGAAAATTACTGCTCTCTCTGGTAGCATAGTGACTACAAGTCGGGCTACTAACCTCAGAGTCTGCAGTTCGAAACTACCAGCGGTTCCATGAGAGAAAGATGAGGCTTTCTGCTCCCATAGAGATTTATAGCCTCGAAAACCCTGTACAGGGTCGCTAGGAGTTGGAACCAACTCCACAGCACACCAGCACCACGATTGTCAAACAGTTGTGTTACCCTGAACTGCTGCATGCTGGGAAAAAGCTCCAGAATCCCAAGGTCTTTTTCAACCTTCTCTTTGTTGTTGTTAAGTGCCATTGAGTCAATTCTGACCCATAGCGACCCTGTATAGGATTTCCAAGGAGCAGCTGATGAGCTTGAACTGCTGACCTTGCAGTTTAGACAACTTTGCAATCTGACTCATTAGCTCACAGCGCCACACCAGGACTCCTAATCATCTCTTTGTTGTTGTCAAGTACCGTCAAGTCAGTTCCCGCCATCTCTTTAGACCTGGGTTATTTATTATAACTGAAAGCATGACTTCAGTTATATTTCAGGGAAGACAACTTAGTATTTCTTATTCTCTACATGAATATATGTTATTGTAAATGCAGACTAAGCAGTTGCGATTCATAGCTACCCTGTATAGGGTTTGTCATGAGCAGCTGGTGAGCTTTGAACCATTAGCCTTGCAGTTCGATCCAACTTTGCAGTCCAGCACATTAACCCACAATGCTATATATTTATAAATATCTCTTACTTTCTTTTTCTAGTTTTCTTGTATAATTCTACTTAACCTGGTAATATTATTTGGGAACTGGTTATTCAGGTTAGGAATTGTTATTTGCATCTCCGTCAACACTTATATCTTCATTATTTTCGTCTCATAATTCCCCTGCTAGAGAATGGGCTGCCTTGGTTATTTAGTGCTTTTATGACAAAAATAAGAGTGGGTAGCTTTAACAAATTTATTTTCCTACCATTCAGTAGGCTCTGTTGTTAATGCCATTGAGGCTGTTCTTATAGTGAGGCGTGACTGGTAGAAGTCTGAATTCAAAGCACTGGCTGTAGTGGGCCTTTTATCTCTTCTCAGGTTTTGTTCCTTGCCTTTTTGTTTTGCTTGTGCTTAAGAAGTAACTGGTGATCTTCATGTGGCATACTTTCTGTCTTTCCACACCTCTGCTTGCTTCTCTCTTTGCTTAATCTGCTCTTTTATACCTCAAAAAAAGGTTTAACATAAGCCAACACAGTACACTTAATAATGCATCATTAACAACAAAGAAAGCCCATTGTCAGATGGAATTATAATCAGTGTAAATAAAGATCAGAATTTACAACACTTTTTTTTTTTGGGTGGGGACCACAGTTCAATGTATAATATGGGCAAATGGACAGAAAAGTAAAAATAAATATGTCCCTTTGTGGGTTTAGTCTTTATTGTCACGAGTAGACGTACTTACTTTTTAATTAACAGAGAGTAAAATTGACTTTTTTTTTTTTTTTTTTTTTTTTAGTGGACAGTTCTATGAATTTTAACACCTGTATAGATTCATGTAGTTACCACTACAATCAAGGTACAGAAGAGTTCCATCTCTCTCAAAAAAAAAAAAAAAAAAAAACCTACAACTTCCTCTAAGAAATCTCTTTATAATCACATTCTGCCCCTAACTCCAAGGCAACTGATCTTTTCTCCTTCACATTCGTTTTGAGTAAAAGTAAAACTTTAATATACGTAGATTTCCAGAGGGCTTGAATCAGTTCTGATTTCCTCATTTCTAGGCAGGCCTGAACTAAACATTTACAAAGTAAGGTGTACTTTTGATTTGTGTACTTATTTGTGTAATTCTTTATAGAAATGTTGAAATGTATCTGAAATGTAGCATTTCCCCAGCTGTATTAGCAAATACATTAGAATTTTAGTTAATTCTCTATTTTATGTTTTAGTAGCCAGAAAAGGAGAAAACAATAGTATAGATCTGTTAGTATAGATGTATTCATTAACTTTCAGTATGAAGATTTAAAATTACAAGTGTATTTTAGAGGATTTTTTAAATTTACATTTTTCATTTACTATTCTGAATAGATAATACAGTCACATGGTTCGTGGCTAAAATTTCAAAAAGTAAAAATATAACAAATATAAGTACTGTTCCAGCGTGTCAATCTTTGCCAGTCACAGAATATTTTCATTTGTTATTTCAAAATTACCAGATCGCCTTCTAAAAACTTAACACAAGTTTACACTCCCACGAGCTAATCTGAGAATGCATGTTTTCCCTTAGTCTCACCAATAGCAAAATAGCAAACCCTTTGGATTTTTGCCAAGTGATTAGTAAAGCATGCTATGTCCAGGTGGATAAAATTTTCATTTATCTTCTGAGGTTAATAATCTCTTGTTTTTGAGAACTGTATTTTTCTTCTTTTCTATCAATAGTCATCTTCTCCTTTGATCAGTTTTCTATTGACCTACTGGGGTGTTTTGTTTTTTTTTTAACAATCTGAAAAAACTGTATAGTAGAGAGATGTGCTCTTTCTATAAGAGCTTTTCTCCAGTTTCTGTCTTTTGACTTTATTTTCACCAAAGTTAAATTCTGTTTGGATCAAGTTTAATAGTCTGTTAACAAAGTCCTTCTTCACTTAGTTTAATGAATTTTTCCATGCTTCTCATCAAAGTGCAGTGTGTTTAGGTATTGTATGGTTTATTAAAAGTATATTTTTTTCCAGATATCTTTGACTATTTTTTAATTAAAGAATGAGAGTTATTTATGAAATTCTTTCATTGATATCCTGAATGAAATTTCGTATCTCAAATTGACATATATTTGGAATCTTCTTACTCTTCTATTTTTATTGTTTATATTTCAGCCCTGGTACCTGACAGTGTAAAGAAGGAGCTCCTACAAAGAATAAGAACATTCCTTGCTCAGCATGCCAGCCTTTAAGATTGCATTAGATCATGTTGTTCTGTGGTTTTATTTCTGAAAGTGAAACTTGCCATAAATTAGAAATCAGTTTCCCAAAATAAAATCCTTTTTTGTATGATGGTATACAGTTTTCAGTAATGATGTATACATTGTATTGATTTTTTTTTCCTTAAATGTGTTATTTTAATAAATATCTCATGAATGAATTTGAAGTTGCCTGGATTTTGGGATAAGCAGAATTTTGTCTTTTATTCCTAATTCACCATATTTGTTGACAAAAAAAATGAACAATTAATAGTGCTTATGTATGTATTTAGTATGTAGTTTGTGTGAGTCTGTGTTAACAACCAAAGAGAATGTAGAAATAAGCAGCCTTCCTGATTGGCTATGGTTTATTCCTCCTTTGAATTCCCATAATTTGTAAGTTTTTAATGCCCCATCTTGTACTATATTCTTATTGTTACGAATTTTGAGGGTTAAAACTTGAGTCTTACTCATCTTTATGTGCCTTCCACTGTACCTCGAACAATGTACCATCTAGTGGAAGAGCGAACATTTTTGCACATTGACTCCACACCACGCTCCTCCCACGTATTCTACTCTGAAATGAACTTTGCAAGCAGAACCTTTCAGTTGCATCCCCACATAACTATGGTCAAGAAAGGACTTAATGGGAAATAATCTCCACCCATTAGCATTACTCTGACATCAAGATTGTCAAATCCAGTGGACTCCTATTCTTACGTGACCTCTGCTGGGAAATGTGAATGTGACCATCCTGACATTTGGAACTTTCTTCCCACTCTTTGCATTATTTCTTCCTACCGCTAGAAGTCCATTCTGTGTCTTGTGATGTACCTTTTCTGTGTTGGACTTAAATGGTGTTTCTAGGGATCCCTCTTGGGCTCTCCACCTGACTAACTGGATGTACTTTTCCTGGGTAAATTACAGGAGACTTGGGTCAGATCATGGCATCAAATAACCAACAGATTGACAAAAGCTAAACTACATCTTCAGCCTAGCATCCAGACCCATATATGCAATTGCTGTGGTCTGCTTCCTTGGATGGCCCCATAGCACTGTAAACTGAACGTTCCTAAAATAGTGAGGGATTGTTTTAACATCTAACATCTACCTTTGCTGTATTGTTTTTCTGAATGTACTTCATAGACATGCTGAGGAACTTGTTAAAATGCTAATTCTGAAGGTAAGTAAGAATGCACAGTAGTCTACATTTCTGACAAGCTTCTGGTTGATGTCTTTACTACTGGTTGAGGATCATTTTGAATATAACTGCTATAAATCAATTCCCACTCCGTGCCTTAATTGCCTTTGTTCAAGTCCAGATTATTGTAGCCCCATCCTTCTATTATCCATTCCATACTACTGCTTAAATGGTTTATTCAAATTGAGTTATTTTACCATATTTCTCACATTCACACACCTACACGAATAATGCGCACATGCGTGTAACAGCACATGCAAACTAGCATGCAAGTGGGTTGCAGTTTGCAAAAACTATAATTTGTAACTTGACTAAAAATTCATTATTCCCAACTTGAAGTTTCTCAGTAACACAAGTTCACATGATAAAACTCAATGTAAAACCTACACAGAGGACCCTTCATAGTCTGATGTTTATTTCTCTAGTTACTTTGTTGTTAAGTGCAGTAAATCTGTTCTGACCCATATATACCTGTAAAGGGTTTCCGAGGAGCATCTGGTGAGCTTGAACCACCTACTTTGGAGTTCACACTGCTTTGCAGTCTGGCTCATTAACCCACAGTGCTGCACCAGGACTCCTCGTTAGTTTAAAGGGCCCCAAATGGTTTCATCCCTACATAACTTTGAAAATAACAATTTAGCTCTTCACTCCCATTGGTCTAATTCCTATTTAACCCTTCAAACTTCAGCTCAAATTGCTGAAACAGTCTACAATTGATTAAAATTCCGCTCTTCCCATTTTTATTAAAAAGCACCTGTACCTAATTTCCCTTAGCGTGGTGGTCCACAAGCTTCCATACATCTAGAGGGGAGAAGGATGACTTCCTTGACTTTATTCCTAGTAGTGGTCATTGCCATGGAGTCGGTTCCGACTCAGAGTGACCCTGCACAGGGTTTCCGAGGCTGTAAATATTTACAGGAGCAGAAAGTCTCATTTTCTCCCACGGAACAGCTGGTAGTTTCGAACTGCTGACCCTGAGGTTCGCAGCCTGATTTGTAACCACTACCTAGTAGTCCATCTAATTTCCAAGTATTCTCTGAGAAATGCTTTATTTGTGCATGAATGGGTAAGGGTATACGTGAGTGCACAATTTTATGGAAGCACCAAGGGAAAAAAAAATGCCTAAAATTTTATATACTTCAGCAAATTTACATTAATTATATACTTCTAGCTGCAAAAATACTAATTTTATCTTTCTGCTGAATTAAAATTCCAAAGGTAGTGTTTGAACCTGGAATTGCTAATTGTCTAAAGTTTTGAACCTGAAATAGACACATCATAAAACCTACCCCCAAAAGTTTCATGCTTTCACTTCACCTGTTAAGAAGCAACAATAGTTACTAAAAAAATTCTTAGGTGAAAAAATTTTAGAAATGACTAGCTCATTAGTGTGTACAGCAGGAAACTAAAAATCACTTGTAGACATTTTAATGCCTTAAGAGAAAAAGTGAGTCAAGTTATTTATGAAATATTTTTAAATGCAACAAAGTTAAGTGTCATCAAGCTGGTTTTAACTTACAGGGATCCTATATAAGACTTCCAATGAGTGGCTAGTGGGTTTGAACTGCCAACCTTGTGGTTAGCAGTCTAGTGCTTATCCTACAGTACCACAAAAAGATGCATTGAAAATACCTCATAGCAATTTAAAGAGCCTAGCTTTAAAATAGTAGTGCTACAAACTCACCCCTCCTCTTCATCACCTTTAGAGTTGTTTGTTGTTTGGGGGGTTTTTTTTGACATCTTGGAAATGTACCATTAATATCTTAAAAATAAACCATGTTTGTAGATATAATGACACATTTTCAAATTGTGTAAACTAGGAATACATTGTTTAAAAACCTTGCACCCTTTCATATTCAGTGTTGGAAATTCAATAGGAGATGTGACTGTACTGGATAAGTAAAATACTAACTAGGATTACTGTAAGCTTCTTGTACAGGATTAAAGAAGATCCAACTAAATCATTTATGCAATCACTTTGCTTTGGCATGATAAGTGTATCATGTGGTTGAGCAGTGCCAAGCCAGGGCCTGGGTGATGATGAGGACTGGTAATTGGATAGGGCCCTTTACATAACTTGATAAAGGCTCCATCCAACTCAGAATTGTGACAGCTGACTAGTAGCCGATGTTGGAAATGATCCATGTGAGATTTTTTAAGTCTATAAATGGCTATCTCATATTACTCAGTGACTTCATAAAACCCCTCATATTTACCATTACAAACTGCATAAATGTCTGAGTGAATCTACTAAAAACCAGCAAAGGCAATCAGACAACTCATTCTAGTCTCATCTATGTTGCTAGCTAAGACTCTTCTGTCTCAGCTTCCTCATTTGCATCACAGAGCTGATAATGGAATTAGAAAAATAGATTATATTACAAACTATTAGTAGGGTGATCAGCAAATGTAATATGTGGTTGTGTGCCATGGACCGAGGCTGTAAATCTTTATGGGAGAAGAAAGCCTCATCTTTCTCCCATGGAATAGCTGGTAGTATTGAACTGCTGACCTTGAGGTTAGCAGCCCGACTCATAACCACTACGCTACAAGAGCTCTCTAAATACAATATCTAATCTATATGAATACATTTATGCCATTCTCTGAAAAAGCAGTCACTGGGTTTGTGTTCTAAATTTATAAAGATATGTGCAATATATAGAAAATGACTCCTTATTTTTCAGGAGTTTCTAACATTAAATACCATGAGAATATCTACAAAAAGATGACAAAATAATTTGAGTAGAATTAATGTTACTATAGGACTCCTGGTGTGGTGCTATAAGTTAAGCACTGGACTGCAAACCACAAGATTGGCAGCTCAAATCCACTATCTGCTCCTCAGAAACCTCATACAGGGTCACTATGGGTTGGAACAGACTCCCATGTCACTATAATAGCACTTAAAACAAGAGTTTTAAAGTTATCTGTAGACATTTGTGCCCTCATTCTGTGAACTCCATGACATTTATATTTTGATCCTCAATGACTACCACAGTTAAGTACTTGATACATTCTTTTAAAAATGAATGCATAAAAGGCAACAGAAAGAAATGTGGAATGTGCCTATTTATTCCAGACTTCAGAATTGTTGTTAAATATTCTGGTTATCCACCACCAGGGTGCACTTGAAGCCTGTATTTTGGTCCTCTCCAGTAACTGATTTGTGAAATGTTTTGATATGCCCAATTCCAATTCAGGTTAGCCATCCTTTACAAGATTAAAGTGTTATCAAATTAAAACTTAATGTAAAAAGAAAACTTAATGAAACTTCAAAATGTTTCTGGTAAAAATTAAGATGAAGTTACAATGAGATGTAGATGCTGTTTTGCTGGGATCAATTTCTGAAGCTAATAAAGTAAGTCAGCAATGAATTGGTTTAAATAGCATAGACAATTACTGAAAACCAGTTCTATTTCAAATACCTTAACAAAAAAAAGCACAATAAATTATTGTTAAAGAATGAAAGAAAAAAAAATAGTTTTCGATGTTTACCTATTATGTTCCTTTCTCATCGAGTGCACTTTAAAAAGGGAATAAAACTTGTATTATCCATCTTCATAAAGAGTATAAAAGAGTATTCCGTAGTGCCAAAACCCTGTGAACATTCAATGAATATTGACTTATGATAAAAAAAAAGACAGTAGATGAAGGCAGATAGAATCTGAACTCATGATGTAATGTTGCTCCATGTGCCAGTATTTACCGTCTCCATTAGATTTCAGGCTCTGTGCCTGAAATCAGTTGAATTAAGTGACAATAAATTGCTTTTCAGTTACTGTATGCCTTCTTACCTTAAATTTTTTTGCTGAGGACACACTTTCAAGACTTCATTCTTCCTAGACAGCTGTTTGTATCAAACTTAGGCTTTGACAGGATAAGAGTCATGCAGAAAAACAAACAAACAAACTAGAAGCAAACCAGTTGCCATAAAATTAATTGCAGTTCATGGTGATGCCCATGTGTGTCAGAGTAGAGCTGTGCTACGTAATGTTTTCTGTGGCAGGTTGTTCAAAAGTTAAGTCACCAGGCCATTCTTCTAAAGCATTTCTGCATGAATTTGAACCACTAAACTTTGGATTGACAGCTGAATGAGTTAACTGTCCTACCCAGATTGTTGTTGTGAAAGTGCAGTCGAGTCGGTTCCGACCCATAGCGACCATGTATAGGGTTTCCGAGGAGCAGCTGATGAGCTTGAACCACCAACCTTGCAGTTCAAATGACTTTGCAGTCTGGCGCATTACTCCTTGTTTATTTTTAAAAAGTGAAAACTATGGGCACAACTCCTAGAAGTTATAAGTTTTTATGTTTTCTATTTCACTTATTTCTGCTTTAATCTTTATTATTTCTTCTCTTCTGGTGGCTGTAGGCTTACTTTACTCCTCCTGTTCCAATTGTTGGAGATGTTGGGTTAAGGTGATGATTTGGGCTCTTTCTTCTTTTTGATATACACATTTATTGCTATCATTTGCCCTCCAAGCACTGCTTTTGCTGTGTTCCAAAGGTTTGGGTATATAGCGTTTTCATTCTCATTTGATTCAAGGAAATTTTTTATTTCATTTTTAACTTATTCTATTACCTAGTAGAGTTTAAGTTGGGTGTTATGCAGTTTCCATATACTTATTTTCTTTGATCTTCTTGTTGATTTCTAATTTTATAGTGTTATGATGTCAGGAGATTCTTTGTAGTATTTGAAGTTTTTTAAAATTACTGTGATTTGCTTTATGACCTAACATATGGTCTATTTTGGAGAATGTTCTATGTGCACTAGAGAATATATATTGTGCTGTTGGATTGAGTGTCATGTATACATCTATGAGGTCAAGTTGATTGAATATGTTGTTTAGTTCTCGGTGTCTTTGTTGAGTTTCTAGTTTTGTTCTTCATCAAAAGTAGTGTATTAATATCTTGTACTATTGTTGTGGAGTTATCTACTTCAATTTTATTAGAGTTTGATTTATGTATTTTGAGGCTCTTTCATTAAGAGCATAGATATATATTATGGTTATATCCTCTTGTTCAATTGAGTCTTTTATCATGAGATAATGTTCTTCTTTGTCTCATATGCTGATTTTTTCCTGAACGTCTATTGCCACTCTACTGGCTTTTTATTGCCATTTACTTGATTTTTTTTTTCCATCCTTTGACTTTCAGTCTATTTTTGTCTTTGTAAGGTATGCCTCTTATAAGAGCATATTGAAGGAGCCTGTTTTCTTACCCATTCTGCTACTTTTTATCTCTTGACTAGTGCAAATATTCCATTTCCATTCAATGTAATTATAGATAGGTACAAAAAATTACCTATAATGGTGAACCAATTAGACTAAGCTCTGATTTCTTAGCAGAAGCAATGCAGGCAAGAAGACAGTAGAACAATATATACAAAACTCTAAAGGAAAATAATTGCCAACCAAGAATTATATACCCAGGAAGGAAATGTGGGAGTATACCCACAAATATATAAAGTTTGAAAAGAGGATATTTGTAGGTAGGTATTTACCTTTACTGCAAAAACAATTATGAATGTGATGGAGCACACAATTGGGCAAAGTGATGAAAGCTTCTTACATGTCATCAAACTTCTTAAGGCAGAGTCGCTGGGACTACTGCTCAGGGCAATAGTCTCAGGGGATACCATGATTAATTGGCGTAATGTAGTCCACAAAGACAATGTTCTAAATCCCGCTTTGGTGATTAGTGTCTGGGATCTTAAAAGTTTATGAGTGGCCATCATTTAAGGTGCAACTATCGGTCTCTCCATTTGTGGAAGAAAGTACAACCAGAATGTTCCTTAGAAGCCAGGATGATGAGATTTCATCTCTCATACTTCAACATATTATCAGTAAGGACCAGTCCCTGGAGATGATGACATCATGCTTGGTAAAGTGGAGGGTCAACGAAAAAGAGGAAGCCCTTCAATGAAATGGATTGGCTCAGTGGCAGCTGCAATGGGCTCAAGCACAACAACAATCATGTGGATGGTCCAGGACCAGAAAGTTTCTTTCTGTTGTGCATAGGGTCACTCTCTGTGAGTCACATGGACTCGAAGGCTCCTAACAACAACAACAACAACAAATCTTTCTGATTTTCCTCTTTTTAAAATTTGATGTGAAAGTGTATTAATTTTCTTTGAGGTTATCCTGTGACTTATTAATTTCTTCCCCAGTTTAAAACAATTCTGTTTTATCTTGAAATTTACTTGACTTCTTTATCTTAGGAAGTTCTGTATCTACACTATTCCCTTTTTGCTTTGTAGTTTTCTTTTCTGGTTCCTTATTTTCAATCTTGTGGATTTGTTGCACTTTAAATACTTTCATATCTGAATTGAGTTTTGGGTGTTGCCATGTTTGTTAATTTCAAGTGTCTTCTGTTGTTGATTCTCCTACCAAAGAATACCCCTTAGTATTTTTTTTTTTTTTTAATGTTGGTCTGGTTGTTACAAATTCCTTTAATTTCTATTTATCTGCAAATATCCTTAGCTGCTATCAAGAGTCTTTGTCTTTGATTTTGGCAAGTTTGATTATGATAGGTCTTGGTGATTTTTGAGGGGTCCATCCTGTGGCGCTGTGGGTTAATGTGCCAGACTGCAAAGTCGTTTGAACTGCAAGGTCTGTGGTTCAAGCTCACCAGCTGCTCCTCAGAAACCCTATAAAGGGTCGCTATGGGTTGGAACCAACTCGATGGCACTTAACAACAACAACAACAATCCTATTTGGTGTTCTTTCAGCGTCTTGAATCCTCTCCTCTTTCATGATGATAGAGAAGTATTCTTTCAACAATTTTCTCTGTGGGTTTTATTTTCTCTTCCTGGTCTGGAATTCCAGTCACCCATAAGTTATTCCTCTTCAATGTATCCTACATAAATCTTAGGAGGCTTTCTTCAGATTTTTTCCTTCTTTTCTCAAATTATTCTTCTAATTTACTAGTTTTAGGAATATTATCTTCAAGCTTACTAATTCCGGCTTCCGTTGATTCAAATCAACTCCTTTTCCCTTTCAGTCTATTGTCCATTTCTGAAATCAAGTTCCACTGAGAATCTGCTTAGCTTCCACTGCATCACATCTGGCACCCCCACCAACTTGGCTCACCAGATTGTCTATATTTAATGAAGAAGATACCATTCCAAAAAGAGGAGTCTGGTATGATATTTAAAAGAATGAAATGAGAGTGCCCCACAAAAGAGTCAATTTTAGAAACAAAAATTCCCAAAACATTTTAAAACAAAACCTTGAGAACAACTTTAAAAACAAAAATTCCCAAGACATTTAAAAATATAACCTTGGTAATTAGTAGGCCTTGGATACCAAGAGTCTCTTTAACTGTTGATATCTTTCTAGTTTCCTGAATTATTATTTGAGGATTCTGCTGACAGTGTTATCTTAGTATCTGAGTGATTTTAAAGTCTAGTATGTGAAAGCGTAGAGACTCTACCACAGCTACCTACTTGCATTCCTATCCTGTGTATCTACAAGTAGTTGGAAAAACACTATTACCATGATGATTGGTTTCACTTTAATGCAGTATCACCTACTACCATCGAGTTGATTCTAACTCACAGCAACCCTATATAGGATAGAGTAGAATTGTTCCTTAAAGTTTCAGAGACTGTAAGTCTATGGGAGCAGACAGCCTCATCTTTCTCCCTAGGATTGGCAGAGAGTTTGAACTGTCATCCTTACTGTTAGCAGCCCAATGCTTAATCCACTGCACTACCAGGGCTCTAATTCCTCCCAAGAAAGTAGTTTATTTTTTCCTGGACTATTGACTATCCTATTGAAAGATTTCCTGCATTTGTTCTCTCTACTCCAGCCTCTCAGTTCTCTACTTCTTCACACACTAGGCTCTCTCCCTCCTCATGGTCTTGGCATTAATTTTTCCAGGTGTCTGGAATTCTCTTCTCCCAGATGTCCATGTGGCTTTGTAGCTCTTTTCCTTCAGGTATTTATCCAAAATTCACCATCTTGGTGAAGCCTTTCTGGTCATTCTATGTAAAACTGCTGTAACTCCCAACACATTCACAAAGCTTATATTTTTATTGTTCCTTGTTTTAATTTTTTCCCATCTAAGGAAAAATATTAAAATTTGAGCATATTATATATGAAACTCATCGTGTTTATTTTCCATCTTCATTGAAAATGTAAACTGCCAAATTCTCAATGCCTAGAATATTAAATATTTTTTTGACCCTGTATAGGGTTTTCTTTTTTTAATGTTCTATTGAGAATTATGTGATAGTTTACATGGGAGAGCATTAGTTTTACATTCATCCTATTATGTA
>NW_006408519.1:11199574-11202302 GCF_000296735.1 Chrysochloris asiatica
GTCTACCTTTACAGTAAATATTTTATTGAATGCAAATTACTGTTTCTAGATAATTTATTCATCATCTCTCACAACTGAATTTAGTTTCAAAATGGAGCAACAGTAAGTGAAAAGTGCATAAATAAATTCCAGATTCCTTCTCATTCTGGAAGAAATCTTCACTCTCATTATCAGTTTCTCATTGCTTTTTAATCAAGGAATCAATAATTGTAAAACTATAAAATTTCACAGAATAACCAAACTGAAGGGAGTCCTTGAACAGTATAAACAGTTAAACACCTAACCACTAGCCCAAAGGTTGATGGTTTGAGCCTACTTAGAGGTGCCTAAGAAGGTAGGCTTGGTGATCTGCTTCAGAAAGTTCATATCCTTGAAAACCCTATGCAACAGTTCTACTCTGCACACACGGGCTATCCATAGGTCAGACACAACTCTATATTACTAGCGTCAACCCAAACCAAATAATCCTGTTAAAGTTGATAAGTATTTCTGTTAAGCTATCATCATGTGATTTAGTAAATTTGGCAAATTGATTGTTCAATAAATTGAGCATTAACTAATTGACTTCAGGAAAGTAAATTTGCAGCAAATTAGCATGCTTTCATATCTTGTAATGACTAAATTTCTTAAAGAGTCAAGTCCCATAATTTGAATATATATATTTTTATTCAATTCTTATATAATGAATGAGCATCTAAATATTGCTTGTGGTGGTGGTGGTGTTAGCTGTTGTCGAGTCAGTTCCAAATCATTGGGAATCTATGCACAACAGAACAAAGCGTTGCTTTGTCTTACACTATCCTTACATTTGCAGACAAGTAACATTAATTGCAAAAACTTTTTTTAAAACAGCATAAGAGGTAACTATGCACAAGAACCTCACCAGTTGGAATACACAGGAATCAAATTGATTATCTCTGTGGGAAAAGAAAATGGAGACGCTCAATATTATTAGCCAAAACAGACTGTGGAATAGACCATCAATTGTTCACATGCAAAATCAGGCTTAAGCTGATGAAAATGAGAAAAAGTTCATGACAGTCAAAATACGACCTTGACTATATCCCACTGGGAGTCCTGGTGTGGCACTGTGGGAGAATGCACTGAACAGCAAGGTCGATTTGAACCACAGGATCAGCAGTTCAAATTCACCAGCTACTTCTCAGAAACCCTATACAGGGTCACTATGGGTTGGAACTGACTTGAAGGCACTTAACAACAACATAACACACCTGAATTTTGAGATCATCTCAAGAACAGATTTGCTGCATTAGACCCTAATGACTGGCGATCAAAAGTGTTATTGAATGACATCAAGAACATCATAGTCACTAAAAAGACAAGAAAGAAAGAAAAGGCCAAAATGAACATCAGAAGAGACTCTGAAACTTGCTCTCCAGCATTGGAATGCTTAAGTGAATGGAAGAAATGAGGCAATGAAAGAGGTTAACAGAAAATTTCAAAGGGCAGCTCAAGAAAAACAAAGTCAAGTATTATAATGGAATGTGCAACAGTGTGGAGTAGAAAACCAAAAGGGAAGAACACACTCAGCATTTAT
This sequence comes from Chrysochloris asiatica, assembly GCF_000296735.1. Taxonomy (NCBI): domain Eukaryota; kingdom Metazoa; phylum Chordata; class Mammalia; order Afrosoricida; family Chrysochloridae; genus Chrysochloris; species Chrysochloris asiatica. Next base: position 11,201,133 of record NW_006408519.1, read on the forward strand.
GAAGCTGAAAGAACTGAAGAAAGAACTTAAACCTCAACTTGCATTATTGAAGGATTCTATAGAGAAAATACTGAATGATGCAGAAAGCATCAAAAGAAGATATACACAGAGTCACTATACCAAAAAGAAATGGTCAGTGTTAAACCATTTCAAGAGGTACCACATAATCAAGAACCAATGTTACTGAAGGAAGAATTCCAAGCTTCACTGAAGGCATTGGCAAAAAACAAAGCTCCAGGAACTGATGGAATACAAACTGAAATATTTCAATAACCTGATGAAACACCAAGAACATATTTTCCAATTACTAATCCTTCTTTGTTTTCAACTTTTGCATTCCAATCACCAGTAATTATAAATGTATCTTGATCACATGCACAATCAACTTCAGACTGAAGCTGTTGATAGAATTCAATTCATCATCACTGGTGATATGTGGTTGGTGTATAAATTTGAATGATAGTGCAATTTACTAGTCTTCATTGTTGTTGTTGTTGTTAAGTGCCATTGAGTCGGTTCCGACCCATAGCGACCCTGTACAGGGTTTCCGAGGATGTAAATCTTTACGGGAATAGAAAGCCTCATCTTTCTCCCACGGAGCGGCTGGTAGTTTCGAACTGCTGACCTTAAGGTTTGCAGCCCGATTCGTAACCACTACGCTACCAGAGATCCTTAGTCTTCATTGTAGTCATATGGATATTATTCTATCACAGACAGAATTGTACTTCAAGATACATCTTGAAATGTTCTTTTTAACAATGAATGCCATGCTATTACTTTTGAATTTATTGTTTGAGGCATAGTAAATCATATGATTGTCAAATTCAAAATGGCCAATACCAGTCCATCTCAGCTCACTAATGCCTAGGATGAGCCCTAGTGTTGCACTGTCGCATAACGTATTGGACTGCTAACCACAAGGCTGACAGTTCAAACTCACTATCACTCTTGGAAACCCTTTACAGAATCACCAAGTCAAAACTGATTCCAAGACACACAACAACAACAATGCTTAGGATATCTAGCTTTATGTATTCCATTTCGTTTTGGACAACTTTAAATTTTCCTAGATTCATATTTCATACATCCTGTGTTCAATCATTAATGGATGTTTGCTGTTGTTCCTCCTCATTTGGAATTGTGCCTTATCAGCAAATGAAGGTCCTGAAA
>NW_006408519.1:11203839-11206198 GCF_000296735.1 Chrysochloris asiatica
ATTTCTTGACTGCAGCTTCCATGAGTGTTGATCGTGGATCCAAGTAAAATGAAGTCTTTCACATCTTCAATCTTTTCTGCATTTATCATGATGTTATTTATTGGTCCATTGGTGAGGATTTTTGTTTTCTTAAATTTATATTTAGGTGCAACTCATACTTAGTGATCTTCATCACTAAGTATTTTTTTTTAATAGGTGTTAACAAGTTTGTTTTAATATACATCTTTATACACACATGCACACACACAACTTTAATTCCAGTGTGACCAGCAGCACACCTTCAACTATGCGAGAACTAATATTTTAAATTCTCTTCATAATCAGCAAGTAAAGTTGTATGCATATTGTAGGTTGTTAATAAGTCTTCCTCCAGTCCTGATGCCATGTTCTTCATATAGTCCAGCTTCTCTGATTATTTGCTCAGCATACAGATTAAATAAATATGGTGAAAAAAATACAACCGTGGCATACACATTATCTGATTTTAAACCATTCAGTGTCCCTTTGTTCTGTTGGAATGATTGCCTTGATCTAGATACAGGTTCCTCATGAGCATAATTAAGTGTTCCAGAATACCTGTTCATCACAATGTTATCCATAGTTTGGCATGATCCACACAGTTGAAAGCCTTCGCATAGTCAAGAAAGCACAGGTAAACATCTTTTTGGTATTCTCTGCTTTTATCCAAGATCCATTTGATGTCAGCAATGTTCCTCCTGAGTTCATGTCTTTGTCTGAATCCAGTTTGAACCTCTGGAAATTCCTTGTCAATGTACTGTTGTGGCTGTTTTTAAACTCTCGTCAGCAAAATTTAATTCCATATGATATCAATGATACTGTTTGATGATTTCTGCATTCTTCCGGTCACCTCTCCTTGGAATAGGCACAAGTACAGATCTCTCCCAGTCAGTTGCACGTGACTCTGCAAATGGATGGAAGAGTGGTTGGGTAAGTGACCCTTGACATGGAGTTTACTAACAGACAGATATTTCAAGAAGCTTAATAACAAACAAACTTGAGACTTTAATAGAAAAGATGATAAATGTTTTTTTGGTTTTAGTTTTTTAACAAAGGATGTCCATCAAGCAGAAAGGAGGAAAGGGAATTAATTACAGGAAACTTAAGGGAAAAGTTAGAGCCATACCTGGAGGAATACTAATTATCCTGAAAGAGAGGAACCAAGAAAAGTGGAAGGGGGAACAAAGAGAATGTAAAACTCTTTCTTTATGAAAAGTTCCAAATGTATGGTCGAGTGGAAAGAATTACATTGTGGTGCAGTGTGCCATCGAGTTGATAATGACTCATAGTAACCCTACAGGAAAGAATCACATTTGCACCTAAATTTTCCAATATTTCATCTAGATATTGGCTTTTTAAGGTCAACTAAATTTCATGACATTCCAACCCTAAGTATAACAGCATGCAATTCCCCAAAACATGAATGTTTTCCAACTTAAGCATGACAATACTATTATGCCAGACAAAATGAGCATTCCATTATAACTTCTAATACTTAATGCATTTTCAACTTACCTAATTGTCATTGAAGGAGTTCCGGTAGTGTAACAGTTAGAGTCAAGCTGCTAACCTCAAAGTCAGCAGTTCAAAACTACCAGCCGTTCAGCGGTAGAAAGATGAGGCTTTCTGCTCCCTTAAAGATTTACAGCCTCGGAAACAGGGTTGCTATGAGTCGGAACCAACTCCACTGCACACCACCATCAATTGCCTTTTATGGATCGCCTGCCCCTACAACCTGCTCAAAACCAGGGTCCAACAAAGGCGTATGCGTTGCATTTGGCTATTACGTCTTTAAGTTATCTTGTAAGAACACAGAGACTCTAAATGAAGAAACTGAGAGCTGGAGTGGATGGAGTTACTCACTTGGTAACTTAGGACTTAGGAGATGGGTAATCAAGAAAAGATGAGGTTAGGATATTAAGAATGATGAAAATGGAACAATAATACAATGCAAGACCCGTAAGAATAGGCACACCTCAATGCCCTTCCTGGTTATCTGATAGCACCCCCCCCCCCACCCCCCGCAGCACAGAGAAACAGTTCAGGGCCTCCCTAGAAGTCCTCACCAGAGTTCGTTGAAGTGGAGGCAATGGAGTGGTTAAGAACTCTGGCTACTAAACCTTTTTGGGATTGGTATAATGGGGATCATGATACTAATAGTCTTTGGGTAATTATTGTGAATTGAGATCTGTAAAGCACTAGGTTCTGTGTATGGTATGTACCAAGAGATCAATAAATATTAGCATGACTACATGAATGAAAAGGAGCTCTGGTAGCGTAGTGATTACGAATCGGGCTGCTAACCTTAAGGTCAGCAGTTCGAAACTACCAGCTGCTCCGT
>NW_006408519.1:11206298-11231228 GCF_000296735.1 Chrysochloris asiatica
GATGAGGCTTTCTGCTCCCGTAAAGATTTACAGCCTCGGAAACCCTGTACAGAGTCGCTATGTGTAGGAACCTACTCGATGGCACTTAACAACAACAACATGAATGAAGCAGGAACCGTAGGCATTTGTGTATTAGGTAGACTCAGAAGGCCCATCTAAGGACTGTTAAAAAGCAAGGCAGACAAGCAAATGAACTTATGTAGGCCCAGAATTTAAAATGAAAACAAAAAAGGAGACCAACAGAGAAATTAACTTGACCATTGATCCCTCCTGCCAAAAGGCGTGGGGCCATTGCAGTGACAGGGGCAGCCTAGATATCTGTCCGGGCTTTGAGCGCGCAGCTAGCTCCTGGAGGCCGGATGATTACACTGGCCCGCAGGCGCACAGGTTCTCTGCGAGCGCTCCAAGGGGAGGGAAGATGCAAATCCCAGATGCACACAGGGGCCGGGGCGGGGCAGACTCCGGTGGCCGAGTTCGCGGTGCGCTTAGACAAGTCCGGCGCTTCTGCGGATCGTCATCCTGAGAAGGCGGCTGCGAGTAGCAAGAGTGGGCTTGGCGGGACTGGCGCCACGATGGGACACGTGTGGCTCTTGTGGGCCTGTGTCCTCTGGGCGCTGCTCCTGTGTGTCACGGAGCCCAGCACAGGTAACCCATCCAGCCAGGGCTCCAGGGAACAAGTGGGCGAGGTCAGCGTAGATATTCCCCTGCCCTGGGGGCAGAAGCAGTGGGGGTGGGGGGCCACATGGTAATCCTGAGGACCTAAAAGGCAGCGCTGAAAGTGAAAAAGAGCGGGCTTTTAATTCATCAGTAATTGCTACTTGAATTATTGAACTTTTCCTTCCAAGTGACTCAGTTGAAAACGACTGAAATTCGGTGGAGACAAGCAACCTGAACCTTCCTGCCCCTTTCTTCTTGTCTCTCTTTCCCCACTAAACGGAGGCCAGCAATGTCTCCCAGTAGTAGAGGACCAGGTCTTGTATTGCTGTCAGTCACTTCAAAGTAATACCCAGGAGAGAGTTGGGAAAGAGACTGATAAGAAATTGGAGTTGCCGGTGGAGATACCGAGAAGGATGAACCTGAGATAGCTGAGGAGCAGCACCGTCTGGAGATAGGATCCAGCTCTTTCGCTGCAGTTCTCTACCTACTCTTGGCTGTGGGCTGCTGGGAGTTAAAATGCTCCTACCGAAGGAAGAGCCTGGGGGCTCCTGGCAAAGAAGTTTCTGAATTTAAGGAGAGGGTTTAGTAACTCAGAGGGGATCTTTTTGTTGAAGCGTTTAGCTATTATAGACGAAGTCCACACTAAACTCTTATTACTAAGAATGAATTGTTAAGTACTGTCTTATCTCCAGCGCAAAGCAACCCTCTATGGAGTTTCCCAGGCTGTAAATCAGGAGCAGAAATCCTCAGTTTTCTCTGGAAGAGAGGATGGTGGTCTCAAACCACCGACTTTGTGTTTGGCAGTTCAGGCAGCTCCCTTTGTCTAGCATACTTTACCTTAATCTTTTTGATTCTTGGTCCAATCTAATTAATATTTGTCCTCCAAGATGCAGTAAAGGCACCCTTTACTTTAAAAGGACAAGAAGATCCAATCAGTAGGGAACTAAGGCCCTTCTAAGCTACCCATAGCCCCAGTAACTCCATATTGTCTAGATTAAGCTTTTGAAAAGTTGGGGTGGTTACTTAATTTTATATTCCCAGGAACCTAACACAGTTTGTTGAGTGAATCAGTGACCTTTAAATTAAGAACTTGCAACCATCAGGAAGCTAGAAAGAACCGAGAAATTCTCTTTTTAGAAGTGTTTCTCTGTCACAGAAAGGCTTGTCTTTTTAAAACACTACTTTCCTCTTTGAACCTGGATTACTCTTTCAACCTACCAAGCATTGCATTTCTTATATACTTTTATAATGATCAAATTTCTCCATAAGAGAGAAATAACTATTTGGATTACTAAACAATAGTGAATAGTACTAACAAATTGAAGTTGTAGTTAATAAACACTATATGAAATTAAGAGTTTAAAGAATGTTTTACAATATGATTGGTAAGAATGATGACAAGCGTGTCTTACTCCTGCTCCATCGTGCCTAAGACAGAACTTTGCATAAAGATATGTTGTTGTTAAGTGATGTCAAGTCAATTCCAACTCATAAAGACATTGTATATGGTTTCCAAGGAGCAGCTGGTGGATTGACCCATCAACCTTGTGGTTAGCAGTCCAATGCTTAGTGAGTATTAACTAAATGCATAAACTGCCCTTCTCAAGTTATTGGCTAGTAATAGGGGGGAAAAATCAGTTCTATCATCTTCATGTTTTTCTTACCAAATTATTGAGTTTTGTTTAAATTGAGTGTTTGAAGAAAAAAAAAAGTAATGATTTTACCCCTCCTGTGTTTTAATACCTTTCAGATGGCTCTAAAATAATCCCCCAAATCACCGAAATAATACCTAAGTATGGCAGCATCAACGGAGCAACAAGGCTGACTATCAAAGGAGAAGGTATAGTTGTTTGTTTTGTATGTCAAGGTTGAGACATTTAAAAAGCTTTCACATTTAGAACATTATGATTTAATGCACACACACATACACTCTCACACTGGAGCTGTTTCCCCACTTGGCTGGAATTGTTAAACTCTATCTCCTTTGATAGCTAAGGAAACCCCTGAGTGTCTGTAGCTATCTGATTATCTGATTTCTTATTATAATTACTTGCTTAACTCTAAGATCTAAATTTCAATGACTGAAAGGAACACCTTTAACCTATCTCTACAAATATTTGCATTATTCATGAGTCTAATAAGGTTTTGTTTATTTTTATATCAAGTAAAATATTTGGGAGTTTGGGGGCAGGATATTAGAAAGAAGATAGGAAAGAGAAAAATAAGAATGTTTAGACAAGAAAAAGGCTGCAAAACTTTGGATTTCTTCCCCTGCCACCCATCCCATATTATATGATTCTTTACTTTCTCCTTGCTTTTATTTCATACATAAATGTAGTACACAGTCAATAAATATATCTAATGAGCAACTGTTCCTAAAATTAAATAGAAATATGTGGTTCTTCAGTTATATGGGTCTTTGCAATCTAAATTGTGTTATTGTTGTTGGTAAGAGTTGGCCAGTTTTGACTCATAGTGATTCTGTATAACATTCTGGAAGAGTGGCTGATGGATTTGAACAGTTGATTTTGTAGTTCAAACTGACTTGACAGTCCTGTGCTTACCCTACAGGGCCACATTTTGAAATGTGGGGAAGAAACATTAAAAATAATTTTAGCAAAAATCTATGACTAGGTCTTAAGAAGAGAAATGAGAAGTTTTTGGAGTCAGAGCATCAACAAAGTAAAGTACTTAATTACTATGAGTGTTATGTATATTGAAATGCTTTTCAATACTTTTAAGTAATAGTTCTATAAAATTCAACTTCTCAATTTTATATTTAAGATTTTTTTTTTCTTTTTGCCTCTAAATGGCGTTCTGGTGTGGGTCTGTAAGAAAAATCAACATCCGGTCATCTCCTTATACCATCAGACACAAGGCTTTCTCATCCAGGAAACATGCTTGGGTTTAAGTTGTTGTCCTTGAGTGCCATTGAGTCGGTTCCGACTCATCGCGACCCTGTATAGGGTTTCCAAGGAGCAGCTGGTAAGCTTGAGCCACTGACCTTGTGGTTCAAAGCAGCTTTGTAGTCCAGAGCATTAACCTATAGTGCCATAACTAAACTCACATCATCCCTAGCTAAAATTGGGGGGACCATTCTACTCTTGAGACATCTTAGAAGGGCATCCTTACTAATCTAGCTAATTTTGCTCTTTTGTTATGAAATACAAAGTACCATGGTAATTTTCTACTTTTCCCATCACCCCCAATTTCTGGATGCTTTTGGCAGAGAATTAGGGAATAGTGAAGTCCTCTTAGAACCACAGGCCACTGAGTCCCCACCCTAATTTGTCTCCCCTCTCTTCTTCTTAATCAAAATTGTGTTACATATGTCTCACAGAGACTAAGTCTAAATCTTGCTTTGATGCCTGTTTCTGTGTTTCCATGCTATAAAAGGGATGTTTATAAAACAATGGAACTGAATTTACAAAACACATTAGCGCTCTTTTGTCTAAATGAACGTGATACATGCAGTCCTCAATTTAAGATGGGGTTCCATTTCATCTAGTCCTTCCTAACTTGGTTTTGTGTAAGTCGAATACTTTTTTTTAAAGTTTTCATTATTTTTCCTTTTACTATCAGTATCTTTATAAACCCAGTCTTTGAACATCTGAGCGTGAACACCTGAGAATGAAACAATTATGCGCTACAATGTTACGTGGAGTGCATATTACTAATGATAAAATGTAAGAAAGAAAGACAGTCCTCAGTGTGATTTGTAGTAACTTGAATACACTGTGTGGGAGAGACTGCCTGGAGCTGAGCAAAGCTTACTTGGAGGGACTACATTCCTGTCATACAACAGTGCTCTCTCTAACAGGACTCATTTAGAATTCCTTTTTTTTCTTTTCTTTTTAAATTGTGAATTATGTGATAGTTTACATGGGAGAACATTAGTTTTACATTCATCCTATTATATATCGTTTCATTGTCATGGTTACAATCCCCTCCATGCATCATCAACCAACCAAAGGGTATATACTATAAGCCTGCCCCCAGTCATCAGCACACAGCCCCTCTCCCTCTCTGGCTCTAAAGTCCCCAGCCACTCCATCTCTCCACGTCATTGTCTCTGCCTCCATCTCAGGCATCACTGCTTCTCTGATTTGGGTCCCGCTCTCTGCTCTTCTCCCTTGATGGTCCCAGGGACCTCTGCTCCTAGACTGAAAAGTTAATCACTCCTCTCCTTGCTACAAAACGTCTACCTTTACATTTCCAACCCTCACAATCAGTCCTGATAATAATTATAGAATTCCTTTTTTTGAGTTGCTTAAAAAGTTATCAATCACAAAAATTATTTCCAAATGGAATTGAAATAGCTAGACGATCACCTAATTGTTAGTTCCATATGACTTTGAAAGTGCTTTGTTTTGTGTGGGTCACTAGTATAAGGTACTATAGAAATGTTTACTTAGAAAGTGAGTTTTCTGAAGTTGTAATCACTAGAAAGGTTTACTGTTAACATTTTGGTGTATCCAAATTACTTTTGCTATTTCCAAACATGATACCTAGTTTTAAAGTAAAAAATTTGGTTCCTCTTAACTTTGCTAAAAAGACTATCCTTCAAGAAAGAACCAGAGATACAAATTTTTATACTTATGGTAGCCCAAGTGTTTTGAGCAGTGACAAGATCATAAAAATAAGATGACTACGGAACCCTAAAAGCAGTATAGGATAAGCAGTAGACTGGTAGCTACAGGTTGTCCGTTCAGACTCACATGTGGTTCTACCAGAAAAACATGAGACTGTCTACTCCTGTGAACATTTACAGTCTTGGAAATGGTATAGGGTCATTTGTATGAGTAGGAATTGATTCAATGGCAATGGTGTTTTTGTTTTCTGGTTTTTGTTTTTAAATCTAAGCTGACTGCTGTGAGAAGGAATGTTATCATTTTGTTGATAAGTAAATTCTAGAGTGTTTGACTACATTATTTTAATGCCTTGCATTTCTCAATCTTCTTTCTTTATATATATCATGTTTTCCTTTATCTAAAAAGCGTAATCTAGAAGGGAGAATTAACATTTTACTTTTGGCTCTTTCTTCTAGCTATTTCCATGTTATAATGCCTATAATGAATAATTATAATGTTATGATTCCTATAATGAATATAGGAATTCAAAAAGTGTTGCATTATGTCATTATTTTAATATTACTAATATCAACATTATTTATTAGAAAGCACAAGGTTGTTGGTCCAGTTCAACTTGCCTTGAATTCCATTTCTGTAACTTCCTATTAAGTACCTGTGGAAAGTTGCTTCTCTGAGCTTCAGCTTCCTCACAGTAAAATGGGAATATTCACTTCTACCTTTTGGGGTACTGGGAATATTGAAAAGCATGATATACCTGAGTTATCCATCATGTATTTTGAAGCATATGCTTCATAAATTAGTTATCTTATTTGTATAATTATTTTTGCTTTCATAGCTTTATTTCATTATGAATTTTCATATATCACACTGTACTTTTTTTCCTAGCTATTGTTATAAACATCACAACTTTAAGGTAGGCTTATACAATCTTGGTGTGGCACTGTAGGATAAGCACTGGAATGCTAACCACAAGGTTGATGGTTCAAACTCATCAACCATTCCCAGAAACCACTATGCAGGATCAGTATGAGTTAGAACTTTAGGACTAGAGAAACCAAAACAGGCCACATTATAAGTGGCAACTGCAGCCTCTACCAACACTGACATTTTTTATGATAACACCACAGACGTTCTGTTTGGATTGCATCTATCTGGAGACCCACATATGCGTGCCTGGCAATTCCTGTCTCCAGTTTTCTGAAAAAGGAAAAAAAAAATTACATCAATGTGTTAGGAATTTCCATGTGAAGCCTCAACCTTTTCTGTTTCCTGGGTACACCCAATGCTTCCTCTAATCCTCGTGCTTTGGAGTGTGGCCAGATGTGTCTTCTGTATACCCAATTATTTGCTTACAGTTATACTTTTAAATAAGAGATTCTTCTTACAGTTGATTCTTGTGTATCTCTTTTTATCGATATAGAATTAGTTTAAAAATTAGAATTATTTCTGTGCTTGTTGTGTTTTTTTTAAGCACAATTTATATCGTAGATATTTATAAATCTTATTGAATTGTCTCATTTTTTCCATAGTTTGTACTCCTAGGATATTTAAAAATATATGTTTCTGTTGTTGATAAGCACTGTTGAGTCAGTTCTGACTCATAGTGTCCCTGTACAGGGTTTCCAGGGAGCTGCTGGTTTATTTGAACCACCAACTTTGTGTTCAAACTAACCTTGCAATCCAGTGCTTTAGCCGAGTGCCACACCAAAACTCCTTTAAAATATATATTTTGGAAATTATATTATATATAATACATAATTTTAAAATATATTATATAGATATAGAGAAATAGATTATGTATTATCTAAACTCACCAACCGTTCCTAGGAAATCCTATACAGGGTCTCTATGAGCTGGAACTGACTCGATGGCACTTAACAACAACAACAACAATAGTATCTTTGGCATTACAGTGAGTCCTAAATTAAAACAGGGTCATCTTTTGTTGTGTTTGCGTATTATTTATGTAGGAATACTAAAGAGCAGATCCACGTTACTCTATCATTGATGAAACATGTGCCCATTAAGAGAGTAAATACATCCATCACACCCTGAGCCACCTCATAAGTAAAACTTTCCATTTCTTAGTTTGTTGCCAGAACCCCATCTGTTTGTTCCAAACTCAATGTGAACACCAGAGATAAGCAGCAGTTGGCAAAAGGAAAAAGGGAGTTTACATGTAGCTTGCTGCTTTTCTGTGTTTTTATGTGCCTTCTCAAAATTCTGCTGTAGCAGTAACTCCCTTTCCAGATTCAAAACTAAAACATCACTACCATCATTTTTCACATATTGATGTTTTCTTTCTGTTGTACATAGGGTCACTATGGGTCAGAACTGACTTGATAGCACCTAACAACAACAAAATCAATGTTTAGAGCAAGAAATTTTAGAGGAAGAAAGTAGAGTTTATTAAAATCCTTACTTTTGTTGAGTTTCCCCTTACAACCCCTATATTTAAAAGGTTTGAGCCCTGGGTCTCCACTTATTGGGACTGTGATATTTTAAAAGGCGCCTACCTATTCTGAGTGAGCACAGTGGCTCTGTAGGATAAGTACTGGATTACGAACCACAAGGTCCATCGTTCAAGCCCACCAGCTGCTCCATGAAAAAAAAACATGAGGCTGTGTGCTCCCACAAACAATTATAGCTTCAGAAACCCTGTACAGGGTTGTTGTGAATTGGAACTGACTCGACAGCACTTAACAACAACAAATAAATACATACATCTACTGAGCTCTCAGTGTTTGAGCCTGACATCATGGTACTATCCATAAATTTTCACTCTTCAGAGCAATCCAATCCAGTAGGTTATTATGATCATTTTACTGTTGGGAAGACTGAAACTGTGTGGAATTATACCCTGCCCAAGGCACTACTACTTGCTAACCACACGGTCAGTGCTCAAACCCACCAGCTGCTCCTCGGAAACTCTATACAGGATCGCTGTGAGTCAGAACTGACCTAACAGCAGTTTTATGGTAAGGATTCTAACAACTGCTGTTGGACTCTTACCAAGGATGTCAGGATTCAAAGCCTGAGCCTTTTCCTTTAAGCATCGTTGCCACTCAGTATGCAACTTAACCACAGCTGATGTGTGAGCATCAGTATTTGATGAGCATCTGCACACGTACAGCCATACATGTTTTTGAATACTCTGTGTAGAACACACTAAATAATATTCCATAAAAAAGAGTTCTACTACAGATATCCGGTAATCACAACTTAACCATTTCAATTATTAAAGATAATTGAATTTATTTTATGCTAGCACATATTATAGGAAGCACTGGTGGTTCTGTAGGATAAGCACTGGACTGCTAATGATAGGTTAGGCCGTTTGAGCCCAGCAACTACTCCGAGAGAAAGATAAGGCTTTTGCTCCTGTAAAGATTTCGTTGTGAAGTGCCATTGAGTTGGTTCCAATTCATAGTGACCTTGTAAGGGTTTTCAAGGAACAGCTGGTGAGTTTGAACCACCGACTTTGCTGTTTAAACCGACCTTGCAGTCAAGTATTTATCCTACCTGGAAAACCCTATACAGGGTTGCTATGAGTCAGAACCAACTCAATGGCATTTAACAACAACAACACATATAATAGTGATGATAGTTTTGTTGAAATATACTTGAAAACTATTGATATTTAAAGCAAATACCTAACATTTCTTTTTTCTAACATTAGTAATATAAATGCATAAGATTTAAATAATTGAATCTACAGCTCTGGGTTTATAGTCATTTTCCTGTTTACTTATGTTAAGTGTTGTATTATGTTGTGGGACAATATGTTCTTTAGGCAATTAAGTTCTGAAATTTAAATACATAGCACAGTAATTTATATTAATGTCATGAATGGAAACTTTTAGTGTAAAGAAAATTTTCTAGCATTTCAAATAGATGCTAGTCATCAATTTTGTTATGTTGTTGTTGTTAAGTGCTATCGAGTCAATTCCGACCCATAGCGGCCCTGTATAGGGTTTCCAAGGAGCAGCTGGTGAACTTGAACCACTGACCTTGCAGTTCAAATGACTTTGCAGTCTGACACATTAACCTATAGTGTCTTAATGTTAAGCACCTGTGATATTTTAAGGAAAATTTGTATTTAAAATCTCACATATTTTAAGCACTCAGAACTTAAAATTTTAGACTTTGAATAATCCAGGTCCAAACTGTATTTGTTTACTAATTTAACTTTATTCTAAAAAATACTATTAGAAATTAAAAAATAATAATAAATAAAAAATTGAAATACTTTTATAAAATATCATTTGTTGTTTTTGGTGTTGTTAAGTGCCGTTGAGTTTGTTCCAACCCATAGCGATCCTGTACAGGGTTTCAGAGGAGCAGCTGGTGAGCTTGAGCCACTGGCCTTGCGGTTCAAACTGACTTTGCAGTCCTGTGCATAACCCACAGTGCCACACGAGGACTCCTTATGAAACATCATAGATATATAAAATTCATCCTGCCTGTGAGAACAGTATTAAGTACTTTTTTTCACATATTTATTAAAATACTTAATTATTAAATTCAACTAATAGAATATTATCCCAGTATTCTTATTTATAGGCTTTACTGCTTGGATTTATTTAAAAACTGAATACTGTTTCAATAATGTAAAATACTTAGTATAATTAAAATATATAAAAACACTTATCTATATTTAATTAATTCCAAATCTAGTCTTGGATTTTCATATATTTAGAGTCAGATTAAAATAATTATCTTTTCTTTTTCATGTCATCCATTTTTCTCTGTTGATTTATACCTACCTGGAGTCTTGGTGTGGCACTGTAGGGTAAGCGCTGGACTACCAACTACAAGGTTGGTGGTTCAAACCCACCAGCTGCTCCTTGGAAACCCTATACAGGGTTGCTATGAGTCAGAATGGAATGGATGGCACTTAACAACAGAGGCATGTAAACATACTAATATTGCTTTCACATGAAAAGAGAAGACAAAAGCATCTACCTCCCCCTTACCACACACATCTTTCCAGCTACCACCTCAGTGCTCTGCTTCCCTTTACAGTAAAAGACTGAGAAAAGAATTACTAATATTTATTCTTGGAGTTACTGTCCCCTAGTCCTTTCTGGAACCCGTGCCAAACAATCCTTTATCCCATCACTCTCTGAAGCGCCATCTCTGCTCCTGCCCCAATTTATTCTCAGAGCAGCTAATTAATCTTAGAAAGTGAAAGTCTTATAATGCCACTGCTGTTTCAAAACTTCCAATGGTTCCTTACTCGTAAGAGAATCCGAACTGTCTTCTTTCTAATCTCATTTTCGACCTCTCCTCCTCATTCATACTTCTCCAACTACACTTATTATTTTTTGAATCCACAAATATGTTCCCACCACAGTGCCTTTGCACGTCCTATTTGCTTTATCTAAGATGTGCTTCCAATGGGCGCTTTTATGATTCACTGTCTCTGAAAGGCTTCTTTGGCCATCTGTATCAGATGTTTTCTGTGTCTTTGGTACCCGCACATCTTGCTGATTTAAATCATAAATACTACCAAGAGTTTGTGGACTCTTAACTCACTTACTTTCCACTGTTGGCATCACTGGTAGCAGAGCTGTAAACTGAGAAGCTGTGATGCTCCCAAATAGGATTCTGGTTATAGGGATAGACATGAAGTAGTAGATTAGTCACTTACTACAGTATTGTTGTGTGTGACGTTGAGCCAATCTTAACAGAGGAAAGCTGTCCCATAGGATTTCCTAAGTTATCATCATTAAGGGAGGAGTCCTGTGTGGTGCTGTAGGATAAGGACAGGACCGAAATGTCTATTTGAACCACAAATATGTATTTGTGGTTCAAACTCATCAGCCACTCCTTGGAAACTCTATACAGGGTCACTATGAGTTGGAACTGCCTTTTCAGCATTTAACTACAACGATCTTTAAAGGAGTCTATTGATAGGTCTTTTCTCCCTCTAAATGGCTGATGGGTTAGAACTGCCTACCACCCATTCAGTTAGCTGCTGAATGCTTAACCAATGCACTGCCAAGCCTCCTTACTTCAGTATTATTATTTGTTGTTGTTGTTGTTAAGTGCCGTCGAGTCAATTTCGAGCCAATTCCGACCCATAGCGACCCTGTATAGGGTTTTCAAGGAGCAGCTGGTGAGCTTGAACCACCGACCTTGCAGTTCAAATGACTTTGCAGTCTGACGCATTAGCCCACAGCACCACGCCAGGAGTCCTATTTATTGAATGATTCAGCACTGAGTGACAGCTGTTGTGTTTCTGACCACAGAAATTCACTAACAGTAATTGAGTTTTCTTATTTTTCCAGGTTTTGCTCAAGCAAACCAGTTTAATTATGGGGCTGATAATGCTGAGTTGGGAAACAGTGTACAACTAGTTTCTTCTTTCCAGTCAATTCCTTGTGATGTAGAAAAAGATGCAAGTCATTCAACTCATATTACATGTTATACGAGGTATGTTGTAAAATATTTTCTATAGCATTATTTGAATTGTGTCAACATGGCATATTAGCATTATGATCATTTTAGCACCTGGCTATGATAAATAATTCTTTCCTGATTATCAATTTTTTTTTCCTGGTGTTTGGAATATTTTATACCTTTATTTAATTATAATGTTCTTTCCTTGTATCAACACAATAGAAATATATTCTGTATGCTTTCCCAAATTATTAGAGCTATTATTTTATCATCATTAAACTCTTTTAGAAGATAAATGACTGCTATTAAATTGTGATGATGTGCCTCAAAACACCAAAATTAGGCTTTTCTGACTAGTTTGATTCATTTTGTTCAGAATCTTGGCATGGTCATTAAGATTAAAGATAGTCATTTTGTATTCTGACATTTCCAGTTCTTTATTATAAGCTCAAATTGATGTATGCTATTAGCAACTTAAGAGAGAAAAACATCTACATAATTTTTAATTGCAACTTTCAATATCGACCTTAGAAACAGTACATATTCCAGAGGATTTCATGTATATTAGGCTTGTTGGCTTGTTTTTCAGCAACAAAAGCTTGTCTCTGAGAAACTTGATAAATTAATATTTAAAAAATACAAACTATAAAACAACTGAATGTACCTAGGTAACGTATTCCTGTTTTAACAAAATAACTTGTAATCCAAGCCAGCAGTTTACTTTAATGTTGTGTGCTGTCAACTTGACTCCAATTCATAGAGATCCTACAGTGCAGAGTAGAACTTCCCCATAGGGTTTCCAGGGTTGTCATTTTATGGGAGCTCTGGTAGCGTAGTGGTTACGAATCGGGCTGCGAGCCGCAAGGTCAGCAGTTCGAAACTACCATTAGTTCCGTGGGAGAAAGATGAGGCGGTCTGCTCCCATAAATATTTACAGACTCGGAAACCCTGTGTAGGGTCACTATGAGTCAGAACCGACTCCATGGCACACAACAACAACAACAATTTTATGGGAGCAGACTGGCAGGTCTTTTCCCCCACAGAGTAGCTAATGGGTTTGCATCTCTAACTCTTAGCTTAGGAACTAAGCACTTAACAACTGTGTCACCAGAGCTTTTTTCCCCCCAATTAATAACTGTACACTAAAATTTTAAAATTTCATTTTGTCTATCTTTTTCATTTACCTTTCAGAGCAATGCCAGAAGATTCCTACTCTGTTAGAGTCAGTGTGGATGGGATTCCTATTACAGAAAATAATACCTGCAAAGGTCACATCAACAGCTGGGCATGTAGCTTCAGTGTATGTGGGCATCTCTTCTTTAATTTCCTTATCTTGTATTTTCTTTCTTGAAGAGCTGGCTTCTTACTTTTTTTTTAATCTGTAAATTTTTATCTATTCCATATTAAATAATATGAGCATGCACTATTTTTAAGATTATTTTAATTGTCTTCCATTGTAATTGAATCTCCTTTATCATTGCTGATATGATTTCTCTTCCCTTTCATTAATTTTATGAATTAATTAAAACTTTTATATTTCCAAATAATTTTCTTATACATTGTTTTTCTTTCTCTTTCCTTATTCCTGATTTTAGTTTCATTCATTCTTTTCTTACATTTACTGTACGTGCCACTGCATTTTAAGTGGAATCATGCCTATTTTTTTCTTTCTCCATAATTTCTAATGTAATTAGATAAAATATAACTATATGTATCCTAGAAGTCACTCAAAAGTTAGTTGTCTTTTCTTCTAATCCCAATTTATAGATTTTAAAAAATTATATGCTGAGGAAAACAGGAATGACCTCTATCCACAGAAGCTTCTATGATCTTCAAATATATTATCAAATACAATTCTAATGAGAATCAGAGTCAGGCATCTCTAACTTCCTTCAATTTTCTTAGTTGCAGATCCATGTTTACTACTATATGACCTCTGAGTGGCAACCTAAATTTAGTGTATCTCAAAATCATCTCCTTGTGTTTCTCATTCAACCACTTCTCTATATTTATTACTATGAAGTTACTAGAGTTAGTAACCTACAGTCTTCTTTAGTTTCCCTTTACAATCATCTTTAGCCCCAGTGTTATAGAAACCTAAGCTCGGTCACCAGACTCTCTAAATTAGCTCTTGACTTCATTCTCTCTGTATCTTCTTTCCTCCTGTGGCCGTTGTTTCGATTCAGGTCTTGCCATTTCCCCCCAGCATTTGGGTTTCTCTACCTTTATTAATTGCATTGTTCACATTTAACCTTTCAAAAAACCAAATATGATCACATCATTGCCTGCTTAATATTATTTCTTCATTTATTGTGTGTTGTTATTGTTGTTAAGTGCCGTCGAGTTGGTTCCGACCCATAGCGACCCTGCATAGGGTTTCCGAGGAGCAGCTGGTGAGCTTGAACTGCCAACCTTGCAGTTCAAACGGCTTTGCAGTCTGGCGCATTAACCCACAGCACCACACCAGTTTCCTTTATTGTACAATGGTTTAGAGCCATTTTGTTTTCACCCTTTATTTCTAACATTCCCTGTAACCTAAGTCCCATAAATATTACTCAGTTATGCTTAGTAAATTATTTCTCATTGTTCTAAACTCTTAATCACAAGCAGAGCTAAATGACTTCTTCCACTGTGTTCCTCAGTTGTATTGTACCTTAGTGCACAGGGGTCAGTAATGAAATATTAGTTCTATTATTTATTGTTACTTTGCTTCAGCTTCCTCTTATCTGTAAAATGTAGCTACTGTGTAAAAATGTAGATTGTCTCATTACATTATTATGGATTACATTATATTGTATTTTGGTTAGATTAATAGCTATAACATTATTATGTCTGTGTAAGTATCTTCACAGCTGAGCTATGTATTGAACGATTATTCCATTTCCATTCTCATGCAGTTTTTCCTAAAGTTAATAATTACCTCTTATTTGTTTGTATTAGTTATATCTGTGTCAAACTCTCTGTCAGAAGTGTGGAGGTGGTGGTTATATGCCGTGGAGTAGGTTCTGACTCATAACGACACTGTATAGGTTTTCCGAGGCTGTAAATCTTTACAGGAACAGAAAGTCCCATCTTTCTCCCATGGAACCACTGATAGTTTTGAACTGCTAACCTTGAGATTAGCAGCCCGACTTGTAATCACCACGCTACCAGAGCTCTTGATCAGAAGTATAGTATTATTTAACATATTCAAATCATTAAGTAATCTATGAAATTATTTTTGCCTACAAAAGTCACTACTAATGAATCCATCTGCCCTTCTGCTCAAATCTGGAAGATTATTCTTTAGGTCTGAAGTACAGCAGCCAATCATCATGGGATTTCCCTTTACCAGAATTCCTGGAACTTCCTACCACTTTCTTCTGTAATAACTTTTTTTAAAAAGTATACAAAAAGTATACTTGCTTTGTGAATCTTCCTCTTTCTTGATTTACCTGCTCATATTGGTGAAGGAGAATGTACATAGAAAAAATATAAATTTTAAAATTCTTCCATTACTAACACTTGCATTCTATGCTTACACTTGATTGATAGTTTAGTTGTGCATAGAATTCTCATTTAGAAATAATTTTCAATTAGAATTTCGAACTCATATTTCCACTGTCTCCTAAACTAATGATTCTTAAACCATGTATAGGGAAGGAACTCTTCTGTTTTGTTTTGTAATCTCAGTTCTTTTGAGCATCAGTATTTTATAAAAATAAAAATGTTACAGTAAGGTCCAATTGCTATAAAATTTCTTAAATGTTTATACTTACTGTTTTTCCTTTATTTTACCAAGGACCACTCCACTAACAAACATTTTACACACAGATTTTATCTGAATAATTTATAACTCTCTATAAATTTATCTTTATAACTTTCAATTCTCATACTGCTTCCTAATTTTATATGTAATTCTGTTTTATCATTTTTTTTATAGTTATGATGCAGATTATAAAACTATTCTTAAATGTCTTACCTCTCTTTTTTCTAGATAAAATGATCTACTCCCCAGTAGTCATTAGTCCTTGTGATTTTTTAAAATATTGTATTAAATTGAACATTTTTGATCTAGCTATTTAAAATCTAATCGAGTCCTTTTCCCATCATATTGCTTTGACTTGATTTCTGTCATCATACCTTTTCTGATTCACCTTTGTCTTTTGTCTACCTTTCATACTTTCAAGGACCTTGTGTTTATATTGGGACCATCTGGAAAATCCAGGATCTCTCCCTGTGTCAATGGCAACTGATTAGTAGCCTAATTCCAACTTCAAAAAGAATTCCTCTTTGTCAAATAACTTAACTGAATCAGGATCCTCCACATTTGTGGGTGTTGTGGGCACTATTCTGACCACACCTATTAAACAGTCTGGTGGCCTCCCTGGAATTGAATTCTCTTTCAACTTATATTTGGTGTCACAGTTCTTAATAATTTTTATACTTGCACTAATCTAGAAATTTATCAACTGGGTATTTAAAGCTTTCATTACTGTACTTTATGTTTTACTTCTACTTGGAGTAGATTTTCTGTAATGTTCTTCCATCAAATTCTAGAACGTCTTTACTATAAAGCATTATTACCGTGGTTTATTTTACTCTGGTAGCAAAGGAGTGGTTGAATTCTTAAAGTGCCACACTAAAAGCATTGAAAACTATCACAGTAATTGAAATAAAAGTAGACTTTCAAGGGGTAAGAAAAAGATCTTGAAGAGTTAGAATAATCTTCTAAATGATACCTAATATATACAAAAGGGAATATTTTGACAATCATATCCTGGGTATTGTTGAAATAAAAATTATGTGAAAAGTAGATATGTTTTATAAAACTAAAACCAGAATACATAATATAGGTTACTTATTGCCATTATTATTTTGCAGACAAAAAGTTTCCGAACCCCGGCAATAAGGAGCATCACACCATTATCTGGAAATCCAGGTCTGTTACGTGACACCTGAATTAATATATTTAAAATTCTTTCTTAGGATACAAATTCTAATACCTGAAAATTTATAAATGCCCATATTTCTAATTATAAAAATAAGACCAATCATTACAGAAAAAGAAAAGTAGAGAAAATGATAAACAATCTACCTCATACATAGGTCAATGTTTAGATTTGAAAATTAATCTATTTTCTGTGAATATATGTTCTACATAAAAATATGTATTGTAAAAAAAATATGTATTGTATTACAAAATTGGATTATATGTGAGCATAAACATACACACACTTACCTTGCACTCATGTTTTCTATGTTTTTTCACTTGAAATTATGTGGTGAACATTTTTTCATAAAACAATTTTATTTTTGGTTTTCCAAGATGACTAATAACTTTTAAAAAAGATGATTTTCAATGGCTGCATATAAATGTACTGTAATATGTTTAACTTTTCCCCTATTGGACATTTGTTTGGCTTCTCAATGTTTATTGTAACAACTATAATCATATAATTTTATGAAACTAAGAGCACCATTCAAGAATGCCAATTTCTGTATACTTGTTCAATTGTGGGTATTACATTTTTTTCAGTCAGGTATATGTAAATTGTAATAAGTCATTTACAATTTTCTCTTTCTTTGGTTTATGTTATTAATTTATTTTGTGCTTATTAGTCATTTGTATTTTTTCCTTTGTAAATTACCTGGTCATCTCCTTTGCCTAATTTAAGGCTAGTCGTCTTTTGTCTTATGAAATTATAAGAACTCTTTTTATATTCATGAAATTAATAATTTCTATGCCATATGTGTTGTATCTATTTAAAAACCTTTTTTTGAACATTTTATTTGAATTGAATGAAGGTTTACAGAATAGACCGTCAATCTCACATTCAACAAATCATACACTTTGTGTCTTTAAATGATTGCAATCCCTTTCAGGTACCATCAGTTAACATATTTACCTCTAGTCACTTTAACTTTTGCACTCCTCCGTGTCTCATGCTACCTTCATCTTTCCTCTGCCAGTCTCCTTCTCGTTGTATATTTCCTACCTTGTCACCCATATTGACATGTGCCTATCCTCTACCCAGTGAATAATTTTCCATTCTTTCCCACCCCTGGTAAACCATCATAGAATGTCTCTTTTAGCAAGAAAACCTTTTCTTAACTTTTTACAACAGTGTTCTCATACAATATTTATCCTTTTGTGACTGACTAATTTCACTCAGCATAATGTCCTCCAGCTTCATCCATGTTATGACTTGTTTTGCACGTTCATTGCTATTCTTCAATATTGTATAGTATTCCATTATATGTATTACTGAAGTTTGTATCCATTCTGCTACTCTCTGTAGCACATTTAATTCATTTGCATTTGGTGTGAATTATCGATAGGTGTGAGTTTAGTGCTGCCATTTTTTGTGTGCGTTTTGTGACGATGCTGGTTTCTTTGTTCCACATAAATTTCTGTGCTGAGTTTATATTGCTAGTGGCTTTTCTTTTCATTTTCTTCATTGTAGTTAATTTAATGTTTAATAGCTCTCTGATGTTCTTCTTTTTATTTAGATATGACAATGGATTAATTTTCTTTGAAGTTACCCTGTATTTTATTTTTTTCCCCTCATTTAAAACAGTCTATTTTATCTCAAAATCTACTTGACTTCTTCGCCATTTGGAATTTAGATATCTACACTAGTACCTTTTTTTGCTTTGTAGTTGGCTTCATTATAAATTGATATCTCTGGTTCCCTATTTTCAGTCTTGTAGGTTTGTTTTACTCTGGATGCTTCTATATCTGGATCAAGTTCTGTGTGGTGTTGCCATGTATATTAACCTCAGGTTGTTGTCTTCTGTTGTTGGTTCTCAGTCCAAAGAACACCCTCTGGATGTTTTGTAAAGTTGGTCTTCAATTTCTGTTTATCTGAAAATATCCTTATTTCACCGTTATATTTGAGGGAAAGCTTGACTGACAGGATTTTTTCCTTTCAGAGTTTTGTATATGTCATCCCATTTACTACTTCCCTGTATGATTTCTGCTGAGAAATCATAGCTTAGTCTTATTGATTCTCTTTTGGAGGTTAACTTTTACTTTTTCCTGAACTGATTTAAGGATTTTTTCCCTTGTCTTTCGTTTTGGAAAGTTTGATTATGATATGCCTTGGTGATTTTCTTTTGTGGTCTGCCCTGTTTGGAGTTTCTTCAGCTTCTTGAATGGTTATCTTCTTGTATTTCATGATATTAGGGAAATTTTCTTTCAGCAACTCTTCAACAATTTTCTCCATGCTTCTTATTATCTCATCCTATTCTTGATCTGGAATTCTGATCACCTATAAATTATTCCTTTTCATGGTATCCCCCATAAATCTCAGTCTTTCTTCAGATTTTTTTATTCTTTTTCAGATTGTTCTGTCTAGCTTGTTGTTGTTGTCAGTTGCTATTGAGTCGGTACCAAGTCATAGCGATCCTGTGTACAACAGAGGGAAACACTGTCCAGTCCTGCAGCAACTTCACAATTGTTGCTACATTTGAGCCCATTGCTGCTGCCACTGTGCCAATCCAATCTTTCTCAAACCCTCCTCTTTACCAATATATATATCTTTCTCTAGGGACTGGTCCCTCCTAATAGTATGTCCAAAGAATGAGAGACAAAGTCTGGCCATACTGGCTTCTAATGAGTATTCTGGCTGTACTTTTTCCAACATAGATCTGTTTCTTTTGTCAGTCTATGGTATTTTTAATATTCTCCGCCTCCCCCAGCACCATAACTCAAATGAATCAATTCTTCTACGGTCTTCCTTATTCACTGTCCAACTTTCGCATGCATATATGGTTACTGAAAATATGATGGCTTGGGCCAGAGGCACCTTAGTCCTCAAACTGACATCTTTGCTCTTCAATACTTTAAAGAGGTTTTGTGCAGCAGACTTGCTGAATACAATACATTGTTTGATTTCTTGACTGCTGCTTCTGTGAGTGTTGCTGGTTGATCCAAGCAAAATGAAGTCTTTGATAACTTCAAGTTTTTCTCAATTTATATGGATACTATTTATTGATCCAGTGGTGAGTTTTCGTCACACTGAGTACCAACCCATACCCAAGGCTGTGGTCTTTGATCTTCATCAGTAAGTATTTTAAGTCCTCTTCACTTTCAGCAAACAAGGTTGTTTCATCTGCATGTTGCAGGTTGCTTATGAGTCATCCTCTTATCCTGTTGCCATCTTTTGGTTCACATAATCCAGCTTTTCAAATTGTTTGTTCAGCATACAGATTGAATAAATATAGTGAATAAATCCAACGCTGGCACACACCTTTCCTAATTTTAAACCATTCTGTGTTCTGTTCTGGCAACTGCTTCTTGGTCTATTTAGCTTATTGGTACTGAAAAATTTATCTTCAAGGTCGCTAATTAGGGTTTCCATTGATTCAAACTACTCTTTTGTGATCTCAATGCATTGTCCATTACAGGTTTTGTATACAAAATTTGCATTTATTTTGTCTGTTTGTTCTTGCAGTGTTTTCCAAAATGTTTCTAAAGTTTTTTATGTGTTCGCCTTGCTTTCCTGGATCTTTCTGTCAATCTGCTGAAGGTGCTTAAATATCATTCTTTTTAATTCATTCTCAGATAATTCCATTACTTTTTCTTCCTCATAAATGCTTTCTGACTTTGCATCTTGATTATTTGAGTCACTCTCTCTTGTTTCTTTGTATGAGCTCTTCTATTGTCTCTAAGACATTCTGGTGTCATTGAATTTGTATTTGGTTGATGGTTGTATGTTGGCATGTTCTTCAGCTCTCATCAACTGTCACCTCGTGGGAGTGGTCAGAGAACGTAAACACATATACAGTTTTATGTTTGCCATTCATACAACTCATTTTAGTGGTTGGCTGGTGTTGGCTAGTGTTCATGGAGGTCCTTCAGGTTGCTAGTTTCAGTGTCTGTCAGAACCAAAGGTCAGCTGGTGGAAAAGTGGTTGATTAAGCAGGTTCCTGCTCATCTAATTCTGGCTTAAGGGCTCTGTGGGTTCTGATCTAGAGCAAAGCCCATCAGAATCCAGAAGCCAAGGCAGCACACCAGTCACCTGCCTCACACTGGCTCAAATTGTGAGGCTCAGAACTACCAGAGAGCAAGGTCTGCACTGGAGGTAGATAGGTTGGGGCCAATCTCATCTCTGTTGTCCCAGGGGGTGTGGGACACCTGTGTCATTGTGTGCTGTCTGTCTCTACAAAGCTGCTACGAAAAGCTCAAAATGGTTGCACCATGTCTGCTGCAGACTGTTCATCATCAGTCTCCCTCTTACTCTGTCTCTGCTCACCTTCTCCTCCCAATAAGTATTCAATCTGTCTTTCTAACCTTTCCCCTGAAGCTCAGGGATCCAGAATTGTCCTCTGTCTGTTTCATTTGGTCCCCCTTACCTTTGTTATAGACGGTCTGTATAGCATACCTGCCTAGTCTATCATCCTGCCAGAAGTTCCCTGTGTGGTAAATATTTTAAAAATTCATTGTTTGATTTTTTCATGATTTTTCTATGATTCTGTAACATTCTATTTTTATTATCAAACATGTGGATTTTGACCTTAATTATATTATCCTTCATTTTTATGGTACAGAAGGCCCCTCCATCTCAAGATTATATATTCACCTTTTTACTTGCATTTTTGTGGTTGTTGTTTTTTAATATTTAATTTTTATTTCACCTTAAACTTATTTTGATTTTGGTATAAAGCATGGATTGTTTTATGTTTTTGTTTTTCAAATAAATCACTCATTGACCCAAGCAATAATTATTGAATATTATTCATGCAATCTCTTGTGAAACTTCTCCTTAATCTGTAAATACTGATGGATATATGCTCATGTTTTGTTACATTTGTGAGAGCTTCCAGAACAATGCTAAGCAATAATCGTGAACAGTATCTGGATACCAGTTTTATTGGCATGGGTAGATATTCTTACACGGAATTTTTACCTTTTTTTTTAGGTACATTAATAACAATCCAAGGCAGAACCTTCACTGACGTCTATGGAAGTAATACTGCACTAAGCTCAAATGGGAAAAATGTTAGGGTTTTGAGGTAATTTTTATATGCTGAAATATAGAGTTTTATAATGAAAAAATAGGATATGATAGTCCCCAAATAATGGATCCAATGATATTAGAAACAATGACAGTGTGATGGAACTAAGTAGAGAGTGGGACGATTCACTGTCATGGAAGCAATTGTCAACACACCTTTATCTTCTGGCTTGATATAATGCCTTGCCAATATTATTTAACCTCTGTGCCTCATTTTGCCTATGGAAAACAAGAAGAAAGAAAATGGAGGTCTGGCAAACATGTAGCTTAGTCAAGGTCAGGAGGAGAACCCAGGACTCCTAACAAACAATTTGGCACTTTCTACTATATCATTTTTTTGTGGTTAAGTGCAATCAAGTCGGTTCCAACTCAGAGGACCTTATGTATGGTTTCCAAGGAGTGGCTGCTGAGTTTGAACCACTGACCTTTTGGTTCAAACCAGCGTGTGGTCTCGTGCTTATTCTTCAATGCCACTGTTGTTGTTGTTAAGTGCCGTAGAGTCGGTTCCGACCCATAGCGACCCTGTACAGGGTTTCCGAGGGTGTAAATCTTTACGGGAGTAGAAAGCCTCATCTTTCTCCCGTGGAGCGGCTGGGAGTTTAGAACCGCTGACCTTAAGGTTCGCAGCCCGATTCGTAACCACTACGCTACCAGAGCTCCTTGCCACTAAAGAATGTTAAAACTAAAAATGGCCAGTAATCTGTTACCAGACCAGGGTATGACTACTGCTTCCTCCATTTCTGCTTTCTCCAGTTACCAGCTGTGGCCCAGATGGTGACCTTGACTAGTTACTGAAACATGAAAAGTTATTATTTCTATTTTGGGCTGGAAACGAGTATTGTTACTCGAGTTATCATCCTATGATATGTTGTTGTTATTAAGTGCTGTTGAGTCAGTTTTGACTCATAACCACCCTGTATAAGGTTGCCAAGGAGTGGTTGGTGGGTTTCGCCAACTTTATGGTTAGCAGTCTAATGCTTATCCTTACAGGACTACATCAGGTCTCCATCCTATAACATAGGTGGAGTAATCTCAGTCTTGTGTTAAAAGCCTGAAAGTCCTGGAAAAAATACAGGCTCAGTATGACAATTTTCAAGATGCTTCATGCTTATTTTGTAAGTAAAATGAATAAATGGATAAATTATATCAATAATTCAAACAGCATTTAGAAGATTTTTAAAATATTAAAGTATTTGTACACACATTTGTGTACAACTACATATTGCACATATTTAAATATATACATGCATTTGCATATATAATTTTTTAAATGAGGGATTTGAAAAATGTTAAATTAAATAAAATAGATTTATCTGGCAGAACTCTCAAATCACAGTTGCTTGCACCTATACTCTGGACAATTTCATATTGATTCTTTATATGTAATTAAGGAACTATTAAATAGAGAAACAAACAAATGTAGACAATTTGACATCAGTAAAAAAATTTGTCTGCTTCAATACAATGTTAGTGTTATGAGTGGTTTATATTCTAATTCCTGAATGTGGCTCTCTAAGTCATCTTTCAAAAAATTGTACAAGGAAATAGAATATTTACTTTTTAAAAAGAGATTCATTTATTTTGTTTTCACTGTAGCTGAAATTACTTTGTGTATATTGGAAGGGAATGGGTGGTGGTGGTGATGGTGGTGTACCGTGGAGTCAGTTCCGACTCAGTGACCCTGCCTAGGATTTCCAAGGCTGTAGATCTTTACTGGAGCAGAAAGCCTCATCTTTTCCCCGTGAAGTGGCTGGTAGTTTTAAAACTGCTGACCTAGAAGTTAGCAGCCAGAACTCCTGAAGGGAATAAGTAGGGATTAATTAATGAATTCACAAAAGCATTAGTTCAGAACAAACCTCTGAGGTCAGGGAATTTGCCCTTTTCTCTGAAAACCCTGATATGCTAATATATAAATACATTAAAAAAATTTTTATACACCTGCAAATAGGAGGTCTTAAAACTGCATTTATCCATGTCCATCACTTTGACGTTGACACTAAGCTGCACTGGGCCTGAATTTCATCTTCACAGAGGGACCAGAGAGCAGTGGACCTTGTACTGGATGGAAAGCCATGAGACCTTAGTGCTCAACCTACTTCTCCCAGTCTTGTGAATTCAGAGAAATCTGCAGTTGGCTCCAGTTACTAATTATAGAAGGCATACAAATGAGTAGCAGATATAATGTCTACTAAAAAGTTTACAGTCTGACCCCATCTTATTATTATCAAGTCAGTTATGACTCATAGTGACAGAGCAGAACTGTCCTTTACGATTTCCAGGGCTGTAACTTAAAGGAGCTCTGGTAGTGTAGTGGTTACGAATCGGGCTGCGAACCGCAAGGTAAGCTGTTCCACAGCTGTTCCACAGGTGAAAGATGAGGCTTTCTACTCCCATAAAGATTTACAGCCTCGGAAACTATACAGGGTCGCTATGAGTTGGAACTGACTCCACGGCACATAACAACAAAAATAACAACTTAATGGAAGATTGCCTCAACTTTCTCCTACCTGCCTTTCAGGTTCCCTATTGTCTGTTTCTGCTTTCTACCTTTTCCTTTCGTATAATGTTGTTGTTAAGGGCCATCAAATTGATTCCAACTCATAGTAGCCCTGGACAGGGGCTTCTGAGGAGCATCTGGGGGGTTTGAACCACCACCCTTGTGGTTCACTGTACAGTGCTTATCCTACAGCAATACAACAGGAGTCCATATAATACCTATCACTTTTTATGACACCAATTATGGTTATCATGCTCATTGTCCCTCCCACTTGCAATGTTGGCCACACAAGGACAAAACTCATTGTTTTGCTTACTGAAGTGTCCCAGTACCTGGAAGTGGGTACTGCCACATGACAGGTATTCAGTAGATATGTGTTGAACAAACGAGTTAGCTAAAATTGCTGTGAAATAATTGAGTATATCTTCCTTTTTTTTTTTTTTTTGAAAAATGTTTATGCAGAGTTTATGTTGGAGGAATGCCCTGTGAGCTTCTCATACCACACTCTGATAATATGTAAGTAATGAAAATAATTTTTGGTGTGAAAATAAACAGCAAATATACTTTTTAAAATAGCAATTTCTACCAATATTACATAACTAAGCATTTATAAAATATAAATTGTAACAGTGTTGGTATTGTTGTTGTCGTTAGTGCTGTCAAGTTGGTTATGACTTGTAAGGACCCTGTTGAGGGCTTCCTGGGAGCTACTGGTGGCTTTGAACCACCAACCTTGGGGTTAACAGTCCAGTGCTGATCCTACAATGCCATATCAGGA
>NW_006408519.1:11231328-11245319 GCF_000296735.1 Chrysochloris asiatica
GGAGCTACTGGTGGCTTTGAACCACCAACCTTGGGGTTAACAGTCCAGTGCTGATCCTACAATGCCATATCAGGACTCCAGTTATAACACTGTTCTTTAGTGCTGTCAAGTTGGCACTAACTCATGGCATCCCTGTATAACGTTTCTGAGGAGCGACTGGTGGGTTTGAACTGACGATCTACAGGTTAGCAGTCCAGTGCTTATCCTACAGCACAACACCAGGACTGCCACTTGGCCAGTCCATCTCACTGGGGTCTTCCTCTTTCTCTCTGACCCTCCACCGTACCAAACATGATATCCTTCTCCAGTGACTGGTCCCTCCTGACAATATGTCTGAAGTATGAGAAATGAATTAGAACATACTATATAGTAAACTGCAAAGCCGTTTGAACTGCAAGGTTGGCGGTTCAAGCTCTCACCAGCTGCTCCTTGGAAACCCTATACAGGGTTGCTATGGGCCAGAACTGACTGGACGACACTTAACAACAACAACAAATATAGTAAACTAGCAATTCTTTACAAGTAATCTGATACATCATTCTGGTTTTCTTGTGCAGTAGGACGTTGGCTGTGGTGCTGTGGGTTAATGCACTTGACCACAAGATCAGCAGTTTAAACTCACCAGCTGCTTCTTGGAAATCCTCTATAGGGTCACTATGAGTCAAAATCTACTCTAGAGCACTTAACAACAACAATGATGTTAAGTTGTTAAGTACCGTCAGTCATTTCCACCTCATTTAACAACATGAGTCGGGAATGACTGACAGCACTTGACAACCTAACAACATCATTTTTGTTGTTGTTGTTGTTAAGTGCTGTAGAGTTGGTTCCGACTCATAGTGACCCTGTATAGGGTTTCCAAGGAGTAGCTAGTAAGTTTGATCGGCTGACATTGCAGTTCAAATCGACCTTGCAGTCCAGTGCTTATCCTACAATGACACACCAGGACTCCTGTGTAGTATGATATGCATTATTATTTAGATTATTGTTAGATTATTGCGAGAAGAAATACCTTTATAAAATCCCTGTTTCATTTAGTAATCTTTTAAAAAGAGTATCAATGGCTATAGCCAAATAAATTTAAAAGACTTAATTATTGAGTAAACTTTTATTCAGACATTTTCAATAAAGGCTGGAAAATATTTTCCTTTTACAGAAATCTTTGTTGTAACAACAATTTCTTGAAACATATTTTTAAATTAATAATTGTATTTAGTGGCAGATAATATACTAAAATTTAGTGTCAATAAAAACTTAGATGTTAACATGTACATTTTATTAGGTATGGTCTAAAACTATCCCATTCTAATGGAGATTTGGGTTCTATGATTTGTAAAACAACTGGGACTTATATTGGTAAGTATTGATCTTTGTTCTTTGTAAATAACATGTATGAGCAGATGTCTGTTTCCTCTTTCATATTCTTTTAGCCCTCTGTCACCTTTTGTTTTGTTTTGTTTGTTTCATGCTTCCTATTTTCCAGGACTTCTTTCAGTTTCATGAAAGCATATATGAATGATTTTTGTTGTAAGGTTCATATTTGTTGTTGTCAATTGCCGTTAAGTAGGTTCCGATCTATAGTGACCCTTTATAGGGTTTCCGGTTAAGCATATTCAAGTTTTTGTTTCTTTTTCTGCCTTCCAGAGGACTCCATGACCAACTGAACTGTTTCCCACCTTGCTCTTCATACACAGATCTTTTAATTCTTGAACTGACTGTACTTCTTTCTGCCTCAGTGTCTTTGCCAGATTCCTTTCCTGAAAATTGCGGATAAAATGTCATGTCCCAAAGTTCACTCTACTTTTCCTTGACAGCTTTATTACTGTTTTTAGTGATAGGTTTGTGTCACTGCTGTTGACTGGCTATACCTTTCACTAGACAATACACCCGATAAGGGTTTACCAGTGTGCTCAGCTTGTATCTCTCAGCAACTCCCAACTTGTCTGACCCAATTAAGTTGCTGATTGAATGAATGAATGACATTTGAGGCCATTATGGTTATCATCTGTCCTTTTCATTTTTCCCCCTTTCATTATTTTGTTTAGTTTGGGTTTTCTAGTGATAGCCTTCATACAAGTTATGTGTATTTTAAATCTTTGTATTTAAAACTTGTACCCATTTATTCATGTTTTTACATTGTAGAAGCTTCTTTGAGGTGGTCCAGTTTTTCTCTCTTTGAGGTTATTAGGGAGTTGTATAATTACAGTTCTGAATTTATGTTTCTCTTCTCTGCTTTTCAGTCAGGTTTATAATATACAGTTATTATTCTCCTGTGACTGCAAATTTAATTGGATGCATTTTAATTAATTCCAGGTCACCACAATGTCAGCTTCATCTTAGATAGCGATTATGGAAGGTAAGTTATTTTGTAAACAGTGCTGGTCATAATTGATTCGACTGAGTGAATAAATATATATATTTATCTAGTGCTGTTGACTCAGAGATTAAAAATGTAATCACTTCCATCCCCAAATTAACTCTTAATGTGCATCTACGTCTTTTTATATATAATTTGTGCCACACGCTTGACCTTTCAATTCTTGGGAAATCTCACAGTAGCTAAAACAACAACAGAACTTTGATTCTGATATTGAAAAGTGTTAGTTGATGTAGTATACGTCTTTTGATTCGACTGCAATTCTTACAATTAGAGTAGTTAAATTTCAAATTACAGTCATTGAAATAAAGAGTAAATAAAACTACATACATTCTATGATTTAAATCTCTCAAAGATCCTATAAATTGAACCATATTGCAGGTGGGGCAATTGAAACTTGTTGTTGTTAAGTGTTGTCGAGTCAGTTCTGACTCATTTTGACACTGTATGATGTTTCCAAGGAGAAGCTGGTGGGTTTGAACTTCTAATGTTTCAGTTAGCAGCCCAGTGCTTATCCTACTGTACCACACCAGGACTCATGATGACATAGAAGCATGAAATAAATTGCCCAGGTTTGCTTAGCTAGTAGCAAGCATGGCTAGGATGTGAAACTATGTAGATGGACAAGCTCTAGGACCTGAGCATTCCATTCCAGTGCTTTCCCATCAATGATGAGTGCAACAGCCTGATCCAGGCTTCTCTACCAGAGTGGGATTACCCCTCTCTAGGGTGCATTTACAAATGAACTGGGACATTGTTGGCTACCATTGTCGTTGTTGCTATGTGCTTTTGAGTCAGTTCTGACTCATAGTGAACCTGTTATAGTGTCCAAGGAACAGCTAGTGAGTTTGAATCTCTGAGCTTGTGGTTCAAACTGATGTTGCAGTCCATTGTGAATACTACAGCACCACACCAGGACTCCATTGTCTGTCATAGGCACTGGGTATGCTAATGACCTTTAGTAGGCAGGGCTAAGGATGTGCCAAACCTAAATGAAGTGCCTTGCCCCAAATGCCATCATGCTTCCCTTTGAAAAGTACTGAGACAGCTGACAGAAATCCAAAAACATTACATTACTTTAGGTCTAATATTGATAGGAAGTTCTGGTGTGGCACTGTGGGCTAATGTGTCAGACTGCAAAGTCTTTTGAACTGCAAGTTCAGTAGTTCAAGCTCACAAGCTGCTCTTTGGAAACCCTATGCAGGGTTGCTATGGGCTGGATCATCTGAAGAACAGATATGATACATTAAACACTAAAGACTGAAGACCAGAAGAGTTGTGGGATGACATCAAGAACATCATACATGAAGAAAGCAAAAAGTCATTGAGAAGACAAGAAAGAAGAAAAATGTCAAAATGGATGTCAGAAGAGACACTGAAACTTGCTCTCCAGCATAGAGATGCTAATGCAAATGGAAGAAATGAGGTTCAAGAGCTAAACAGAAAATTTCAAAGATCAGCTTGAGAAGACAAAGCCAAATATTACATAAAATGTACAAAGATCTGGTATCAGAAAACCAAAAAAGAAGAACACAGTCAGCATTTCTCAAGTTGGGGAAACTGAAGAAAAAATTCAAGCCTTTACTCTCATTATTGAAAGAAGAGAAAATTATTGAATGATGCAGAAAACATCAAGAGAAGATGGAAGGAGTAGAGTCACTGTACAAAAAGGAAATGGTTAATAATCAACCATTTCAAGAGGTAGCATATGATGAAGAGCCAGTGATACTGAAGGAGGAAGTCCAAGGTGCATTGAAGGAATTGGCAAAGAACAAGGCACCAGGAATTAATGGAATCAAAATTGAAATCTTTCAAGAAAATGAGGTGGCACAGGAGGCACTCACTCATTGCTGTCAAGAAATTTGGAAGATAACTATTTGGCCAACTGATTGGAAAAGATCCGTATTTGTGCCCATTACAAATAGAGGTGACCCAACAGAATGCAGAAATCATCGGACAATCTCTTTGATATCCCATGTGAATAAAGTTTTACTAAAGGTAATACAGAAAGAGCTGCAAGCATACATTGACAGAGAACTTCCAGAGCTTGAAGCTGGATTCAGAAGAGGCTGTGGAATGAGGGATATCATTGCTGATGTCCGATGGATCTTGGCTGAAAGCAGAGAATATCAAAAAGATGTTTACCTGTGCTTTATTGACTACAAAAAGGCTTTCAATTGTGAGGATCATGACAACCTATGGACAACATTGAGAAGTATGAGTATTCCGGAACACATAATTGTGCTCATGAGGAATCTGTACCTGGACCAAGAGGCAGTTGTTCAAAAAGAACATGGGAACACAGAACGGATTAAAATTAAGAAAGCTGTGCAACAGGGTTGTATTCTTTCACCATATTTATTCAACCTGTGTGCTGAGCAAATAATCTGAGAAGCTGGGTTCTATGAAGAAAAACGTGGCATCAGGATTGGAGGAAGACTCATTAACAACCTGTGATATGCAGATGATACAACCTTGCTTGCTGAAAGTGAAGAGGACTTAAAACATTTACTGATGAAGATCAAAGAGCACACCCTTCCATATGGATTGCATCTCAATGTAAAGAAAACAAAAATCCTTACCACTGGACCAATAAACAACATTCTTATCAATGGAGAAAAGATTGAAGTTGTCAGGGACTTCATACTTCTTGGATCAACTATCAACACTCACGGAAGCAACAGTCAAGAAATCAAACCACGTATTGTATTAGGCAAATCTGCTGCACAAGACCTTTTTAAAGTGTTGAAGAGCAAAGACATCAGCTTGAGGATGAAGGTGCACCTGACCCAAGCATGCAAAAGCTGGACAGTGAATAAGGAAGACCACAGATGAATTGATGCTTTTGAGTTATGGTGTTGGAGAATACTGAAAGTGCCATGGGCTGCCAAAAGAACCAATAGATCCATTTCGGAAGAAGTGCAGCCTGAGTGCTCCTTGGAGGCCAAGGTGGCCAAACTTCGTCTCTCATACTTTGGATGCATTGTCAGGAGGGACCAGTCGCTGGAGAAGAATATCATGTTTGGTAAGGTGGAGGGTCAGAAAAAGAGGAAGACCCTCAATGAGATGGATTGGCTAGGTGGTGGCATCAATGGGTTCAAGTGTGGCAACAGTAGTGAGATTGGCCCAGGATTGGGCATTGTTTTGGTCTGCTGTGTATAGGGTCTCTATTAGTCGCTGCCAACTCGATGGCACCTAACAAAAACAACAACATGGGTTGAAATCAACTCGACGTCACTTAATAACAACAACAAATATTAATATGTTGTTGCTAAATGCCCTTGAGTTGGTTCTGAATCATTGTGAGCCTGCATAGGGTTTCTGAGGCTGTAAATCTTCGCAGGAAGAGAAAGCCTAATTTTTTTCTCCCAAGGAGTGGCTGGTGGACTCAAACTGCTGATCTTGTGGTTCACACTCCAGTGCTTATCTTACAAAGCTACCTCGCTCCACTCAATGATCAGGAGTTTTTAAATAATGGCAATACTACACTCAAGGTAGATGTTATTCCTAAACAATGTTCACAGACTATAAGGATGAGATTTAGGAACCCTGGTGGTGGGGTAGGTTATGCATTGGACTGCTAACCATAAGAGCAACAGTTCAAACCCACCAGCTGCACCATGGGAGAGTTTCTTCTCTCTTAAATATTTACATCCTCGAGAACCCTGCACAGGGTCACTATGAGTCAGTATTAACTTGATGGAAATGTGTTTGATTTTTTAAATTTTATTTGCATGGAACTTAGCTCCAATCTGCCCTCATTGTATTTAGAGATAATCTAATTCTATAAGCAATCAGTTTATAACATGTATCAGACACTTTACTAGAGAGCAATACAGAGTGAACCCAAACCATGAAGAAGATAATAATCTAATAGCAAATTGCAGTATATGCTGTGTAAATGATGCTAGGATTCACTGTTGTGATTTACATGGGCCAAAAGACTTAAGAGTCCCCTCACGTACACTTGTTTTCTACTAAGATATGACCTACTTATGTAAAATTTAGCTCGCTAGGACAGTAGGATTTTATTGCAAATATTATAAAACTATGTTAGAGGCAATAATTATTGAGTTTTAAATAATATCCGGAACTATTTATAGCTCTCTTATGCTTTTCAGACCACTCTTCCAAAAGTGAGTGAAATAAATTTTAGATATAGGTCTTTATAAATCCATCCTGTTTCTTGGTGAAAAAATAGAAGCTTTGACTGATCAAGTTTTAATATATTTGATAAGTATACATATATATTAATATGATGTATTAACATGCTTAGGAATTTTCACTTTAAAAATACCAGTAAGTTTGCATATAACAATAAACAAAACAAACCTGGTAAAATTGTTGAATCCGTGACCTTGATTTATACTTTCTATTTTTAAACCACACACCACAGACTCTTCTTTTGTATTAATCTCTCAGAATTTTGTTTCTATGTCAACTATTTTATGGAACTTAAGGTAAGTTTTAGAAATAGAATACTCACTTCTTAAAAAATCTAGTTCTAAGATTACATGGCATTCGTTAAAATGTTAAATCACTTTATAAATTGTAAAATTTATATTTTACAAATTTCAGGTGCATTTCTGAATATCAAATGAACCAATTAAAGACCATTATGATACCCATTTTTAATTTATTCTAATAGCCAAGCTTTTCTCCTCTGTTACCCTAAGTTCAAACAACAGCTGTTCCAAACTGATAAGGTTCAAATGAGGTTGCCTTAATTGAAGAGTGCCTAGTCATTATCAATGAATTAGAGAAAATCACCTCAGTGTCATCCAAAATGAATTACATTCAAATTTTACTTCTTTTCAGGAGGTAATTTTTTTACTAACTTGAAAAATAGAGTTAATTTTTCGGATGTGGAATCTAACTAGAGACAATATTGTCAGCGCTAGAGTGGTTGGAGCTATTGTGTCTTTAAGAAACAACAGGAAGGCTTAACATAAAAATATAAGATCTATTATGCACTTCTTAAATAATTAATTTTGCATTAAATATTTTTAGGGACTCTTTCTTTTATAAATGCATATTTTAATGTCTGGATTAGATTTATAAGAGCCTTAACTGTTTGACTCCACAGCAGAACTTCCTTTATCCTTTTAGACTATAGTTCATTGTATTATAATTATGAAGACTGGATCTTGAGCTTTAACACTTGAATTCCTTAAGTTTTCTAATTATGAATTTCATTAAGGTAATTAAGGGGCAGCATTTCCTAGGGTCAGATTTTTCCACTTCTTAACCTTGCAGGTAACAGAAGTACAACCGTATATTTTAAAAAAGCAAAACCAAAAAATTATGAACAGACTTGGTGTTTATAAGGATGATTTTAATTTGGTGGATTGCTGTTAATTTATGCTGATACATTTGTATTCTCATACAACTTCGTAGACGGAGGAGTACTGGGTAGTACATAAGTTCCCCAAACCCAAACCAAACCCAAATCCATCAAGTTGATTCTGACTTGTAGGAAAGCGTAGAACTGTACCTTTGGGTTTCTGAGACTGGTAATCTTTATGGGAGAAGATGGACTCATTTTGCACTCAGACTGCCTGTATTTATTTATATTTTCTCTCCACCACTTTCTCAATTTGTGATCTTGAGCAAGATATTTAATTTCTCTGAACTTCACCTACTTTGTGGATTATTTGTAAGGGTTTAATCACAGGATAAATAAAAAGCTCTTTTCATAATACTTGATACCTGCCCAATAAACTCTGGTTATCCTGATACTAAATGGGTTCTAAGAAAAGAGCTGCCTATATTGTTAGCTTGTTTGTAATGAGACTATCGTTTACATAATATAAAATGCACATATTTCATGTTTGTAATTCAGTGACTTCTTAGAAATATATCTACATGTGATAGCAGCAGTCAAGGCCCTGGGCACAGCAGTTCACGTGCCCAGCTGATCCAGCAGATTGATGTGGCAACCTGCTTTGGTTTCCACCAAGATTTCCAGTCTTGACAACCAAATGGGCCATTTCTACTCTCCTTTATAGGATGGCTGTGGATTGTAATTGACCCAACAGTAATGGTTTAGTTTTGGTTTGGTACCAACAACAAAATCAAGATAAGACAGTTTTATCTCCTCAAGCGTTCCATCCTAATCTTCGCAAATCCCTGACATGATTTGTTTCAGTAAAATTTTAAAAAGACATTTCTAAAATGTAAAGGTCATTTTAAAAGCAGGAATTCTTACTTGTTTAATTATTATTTTTAATAGGAGTTTGCCACTGAAAACAACATATTTTGTTTCTTCTCTCAATAAAATTTCAATGTTTCAAACGTATGCAGGTATGTGGCCTTTCTGTCTATATTGTGTGTATGTGTATGTGTCTGAAAGAGAGAGAAATGAGAAAGGTATATACTTCATTTACATAAATGTAAGACAATATTGGTTGAAAAGTATACAATTAGGAAACCCTAGCACTAAGCTTGTTGTTAATTGCCGTCAAGTTGGTTCTGACTTACAGCGACCCTATTTAGGGTTTCCAAGGAGCTGCTGGTGGGTTTGAACTGCCAGCCATGAGGTTAGCAATCCAAGCTTTATCTTACAATGCCATACCAGGATTCCTGCATTAAGCGAGGACCTGGAAACTCCATTGTAAAGTTGATAGAGAAATAAGCTCAAAACACTCAGAGTCTGCAAGGACTTTGTGTGTGAGTGGAGGAAGGAAAGAAATCTCCCCTTCACTGAAACTATAAGCCAGTATGCGCTCAGATTTTAGGAGTGAATTTAAATAATCCTCAAGCAGATTATAATATGATTTATTTAATAAGACTTCAGGCTGATGTACTTCCAGGCAAACACAGATTTTCCAGGAATGATCATAGTTTATTTTAGGTCAAGATGTATTCAAATTTCCAACCTGTTAAAATGTAAAATAGCAGGTGTATGGAAATTAGTCAAATGTGATATCATTGGTCATTTTAAAGAAATGTATTGAATGTGAGAATTCATTTGTAAGAATACATACACATACAAATACATAGCACCTAAACTTTTGTATATAAAACTGTAAAAAATCCAAACACAGTTAATATATTACTAGTCCTGGTATGTGGTGCTGTAGGTCAATACTAGACTGCAAGGTTGGTTTGTACCACAAACTTAATGATTCAAACTCACCAGCTTTCCTCAGAAACCCTATGAGCCAGAACCAACTTGATGGTACTTAACAGCAACAGTCCTGGTGTGGTGCGGTAGGATAAGCACTGACCTGCTAACCACAAGGTCAGCAGTTCAAACCCACCAGCTGCTCCTTGGAAACCCTATACAGGGATGCTATGATTTGAACCAGACTTGACAGCACTTAGTAATATGATATATTGATATTACTCTGAGAAAAATTAAAATGTAATATAAATGTTATTGTGTGCTGTTGAGTAGGTGACCCTGTATAGGGTTTCTAGAAGTGACTAGTGGGTTTGAACCACCAACTTTATTCTTACCAGTCCATTGCTTATCCTACAGTGCCACACCAGGTCTAAAAATAAATATAAAAATATAGACAAATGTCAGTCCATAAATACAACAAAGATTAATTCTTCAAGAGCAGATGGTAAAGGAGACTTTGTGTGTGTGTGCCAAACTTATATGCTTAGACCATGAATTTCTTATTCCTTCAATCCTCCAAATACCATTTTCTCTTTAATACTGATCACACTAAACCTGGCTCCCAGAAAATATGGGTCTTAGTGGAAAGCTTATTTATTGTCCCTTTTGGAGGACTGTGTTAGAGACAAAGTAATAAAACACCTAATCCATTTATTCAGTAATCCAATGTCTACACTGCCTTAGGTTCTAGGTAATTTTTAAAATTCCTGACATTTTATTTCATGTGCTTTCCCCTCAGAGGTCACTTCGATTTCACCATCACAAGGAAGTATTCAAGGTGGCACTACATTAACAATCAGTGGGCGGTTCTTTGATCAAACTGATTTCCCCATCAAAGTTCTAGTTGGAGGTATTTTTCATTTTTATTTTAATATACTGCTTTTTAAAAACAACTCTTAGATTTTCTTTAGCAATCTGTATGGGTAACAGTAAAAATTTCTAAATATTTTTAATTTAAAACAGTATTATCACACAAGCATTTTGGTTCTGAGGATCAATGCATATCCCACTGCACATTTGGTACAATTTTCTTAAACTGTAATGGTGATTTTTAAAGCCAACATTTTTATTAAAAAAGAAGACAAACAAAACAACAAGAATTTTCATAGAGTCCCTTCTTATAGCCATCTGGGACTGGGACTTGAGTTCTGAGACTGGCACAAAAGCATGTATGGCGGCCATCCACAGATTCCTCACTACCATGCAGGAACACATCTGCCCTCTACTGAATAAGCTATTAAATGCCCTTCTTGAACTGTTAATATTTGTCATTTAGTCAGTTAGCTCTGGGAAATTTGAAGCAGTAATCTGGAACATCTCCTTACATCCATCTCAAACAAGGGGAAGTAAAATATTATTACTACTATAATTACAGTTCATAAATGCTCGTGTTTATTTAAAACAAAACAAAATGTGTGTTGAAATGTGTTTCTGCAATTAATGGATGGCTACAAGCATTTTCTCTCAGTAAAATACTGGTTTTAGTCCTGTTAAGGTGCCTTCAAAAAAAGAATCCAGTCAAGGTAGGGAGGTCAGCTCAGAATGTTATGGTGACTGTGATTTGGGTTTCTAAAGGAGTAACTGTGTTAGATTTTCTGGAAAGATACCAGGGAATCAGGAGGCTTATTATGAAGAAGTTTTAAGAAAAATGAAAGCTGTATTGGTAAGAAAATGACCAGGAAAGTTGTGCCTACAAATTGTTTTCCATCACTGTAAAAGCATCTGCTCATTCTTCTAGGGTAACAAGGGCTGTCCTATGAGATTTTCACTGGGAAACCTTACCCTACCCTTCTTATAGCCCTGATCTTGGCTCTTCAGCCTTTTGTTGATGTTGTTCCCAAAACTCAAAGAACATTTCAAAGGGGCAGGATTTGATTTCCTCAAGAATGTCCACACTTCTGTTGACTTGGGACAGGGTTAGAAAGATGGAAACACTGAGGTGGAGGATATGTCAAAAAAACAATAGTTTCAAATTTTAATTGACTGTTTAATAAAGGTTTCTATTATTTTGTACCAATATATTTTTTTTTAACTTACCTCTGTACATTGTATGTCTGTTGTGTTGCCTCTTTAGCGTATCAGCAATTACTGGTGGTATTGGCATTGGGAAAAACATTAATTAGCATGTTCTGTGTCTATAAATGAAGAAAGGATTAGGTTGTGTGGCCATGCATCACTTTTAGGTATCTACATCTGTTCGGAGGTTAGGAACTCTTCTGCTCAAACAAAGAGTAAGTGAGTGTAATGTGAAGTTTTCATTCAGTCATAATAACCTCCTTAATAAGCCACTACTCATCTGTCAGAGTCCTGGTGTGGTGCTGTGGGGTAATGCGCTACATTGCAAAGCCAGTTTTAACCACAAGGTTGGCAGTTCAAGCTCACCAGCTACTCCTCAGAAACCCTATACAGGGTTGCTATGGGTTGGAACTGACTCGACGGCACTTAACAATAACAACAACAAGTCATCTGTCATTTTGCCATTTTGTGGTGGCTTGTGTATTGTTGTGATGCAAGAAGCTATGATACTGGTTTGTTAAATACCAGCAGGGGCATCAATAATGGACAGGTTTCAGTGGAGATTCCAGATTAAGACAGATTGGGAATAAAAAGAGGGAGACACCATCTGAAGGATGAGTCATTGAAAACCTTATGGCTAGCAGGTGGAACATTGTCTCGTAAAATGCCAGAAGATAAGCCCCTCGGGTTGGAAGGCACTCAAGTGCAACTGGAGAAAAACTGCCTCCATTAAGATGAACTTCATGACGTATGGAGTAAAGCTTTTGGGACCTTGATTCACTGATGGGACAACTCAGAAAGAGTACAAACAGCTGCAAACATCATTGATTAGAACACGGAATGTATGAAGTATAAATCTAGAATAACTGGAAGTTGTCAAAAATGCAATGGAATGAATAAAGATCAGTATTCTAGCATTGATATTTGTTGTTAGATGCCGTCAACCCTTTGCAAAACAGAATGAAGCACTGCCTGATCCTGCACCATTTTCATAATCATTTTTTAACTTGAGCCCATTGCTGTTGCCACTGTATCAATCAATCTCATTGGGGGTCTTCCACTTTTTCACTGACCCTTCACTTTACCAAGCATGGTGTTCTGCTCGAGGGATTGGTCTCTCCTGATATGTCCGAAATATGAGAGACGAAGTCTCACCATCCTGCTTCTAAGGAGCATTCTATATCAGTTTGTTGAAAGATTTCTATTTGTATTCCATCAATTCCCGGAGCCTTGTTCTTAGCCAATGACTTCAGTGCACCTTGGACATCTTCCTTCTCTACCATTGGATCTTGATCATATACTACCTCTTTAAATGCCTGAACATTGACCATTTCTTTTTGGTAAAATGACTATTTGACTTCCTTACAAATTATTTGGATGCTTTCTGCATCTTTCAATATTTTGTCCCTGTTGACCTTCAGTATTACAAGTTGAGGCTTGATTTTTTTTCTTCAGTTCTTTCAGCTTGTGAAATGCTGAGCTTGGTTCTCCCTTTTAGGTTTGTAACTCCATATCTTTGCATATTTCATTATAATATTTGACTTTCTTCTTGAGCTTCCCTTTGGAATTTTCTGTTCAGGTCTTTTATTTCCTCATTTTTTTTTTCTAATTGCTTTAGTATCTATATGC
Organism: Chrysochloris asiatica; assembly: GCF_000296735.1. NCBI lineage: Eukaryota > Metazoa > Chordata > Mammalia > Afrosoricida > Chrysochloridae > Chrysochloris > Chrysochloris asiatica. The sequence goes on from NW_006408519.1 coordinate 11,244,477, forward strand.
TCGAGAGCAAGTTTCAGAGTCTCTTCTGACATCCATTTTGGTCTTTTCCTTTTTTCTTGTTTTCTTAATGACCTTTTTTTTCTTCTGTATGATGTTGATGTCGTCTCACAACTTCTTGGTCTTCCATCAATAGCGTATAATGCATCAAATCTGTTCTTGAGATGATCTCTAAATTTAGGTGGGATATGTTCTAGGTTATGTTTTGGCTCTTGTGAACTTGTTTTAATTTTATTCAGCTTCAGCCTGTACTTGCATATGAGCAAATGGTAGGCTATTCCACAGTCTGCCCCTGAACATGTTTTGGATGATGGTAGGGAGCTTTCCCACCATCTCTTCCCACATATGTAATCTGTTTGATTTTTGTATATTCCATATGGTTTGTCATACTGTGGTGACTTGTGAGTTGCTTTGATTCTGGAAGCTATGCCACCGGTATTATAAATACCAGCAGGGTCACCCATAGTGGACAGGTTTCAGATGAGCTTCCAGACGAAGACAGACTAGGAAGAAGGAGTGACAAACTATTTCCGAATACCTAGTCAATGAAAACTCTATGCATAGCAGAGAAACATTGTCAGATGTAGGGCCGAAAAATGAGCCCCTCAGGTTGGAAGACACTCAAAATGCAACTGGGGAAGAACTGCCTCCTCAAAGTAGAGTTGACCATGATGACAGGAATGGAGTAAATCCCATGGTAGTAAACCCCATGGGACCTTCATTTGTTGAAGGGGCACAACTCAGAATGAAGAGAAACAGCTGTAAACATCCATTAATAATTGAAACATAGGATGTATGAAGTATGAATGTAGGAAAATTAGAAGTTGTCAAAAATGAAATGGAACA
>NW_006408519.1:11247889-11327538 GCF_000296735.1 Chrysochloris asiatica
AGAACTGATGCTTTTGAGTTATGGTGTTGGAGGAGAATATTGAAAGTGCCATGGGCTGCCAAAAGAACCAACAGGTCTGTGTTGGAAGAAGTGCAGCCAGAGTGTTTTTTGTAGGCCAGGATGGCCAAACTTCGTCTCTTGTACTTCATGCATACTGTCAGGAAGGACCAGTCGCTGGAGAAGGATATCATGTTTGGTAAGGTGGAAGATCAGAGAAAAAAAGGAAGACCCCAGTGAGATTGATTGGCAAAATGGCAGTATCAGTGGGTTCAAGTGTGGCAACAATTGTGAGGTTGGCCCAGGATCAGGCAGTGTTTCGTTCTGCTGTGCATAGGGTTGCTATGAGTCAGTACTGACTTGATGGGAACTAACAACAACAGCATGTGGTGAGATCCATATGTATAGTCATCTTTTATATTGTTAAAAGTAGTATTGCATTGAAAAAGTTCTTGGTCCTGCCAGATTGTATCATATTATCTGCAGCATTTTATCGGTCACCTAGGCCTTATTTTAAGGAGCTCTGGTAGCATAGTGGTTATGAATCGGGCTGCAAACCGCAAGGTCATCAGTTCGAAACTACCAGCTGTTCCATGGGAGAAAGATGAGGCTTTCTGCTCCCATAATGATTTACAGCCTTGGAAGCCCTGTGCAGGGTCACTATGAGTCGGAACCGACTCCACAGCACTTAACAACAACAACAACAGGCCTTATTTTCCAATTTCTGATCCGTTCTCTTTGTTTCCAACCTTTGCATTCTAGTCCCCAGTAATGATGAACACATCTTGATTGCATGTTTGATCAATTTCAGACTGAGAACATTGGTAAAATTCGTGTTTCATCATCACTAGATTTAGTGGTTGGTTCATAAATTTGAATAATATTGGTAATAACTGGTTTTCCTTTCTAATTATCCTATCACAGACAGCATTATATTTCAAGATAGATCTTGAAATGTTCTTTTTGATAATAAATGTGATGCAGTTCCTCTTCAATTTGCCATTCCTGGCATAATAAACCAAGTGATTGTCAAATTAAAAATGGTCAATACCAGTCCATTTCAATTCACTGATGCCTAGGATATTGATGTTTATGTGATCCATTTCATTTTTTACCTTTTCCAATTTTCATATTTCATGCACTCCATTTTCTGATTGGTAATGGATGTTTGGTGTCCTGGTGTGGCTCTGTGGGTTAATGCATTTGACCTGCAAGGTCAGCGGTTCAAGCTCACCAGCTGCTCCTTGGAAACCCTATACAGGGTTGCTTTGGATCAGAATTGACTGGAAGGCAGTTCAGAACAACAATGGATGTTTATGGCTGTTTCTCCACACTAGTTGTGCTCCATTAGCAAATGAAAGTCCTGAAAGCTTTAATCCATTGCATCTTCATGGTCAACTCTAGTTTGAGGAGACAGCTCTCTTCCTGTCTGTATTTTGAATGCCTTCCAACTGGAGGGGGCTCATCCTCTGGCACTATATCTGACAATATTCTGGGGCTATTTATAATGTTTCTATATTCTGGTGCTATCTGAGAGTTCCACTGCTATTTCTAAGGTTTTCAGTGGCTACATAGAAGAATTTTACCTTTCCTTCATCCTAGTGTGTTTTAGTCTGGAAGCTCAGCTGAAACCTGTCCACCATGGGTGACTCTACTACTGGTATTTAAAACACCCTCAACATAGTTTCCAATATCAAAATGTTAGAAATGAATCTTGATATCGCATAAAAGACACTCAGTGAGACTAAATTACCTTGGCAAAGCAAAATTTACTCCTGCAAGAGGGTGCGCATAGCCGTTCGTACAGGAACAGGGCAGTGAGCACACCGAGTGGACAGTCCACTCAAGTTTTTAATCCCTGATGCAAGTCTCAAGGCTGTGTCTCACCCCATTGGCTAGGGTTTTGACTGCATGATCTTTCCCCTTATCCATTTGGCTAGTTCAGATTTTTAAGGAACTAGGAAAAGAAAAAGAGAGCAATCATAAATTCTTTACTCACTTCAAGAAGTAGTTAAAAGAAAAAGAGAGAGATCATAAAGTCTTTACTTCAGGGAAAAAAAAGGTTACCCAAATACAATAAACAGGATTATAATATATATATATATACATATTTTTTTTTTCCCCCCACAAAAACAACATGCAGTCTACCTCAGTACAACAAACTGATAGACAAATTGTGTATCCTAGACTTTAGTAAGGTGAAATGGACTGGTATTGTCCATTTTTAATCAGACAATCATTTGCTTTGCTATGCTGGGAAAGGCAAATTGAAAAGGAATGCCATTGTGTTCATCTTCAAAAAAGGCATTTCAAGATCTATCTTGAAGTACAAGACTGTCTGTGATAGGATAATCATCATATGCCTACAATGAAGATGGGTTCATACCATTATTATTCAAATTTACACACTAACCACTAAAGCCATAGATGATAAAATTGTTATATTCTACCAGCTTCTTCAGTCTGAAATTGATCAAACATGCAATTAAAATGCATTGATAATTACTACTGATTGGAATGCAAACATTGGAACTAAAGAGGAAGGGTCAGTAGATAGAAAATATGGCCTTAGCTATAGAAAGATCCCATGATAGATTTTTTTCAAGACCAATGACTTATTCATTGCAATACCTTTTTCCAACAACATAAAAGGCAACTATACACGTGGACCTCACCAGATAGAATACACAGGAATCAAATTAATTATTGATTATCTGTTGGAAGACACTATAGAAAAGCTCAATATCATCAACCAAAACAAGACTAGGTGTGGAACAGACCATCAATTGCTCACATGCAAGTTCAGGTTGAAGCTGAAGTAAAAGGGAAACAAGTCCACGAGAGCTCAAATATGGCCTTAAGTATATCAGGCCTGAATTTAGAAGTTATCTCAAGAATAGATTTGATACATTAGACGCTAATTAACAAAGACCAGAATTTTGAAATGGCATTAATAACATCATAAATGAAGAAAGCAAAACATCATTAAAAAGACAGGAAATAAAGAAAAGACCAAAATGGGTGTCAGAAGAGACTCTGAAACTTTCTCTTGCAATAGAGAAGCTGAATCAACTAGAAGAAATTACTAATCAACTGGAAGAGGCAGCGAAAGTACTAAACAGAAGATTTCAAAGGGCAACTCAAGAAGACATGTTGTTAAGAGCTGTCAAGTTGGTTCCAACTCATAGTGACCTTGTATAGGGTTTTCAGTGAGCAGCTAAAGAGTTTGAACAGTTGACCCTGTGGTCCAAACAAACCATGTGGTCAAGTGCTTTATCCCCTAGCACCACACTAAGACTCTGTTGTTGTTAAGTACCATGGAGTTGGTTCTGACTCATAGTGATCCTGCACAGGGTTGCCGAGGCTGCAAATCTTTATGGGAGCAGAAGGCTTTGTAGTCAAGTATTATAATGAAATGGGCAAAAATGTGCAGTTAGAAACCAAATGGGAAGAATACAGTCAGCTGAGAGAACTGAAGAAAATAATCAAGCCTTAACTTGCATTACTGAAGGGTTCTATTTGTGCCTCATACTTTGGACATATTATTAGGAAGTCCTGGGAGAACAACACCATGCTTGGTAAAGTGGAACATCAGAGAAAAAAGAGGAAGACCCCCAATGAGATGGATTGGCACAGTGGCAGCAAAAATGACTTAAGCATAACAACAATTGTGAGGTTAGCACAGGACTGAGCAATGTATTGTGCTCTGTTGTACATGGGGCAGCTATGAGTTGAAGGTGACTCAATCACACCTACAACAATAACAACATGGGCAAAATATAGAATGAAGTAAGAAGCATCAAAGGAAGATGGAAGGAATACAATGAATCTCTGTACTAAAAAAATTGGTTAATGTTCAGCCATTTCAAGAGGTAGCATATAATCCAGAACCAATGGTATTGAAGGAAGAAGTTCAAGCTGAACTGAATACATTGGCAAAACAAGGCCCCTGGAATTAATGGATGACCAAATGAAATGTTTCAACAAACTGATGCAATGTTAAAGGCTCTTACTTGTCTATGACAAGAAATTTGGAAGACAGCTACCTGGCTAACCAGTTGGAAAAGATGCATATTTGTGCCTATTCCAAAGAAAAGTGACATTTCTACATGGAATTTAGAAATCATTGAACAATGTCATTAATATCACATGCATTAAAATTTTTGTGAAGTTAGTTATAAAACAGTTGCAGCAGTACATTGACAGGGAGCTGCCAAAAAGTCAACGTGGATTTAGAATAGGACATGTAACTAGGAATGTCATTGCTGATATCAGATAGGTTTTCACTTAAATATGTTTTCTTGTGCTTTATTGACTATGCAAAGGCATTTGAATGTGTGGATCATAACAAGCTATGGATAACATTTTAAAGAATGGGAATTCTGTAGCACTTAATTGTGCTCATGAGGAACCTGTACATAGACTAAAAATCTGTCGTTGGAAGAGAACAAGGGGACACTGAATGGTTCAAAGTCAGGAAAGGTGTGCACCAGACTAATATCTATGCACCATATTTATCCAATCTGTATGCTGAGCAAATAATCTGAGAAACTGTATTATATGAGGATAACGTGGTATCAGGTTTGGAGGAAGACTCATTAGCGACCTGCGATATACACATGACACAATCATGCCTTCTGAAAGTGAAGATTTGAAATACTTAGTTATGAAAATCAAAGACCATAGTCTTCAGTCTGTGTTTTACTAGAATGTGAAGAAAATGGAAATCCTTACAATCTGATCAATAAATTTCATCATGATAAATGAAGGAAAGTTTAAAATTGTTAAAGGCTGGATTTTGATTGGCTCCTCAATCAAGGGTCATGGAAGCAGTAGTCAAGAAATCAAATGACGTATTTTATTAGTCCTGGTATGGCACTGTGGGATAATGCACTGGACTGCAAGGTCAGTATGAACCACAAGGTCGGCAGTTCAAGCTCACTAGTCCCTCCTCAGGTCACTATGAGTTGGAACCGACTTGACCGCACTTAACAACAACAACAATCTGCTGCATAAGACCTCTTTAAAGTGTTCAAGAGCAAAAATGTCAGCTTGAGGACTAAGGTGTGCTTGACCCAAGCCATGATATTTTCAATGGCCTTATATACATGTGAAAGCTGGACAGGGAATAAGGACGACTAGAGAATGGATACATTTGTCTATGGTGTTGGTAAAGAAAATGGAAAGTACTATTAACTGCCAGAAGAGCAAACAAATCTGTCTTGGAACAAGTAGAACCAGAATGCTCCTAAGACTTGAGGGTGGCAAGACTTTGTTCATGTACTTTGAACAGGTTATCATCAGAAACCAGTCCCTGGAAAAGGACATCAGGCTTGGTAAAGTCAAGGGTTAACAAAAAAGAGGAAGAGCCCCCTCCCACCCAGTGGCTATCACAATGGGTTCAAACATTAACACAGCTGTGAAGATGGTATAAGTGGGCAGTGTTTCGTTCTGTTGTGCATATATATGGTCACTGTGAGTCAGAGTTGACAGCACATAACAAAAATATTTTTTGACACTATGCTGATTTTTACTTTGATACAGTGGGTACACAAAGATAACACACTAATTTGCTATCATATTTCATTACTGTGGCATAATGTGGCAGCCAGATTAAATATTTTGAATCTTCAATAACTCATTGAAAATGACCTATTTATGTATGTATCTTTCTTTTAGTTAAAAAATGCACTAAATTGATCAAATATAAAGTGTTGACTTCTCTAAGTTTTTTAATATACACATAGAATTCAAATTAATGAACGATTGTATGGGACAGGCCAGCAAACAAATTTCAGCTAAAGTACTTCTCTCCATTTCTCTTGCCCTCATTTTTTGTGAGTTGCAATGACCATTTCAGAACTATGAGGGATCTAGAAAGATCAAAAACATGGCCCCTTACCTCAAGTCTGTTTGTGCATAAACCAACAAAAAGCCAAACTCACTACCGTTGAATCCATTCTGAGTCATAGCGTCTCTAGGACAGAGTAGAACTGCTCTCAAGGTTTCTGGAAACTAAATTCTTACAGGAACAGACAGACTCGTCGTTCTCCCGCAGAGCTGCTGTTGGATTCAAACTGCTCAACTTCAGGTTAGCAGTCTCATAGGTAGCCCACTTCCCCACCAGTAACCTAAGGGGTAGGTTATTAGTGTTATCTTTTAAATCCACTTCTGTTTTGGCTTTAGTCAACCTGTGGAAATACCATCTAAAAGTTATTAGCCCTGTATTTTCACTTGAACAACTTGGATCAAACCAACTTTTTCATATCTAAGAGGACCAAGGTATTTTAAATTTAGTGGGTTTACTCAGCAACTTTTCTTCAAGGAATAATCTGTAAGGCCTGAGTTTGAACCCAGAAATGAAATATTTTACAACGATGTCATTTTATCAAATATTTTCATTTTTCTTTCTCAGGAATTGTGAAATCTTCTGTTTCATACTTGTGGTATTTTGCTAATAAAATGTTACCTTGTAGAATCATGCCAATTAGTGAATGGCACACTTTTATGGAGTAGGAAATGAAGAGTACCCAACTTACCTCTTGCTTGTGCAGCTTGGTTTTTATTGAAAAAGTTCTTCAAGCTGGGCTGATGTCGTTTATATCATGAAACATCACTAGTAACGGTTCTCCATCTTGTTTCTCTATAGGTCAGGCCTGTGATGTTTTGAATGTCACAGAAAATAGTATATATTGCAAGACACCGCCCAGACCTCATCTTCGCAGAACTTTGTATCCAGGTAACTTCCAAGGGAGAAGAGTTATTTCTATATTTTCATTATAAAATTATTGATAAGTAGCATTAGGGAAAATATGATTTCAGCTTTTTTGTTACAATGATCGTAATTTTTACATATTCTGGATTGGAAAGCATTTGTATTAGAATAGCTGAATCATGGATGAAATCATGATTTCATAATTTCATGAAAGGTAGAGTCAGCCTAAAATCCCAGGACACCATACCGAAATTAGCATCACACTTCTATTGATAGATTATGGTGGTGTCTTTATTTCAAATTAAAACATGAGTAATAAATGCTGGTATTGACTATGGGGAGATTATAGCAATGAGCTTTCCTGGGGGAAAAATAAGGAACATTAAATATTTCTTTGTCTAGAATGATTTGGGGTGAAAACACAGGATAAGGGAAATGCAACTTAAAACTCTTCCCAGACTTTCAACATGTTACCCAGTGAAAGGACAGCTTCGGTCTTTGCAGTGATTTAATTAAAATGTCACATATGATATTTTTGTTTGAGTATGGTGTGTATCTCAAATCTTGAGCACGCAGTGAGTCCTCTCTCCCTTTAGAAAAACAAAAACTAACCCAAATCTATTTTATCTTCAACTTTTATTTTAAAATGCAAATTTTATTTTTAAATGTAAAATGTTTAGCAAAATAGCAGAGTGACACAGACGATAAAGGGAATTACCTATAAGAATGTTGTTGTTAAGTGCCCTGGAGTCGGTTTGGATTTATAGGGACCCTGTATAGGGTTTCTGTGGAGCAACTGGTTGTTTGCAGTCCGTTGCTGATGCGACAGCGTCACACAAGAAGTCTTCTACTAAAAAACCATCTATATGATATCATAAGGTTCACAATTACTCTAAAGCAAAAATGAGACAATAAAGAGGCAGAGAGAAGATACAGTACTGGAGACAGAATCACTAGAACACAATGAAAGCGAATGTGAAAATGTAACTGTTATTATTGGGCAATTTATCAAAAGGGAACCTAATTTACTACATAAACTTTCACCAAAAACACAGTAATATAGTAATTTTTTTTTAATGTACAGTGATAAAAATGTCAACACTACTACCTTCCAGGAGCTCTGGTCGTGTAGTGGTTACAAATTGGGCTGCGAGCCTTGAAGTCAGCAGTTTGAAACTACCAGCTGTTCTGCAGGAGAAAAATGAAGCTTTCTGCTCCTGTAAAGATTTACAGACTCAGAAACCATGTTCAGGGTCACTATGAGTCGGAACCAACACCACGCCATATAACCACCACCACCACTACCTTCCAGTCCTCATAGGAAGTTGGAGTAAGTCAGGACAGAAATTCAGTGTTTCTCTCAGCCCTAGATAAAAGGGAATTCCAGGCTTGGTGAATGACTAGAACAAGAACACCAGGACCCTATGGAGAATGGTCCTGCTTTCTATTCTACACCAGTTCAAGTCCTCCCAACAACCCTAATCCACCCTTCTTCAACAGAGAAGGAAAGATTTAAAATTCTTGAGAGTTGACTCGTCTTAAGAACTATGATGTTGGTTGGTATTTGAAATAATTGAATTGTTTACCAGCTTCTTCAATGACATGATGATGTTGGTATTGTTCAGTGCCATCAAGTCAGTTCTGACTTACAGCGACCACCCTGTATTCAACAGCACACAATGGTACCTGTTGTTAACTAACGTTGAGTTGGTTCTGATTCATAGTTACTCTGTATAGGGTTTCTGAGGAGCAGCTGTGGGTTTGAACTTCGGATCTTGCAATTAGTAGTCCAGTATGTGTCCTACATTGCCACACCAGGACAAGGATATTGGGGGCTGGGGCGGGAGGGACCATTTTAAGAGCACTGTGGTTATAAAAGGTTGAAGTGATGAAGTTTATTCTCTAACCAAAATCAACTGAAGAGCAATAGATCTTGCATTCTAGGGTCAGACAAGTTTAAAACTGCTGGAGGAAGGCATGAACCTGATTTACAGAAAACCCAAAACCAAACAAACAAAAAAACCAGGGGAGGGAAGATGGCTCCTTTTGGCCAGCATATACACTGGCAAGTGTTGGTACACCTTTATTTTAAACATTTTTTTTTTTTTTGTCTAAAGAGGAGATGAGCTATATAGGGAATGTTAAGGAAAGAAGAAGAAAGAAAATTATTGGAAAAATCTTAAAACCAACAGTGGCTGCTCTTTGATTTGTTGTAAACCATTAATTGAGTAACACTTGTTAAAGTAATGAAGGCATAGATTTTTAATCAAATAGTCTGAATTTTGAAGTTTTGAGACTTAACTGTATAGAGCAACATCAGTTTTAGTATAGGAATAAATATTGCATTGTTGATATCATAAGCAAAGCATGTTTAACATTACTGTATGTTATATCTAATTCTCACAACTAAGCAAATGGTATTATTACTTCCATTTTACATGAGAAGAAACGAAGGCTCAGAGAAGTTTATAATAAATAAATTGTAGACTGTCCTAATAACATTCCACCCTTTAGGAGCTAAGTAGAACATCTGTAATCACACCACCAGTGGAAGACCATCGAGATCATGGGATGGTATATCTGATTAAAAGGCTTCTTTTATTTTATTGTGTTTAGGAGGAAGAGGCCTAAAGCTGGAGGTCTGGAATAATAGCCGGCCAGTACATCTTGAAGAGATTCTTGAATACAATGAAAACACACCAGGATACATGGGTGCCCAGTGGGTAGATTCAGCTTCTTATACTTGGCCCATGGAACAAGACACATTTGTTGCACGCTTCAGTGGGTTTCTGGTGGCTCCAGATTCTGATGTTTATAGATTCTACATCAAAGGTGATGACCGTTATGCAATTTATTTCAGCCCAACTGAATTTCCGGAAGATAAGGTAGGGTTACCACAAATAATTATTTGATATAAAAATATGGCATTTTTGTACATATCTCATTTCTTCTAAACTGAAGCCAATTATATATATGAAAGTATTTGTCAGGTGCAATTTCATGTGGTTGGGCTGCTGACCATTTTAGCATGTATGGTATGTTCTATAAAGTTATCATAGAAAGCCTATGACCTGAAATAAAATGCTTTTCCACCTCTTAATTTTCCCTGCTGAAAGAAAAACACATATATTTCCTTTTAAATTATTTTTTATGGACAAATTATTAACCACAATATGGAAAATCTCAAAAATTTCCATTTTCATTGTAATCTCTGAAAAATTGAATAATGAGTAGAACTTTTTACATAAGTAAGAATATACATACAATTTCTCACATATTAGTATGCATTTTCACATTTTATTATGTCATTTATATAGTCACGTTTCATAATGACTAAACATTGGATGAGTTTACTAACGTTAATAACCATCTCCCTATAAATCAATTTTTAACTTACTTCCTAATTTTTTTATGATTACAAATAAAGCTCCATTGAACATCTGTGTTTGTTTATTTTTTCTGTGTTTAGGATTATTTCCTTAGGACAACTTCACAAATATGAAACAGATAAAATCACATTTTTTGGACTTGATTTATATGACGATTGCTTCCCAAATTGCTTGCAGAAGTTTAAATTGCTACTTGTAATACATAGATTGCACTTTTCCCATAATTTGTCAATTTGCTTACTCTAAACATGGTATGCCATTAGGTTGGTTCCAACTCTAGCAACCCTCTATAGTGTTTCTGAGGAGCAGCTGGTGAGTTTGAATTGTTGATCTTGCAGTTAGCAGTCCAGCGCTTATCCACTAGGATTCCAAAGATGATATAGTTATTCCTAATATAAAGCCTAAAGTCCTCTCATTCTAGTAGGCAGACTCACTTAGCTCTCTTCTGCATCATTCTGGCCTATAGTTACATGACCTAGTTTTGATTAAAATTCACAAAATTCTCGGAACTAAAAAATATTTTTATTTATCAATCCCTAACCTTCCTCCTAGGAGTCCTGGTGTGGCACTGTGAGTTATGTGCCTGACTGAAAAGCCATTTGAACTGCAAGGTTGGCAGTTCAAGCTCACCAGTTGCTCCACAGAAACCCTAGACAGGGTTGCTATGGGTCGGAACTGACTCCATGGCACTTAACAACAACAACAACAACCTTCAACAACAACAACCTTCCTCCTAAGGAGCTCTCGTAGCGTAGTGGTTACGAGTTGGGCTGCTAACCTCAAGGTCAGCATTTCCATACTACCAGCTGTTCTGCGGGAGAAAGATGAGGCTTTCTGCTCCCGTAAAGATTTACAGCCTTGGAAACCCTGTAAAGGGTCGCTATGGGTCGGAAGCGACTCGACGGCAATTAACAATAACAACTACAACAACCTTCCTCCTGGAGTCCTCGTGTGGCGCTGTAGGATAAGCACTAGACTACAAGGTTAGTTTGAACCTCAAGGTCGGCGGTCCGAACTCAACAGCTTGCTCCTCCAAAACCCCATATAGGGTCGCCATGAGTCGGACCTGACTCAGAGGCATTTAACAACAACCTTCCTCGTATTAAAACCTATTGCTGTGGAGTCAATTCCAACTCATGCAACCCCGTGTGTTACAGAGTAGAACAGCTCCATAAGATTTTCTTGCCTATAATCTTTATGGTAACAGCCAGACTAGTCTTATGCTGCACCACTGGGTGGGTTCAAACTGTCAATCCTTAAGTTAGTAGTCATGTGCAAACCACTTGCTTCACTCAGGGACCTTTTCTCCCATATATACCTTTTTGTCTTTTCCTATTGCTATTCTAATTGTCTAAAAGTTGTGTTGGTATTAGTTGGTTGTTGATGTTGTTTTTAAGTGCCATTGAATTAGCTCCTACTCATAGCAACCCTATATCGGGTGTCTAAGGAGTAGCTGGTGGTTTGAACTGTCAATTTGGTGGTTAACAGTCCTGTGCTTATCCTACAGTACCAAACCAGGACTCCTAGTTAAGGACTTTTATTGTACCATCAAGTCAGTTCCAACTCATAAAACCCTGTGTAGAATTCCCAAGGAGCAGCTGGTGTGTTTGAACTGCTGACTTTGTGGTTCGCAGTCCCATACTGATTGTACACCACCACACTAATTAAGGATAGAAGTAAATAATTGAGTTTTGAAATTTTTTAAAAATTCAATTATATCATTGCATCATGGATAGCAGATCCTTGAAGAAAAATGTGCAGTGGTTTCACATATTTCTTTTCACAAAAGTATTAAGACTAACACATAATAAATGGTTGCCTTGGAAACAAATGGCGATGTTGAAAATATTTATTAAAAAATTCTTTCTCTCTCGGATAAGGTGAAGGTTGCATATCATTCTTCAAATGCCAACAGTTATTTTTCCAGTCCAACACAAAAATCAGATGAGATTTCTCTTCAGAAAGGAAAAGAGTAAGTTATTTTTCTTTAAATTAATGCATAATATTTTAAACCTTTATGTTTATTTGGACATTTTTGTGGGTTTTGTTTTTTGTTCTTTTGATTGTTAGAAATGATATTAATTTATCATTGTTGATTCTTTAAAATTTTATTATGTTTTATTTAAAATGTAAAATCATTAAAAAATTTCTCATAATATTGACATTTAATCAGGCAGGTAGGTATGAAATGTAAATTATCTCTATAACAGAAATTATAATTTTGTGCATTTTCCCTTAATCCTGTATCTTAGTCCTTTATGAGGAGTCAATCCAGCCACCTAATTTCTCTGTTCTTAAACCTTAGCTCTTAAACATTGCTATAGAAAAAATCACACAACTACATGGATGGGTGCCATTAAACATTGCTAGAGAAAACCCACAAAACTAAATGGACTGGTGCAAAACTAAAAACTAAAAAAGTGTAAACACTTATTTGTTATTTAATGATTTCTTCTAGGGTCTGTGTCAGGTACTAGAAATTTAATAAAAAGGATATTAAAATGCACTGCAAATCCAGAGACCAAATGAAGACCTCATCTAAATAGCATATAATCCCATTTAAAAGATCATTCAGGATTTCTAGAAACCATAGGATAAAAGATGGTGTGTACTCAAAAGTCTAATGTACATAGAGAACATAAGAAGTGCATTGAGAGAACTTTTCATTTATTACTTGTATCTGTTAGTTTTTTCTGTGTTACTAATCACCCCAAGCTTTAGTGACTTTGAATGATGTGAGAATCAATGTAGAGGAATTTCTAGCTGGCCTCTCCTGAGATGGGGGCACCAGTGGAAGGTAATGGTGGATAGCAGTACCCGTACACACAGTCTATCCTGGGTGAACAATTTGTATGATATGCAAGGCCCTTGTTGTTGTTAAGTGCAATTGAGTCGGTATCAACTCCTAACAACCCTATGTAGGGTTTCCAAGGAGCAGTTGGTAGGTTTGAACCTCTGACATTGTAGTTTGCAGTCCAGTGCTTATCATGTAGCACCACACCAGGACTTCCTAAAGATCTTTAGGAATCAAGAGTTCCAAGCATGATGGCTGAATCCTGTCAAGCTGATTGGAGGGTTATTGTCAATATAATTAGTAATGATCTCCTGAGGTTATATTTCATTGTCCAAATTAGAAGTGGAGCCAAAATTTAAGGACCGTGATGGTAGGGACTTTCATCTTTGACACAACTACTCAGTTACAAAATATGTACTTAAGTCTGCATGTATTTACTTTTAGCATTAAATATTTCACTTCTACATATCCTCTGAGTTTTTTGCCAGTGAGCTAATATTACAATCTACAGTGTTATTGTATTTTAAACTTAAAGATGATAGGAATAGTATCTTTAGTATATATTTATGGACTAAACAATGTGAAGTGATCATGAATGAGTATAATTCTACTGATGCTGATAACCTACTGATCATTCTTTGTATATTAGCAAATTCCTGTGAATCCTTCAATATTTTACTGTCTAAAGCAGTAAGTACTAAAATGTAAATCATGTAGCAGGCAGGTTTTAAACTACAGTATTGAAATTTTACTCAATGGGGAAAATCTTATGAGAAGTGTTCTGAGAAAATATTTTCATTCATTATTCTCATTTCCAGATATTATATTGAAATCTTGCTGCAGGAGTATAGACTAAGTGCTTTTGTTGATGTTGGGCTGTACCAGTCTAGAAATATCTATACTGAACAACAAACAGGAGATGCAGTAAATGAAGAACAAGAGATCAAATCCCAGTCGACAATTGTTCAGGAAGTACAGGTTTGTTATGATTATGAATCCACTTTTTTGAAAGTAAATATCTAAAGATAGGAGCTCTGTTTGGTTACTACTTTTATTAGATAAGATGCTGTTTTGAGGGTAACAAAGTTCTTGAAAATTATAGAATTGTGCATGTCTAGGTATATCTGTAACAAGAGGTTGTTACTGGAAGTATTTTTTAAGGTTTTAAAATATTTTAAAATACAATTTTATCATTTGCAGTAAAGTAAAACAATAAACAGCCAGCAGATGTATAAATTATGGTGCTTTTCAAGTCTCCTAGCATGGTAAAAGTATTTTTTAAATTGGAAAATAGGTTATAACATTGGAAAACTGGGAGACAAACAATGCAACTAATGAAGTCCAGAAGATTACAGTAACCAGTCCTTGTATGAAAGCTAATTCATGTTCACTTTACCAATACAGATTAATCTATAACACCGAAAAAACTGGTAAGTTGCAAATAATATGAGAGATTTTATTTCTTTCCATGTGTGTATGTCTCGAAAAAATTTATTTACTCAAATTTTATTGTCGGGAAAGTGCAGTTTTAATAGTATGCTAGCAAAAGGAGCCAAAAAACATGAAGAAAGGAATTTGCCGCTTTTAATAGGCTAGGACTGAAAATGGCATCAAGACAGTTTTCTGGTATGTGCCAATATTTTTCTGATATAAGGATCATTATGTTGTTGTTGTTAAGTGCCGTTAAGTGGGTTCCAACCCATAGTGACCTTGTATAGGTTTCCAAGGAGCAGCTGGTAGGTTTGAACTGCTGACTTTGTGGTTCAAACTGACTTTGTAATCTAGTGCATTATCCCACAACGCCACACCAGGATTCCAAGGATCATTATCAGTATGTGTAAATGCACATAGGATTTTATGTATTTGTGATTCACAGATAGAAGTTGGTATAATAGAAAGTAAATTCATCATTACAGAGGAGTCAATATTTCTTTCAGTTTTTCAAATGAGTTGATATATACTGAGTCACAAATTCATCAGTTAATGAGCAGCATTTTTGTATTTTATAACAAATCATCAACATTTTTTGTAATGTTTTGTTTTAATCTGTAAGTATTAATGAGGGCTTATTGTTTGCCTAACACAGTGCTAACAGCTATGAAAATATTAGAACGATAAAATATGATCCTTGTCCTAAAAAAGATTACAATCCAATTATGTAGTCAGTATTATTAAACTTGAATCATTTTCAGAACATAGTTTAATTCGGTGATAACTTATATGGTGCAGAATATGGGTTTCAAACTAAGACATTGGGGTAGGCTGTGGTAGTCTAAGAAATGTTTCTTTGTTTTTTCAATTCATCGAAAAGTCTGGCTACCTGTTGATGCTTCTGCCTTCATACTGCAGTCAGCCATAAATGACCTCTGGGCTATAAAACCAGACACAGTTCAAGTAGTAAGGACACAAAGTCCTGAGAGCTACAGCTACATGATAACCTTTATGTCAACTAGAGGTAAGCATGTATTTCATTTTGCACTTCTATAGTGTTCACTCGAGGAACCAAATTTATAGTCTGTGTCACTTTGCCAGAAGAGTGGAAAGTTTCATAAAATGACAGAAGAAAATAATTGGATTCGTAGTCTTTTAGAAGAGAAAGAAAATAATTAAGTGTTTTTTCTATAGTCTTTTTATCTAGTGTCCAGTTTTCACATGCGTATGAGGCAATTGAAAATACCATGGTATGGGTCAGGCACTCCTTAATACGAAATGAGCCCCACAAGCCTGAGACTATGTTCTGGAATTCAGCTCTAGACCTATTCTTTTCTAAAGAAATTGAGCACTATCCTAACCTAGCTCCTCTCACTAACGTGATGGCACTGGCAAAAACTAAACAAAACACTCAAACTAATTTTTTAAGTATCTACTGCCTGTTGATCTGTACCGCTGGCCACATCCATCCTCAAGTTTCTCTTACGATTTTATTATTGTTGTGCCATTGAGTTGGTTTCAACATAGAGCAATCAATCCCATATAGGGTTTCCCAGGAGTGGCTGGTGAATTTGAACTGCTGACTCAAATTGACCTTATGATTCACACTTATCCTACAGTGCCACACCAGGACATAATACTGCCTTTTAAAGATATATATATATATCTTTAATGAATGCCTTTTGTTTGCTTTTTCATTATTTCTGCTATAGATCAATCTGCTTGAACTCAAGGATTCTCATTCATCTTTGCTTATGATTGTTGTTGTTGTTAAGTGCTGTCGAGTTGGTTTTGTCCCATAGGAACCCCATATAGGGTTTCCAAGGAGTGGCTGGTGAACTAGAACCACCAACCTTGTGGTTCAAACTGACTGCAGTCCAGCACATTAACCCACAGCACCATACTAAGACTCCCTCATTTATGATAGAAAACTCTGAAAAAAACCAATTTAACTAAATCTGAGTGGCTATTGTAAATATTGTTGTTAAGTGCCATCGAATCAATTCTGACTCCGAGCAACCCAGTATAGGGCTTCTGAGGCTGTAAATGTTTGTAAATATACTGGCATTTTATTCATTACCAATTAAAAAAATCTGTTTGGTGCTTCATTGTAGGAGACTTTGATCTACTTGGTTATGAAGTATTTGAAGGGAAGAATGTTACACTGGCTATTACAGAACATATCAAAGGAATCCCCAACTTGGAGACATTCACACTGACTTGGGATGGGATTTCTTCGAAGCCTCTTACTCCATGGTCATCGGAAGCTGAAGTAGGTTATCAGAAGCTGAACATTTTGGGAATGTTCCTACTGCGCACTTTCTTACTTTCCTCTCACACCACTCATGATCCACTTGTAGACAGATGGAAAAGAGACGTTTCTTTCAAAAAGTGCTGCAAATCATTTACCACAGTTTTTATGTCATGTACATTTTTAACCTAAAGGGAACGCCAGAAACACCGCAGCACAACACAACAACCCTTGACTCTTCAAGACCTTCCCCTCCTTTTGCACAAAGACTTAGTGGCCCTGCTTTTGCTCTAACATTTTCAGATTTTTATTTGTCACCTATAAAAGGTAATTCAGAAATTCACTGTAAAATGAATAGTGCAGTAAAAGTTAAACTATAAAGTATTGGTTTAAATTACTTGTTAAATGTTTGCAGCTATAGTGTCAACCTTATATAAATATTGCTTTATGGAATAATAACATACTCTTGCATTTGGCATGATGGGAATGTAGCCAACTCGTAGTGTGTAGAGAAGGGACTAAAGGTAGCAAGAACAAAGGGTAGGAAAGGGGAGTTTGTATATTGGTGCCAACAGAATGTGATATCTTTATTTCAGAAAGTTGATCACAGAGAAAGAATGTTTGCTTGTGAGTTACTGCAGACTACCTGTCTAATGAATATGAGTTAATATTTGTTAGATGATTAATGATCATCCATTGTCCAAGGTCCATAATGCAAAACATCAGTAGTTGGTGTGCTTTTCCAGAGAAATAGAAAAGGAAGTTACCAGGGGGTTCATGGAAGTATACTGATTCCTATATAATTCAGAATTATTTATCATTTTAAAAACAAGTGTAGCATGCAGTATCTGTGTCCTCTTTTAACAAACTGAATGCATGGGAGTGCAAATTTTTTTTTCAGTTAATTTCCAGTTAATTGGGGAAACTATATATTTGGAGTCTATTTAATTGGGTGCTAATTCATTTAGATTTGCCTCATTGCTTGCTTTAACAACACAAATACACAAATTTGTCTACTTTAGATAGTAACTAAGGAAGCTAATGTTAGCCAATTAGCAGGACTGGACATGCTTCATTCTGTTGTACAATAAGATCACCA
Organism: Chrysochloris asiatica; assembly: GCF_000296735.1. Classification (NCBI taxonomy): domain Eukaryota; kingdom Metazoa; phylum Chordata; class Mammalia; order Afrosoricida; family Chrysochloridae; genus Chrysochloris; species Chrysochloris asiatica. The sequence continues at coordinate 11,265,566 of NW_006408519.1, forward strand.
TGTCTGCAGTAATTAAGCCAATTGTCTTACTTCACTATGGGACCAGCATGCAATGACTGCAAACAGCAGCCTTCTTGGTAGTATACGAAGCCTGTTGGCACATACAGGTTGCCCTGGAGACAGCCCTTGTTGGTCCTTTCATGGTTCTGACATTCTAATCTCTGTTGTCCCTAACTTAGACTCCAGACTTGTATGTGAGGAATCCTTGGAAAACATCAGTTTACTATGGCTAGGGTCCTCCTTGGTCAAGCCATCATGTCCAGCTGCACCAAGCTTCAAAACAAACAGCATGTGACTGAAACCCTGCATAGGGCCAAGTTTAAGTTCCCTAGGTGTCAGAAGATCCATATCTCTAAGAAATGGTGTTTTACCAAATTCAATATGGATGAGTTTGAAGACATGGTGGCTAAGAAGCACCTCATCCCAGATGGCTGTGGAGTTAAATACATCCTCAGTCATGGTCCCTTGGACAAGTGCTGGAAGTCCTGCATTCATGGAGGCCTTGGTAGCACTCTCCCACCTGACCTGTGCCCACCATAAATTGAACTTCTTATCTTAAAAAAAAAAATCACAGTGCATCAGAGCTGATTCAGTTGCAACTTGCAGCATATTATTCTAAAATAATACTCTTGAAAGAGTCATTGCACCTAAAATTTTCATGTATTTACTTACATTTATTTAAAAAATAATTTCAAAAGCATGGGGATTCTCTTATTAAATTGTTCTACTGGAATTTATCCATACAATTAGTAGTAGAGTTACTGGTGTTTTAACTCCTCATGTTGTTCATTTAGTTTCAGGCAGCTGTGGAGGAAATGATTAGCGCCAAGTGTCCACCGCACATCACAGGTTTTGAGGAAGGATTTGCTGTGAAATACTTCAGAGATTATGAAACTGATTTTCACCTGGTATGAAATGTTTAATGAACATGATCTAATAAGAGTTCATATAAATTCTTGGAATTTTGTGATTTCTTTACTGACTTAACATTAATTCTTTTCCATTTCAAAATCAAATTGCAAAAATCATCTTGGTGTATGTATATTGATAAGGCTCACTCTAGCATGTTCCCGCCTTATAAAATGAGTCATTCATAAATGCGGTATTCCCACCACACCGATGAATTTTCTTGATTAATAGAAAAATAGGTAAGCTGGGCAGATGGAAAATCTGCAGAGTTTTTTTTTTGTTTGTTTGTTTCATTTAAATGCATAGTATATCTCTTTTTCCTCCCTTATTGGCTTCAAAGAATACAATTTATGATAGAGCATTATGTAGTAACTTGCTTACTTTGCTTTTTAACATTACCCTCTAGTCTATTTATGCAGTGTCTAATCATTATTTTTTCTTGGTGAGATATGAAAGTTTTTCTTTTATATACAATAAAGAAAGAAAATTGACTACACTTGCTTTTCTAATTTCTGTTTTCAAGACTTGAGGAAGCCAGGGTTTCATGATTTCCAAGTGAACACTATAATAATAAAAGATATATAGGCTAGTTATCCAATTTAGATCAGTACCCTGGGGGGGGGGAAACATGAATCTGAAAAAATATATATATAGCTTGATGCTTTATAAGGGCAGATTTATTAGTGAGAAAACAGTCCACTGAATGGACTTCTTTTTAACTTAATTCAGTTGGTGTATGTGTATTTTGGTTCTTTTCTCCTGAATATAATACTAGAATAGGAAATGCCTAAGTAGTTTACATTATACTCTTTTCCTGTTCCATTTCTGACCACTACAAGTTCCACACTCCACTTAACCTTAACTATATGCGTTTCCAGCACCATCTCTCACACTTCTGCTTCTTTGTATATATTTTATCCTCTCTCTGAAGCTCCTGAACCCTTTTTTCCACTTAAATAACACATTTGACTTTTGTTTTTTGTTTCTCCTTGAGCAACTCTTATTTATCTTTAAAGACTTTTAAAACTCTTTTGTCATTTTTCCCTCCCTCGTTATCTTTCTTGTTGCTTTTACGGGAATTAGCTGCTTCTCTTCAACTTTGGTATTACAATTTTGGGCGTGTCTATCTCAGACTGGTGGGCCCCTGTGTATAGGATAGTATTCTTCACCCCTTGAACTTCATACATAAACGAATAAACAAAGCAAAAACTAAATGAAAACCTGGCACACTGTAAGCACTGAATAAACATTTGTTGAAGGAACAGATAATGGTCTTAAAGGATCAAATTGATTCTGACTCATTGCAATCTTATAAGGGTTCCAAGATTGTAATCTGTACAGAAACAGAGTACTACATCTTTCTCACACAGAGTGTCTGGTGGATTAGAACTGCCAAACTCTGAGTTGGCAATCAAATGATTAACTAATGCACCACCAGGTCCTTCAAGGAGAAAGACAGAACTTGGAAAATAGTCAAATACAGATACAAGGGATTATGTGATTCTAGATCCAGTGCAAATGCTTTAAAATTTCAGAGGAGGGACTATTTCAAGTTAAAGGAGTTTGGAGACCCAGGGTATCTGAGTTGGACCTTGAAAGACTTCAGTGGAGATAGTGGAGAATAAAGCCTGATAATAAATATTGTTTTCATTGGAAATACTGTTGTTTCTGTAGGAATATATTAATAGAGGGCAGAAGACAGCTGAAACTGATGCTTACTGTGGTTGTTATTCCCTGAAAAACCCAGCTGTTCTTTTTGACTCAGCAGATGTTAAACCAAACAGACTACCATATGGAGACATTTTATTATTTCCTTATACTCAGGTAAGCGCAACAAAATGATACGGAAATTGTATCAGGATAATACCTTGATAGCCAAATTTCAGGAAATGTTAAGACAAGGAGAGATGTTTGTCATGTAAAATCATGTCACATTGGAACAGGCTCTGTAGTTCACATTCTATGTGTATATTATTGTCTTTATAGTAAATCTGGGAAAAGGGAATACAAATACAAAAAAAAAAGATATAGCACCTTCTATCTTTCATTCTGCTTTGTTTCATAATCAAAAACAATTGCAAATAAACTTAACTACTAAGACAATTTTAAAATATATAGTCTACTCCATTTTTCTTCATTAATTAAGAAGAAATAAAATGGATAACTTTCATAGAACAATCTTGTTCACCCAGTCATGGAAAAGTGAAAGAAATATATGTGGACACAATTTGTCGGCTTTAGTTTAGATGTTTAAGACTAGAGGTCATACTTTTATCCTTTCTCTTGCTTTAAACGTCTCCGATTTTGACACAAGTTCCAGTATGTATATCTGACCTGAAGAAGGAAGACTGGTGGAACAGTGTGTAAGTGCTCAGCTGCTAACTGAAAAGTTACTGGTTTCAACCCACCGCTGCTCTGCAAGAGCATATGCCTCTATGTAAGGTAATTCTGCTCTGTCCCACAGGGTTGCTGTGAGTCAGAATTGACTCAAGGGCAAAGGGTTAAGGAGTTGTGAACCAGTAAAATTGGCATTTAAGTACTACAACTATTTTATACACGAGTCCTGGTATGGCACTGTGGGTAATGCACTGGAATGCAAAGTTGGTTTGATCCTCAAGGTTGGCGGTTCAAGCTCACCAGCTGCTCCTCAGAAACCCTATACAGGGTCGCTATGAGTTGGAACCGACTCGATGGCACTTAACAACAACAAGTACTTTGTACAGCAGAGTCCTGGTGTAATACTATAGATTAATGTACTGTACTACAAAGTCTGAACCACAAAGTCTGTGGTTCAAACTCACCAGCTGTGCCTCAAAAACCCTAAACAGGGTCGATATGGTCAGAACCAACTCAACAGCACTTAACAACAACAACTTTATATGATGACAGTCATCTCTATCTGTAAGTGTACTCATACATGTTCAAAGTCGAATTAATCTTCTGGAAGGTTTACTTCTCCTCTATCTTCATATGAAAGGGACATTTACATTTACCAAATAGTTCAGTTACAGATGGACAGTGCAGAGCTGCATTGTGAATTATTCCCATTTTGGTAGTATGCAATATCTTAGAAAACAATGAGGAACTGATTATTATTTGTAAGATCACTGCAACCCCAGTTCCTTTTCAAGAAAATATTTTTGAAGTGTCCTTTTGTATGGTAACTGTATTTGATACATTTCATATGGTCTTGATGTGGCAGACTGGACTTCTAAATACAAGTTCAGCAGTTCAAACCCACCAGCTGCTCCTTGGAAACTCTATACAAAGTTGCTGTGAGTCATGACCAACTCAACACACTTAACAACAACATATGGAAAACAGTCCATGAATATTGATTGAATTGAATTTAGTTAAATTGTTTCAAAACAATGCAGTGGTAAGATACTGTTACTAACTTTCTGCCCCCTCCCCATATTTCTTACATAGTTATGTTTAGCATACAAAGGATTCCTGGCAAATCATATTGGTCTAAAATTCCAATACCAAGACAATAGCAAGATTACTAGAAGCACAGATGTACAATTTCCATTTAACTTTGCTTACGGAAACAAGTAAGTTACACTGTAAATTTGAGAGCTTAAATTATATTTAGTATGTAAACTATCCACTACTTGTCTGTCAGTTAGTCTTACTAAAATGCTTTGTGTGTTGCTGTAATGCTGGAGGCTATGCTGTGGGTATTTTACATACCAGCAGGGTGGAAGGGTGTCAGCAGGGCTTTCAGACTAAGATGACTAGGTAAAAGCAGAGGCAGACCACATCTGAATGATTAACCACTGAAACCATGTAAATAGCAGTGAAACATTGTTTAATATAGTACAGGTTGGAAAACTTCAAACTACAACTGGGGAAAATCTGCCTTCTTAAAGTAGACTTGATGTTACTGATGTGATTGGAGCAAACTTTTAGAGACTTCATTTGCTGATGTGTTACAACTCAAAATGGGAAGAAACAGCTATGAACACCCATTAATAATTGGAACATGGAATGTACAAAGTATTAAACTAGGAAAATTTGAGGTCGTCATAAATGGAATGGAAGGAATAACATCCTAGGCTCTAGTGTGCTGAAATGGACTGGTATTGGTCATTTTGAAATTGACAATTATATGGTATACTATGCTTGAAAGACAAATTAACAAATACTGTCACATTCATCATCAAAAAAGTCATTTCAAGATATGTCTTCAAGGACAATGCTGTCTGTGATAAGATAATATCCTTATACTTACAAAGAAGATAAATTAATACCAGTGTTCATACTTCGGACATATTGTCAGAAGGGACCAGTCGCTGGAGATGGATATCATGTTTGGTAAGGTGGAGGGTCAGAAAGGAAGAGGAAGACCCCCAACGAGATGGATTGGCCAAGTGGGAGCATCGATGGACTCAAGCGTGACAGCAATAGTGAGGTTGACCCAGGATTGGGCCATTAAGAACAGTGCACAATGCTACTCCAGTGAGTTCTTCTGGAAATAATATCATGTTCCAGATTCTGCTTCTTGGTCTTAGATAAGATTTACTGTTCTATCTCTGACAGTTTGCACTAAAATAGTTGAATCCAATTTTGGGTCTCTTTTTGTTTCTTTACCTGCTGCTACAGCTTGTTATTTTACATTTCTGTGGCTAATGCTAAGGTTGTAAGTAAAGCAAAACAGGTTTGCAGGCAATACTGAGCCTTTTACCACCAATCTTGGAGTCCTGATGTGGTGCTGTAGGATAAGCACTGGATCACAAGATCTGTTTAAACAGCAACTTCGTGATAGTTCAAACCCACTAGTCCATCCTTGGAAACATATACAGGGTCACTATGAGTTGGAATCAACTCGATGACACTTAACAACAACAATAACTACCAATCCTAGCTGCTGCCTACGGTCTCTCAGTATAGCTACTTGTCTGTGCTAATATACCATGCTTCTTGGTCTCTTTGTGATTTAAAAAAAAAAAAATCCATTTAGCTTTAATGTTTTTAGTAGTGTGTTTATATTATTTATACACTTAATCTTAACCAATCATATTTCAGCTGGACCTACATTTGCATAGACCTTCTGAACCTCATACAAACCAAATATACTGGGACAAATTTTTCTCTTCAAAGGATCAGTTTACAAAAATCATCCCAATCACAGTCTTTCTATGTGGATATAGTATACATTGGACAGATTTCTACAATCTCTACATTGGATGGTATTTTATCTTATTTCATATCTATTTAAGCCTTTTGGCTCTATATTGTTCTAAAATTTTACTGTTAATTATTTGTATATTCTGTATTATAGACAAATATTAATCACTAGATTTTAATGAGTAATTCTTTCATTTCAATAATATAATTTAACATTTTTTAATGTGTTTTAAAAAACTTTTTAAATTGTGAATTGAGTGAAGGTTTACAGACAAGATCATCAGCTTTACATTTAAAAAATCATACTCTTTGTTTCATCTCAATGATTGCATTTCCCTCCAAGCAATAACAGTTGTCCCATTTCCTCCCTGTGGTTCCTATTTGCATTGCACCCACCTTCCTATCCCTTCCCAACTTTGTCCTTAGGGAAATGTTGCCCTGCTGATTTTAAGTGATTGATCATTCCATGATGACTATATCTTACTAGTGTAGTTGTCCCTCCCCATAATTGGAAACTCTATACAGGGTTGCTGTGAGTTGGAACGAACTTGACAGCACTTAAATATAATCACCTGCCCAACAATAACCCTAAGAGTTGAGTAAGTGATTCTACTTAACATAAATGCATCCTTATTACAACTTTCTCATTATGGCAAGAATTAGTTTTATAGGATTCTGTTTATGGACACATGATATCACAACCATTTCCATTTTGTCTTGTTTTATCTTTAACAATCTAATTATCATGATGGAGATCTATTTCTAAAAGGCAACTGTTGATATTGACATCTGTTTAGTAGTAATGAACTGAAACTTTCCATGGAATTAATGGTGATAACTAATAATGCTCTAACGTTATAAATAAAACTTCTTTGTCAGAATTGTTTTCCTAGTCATGTTAATACACTCACATATGTATGAGATGATAATAAATTAATGAATATTAAATTCTACAAACTTCTGTAAAAATCAACCTCTAAAAAACAAAAAAATACCCGAACCAAACAAGTTGTCAGTAAGTCAATTGTAACTCTTAGCAACCCTATAAGACAGAGTGGAAGTGTCCCATAGGGTTTCTAAGGTTGTAAATCTTCACAAAAGCAAACTTCTACATCTTTCACTGAACCTCTTGTGGCTTTGAACCTCTGACCTTTCAATTGTACCACCAGGGTCCTCTCTAACTCCAAATAGAAACCTCAAAAGTGACTGCTCCTATTTTTCAGGAGTTTGGAGATCCTTACCTTTGGAACTGTCATGTTTAATAAGATTGTGGGTCAACTGATAAAAATGAAATTATACTAGTTAATAATCAGATCTTTGAATCTTTCACCACCAGACCTATACACATGATTGGGCACCTGTGTAAACAAGCAGGATTATGATAGAATGGATGATGTAGATCAGTAGACATCATTCATTACTTACCATGTGTCAGGCACTGTATCGTGTATTAAGGAAAGAGCAGAGAACAAGACAGTCTTTGTACTGTCTTCATGGAGTACACACTCTAATAAGAACCATACTCAGGGAACCTAGATAAGCACAAGGTAACTGATCCAAGGAAGAGTTAATGGAACTAGAGCTTAATGAGTCTTCCTCACAATTGTTACATTTGTTGAAATGATTAGTTCATGAGTTTCTTTTTAACAGCAGAAGCTATGCAATTTATTCTCCCATGTATTTTCTTTGTGTTCTCTAGAAGTGCCAAAGAGAAGACTACCAGCATTAGCAAGTAAAGGGATATTTTTAAAGCACTTTCAGGTGAATCAGACCAAAATATATGGATCACCAATGACCAACCAATATTCTGTCACCATGACTACATATAATTGCAGTTATAATATCCCCATGATGGCTGCTTGCTTTGGGCAGGTAAGGCTAAAAGTTAGGGAGCAACTTATAGGGCATTAAATTTGATGTAATAAACTTTTGCATTCTAACAAATAGGATAAATGAAACATTAGAGGCTCTTCCAGCCTGAGTATGAAAATTGACTCTCAGCATTAAAAATACTTCAAGAAATATACCTATGAGGGAAAAGTGGAAATATTCTTAAGAATATTTTCAGCTTACTCAAAAGGAAGAATGTATTTTCTTCCAGCAAGTATCCTCGAGCAGAGATGATTGAAAGAAAAATTTAGATTCTGCATTGTTTTTAAATAGTTTCTATTATAAATACTATTTATTTTTACTTGCATTAAATATGATTTAAAGAGGTGGTTTTCCATAATTCCAAAACAATCTGAACAAATTTTTATATTGGTTAAATTATTTGTAAGATCATAAGTCATTAAATATTACAAATATGATGAGCATTTTAAGTTTAATTTCCTATAAAATATCAATGCTTTCACATAATTTCCTACAAGAAACAAAACACAAAGTTGATAGGCTCAAGATTCAAAGGAAAAATTAACCTGTATAGTTCAAACCCCCCAACCAGTTCTTGGAAACCCTACACAGGGGTCACTATGGGCTAGCACTCACTCAATGGCACTTAACAACAACAACAACAAATATATAACTATGTTGTTATAAGTGCCGCTGAAGCAGTTTTGAGTCATAGTGGCCCTGTATAGATTTTCCAAGGAGTGGCTGGTAGGTTTGAACCACCAACCTTGTAGTTAGAAGTTCAGTACTTACCCTACAGCGCCACACAAAGAGAACAATTTTAATGACTAAATGACCTCTATCAGCATTGAGGGTCAGAGAAAAAGAGGAAGAGCCCCAACGAGATGGATTGGCCAAGTGGCAGCATCGATGGACTCAAGTGTGGCAACAGTAGTGAGGTTGGCTCAGGATCGGGCAGTGTTTCGTTCTGCTGTGCATAAGGTCGCTATGGGTTGATACCAACTCAATGGCACCTAACAACAACAACATCAGCATTGATTAGACTTGTCTGTTTTAAAATTTCATCTCAAAGGAATTGTTGTTAGGTGCCATTGAGTTGGTACCGACTCATAGCAACCCTGTGTACAACAGAACGAAACACTGTGTATTCTTTTAAATCTTTAAATTAAAATTTTAACCTCACATTAATTACATTCACTATATTGTGCAACAGTTACTAGAGTTTATTTCAAAATTTATTGACTACCTTTAGCAGAGATTTTATCACCTTCAACAAAGTCCCAGTGTGGCCCTGTGAGTTACTGTCCTGGACTGCAAAGTCAGTTTGAACTGCAACATGGTGGTTCAAACTCACCAGTCGTTTCTTGGAAACCCTACACAGGGTTGCTATGGGTCAGAACTGATTCATTGACACTTAACAATAACAACATAGCTCATTCTTTTTCACTGATATACAGGATAGTCCATGATATGAATATACTAAGTTTATCATTCTGTTGATACTTTTACATTGTTTCCAGTTTGGACTATCAAGAATAAATACTGTGTGAGCATTTTTGTGCATGTCTTTTTGTTTTTAAATCCTTTTTGTGGGATATAGGACATGTAATTTTAAATTCTGCAAGATTAAATGATAATGGTTAAGGACCAAATGTGGGAGAATACAATTTTCACTCCTGAAGTTGACAATCGATTGATTTCTGTAGCATTTTTTACTTCAAATTACTTGGTTGACATTCACTCAGTCTTAAATAAGTATTTCCCAAATATGGACCACTCTACTGACCATATCCTTTCTTGGATTCTCAAGTATGTTATTTCTCCAGAAAAGGTCTTTAGTTTTCTGATCGCCAAGGTGTCTCATGCTTCTTTGCCTCTTTATGGTGATTACCACTCTACCTTAAACAGAAGGCTTGTTCTATGAATATTTATTCCTTGAGTGAGGGAAGGAGCATTCTGAATTAATGAGATATTGCTGTGTTTCGGGCTGATTGCTGCACAGATGACTGAGTTGACTTTGGTCTCATTACTGCAGCCATAGAGGGAGGTCTGGTCTGTGTGGATTGATGTGACTCTCCTTAATGTTCTGAAGAATCCCAAATACATTAGGCTCATTTATGTCATGTCACAAGTTGGTAAAATCAGAATCATGCTAGCCAGTTTCCTGTTTAATCATTTTATCAATGTTTATTTTGCAAATTAGATAATCACAAATGAGACAGAGAATGAGTCTGTTTACAGAGGAAATAATTGGCCAGGGGATTCTCAGATTCGTATTCAAAGAATTCAAGCCGCTTCTGCACCCATAAGTGGCAGCTTTGACATTCAAGCTTATGGACATATTCTCAAAGGTATATGAAAAATATTTATGCATGTGGAAACACATATAAATGGTGCTATAAAATGTTAACTGTTATTTCACTTAAGGAATTACTACTTATTGCTGTTTGTTTTAATTTTTGTTCTTATTTTTTTTGTTAAAACACACACATAACCATTCAACAGTTTTGTGTGTACACATCAATTATATTAACTACATTTCCCATGTTGTGCAACCATCAACACAATCCGTTTTCTAATCTTTTGATCATCCTTGATAGGACTCATGCCCATAAGCTATACAGCCTCCATTTTCCTCTTCCACCCATCCCTGGTAACTATTAATAATAAACTTTGTCTCTGTGCATTTGCCTATTCTAGATACTTCATATAGATGGGATTATACAATATTTGTCCTTTGATGTCTGGTTTATTTTTCTCACTTCATCCAGTATGTAGCATGTTGCATGCACCAGAGATTAATTTATTTTAATGACTGAATATGTACATAGCATGCTTCGTTTATTCATTTTTTTCAATTGAGGGACATTTGGGTTGATGAAACATCAGGTTATTGTGAGTAGCGCTGCAGTAATTATTAGTGTCTGTTTCTCTGTTTACAAATCTTTTAGATATGTACTTATGAATAGAATTGCTCAGTTACTTATTGTTATTTCTATAGTTAGATGTCTAATCCAGCTTGAGTATTAGTATGCATCATATTATGGCCAGTTAATAGCCGGTTGTAATGTTTTTGTTTTATAGCCATCCTTTAATAAATTATAAAACACCTATCCAAAGCTAACATTTTAAGTAGTGATTACTTTTACTTCAAAGTAATATAAGAAAAAGTGTACAAAGATATATAACAAATCCAAAAGTCATTTCTCTGAAAGTGGTTTAAACCATGGATTTCATAAGTCATAACTTTTCCATAATGTATAAATGAGGCTCACCTGCTTACTGAGCACTTCACTATGGTTACTACCCTATGTTGAATTAATAACATTCTGAATGCAATGGTGACTTCCAGGGTGGTGTGAACAGTTTGCTCTTGACTACTAACAGAAAGGTTGGTAGATTAAATGCCCCAGCAGTGCCATGGAAGAAAAAGCTGCCCATCTTCTTCTGTAAGATGATAGTCAGGAAAATCCCGCAGAGAACAATTCTCCTCTGATGCACATGGGGTTGCCAGGGGTTTATAATCAACTTAAGGACAATAGGTTTCTTCTGTAATGAGTTAAATATAATGCATTTCTAAAAACAATTTTATCTGTTGTTTTCAAGTTTAACGTAGTTCTTTCTAGTATTATTTTTACATAGTTTATGCAGTTAAGATTATGCCAGTAAGTAAAGCCAAATTATCCAGAATAAATGACATTTTAATTTTAATTTTTTCTTCACCATCTCATCAGATATAAAAGTTTATACTCCCAAAATGTGTTGCTCATTTAAAACCATGGCTTATAGGTTATCTGTAAAGTGAATTAATATGCTAAATGAAAGCATTTGAGATACATTAAGCATGTAATTTTGATCCTAAGAAAGATATAATTTCTTGATACAAGTAAGATATGAATTTCGTCGTTCCTGTGTTGGAAGCTAGTTGGTTGGCAAGTGATCAGATACATTGAGTGCATCCTACAGATAGGATTGGTTTATGAAAGGCTGACTTCTGTGTTTCCCTGTCTGAGTACAGGCCTCCCTGCTGCTGTGTCAGCTACAGATTTACAGTTTGCTCTTCAGAGTCTGGAAGAAATGGGACAAGTCTCAGTGACTCGAGAGGGAACATGTGCTGGATTCTCATGGAACATCAAGTGGAGAAGTATGTGTGGAAAGCAGAATATCCTACAGGTGCTCTCATTTGGTTTAATTTGTTTTTTCCTCTGTGTCTTACTTGCCTATTTGTATTCTGCCTCATTCCAAAAATAATGTGATAATGTGAAATTGTATATATATATATTTGTTGTTGTTAAGTAACGTGGAATCGGTTCTGACTCATAGCGACCCTGCACAGGGTTTCCGAGGCTGTAAATCTTTATGGGAGCAGAACGCCTCATCTTTCTCCCACGAAACTGCTGGTAGTTTTGAACTATTGACCTTGAGGTTGGCAGCCCAACTCATAAACACTATGCTACCAGATATATATAGATAGATAGATAGATAGATACATGGAGTCCTGGTGTGGCGCCGTGGGATAATGCATGGGACTGAAAGGTATGTTTAAACTTCAAGGTTGTGTTCAAATTCTTCAACTACTCCTCGGAAACCCTAAACAGCGTCACTATGAGTCAAAACTGAGTTGACAGTACTTAACAGCAACAACAACATGTATATATACACACACACATATATATGCAAACTATAAGATAAAAAATAGAAGAGGAAATTGAGAAGATTGTTCTAAATGAAGTTGGCAAGGTGGTCTCTTTCAGGAAAAATAGGTGTTAGTACTTTAGTCCCTCAAGTTCAGGAATATGAGTGTTAAACTCCATCTTAATGAGGGGTGGAGGAGCATGGACAGATTCAGTTCCAGAATTAAATTTTCAGGGGAGAGGGAATGAAGCAAAATCAGCCTCATCATCTATAATTCTAGCTGTTGTTAATTGCTGTCAAGTCAATTCTGACTCCTAGCCACCCTCTTATAGGGTTTCCAAGGAGCAGCTGGTGAATTTGAACTGCTGACCTTGCAGTTCAAACCAACCTTGCAGTCCAGTGCATTGTATTTGGAGGCTATGAATAATTTTTAAGTTTATAAGATAGTCACATCATAAGTTCTCATCTAATTACCTTTATTTTGTTGTTGTTGTTAAATGCCGTTAAGTTGGTTCTGGCCCATAGTGACCCTGTATTGGATTTCCTAGGAGTGGCTCTGGAAAAGAGTAGAGGAAGAGGACTAGGGCCCTGAATATTTCAAGCAGGGGAGTCTAGAAGATACTGAGATAACAGTGTCTCATGAATTGTTGGCCAAAAATTTAATTAGTGCAACTCCCTTGTAGAATAATTTAGTAGTATCTGAATATAGATAGCTATGATTTGGTGATCTTAGTTATATCATTTTATCCTATTGGTGATCTTCATGTGGCATGGCTGCTGTCTCCCCATCTCTGCTTGCTTCTCTCCTTACTTAGTGTGATCTTTAATTTCTCAAAAAAAGATTAATTTAAGCCACATACTATACTTATGTGTGGCACTGTAGGATAAGCACTGGACCACAAGGTCATTTGAACCACCAAGTTAGTGGTTCAAACTCACCAGCCTCCCCTTGGAAACCCTATAAAGGACTGCTGAGTCAGAACTGACTGGCTGGCACTTAACAATGACAACAGCACAACATGTAATACCATCTTACTAACATAACAAAAAAAAGCCCATTCCTAAATGTAATTATAACCAGTATAAATAAGAGTTGAGCCCTGGTGTGGTACTGTAGGATAAGCACTGCACTGCAGAGTTGACAGTTCAAACCATCAGTTGCTCTCGGAAACCCAATACAGGGTCACTATGAGTCAAAACAAACTCTTGCATTAAATGTGCACGCACAAACAAAATCATAGAAATGTGAAATGACATATTCACTGTACATGATTTGTAACAACAAAAACCTGCAAACTTAAATTTCATTAATATGGAAATAGTTGTTTTAATGAAACAACTGTAACATTAATTCTCTGCAACCATCTTTAGATACACATACACTCACCTGGAAAGATGCCCATGATATAAAAACCAAAAATGGCAGAACTTTACTTATGAAACCATTTTTAAAAAAGAAAAAAGAAGCAAGGATAGAAGGAAGCAAATAAAATGGCGGGTATGGAGAAAAGTCTGTATGGATACACAAAAGAGTCAATATTCTTGGGATTACCTTAAGAAAAGGGACTCGAACTTGAATTGGAAACTTCTGAAACTAATCTTTAGTGACTCTTCTCAGTTCCTCTACCTCTGTCTGTGCAAATTCTCTTTTCTCCTTTCTGATAAGGGTCCTCTACTGATTCATCATTTCTGTTCTCCCGTCACTGACTCAAGCATGCTCCAATGTGAGACTCCCATCTCTTTGCTAGCTCTTGACTACATCAGAAGGGTACCAAATTGGCAGAAGAATTTGGAATAACCAAATGCTACACAATGATTTAATTTGGCATCATTTTTACCTTTGGAAGGCAATATAATTTCAGGAATGGTAGATAAACCAGGTAGTCTCAGATGAAAAATGCAAAAAGGAAAAGTTGACTTTCAGATCAAAAAGTAACTCAAGTCTTCCATTATTCACCAATCATTTATCAAAGTAGCCGTATTAAAAAAAGAAAAACTTCCTAAAGAAAATAGAATTTAGTAAATTTATTTTCTTTAGGCATAATTTATTAATTCTGAAAATGAGAGTTAACATTATCATTTAACTTGAAGTTGTAATTAATACAATGCATGATACCTCAATGGCTTACTTATATGTTCATTTTATGTTCGTTTTAAGATACTCCTTTTTCAAGAAATATGACTAAGTGGTTTAGAATGTTTCCCTTATACTGTTTAGCTTTCAAACTTGTTTAAGTTTAAAAGTAAAGCTAGTGTCATTATGTTTACCATAGTCTTTCTACTAAAATAATTTTGTGTAAAAATAGATTAATGATTCCAACATTACTGGAGAAAAGGCTAATATGACAGTTGCTAAGATAAAGGAAGGTGGCGTATTCAGACAACGCATTCTTGGAGACCTACTTCGTGTACCCAGCCAACAGCCACAGGTATTTCTGAAACTATTTTTCATGACATTTAACATAATTTAAAATGTGTAACTAGTTTATAATACATTAAAATTTTAGCAACATAGGAATGATGGAATCCTTATTTATGTTAATAATTGATCAACTCAATAATTTTTATTTTATTATTTTGAGGTCCTTATGAAAAAAGATGGATTTTTAAGTTCTCCTGCCTATGTTAGAATTTGAAAATACATCTTTTTTTAAATGTTGGCAGTATTTCTGTGAAGTAATTATTAAGGTTACTATTTTGATGAGGAGGAAATAATACTACAGAGAGTTTAATGACTTGCCGAAGAACAATCTTTCTTTTTCCTCCTGACACTAACCTCTATAACACATAATTTATATTTATGTGTTGTAAAGTAAAACTCTGAGTCTTTTAAGGATTAAAACTGAAAGATATTTTGGAAGGCAAGACAGTTTAAACTGAGGATAAGCAGAGTCCACAAAGTGAACAGTGTTCTCCAAGGACCTGCAGCAATCTAGGTAATATTAATATTGCTAAACTGTGAACTAACAACATACTATTCAAATTGGCTTACTTGTTGTTGTTGTTGTTGTTGTTGTTGTTGTTAGGTGCTGTTGAGTCAGTTTTTACTCATAGTGACTCTAGAGTAGAACTGCCTCATATGGTTTTCGAGGTTGTAAAATTTACAGGAATCGACAGCTAGGTTTTTTATTCCACGGATCAGCTGGTGTGTTTGAACTACTGACCTTTGCACTATTCAGGCTCTTATCAATTAGCCAGTGATTGATAAAAGTCAAAGGTGGATTAACACAAGTAAGTGCTTTAAAGAGCCCCTGTTGAGGAGCTACTACTTGGTGATATGGGTGCTTTGTAGATTAGTTACTACTTGGTAATATGTGGACTTTTTAAATTACTATTTGGAGGCTATAGGAACTCATAGGTGGTTCACAGAGCTTATCACAAAGCAATCATAGGACACTCTTTTCTGCTAATATAATATTCTTGTACAATGTGGTTCCTGGGAATGTCTCACATAGTTTGTATACAAAGAAAATATTTCCTAAAATAGTCAATTAAATGGTTAAAGTTTAAATTCTTAGAGAAAATAAGGCCTTCTCAAATTGGGGTTTCAGTTCTGGTGCAGTAGCAACCATCATTTAGTTAAATCAAGCACTCGAGGAATTTAAATTTTAGGAGACTATTTTATTCCCTCCTTTTGATCAATAATTTCCATGAAAATTCTTAGCTCACTATTAGAGATTATGTATCCTCTTCACCTTGCATTATTGTAGGATTTTTATCTTCATGGTATTGTGCTAGCTAATTTTATGATTTTGTTGTTGTTAGATGCCATCAAGTTTATTCTAACTTATAGTGAAACATTGTTCGGTCCTCTACCATCCTCATAATTGCCGTCACGTTTGAACCCATTGTAGTAACAACTAACCAATGATATTTCTGGCCTTAGACACCTACAGACAAGTAACTGTTCTTCAACAAGTACAAAATGTACTTAGAGCTTTTCTTTTAATGGGATTTTGGGCTGGCCAAATTTGGAGAACAACTTGACATAACTAAAATAGGTTCTCTAGGATGTGAATTTTACTCTATTTGAAAAGTATAATTAATTCTTTAGCCATTTGTGATAAGGGTGAAAGCATCTGATGTACATCTTTATGTAACATTTGATTATACATACAGTAATCAAAATAAAAATAAGAACCATGGATCTAATTCATGAATCAATATTCTTTGGTATCTAGCTAAAGATGTCAAAGAAATGGAGGACAATCATAGCGAGTGTTGAATGTAACCATGTAGCCTTCTGTTGGATCTTTGTGAGCCTTGTTCAACTTCTCTAGAAATGTTTATCCAAGAATAGTAGGAGATATTAACAAGGGCATAGATTCATTCTTATTGAGCGAAGAGAAAATATAAAGTTATTTTATTGCCTAAAATTACTTTGGCTAAAGATTCTAAAGACCCCTGTGTTGGGCTGTCATCCTATATGTGATACTGGCAACAATTTGGATCATGCTGACAGGTTGTGAATGGATTTTTCTAATTTCAATATACTGAACATGAGGACCAAATCATCCAGGTCAATACTGGCAAGGCTTTATCATTTCTAATACATTCAGTAGTCAATCTTGAATAATATCTAGTGTTATTAACAATGGAAAGTTTGAAATATTGAAATATAGAGGTTTAAACAAAATTGTACACATATGACACTTTTGAAAGTTCTTGCAAAGCTTACAGTAGCATTAGGCATCTATCTATAACTAAAAACTGAAGTACTAATGGGGTCAGAATGATCTTGCATGGACTGTGGAGAACATTGACATATTAGTAATTCCTCCAATTGCTAGTATTAGCTATGGATAGTGCTAATCTAATTAGGGTATTCTCTTTCTAAGTGTTAATGAGAGTTAGAGAAAGTAGCTAAAGGAAACAAAACAGGCTTCACAGTAGAGGGAAATAAAGTAACAAAAAATATTTGCTATAATAAAATAAGTCATATTCAAATATTGGAGAGTAAAGTATCAGTAGAGGAAAAGAAAAGAAAAAAAAAAAAAAAAAAGCTCAGTTAATGAAACAAGGCAATTTCAAATGCAAAGCATTGTTAAGAAAAGGGCAATTATTTTTTAGGTTACATAGGACTAACTGAATATAAAGTATAATAGAGCTGTTCACATACAAACAGCTATAATAAGAAAAGCAAAGGAACAAATGGCTCTATAAGTAATTTACTTGAATTATTCTTACCAAGAGATGAATATAGGTTTATAAAACAAAGCAATTTCAAAAGTACTAAGCAACTTATACAATCAAAGTCCAGTAACTTCAAGAGTCTGCATGAGGTCTTTTTTCATGTTCTTGAATCAGCAGTCTACTCCCAGCATCATATGCTTTTGGCTCTGGGCATATTTAAGGGTCTATTTGGGAATGACAAGATGAAGAGAAATGACATTGCATTCAAAATCTATCCTGACATACACCACTGTCAATGACAGACTAAAATCCATATACCTACAAGGAAGTCCTAGTATGGCACTATGAGTTAATATGCTGGACTGCAAAGTCGATTTGAACCACAAAGTTGATGGTTCAAGCTCACCAACCGCTCCTTGAAACCCTATACATTGTTGCTATGAGTCAGAACCAACTTGTCGGCACTTAACAACAATAACAACAAGGAAGATCAGTTAATACAATTATTATTTTTAAATATATCATTATAAATTTACACACCAACCACTAATGCCAAAGAAAAGGAAATTGAAGATTTTTACCAATTTCTTTTGGAAATTGATCAAACATGCAATCAAGATGCATTGATATTACTGGTGATTGGAATGTGGAAGTTGGAAACAAGAAGGATCAGCAGTTTTAATAGATGGCATTGGTGAGAAAAATGACCATAGGGATTGCATGACAGAATTTTGCAAGACCAACAACTTATTCATGTCAAGTATGTTTTTTCAACAACTTAAATGGCAACTAAACTCATGGATCTTGCCAGATGAAATCCATGGGAATAAAATCTAGTAAATCTGTGAAAAGAGATGATGGGAAACTTAATGTCATCATTCAGAACAAGGTCAGCGATTTATTCTGGACTAGCCCATCAGTTGCTCATATCCAAGTTCAAGCTGAAGCTACAGAAAATTAAAACAAGTCCATGAGAGTCAACCTTGAGTATATTCCACCTAAATGTAAAGACCATCTCAAGACCAAATGTGAGGCATGGAACACTAATGAGCTGTGGGATGACATCAAGGACATCATACATGAAGAAAGCAAAAGATATTTTAAAAAGAAAGAAGAGATCAATATGGATGTCAGAAGAAACTCTCAAACTTACTCTAGAACATAGAAAAGCTAAAGTGAAAGAAAGAAATGGTGAAGTAAAAGAACTGAACAGGATATTTCAAAGAGTGTCTTGAGAAGACAAAGTTAAGTATGATAAAGAAATGTACAAAGATTTAGAGTTAGAAAATCAAAAGGGAAGAACACACTTGCCATTTTCCAAGTCAAAAGAACTGAAGAAAAAAATCATCTTAAGTTGTAATATTAAAGGATTCTATGGGCAAAATATAGAACAATTCAAGGAGCATCAAAAGAAGATGGAAGGAGACTCCCTTAGACCTGGAGATGAGAGGGAGAAGAGGAAGAGATGGTTGGTCTGAAGTACGGTGAGACCTGGGGACTCCTGATCATAGGATGAGGGCATAGCCATGGAGGGCTAGAGCTGAGAGTGAAGCATCCAGCTGATTTGAAGTGAGGGGAGACGTCCAAGAATGCCCAAACTTGCAGATAGTACTCATTTGACCTAGCCTCAATGGCTTGCTGATCAGAACTTGACTAGAGGAAGATTAAAAAAAAAAAATTTTTTTTATAAAGGAAAAAAGTATAAATTGCTACAATTTGATGAACTTGACCTATACTTAGAGATGTAGTAGCTCAAAATTACCAACTGAGAGGGAGGGAGTCTTCACATCAAGTATCAAACCTATCCCCTCTATATTCAGGGTTGATAGGAATGGGCATCTCAGTCATAAGGACATGGAGCTATTGAGCAGTTGAGGACTCTAGATTCATGGAAAGAGAAAAACTGAGTGCTGGCAGCCAGTAGGCAGGCTTGTAGAAGTACCCTTTGGTTGTTTAAATTATTATATATTCCTGAGTGTTTTTGTGTACATACCCCCACCCCCACCTCCCAAAACACACACACACACACAAACAAAAACAAAACAAAAACAAAAAACAAAAACAGAGGGGATAGAAGCAAATACTGTTAAATGATGATGCATAGAGGAGATTGTAATCATTCCAATGAAATGATGAATGTAAAACTGATGTTCTCCCATGTAAACTATCACTCAATTCACACACACACACAAAACCTTAAAAAATAAATAAATAAAAAGTGTACTTTAAGGTTCTCTCATTTTCAGGAGTGTCAAAATTCAACACTCTAGTCAGATGTTTTCTATTTGTAAATCATATATTCAGTAAACTTCAATACAGTTCTTTTAAAGAAAGAACAAGATGGAAGGAATACCTGTCACTGTCAAAAAAGACTTGGTTGATATTCAATCCTTGCAGGAGGTGGCATCTGATCAAGAACTGATGGTAAAGAAGGACGGAGTTAGAGTTGCACTGAAGGCATTGGTGAAAAGATCGGCTCCAGGAACTGATGAAATGTTGCAATGAATTGATACAGCACTGGAGATTCTCATTCTTCTGTAACAAGAAGTCTGGAAGATAGCTAGCTGGCCAATCAACTGGAAAAGATCCATATTTGTGCCCATGCCAAAGAAAGGTGACCCAATAGAATGTGGAAATTATCAAGCAATGTAATTAATATTACATATAAATAAAATTTTCCTGAAGATAATTTAAAAATGGTTGCAGCCATACATTGACAGGAAACTGCCCGAAATTCAAGTCAGATTCAAAAGAACAGTAAATGAGGCATATCAGTGCTGATATCAGATGGATCTTTGCTATAAACAGAGAATATTTAGAAAGATGTTTACCTGGGTTTTATTGAATATGCAAAGGAATTTGTGTGGATCATAACAAATTCTGCATAACATTTTGAAATGAAATGTGGCATCAGGATTGGAGAAAGACTCATTAACAACCTGTGATATGCAGATGGCACAATCTTGCTTGCTGAAAATAAAGAGGACTTAAAGTACTTACTGATGAACATCAAAGCCTACATTATGTCATATGCAACATAAAGGAAAAAAATCTTCACAACTGGGCTAATAAATAGCATCAAGATGAATGGGAAAAAGAGTGAAGTTGTTCATTTTACTTACTTAGATCCACGATCACCACCCATGGAAGCAGCCATCAGGAGATCAGCAGTGTACTGCGTTTGCAGCTCTGCTGCAAATGATCTCTTCAAAGTGTCAAAAGATGTCACTTTAAAGACTAACTTGTACCAGAGTGCAGCCATCGTATTTTCAATAACCTCGTATGCATGAGAAAGCAGGAAAATAAATAAGGAAGTTCAAAGAAGAATTGATGCCTTTGAATTATGGTGTTGGCAAAGAATATTAAATATACCATGGACTGCCAGAAGAAATGAGAAGTCTGCCAGAATGCTTCTTAGAAAAGAGATGGTAAGACTTGGTCTCATGTACTTTGGACATGTTGTTATGAAGCACAAGTCCCTGGAAAAGGACACCAAGTCCGTGATAAAGAAGAAGACTCTCAATGAGATGGATTGACTCAAACACGAGAAGGATTGTTAGGGTGGTGCAGGACCAGGCAGTGTTCTGTTCTGTTGCTTTGAGTAAGAACTGATTGGAAGGCACCTAACAACAACAACTATTGTGATAGAATTTCTTGAAGGACAGAGGGCAATCGTAGGGGCTTGTGAGGAAGTTTTACGAAGACTGAAAACTACATTGTTGAGGAAAAGACTAGGAACATTGCACTGAAATATTTTTTCCCATCACAACAATGCATCTGCTCAGTCTTTGAATTTTGTTTTCATCTTAGCTGTGTTAATCCATGTGGAATCTATTTGTGTATGGTGCTGTGTAAGTACGGTGATCATATAATTCACCTATCAAATCTAGACACTTTTAAGAATGAGTGAAAAATACTCAGTATGAGACATTGAGACAACAGTTCGAAAAGGAATATATTCCAGGCACTTCAAAATGTATACTAACTTAGATACAGGAGTCTTAGTTTCTTATCAAATGAAATGTGGCTACAATCATTGTACATTTTATCTTTTCCTTTTTTATTTGTGGGGGAAATTATGTCATATTCCAAATTATCATATTGTGATATTTGTTTAATGTCTTTCTCAGAAGAATAATTTTCTTTACCTTGTTTTTGTACTTTCATTCAGATAATTATTTCCACTGATACCTGTCAACCTTCAGATTCTAAATGTGAAGCAATTTAGAGTAATTAACTGTATAATTCTTCCATCAAATATTAGAAGAATGGAAACAGCCTTCAAAAGTATGTAGATCTAGCTCTTTCCCTGTTGCCGCCTAGTTGTGCGGAGCCCCGGGTGTGTTCAAGATTCGACTCCACCTGTAACCCACCACTATGGCCGAGAAATGCATTGCCGTTGGTGGTTATAATAGACGTTAACACTGCTTTACAAGAGGTGCTGAAGACTGCCCTCATCCAGGATGACCTAGCACGTGGAATTTGTGAAGCTGCCAAAGCCTTAGACAAGCACCAAGCCCATCTTTGTGTGCTTACATCCAATTGTGATGAGCCTATGTATGTCAAGTTAGTAGAGGCCCTATGTGCTGATCACCAAATCTGCAAAGCTGACAGAGAGGGAAAACTTCGCAAAGTAGTTGGTTGCAATTGTGTAATTGTTAAGGATTACAGCAAAGAATCTCAAGCCAAGGATGTTGATGAAGAATATTTCAAATGCAAGAAATGAGACAAAAAACTTAGTTCTCAATGCAAATAAATAAATAAAAATTAAACAAAAATAAGTATATAGACCTAGATAGAGGATAAATCAAGAAATAAGAGCTTCTCACAGTTTAATACTTTTATTTAGTAATGGTTTCTACGATTTTATAGCACTATTTCTTGATTTACCCTTGTATAATCCAGTGTACCTATCTAATCTATCCGCACTAGAATATCGATTGTATATATTATCTGACATTTTTTAATGTTGTATCTCCAGCACTACAACTGTACCTGTCACAATTGGGCACATTTGTTGATGAATGAAGGAAAGAAGGGTCAAAGCAAAAGACTGTATTAATGGAATATACTGGGTTTTATAAAGCAAACAAATTGCGTCATTTGTTTCTAAATCCTATACTTATTCTACTTACCCTTGCTGCTTCTTTACCGCTAGTATTTCACTCTGTGTTTCTTTATTTTAAGGTTGAAGTCTATGTCAATGGCATTCCAGCAAAATGTTCACGTGACTGTGGATTTACTTGGGATCCCGTGACTACTCCTCTAGTCTTTGACATAAAACCTTCTCAAGGTAATATACTGCTTTTTAACTTGGAATATGGGGTGGAAGAGAACTGTCATTAACTATGATCATGATATTTTATAGACTATTATTAAAATTAAGGAAGTGTGGTGGCCATGGAGGATAAGCACTGGACTGTAAACCCAAGGTTGGTGGGCTTGGACTGCCAACCCTATGCGGGGTCATTATGAGTTGTAACCAACTTGATGGCACTTACCAAGAACACCAACATCACAATCAAGGCAAATAGAGTTACATAGTGAAAAATAACTGATTAGATTGGAAAACTATGCAAATAACTTATTTTTGAAGACAATAAATACTGTCTTTGAAGTTGAACTCCTGAGTCCTATAACTCTCTAGTTTCACCAGTTGGAGCCAGTCTCTAAAATTTCACTTTGACACTCAGGCATTCTTGTTAAATTGAAATGCCAAGGCTATTCATTGGAATCTGTCATCATATGTAATCACTTCCTCTAGGAGAGTTAGTATTAAAAGCCTAATAACATGACATCTGTTGTTAATGAGGTGCTGTAGGATCAGCACTGGTCTGTGAACCACAAGGTGAGCAGTTCAAATCCTACAGCTGCTCCTCAGAAACCCTTTACCAGGGTTGCTATGAGTCAGAATCAATTCGATGGCACTTACCAACAGCAACATATTTGAGAATAAAAGATGTTAATTGTAACCATGAACTCATTCTAGAAGATACATTATATCATCTCTTCATATTATTTATTACTTTTAAAATAAAGTAATTGTACTTTGTGTCTAGCTCCCCAGAACTAAAATAGGCTTTAGTACTCAAGATTGTTAAGGGCTTACTTTTTTTTTTCTTAAATTTTGAATAAAATTAAGATGGTACACTCACCTATGTAGTCTTTATGGCTAGTAAGAAAAAGTTTCAAAGTTTATATTTAGAAAAAACAATATATATAACTGGCTAGAAGACAGACATGTATTAACTTGGGTAAAAGGGAATGCGGTTAGTTCAGTGGACTAATGGACCATGGGAGTGTCAGTATTCACTACCCTGACCGAAAGAACTAGTTGATGCCTGGCTACCAGTACCAGCTGCTTTGTATGGGCTCACACTAGAAGGTCTTGGATAGCACGGGAGAAATTGTGGAACACAACTCAAAATCATAAAAAAAGACCAGGCTTACTAGTCTGATAGAGACTAGTAGACCCCCCAGACTGTGGCCCTTCAGGTCTGGAATTGTATGCACACCACTGTGACTCAATTTTCAGCCAATCAATAGCTAGGTCTATAGGAGGAACAACATTAGTGAGGTATGCATACCATAGAAGGAGATCTGGTAGTGTAGTGGTTATGAGTTGGGCTGCTAATCTCAAGGTCAGCAGTTTGAAACTGCTAGCTGTTTTGTGGGAGAAAGATGAGGCTTTCTGCTCTTGTAAAGATTTCCAGCCTTGGAAACCCTATACAGGCGCTCTCTGAGTCAGAAACGACTCCATGGCACACCACCACCACCACCACTGCACACCATAGAATGGTCAATCATTGGAGAATAAAAGGGCAGCATTTACCCAAGGACAAAATTCACAAAGATTAAAAAATTATTTAAAAAAATATATGTATACATATTGAAATCTGAATTTAATATATCTTGGTTGAAACTATATATTGATAAGAATATATTCTTCAGATTTTTTTTACAATAAGTTGAAATAATATATTCTTCAGACCTTTTTTTATTACAGTAATAAACTTACTTTTTATTTATTATCTCATTATCCAACACGTTGCATTTATGACAATAGTAAAAGCACTGCTATCTGACTCTTTTGCACATTAACAACATAAATCTGGCAGTAATGAATACCTGCATGTGAGGTAAAGTAATGCTAACTCTTATGATTAAGGTTATGTGCCAACTTGCCTCAATTGTGATTGTCAGCGGTTTGACAGTTACTTAATAATGTCATTTGACATTATATAATGTGTAAATTCAAGCCTCAACTTTAATTATTGAAGGATTCTCTGTGTAACTTACCTAATGATGCAGAAAGCATCAAAAGAAGGTGGAAGGAGTACACTGAGTCACTGACCAAAAGGAAATGGTTAACGTTCAACCATTTCAAGAGGTACCATATGATCAAGAGCCAATGATACTGAAGGGAGAATTCCAGGGTGCATTGAAGGAATTGGCAAAGAACAAGGCACCAGGAATTGATGGAATCAAAATTGAAATTTTTCAAGAAAGTGAGATAGCACAGGAGGCACTCACTTATCTATGCCAAGAAATTTGGACGACAACTATCTGGCTGACTGATTGGAAGAGATCCATATTTGTGTCCATTCCAAAGAGAGGTGACCAAACAGAATGCACAAGTCATCGGACATTATCTTTGATAACCCATGCGACTAAAGTTTTACTAAAGGTAATACACAAACAGCTGCAAGCATACATTGACAGAGAACTTTCCAGAGGGTCAAGCCAGATTCAGAAGAGGCCATGTAACAAGGGATATCATTGCTGATGTCCCATGGATCTTGGCTGAAAGTAGAGAATACCAGAAAGATATTTGTCTGTGCTTTATTGACTACGCAGAGGCTTTCGATTGTGTGGATCATGACAAGCTATGGACAACATTGTGAAATATGAGTATTCCAGAATACTTAATTGTGCTCATGAGGAATCTGTACCTGGACCAAGAGGCAGTTTGAACAGAACATGGGAACACTGAATGTTTTAAAATTAAGAAAGATGTGTGACAGGGTTGTATTGTTTCACCATACTTATTCAACCTGTATGCTGAGCAAATAATACGAGAAGCTGGGTTCTATGAAGAAAAACGTGGCATCAGAATTGGAGGAAGACTCATTAACAACCTACGATATGCAGATGATATAACCTTGCTTGCTGAAAGTGAAGAGGACTTAAAATATTTATTGATGAAGATCAAAGACCACAGCTTTTGGTATGGATTGCATCTCAATGTAAAGAAAACAAAAGTCCTCACCACTGGACCAATAAACAATGTTCTTATCAACGGAGAAAAGATTGAAGTTGTCAAGAACTTCATTCTTCTTGGATCAACTATCAACACTCACGGAAGCAGCAGTCAAGAAATCAAACGGCATATTGCATTAGGCAAATCTGCTGCACAAGACCTTTTTGAAGTGTTGAAGAGCAAAGATGTCAGCTTGAAGACTAAGGTGTGCCTGACCCAAGCCATGGTATTTTCAATAACTTCATATGCATGCAAAAGTTAGACAGTGAATAAGGAAGACCGTTGAAGAATTGATGCTTCTGAGTTATTGTGATGGAGGAGAATATTGAAAGTGCCATGGGCCGTTAAGTGCTGTCAAATCAGTTCTGACATAGAGCAAGCCTGTATAGGGTTTCTAAGGAGTATCTGGTGAGCTTGAACTGCCAACCTTGAGATTCAAGCAGACTTGGCAATCCAGCGCTTAACCCAGAGTGCCACACTAGGATGTCATTTGTATACCAGTTTTTAGATTTGGTCCTGTGGTGTGGTGCTGTAAGATAAGCACTGGACTGCAAGAATGCTTGAATCACAAGGTTGGTGGTTCAAACTCATCAGCCACTCACCAGAAACCCTATACAGGGTCGCTCTGAGTTGGAATCTACTTGACAGCACTTTACAACTGTTAACAGACATTTAGAGTGTTGCTGATTTTTTTACTTTAAAAATAGGGCTTTATTGAACTTTGTTGTTAATCTCCCCAATTGCATTCATGCTAGAGTTTCTTTAGGGTAGATACCCAGATGTGATATTGATGCATAATAATATGCATATTCAGTTTACTTGATGACATCAAATTCTTCTCCAAAGTGCATGACAGAAAGTATGAGAGTGCCATATTCCCTACATCCTTGCTAGTACTTTATATAATCAGTTTCTTAACTTTGAACAACTGAGTAGTGAGTTGAAGTTTTATCATCCTTGTTTTTTAATTGTATTTTATTAGTAATTCTCATGAACGTGTTCTCAACTATTATTGGTCTTTCAGATTATTTCTTCATAAAATTTCTTGTAAACATCCTGGGTTGTTTTTTATTACACCATTTTTTTCTATAGTCTTGTAGAACTTTATTATCTATTCTGTTTAACAATTCTTTGCATATGTCTTCTCTGAGTATATCACTTATTTTTACTTTGTTTTAGTGTCTTGTGCATGAAGACCATTAAAATACTGGTTAATTCTAATTTATTATTTCATTTAACATTAACCATGTTTTTTATGTCATATTGGCAAAATCCATCTCTGCCCTAAGTCGTGATGATATTTAACTGTATTCTAAAATCTTAGAGTTTGGTTTTCATTCTTAGCTATTTAAATCCAAGTGGAATCTATTTTGTGTCTGGTGTTCTATAAGTAGAGTGGTTATGTAATTTACTTATCAAACCAAGACTCTTTTGAGAATGAATGGGAAAATATTATGTATTAAATACTGGGACTACAGCTATAAACCGGATATATCCAAGGCATTTCAGAATGTATATTCCATAGAGAAAGGACTCTTAGTTTCTCTTCAAATGTAATGTGTCTGCATATTTTATTGTAAAGTTTATCTTTTCCTAATGGATTTGGGATGGCAATTTTATCATATACCAACTTATCATATAGAGATACTTCTTTAATTTCTTTTTAGAAGAATAATTTTCTTTCTTTATCTCAGTTTTATACATTTAATCATATAATTATCTTGACTGATATCTGTCAACACTGAGATTCTAAATATGATGAAATGTAGAGTAATTAAATGGAAAAAAGTAGTATTATTAAATGAGTGTATACCCTTCCCTCCAGCTTGCTCATAGGTTTATTGCTTACCTTTTTAAAATAAAATATTATATATATCTTGTATTTTCTCTAAGAAATATCTTATTTCCTGATAACAGATTCTATTAATTTTGTTCTTTAATCTATCATTTCAGGGTCCTCTGAAGAAAACACAATTTTAACCATATTGGGCTCCGGATTTTCACCTAGTTCTGCTGTATCAGTCTCAGTTGGACCTGTAGGTTGCTCTCTTCTATCTGCTAATGGTAGGTCCTTTTAGAAGTATTATTATTAAATTATTCTCCTCTAAGAGAAAGTAGAAAAATTTTGGCATTACAATTATGATTATCTTATAACGTTATGAATTTGATAACTTGATCTGGGTAAATGTCTTATTTTTGTAATCTTTGGTGAAAACTACAGACTAGTTCTTTCACTATTGAAGTTGAGTGTCTTTATTCCATAGCATTTGATTTTTATTTATTCTTCTTCCTTCATAAAAGTGGATACATGAATTCTTTCTTTGGTGTGACTTTAAAACATTGAAGTATATGAATTGGTACTCCGATGTTCCATAGTCCCCTCTGTCTGTGCTTTGGCAATACCACATTAGCCAGATTGCTGTAGGACATGGTCACCTTTCCTGACCTGTACACCAACAAATTAGCCATTAACATAGAATTCAAAGATTATTTATATTTTCTACCTCTTGAAAAAATGAGGACTATAATTATATATTTCCCTAGAAATTTTCCTTCTTAATTTTAAGTGTTTTTCTTAATTTTGATAGATTTGAATTACATAATTTAATCCACCTTCCAAATTCATTTGTGTTTTAAATCTAGATTTTTCTATACATTCTTGAGGTCTAACAATCAAAATATATCCACATTATATGTTCACATATATTATTCTACATGAAGTGAAGGATATGTTTTCATTTAATTTTTTATCACCTTTATTTATGATAATCAGGAGGAGTTTGCTTACTTTTCTTTCATTATTGGTTTGTCTCAGAAAATCTAATCCAAAGCATCATATAATTTATAAAGGTTTTTTTGCCTAATTAATATATGTGTAGTTGGTTGTTGTTGTTTTTTAATGTTTTATTATGAATTATGTGATAGTTTACATGGGAGAGTATTAGTTTTACATTCATTCTATCATATATAATTTCATTGCCATGGTTACAATCCCCTCCATGCATCATCAACCAACCAAAAGGTATACACTACAAGCCTGCACCCCGGTCGTCAGCACACAGCCCCTCTCCCTCTCTGGATCTAAAGTCCCCAGCTGCTCCATCTCTCCACATCATCATCTCTGTCTCTATCTCTGGCATCACTGCTTCTCTGTGTAGGGTCCCGCTCTCTGCTCTTCTCCATTAATGGTCCCAGGGACCTCCGCTCCTAGACTGAAAAGTTAATCACTCCTCTCCTTGCTATAAAACGTCTAACTGTACATTTCCAACCTTCACAATCAGTCCTGATAACAATTATTCACTATTGTATCACAAGAGACTTATCCTCATTTCCTTTCATCAGCCCCACCTAGACAGATTAGATACTACTCAGTGGAGATTCTACCTTCCTCCATGCCCTCTGGATCTAGGTTCCCTCTCGAAAGCTTGTAAGCCAGTCACTTCTTGCCTTTGTAGCGCACCCCCACCACCCCATTTTGGGTAGCCAATGTCCAAGTTGCCCATCCCTTTCTACTCTGTGTATGGAGGGGGTGGGAATAATCCTCGCTGTAAAGATTTGTACCCTCTTTTGAGCTACTGCATCAATAGGTGTAGGTCAAGTTCATCAAATTGTATCAGATTACACCTTTTTTTCCTTCCTCTTCTGTCTTCTTCTGGTTGAGCTCTAATCATCCAGTCATTGAAGCCAGGTCAAGTGGGTATTATCTGCACGTATGGGTGTTCTTGTGCATATGCCCTCTCTTTTTATCTGTTGGGTGCTTCACTCTCCACTCTGGTCCTCTGTGGCTATGTCACTGACTCTGGGCCCAAGAGTCCCTAGGTCTTGCCTATGTGTTGTTGTTTTTATGATATATTTATTGCTTATAAATGTAAAGTCCAATGTTAATATTTACAACTAAAATTTTTCAATAGTTTTGTCTTGCAAAAGTATTTGCTTTACATTTTCTTATTATTATCACAAGAAACTACGATCAAATGCCAGATTCTGAATGGAAGTGCTGCTGGGCATTTCCCAGTGGCTGTGTCCATAGCTGATGTTGGACTAGCACAGAATGTGGAGAATGAGACATTTCACTTCACATATCAGAGTCAGATCTCACACATCTGGCCTGCTTCTGGAAGCTTAGCAGGTAAGATTTAATACTGTTGTGTTGTTAAGTGCTGTTGAGTCAGTTCTGACTCACAGTGATCCTGTATAGGGTTTCTGAGGAGCCTCTGGTGGGTTTGAACTGCTGACTTTGTGGTTTGCAGTCCAGTGCTTATCCTATAGCACCACACCAACAGTGCTAAACAAAGAAAATGACATATATTTCCTCCATTTTGTTGGGCTGTTTCTAGAACAGGTTGAGGGGAGGGGAAACTAAACCTCCCTTATGTAGAACAAAGGAGACTACTCTTTTGGAAGGCTCCGTGATTAA
Organism: Chrysochloris asiatica; assembly: GCF_000296735.1. Classification (NCBI taxonomy): domain Eukaryota; kingdom Metazoa; phylum Chordata; class Mammalia; order Afrosoricida; family Chrysochloridae; genus Chrysochloris; species Chrysochloris asiatica. The sequence goes on from NW_006408519.1 coordinate 11,295,901, forward strand.
ATGGCTGACTAATTCTTTTGTTTCATATGAAGCACAAGTCAGGATGACTGCTTATATTTACATCTTAGGTCATTGAATTAATATCATCAATTATTACATGTTTCTATAACAAGCTCATCAATTATGTCAAGATAAGATTTATTAGTTATTATTCTGCTTACCAGCTGCTCCATTTGTAACCATGGTCTCAGTGGAGCTACTTGACCCAGAAAAAGTTCTGAGTACACATCAGAAAAAGGAAGGTTAACACACAGGATAGAAAGAAAATAATACATGTCCCCAGTTCTGTGTCATTTCCTTTGTGTTTTGTATGTTACCATGACTGACTTTAGGTTTTGTGTTTTGAATTTGATTTGATTTTTATATTTGTATGCTTATTTTATTTATTTATTTTGCATTCCTTTTAGTGAGAATATTATAACTTGAGTTTGGTGAGTCTTAATTCGCTCATATTTCCCACCCATAGATGGTTGAGCAAATAGAAACTGCTTAGTTTCTCTTGAGCATGAAGAAAGCTAGTAGTAATGCCCCAAAGCAATCAGTAATTGCCAATTCCTTATTTCATAAAGTCACGAGGCCCAGAATCTCTGTGATCCCAGACTTGATGTGTGATGGTGATAGACAACAGCTGCATCCAGAACCCTGAGTTTTTGCCTTGATTTAGTTCCCAACCCAAATCTTGGATGACTGGACTATTTTCTTGAATGATGAGTTAGACTATTGCCAAAATGTTTATATTTTGTTGTAGTTGACCTGTTTTTTTTGCTTTGTTGTATTTTTTTATTCAGGTGGCACTCTGTTGACTCTGTCTGGATTTGGCTTTAGTGAAAATTCAAAGGTATTAGTTGGAAATAAATCCTGCAGTGTGGTTGAAGGGGATTTGAATATTATCACCTGCAGAACACCCAAAGTAAGGCAACAAATTTCAGCCAGGTTTTTGTAAGTGATTTTATGGATTAGGGAACATCTCAGTAGAGAGTGATACCAGTGGTATATTTATCTAGAAGCTACCATGTCATTTGCATGATTCAACAATTATTTCTTTAACATCTTCTTTCTGTTAAGATCCAAAGACAAAACATGATTTCCACATTCTATATACTTAAAATACTGAAGGAGAACATACATATAAACTAATATTATACAGCATGATACCATTTTAAGTAATAGATTTAAAGTGAAAATAAAACACAGTGGGGAAGGTCATCAGGAACAGTCTCATTGAAAAGTAGATGTCCTGTCAAAGCTTGAATAACAAATAATTGTTCAACAGTTAAATCAAACCCCAAAACCCCATGCCATCAAGTCACCTCCGACTTTCAGCAGCCCTATAACAGTGCTACAGGGCAGACTAGAACTGCTCCACAGGGTTTCAGTGACTATAAACCTTTACAGGAACAGACAACTCAGCTTTCTCCTGAGGTTAGGAACACCAGTTTTGTGGTTAGTGGTTAGATGTTTAACTCACTGGGCCACCAGTGCTCTGTAGTTAAATCCAAGGATAAAAACACAGGCACTACTAATAAAAAAAATAAGGAGCTCTGGTAGCATAGTGGTTACGAATCGGGCTGCGAACCGCAAGGTCATCGGTTCAAAACTACCAGCTGTTCCACTGGAGAAAGATGAGGCTTTCTGCTCCTGTAAAGATTTATAGCCTGTACAGGGTTGCTATGAGTCAGAAACAACTCCATGGCACATAACAACAACTAATAAATAGTCTAGTTAAGCAATTCAGGTGAGTAAATCTACAATTGTTTAGCTTTTAAGAAGGATCTTTAAAAATGTATTTTAGTTTTTGTTTTTTAAAAAGTGACGTTCTCCTTGAAATATTGTAGCTTAGATTTAACCATAATTTTTTTATTTTAAAAAAATGCTCACATTTAAACCAAAACTCACTGTGTATTATGTGAAAATTGATGATGAATCCAGTCATTTCACTAAGAACAGAACAAAACAAAACACAACACTTTAGCAAAATAAGAGGGGTATAATGTTGTAGGGTCTGTAGGAAGAATGCATGTGAAAATGTGTTCTACGGAATGATGGAAGATGAGAATTTGAGAAATACAGTAAAAACTAAATTAACTTTGTTAAGCTGTGTCATTCACTGAGTCCGCACTGAGTATTCATTAGATGCTGGAAAAGTGTTTACTAAATAAGCATTTCATATGTGTGATGTTGTTGTTAAGTGCTGTCAAGTTGGGTCCGACTCATGGCGACCCTGTATAGGGTTTCTGAAGACTGACTGGTGAGTTTGAACAGCTGAACTTGTTGTTCAAGCCTACGTTATAGTCCAGTGCATATCCAGCAGCACCACAGCAAGACCTCCCATATGTGCAATAGCAGTGAATATATGAGTATATATGAAAAAAGGATTCCTGGGTGGCACTGTAGGATTAGCACTGGACTGTGAACTGTAAGGTCGGCAGTTCAAACACACCAGCTGCTCCTATACAGAGTCGCTATGAGTCAGAACCCACTCGATGGCATTTAGCAACAACAATTGTGGTACAGTAGTGTCCTGGGGTGGCACTATGGGGTATGCACTGGACTGCTAACTGCAAGGTTTGCTGTTCAGACCCACCAGTTGCTCTTGGAAACCCTATGTAGGGTTAATATGAGTCAGAACCGATTGGATGGCACACCATAGTGGTACAGCACTCAGATGCTAACTGGAAGGTTGGCAGTTTGAACGTACAAGCACCTCTGGGAAGTAAGAAAGGTTATCTGTGATAACCTACTCTGTAAAGAGTACCATCTTGAAAACACTATGGGGTATTTCTACTCTGTTTTGGAGCATCTCTGTGAGTCAGAATGGACTGGTCAGCAACATGTTTGTTTGTTACAGCAGTAAAATAAACAAATATTTTTCTTTTGGAAACAAGTTTGGGCCTTGGTTCCTAGAACTGGGTCAGCAAAAGCTATAATAATGTGTTTTGTTAATGAAGAAGAATTCAAAATATTTGACTCATTTTAAGGGGGGAAAAAAAAAGTTGAATACCTTATGCTTTTAAGACCTTATGCAATTAGAGAGTCACTTTGTCCAGAATGTCACAACGGTATTGCAGAGCCCTCAGGAATCCAGTAAAATACTTAGATTTAAATTGCTCACAGACATCTACAAGCCACTCTAATATATGTTTATCTCTTCAATATTTGAACATACAACCTAAATTTGACATCACAACTTTTAAATATCAAAAAATGGATTTTATATGACTTGGAAACATAACATTTTCCAAAGTTTATTTGTTTTCATCCATTGTATTTCTGTATCTCCACATTTAATGTTTTCTGATTGTTCCCTTTGTCTTTTCCTTGCTTTAGAGAACTGAGGGTACAGTTGATATATCAGTTGTTACCAATGGATTTCAAGCCACAGCAAATGATGCTTTTAGTTATAGTTGTTTACAGACTCCAGTTATAACTGATTTTAACCCCAAAGAACGGGCAATACTAGGTAAGAAATTCTTCATCAAACATATGAGGTGGTATCAAAATGTTTGTGGAAAGATGGAATTAAAAGATAATCGATTTTTTTTCCACCAACTTTTGAAGGCCTTCATATATATCCAGAAACCACATCTAGAAAGTCTTTTGGAGCAATTTCTCCTGCAGTTCTATTTCATAAAGAGAAACTGATCACAGGTTTTTTTTCTGTACCATGGCTGTCTATCTAGTTGTTCACTTTAAACATGCAATGAGAAATGTTAGGGTTAGAACAATAAAGTATTTGTTTCCTTATGAAACAACTAAGCAAAGATTTGATTTCTAGCTGGCAGCTATCAGCAATATCATTTTGCCTTTGCCTATGAAAATGTTAGGATTTCTGCAATGTAATGAAGTACAAGAAATAAGTTGTTTGTATACTGTGCACATTTCATATGATAGTACTCATATGATAATAAGTTGAAACTTTTTCTAAAGTCTTTCTTCTTTTAAAATAATAGGAGATGTTAATTTAACAATTAAGGGCTATAACTTTGGAAATTCACTCACACAAAACATTGTATATGTTGGAGGAAAACCCTGCCAAGTTCTTCACTGGAACTTCACAAATATTCGATGCCTTTTGCCCAAGTTGTCTCCTGGAAAACATGATCTCTGTGTAGAAGTCAGAAACTGGGGTTTTGCATCAAAAAGGTATGGTAACCCTTCTAACCTGGAACTGAATCTACTCCTGGAGGTTAACTTTCAGCCAAATAGTAGATTGGCCTATAAAATAAACAATGTTGTTGTTGTTGTTAAGTGCCTTAGAGTAGGTTCCTGCCCATAGCAACCTTGTTACAGAGTTTCCGAGAAGCAGCTGGTAAGCTTGAATCGCTTACATTGCGGTTCAAATGACTTGCAGTCCAGCACATTAACCCAAAGCGCTACACCAGGACTCCATCAAATAAACAATAACACCCATGAAGTTGTTTCTAAAATAAATATTGTTGTTGTTGTTAAGTGCTGTTGAGTCGGTTCCGACCCATAGCGACCCTGTACAGGGTTTCCGAGGCTGACCTGTTTATTATTTATTGTTATAAAATAAACAACAACACCTGTGAAAAATGTACTCCTTTGGATCATCAATTATATGAGACTAAGTGATCAATGTTAAGCAAAGATGAGAAGACAAGGAGGGATAGGGAAGCTTGGTGGATGCAAGGACTGTAACCAATGTTACTGAACAATTTGTGCACAAATTCTTGTATAGGAATTTACTGTGCAAAGTCTCACCTAAAGCACAATAGAATATATATTTTTAAAAAGCTATGGAATTGAACATAAATAGAGGAGTGGTGGACACATGGGGTGAATCGTATGGGAACTGGAAAAGAGTCATCAACCTTCTGGTGTTTCATTTGCTTTCTTTACCATCTGTATCTCCTGCTCATAAATAGTTTTGAGACTATCTCATAAAGTGCCATGTAATTCCTAATTTTGAGACCAATACTATTCAGATTCGATTGTAAGCTCCTCTGGGGAACTAGGTTTATGTGTATGTCGTATGATTTCTATGTCATGAAATACTTAACAGGCAGTTACTATGGGGCAGACACTTGCTCAAAGCTAGGTCCACAGTGGTGAACAAGGGGGACACATCCTTTGCTATAACAGCACCCACAGTTTTGTTGAGGATACAGACTTTAAACAAATGGCTACATCAATAATTTAATTATAAAGTGAAAAATACTGTGAATAAGAGCATATAGTAACCTATGCCATTGAGTTGATTCCAACCTGTAATGACCTTATCTAAGATTTATGAGATTGTAAATCTTCACGGAAACATGCAGTCTCATCTTTCTCCCACAGAAAAGCTAGTGGGTTTGAACTGCCAACCTTACACTCAGCAGCCCAGTGCTTATCCTACAGTGCCACCAGGGCTCCTTAAGACCATATAATAGGGAGAGTTGATTTATCTGGTGAGGCAGAGGACTATTTGAAAAGGTGATAATTAAGCCAGGATGTAATGGATGGGTAAGAGCTGACCATCTGAAGGAGATAGAGAATCCTCCAACTATGTTGTTGGTAGGTGCCGTCAAGTTGGTACCAACTCATAGTGATGCTGTATATAACATAATGAAACACTGCTCAGTCCTGTGGCAACCTCACAATCATTGCTACACTTGAGTCCATTGCTGCTACCACTGTGCCAATCCATCTTACTGGGTGTCTTCCTCTTTTTCTGTGAGCCTCCACTTTATCAAGCATGATGTGCTTTTCCAGGGACTGGTCCTTCCTGATAATATGTCCAAAGTATTAGAGATGAAGTCTGGCCATCCTGGCTTCCAAGGAGCAATCTGACTGTACTTCTTCCAACATAGATTGGCTTGTTCTTTTGGAAGTCCATGGTATTTTTAATATTATTCTCCTCCAATACCAAAACTCAAGTACATCAATTCATCTGTGGTCTTCCTTACTCACTGTCCAACTTTCACATACATATGAGGTCATCAAAAATAGAGTGGCTTGGGTCAGGCACACCTTAGTCCTCAAACTGATACCTTTTCTCTTAAACACTTTAAAGAGGTTTTATGTAGCACATTTGCCTAATGCAATACATCCTTTGATTTCTTGACTAATGCTTCCATGAGTGTTGATGTTTAATCCAAGCAAAATGAAGTTTTGACAACTTAAATCTTTTCTCCATTTATCTTGATGTTACTTATTGGTCCATTGGTGAGGGGTTTTGTTTTCTTTACATTGAGGTGTAACTATTCCTAAGGCTGTGTTCTTTGCTCTTGATCAGTTAGTATTTTTACTGATCTTTATCAGTTTGCTTGCTTTCAGCAAGCAAGGTTGTTTCATCTGCATAGTGCAGGTTGTCAATGAATCTTCCTCTGATCTTGATGCCACATTCTTCTTCATATCATCCAGCTTCTCAGATTATATACTCAGCATACAGATTGAATAAGTATGATGAAAGAATACTATCCTGGTGCACACCTTTCCTAATTGCAAACCATTCGGTGTTCCCTTGTTGTGTTTGAACAACTTCCTCTTGGTTTATGTAACAGGTTCCTCATTAGCACTACTGAGTGTTCCAGAATACTCATTCTTTGCAGTGTTGTCCATCGCTTGTCATGATCCACACAATTGAAAACCTTTGCAGAGTCAATAAAGCACAGGTAAACATCTTTCTGGTATTCTCTGCTTTTAGCCAAGATCCATCTGATGTCAGCAGTGATATCCCTCATTCCATGCCCTATTATGAATCTGACTTGAACCTCTGGATGTTCTCTGTCAGTGTACTGTTGCAGCTGTTTCTGAATTACCATCAGCAAAATTTAGCATGCAACATTAATGATATTGTTTGATGATTTATGCATTCCAACTATAAGTACCCTTTAAATAAGTGTTTTGCATTTTCTTCCTGGAACTTGTTTGTTAACTAAGAAAATTTTAGTTCTGAGAAAATTACTGATTGGAAACAATTAAGAGTAGATTTGTTGTTGTTAAGTGCTGTCAAGTGGGTTCCAACTCATAGTGACCTTGTAGAGGATTTCCAAGGAGCTGTTGGTGAGTTTGAACCACCAACCTTGCGGTTCAAACCAGCCTTGTGGTCCAGTGCTTATCCTACAGTGACACACCAGGCCTCCAGAAAATAGATTGAGGCATTTTAAAAAGAGGCAGGTAAAGTAAGTATAGGAGTGGATGGAGAAATGGTTGCACTAAAGTCTTAATGAGAGTTGAAGGATGGCCAGTAGCCATAACCATAAACCTCAGAACTACATTCTCTCTTAGTTTCACAAGACAGAACTGAGATGGATTCAAAGAAAGTGTTGTTGACTTGTGCTTTGGCATGCTAATATAATGAGCAGAATGGGGTTGGGCACCATAAAAACTGTATTTGGTTTAAAGTTAGAGATAACCAATTCTACCGAGCTAAAGTAGGTAAATTTTGAATTGCTCTCCATCTCTTGGTGGCATCTAGGAGAAATGCTTCTTAGCAGGTACGTTGTCCATAACAAAGCAAAAACTGTTGTATTGAAATAGTAAAATTGGAACGTGAGTAAGTGTCCAATAAACATGCAATGGTACATTAATTGCACAGAACCTTTTATTACACTTACAAAATGTGTGGAGTTACAAACTGTGCTTGTGGTTTATATTAATGCTGTCTTTTTGCTGTTGGATAAAACACTGAACTGCAAGGTCGGTTTGAACCACAAGGTCGGTGATTCAAACTTGCCAGCCACTCCCTGGAAACCCTATACAGGATCGCTTTGAGTTGGAACCAACTCAGTGGCACACAACAACAACAACAATGAATATATAAAATATTTGAAGGGATTTCTTATAACTTCAGTTCTCATAAGCATATTTTTCTCATAATATTTTAAGGTTCTCCACTTCAATTTCTTTCACCTTGAGATTTTCAGAAATAGAATTTTCATAGTTAGGTCGAAGCACTTTTGCATTAAACTATCCATCCAAATTGGGGCCATGATAATTATCTGATTATCTAGTTTGAAAAATTAAAGTCTAATTAAATATTCAATTCCTTCCTTTTCCTAAAGAATTTATATTTTCATAAGACTTTAGCAGTAAGAGCCTGTAGAAAGTTCAGTGAAACATCTATTTAAAATTTTTTTGCAGAGACAAGTTACATGCTTCTATACAGTATATTTTGGAAGTGACCGACATGTTTCCACAGAGAGGGTCCTTATATGGTGGCACTGAAATCTCTGTACTGGGTTTGGGATTCAGCACTATACCAGCTGAGAATACTGTGCTGTTTGGTAAGAGTTTTATTATCACAGGAATGCTCTGCTATCATTTTTCTCAGTTTGAATGAGAACTATAGGTGCATCGTGAGTGATGGCACAAATACTATCAATCATAGAAACTTTATTTTTCTTTTAATGTATGTGCATAGAACACCTAGGGAAAAGGAAGGGATGGTCTTTGTTCTGAAAATAATCAGTACTTGAGCATAATTATTATCAGGAAAAAATACATGACAGATCTCTTGCTGGACTTTGGTTTATTAATCATACTTCAACTCAACGATTCACAAAAGTAATTGAGGAAAACTTTTTTTTAATCTTTTTTCTTTCTAGGTTCCTTTCCTTGCAATGTGATATCATCTTCAGACAATGTCATAAAATGTATTCTTCATTCAACAACGAATGTATTCAGGGTTACTAACAATGGGGAAGATTCAGGTATCAATCCAAATTCATAAATTTTTAATGATGGAGGGTGTTTATTTTATGTTTCAAAGTAAATTATTTAAAGATTATATATTGTTACTTGTTTCTTCAATTGATCAAGGGTATCTCTTTGACATCTTGTTGATGTTAAGTGCTGTAGAGTAGATTGTGAGGAGTGACTGGTAGGTTTGAACTGCCAGCCTAGCAGTTAGCAGTCCTACAGCCGACACCAGGGCTTTAACATAGGTGATTGTAGATAGAGTGAATCAACTGTAGACTTGAGTCTCGAAGGCTAAACCTTCCACTTTCCAAATTCAGATACTGCCATTTGGTTTTGCAGGAGTTGAGAGGTGTTTGAATTAGTGCAGTTGTTTACCTGTAAGGGGCATGTCCTATTGAAATGATATCGACTTTGCCTGAAAAAATACTTATATTCATGGAATTGACCTCAGCGTTTAAAAATATTTCATGTTATATTTCTAACCAAATTGTTTTCTTACTTTCTGATTCTTTTCAAGTTATCTTTTGAGCATTGGTTTTGGTGTTTTACATGTTTTTCCTTAGCTTCTCATTATTATTTTACTTTTATTATTTCTGCTTAGTTTTGCTAGGTGTTAAAATAATGCACATAGCAAATTCGTAAATGTTTTCATTAATGATTCTATAAATACATTATGTTTTCAGGTTAATTTTTATTTCTTCTCTTAAAATATGATTCACTTCTTGCTTTCAGAACATGGGTTGGGCTATGCCTGGTCCCCATCAATCTTAAATATATCCATGGGTGACACAGTAACTTGGAATTGGCAAGCACATCCATTTCTTAAAGGAATCGGATATAGAGTTTTCTCTGTCTCTAGTCCTGGAAGTGTAATTTATGATGGGAAGGGATTTACAAGTGGAAGTCAAAAATCTGCATCTGGTATGTTTCCATTTTGTTGAGTTTTACATCACATCTCTTTTCCCTAGATGTAATAAAAATACATTTTTCGAGACTTAAAATGCTTTCACATAAATTATATATATGAAAAAGCTTCAAAATGTTCATGGAAAAATTCCATCATTGACCAATTCCATTTTTCCATGAATTTTTGAAGTCCGGTTGTGTGTATGCATGTATATATATATATGTGTGTGTGTATCTATAAACACACATATGCACACATACACACACATACATATATAATTTATATGTTGTTGTTAAGTACCATTGAGTATAGGATTTCTGAACAGCTATCAGTGGATTTGAACTGCCAACCTTGCAGTTAGCAGTTCAGTGCTTATCCTGTCCAAATTTATGTATGTATGTGTGTATGTGTATATGCATATACACACATGCAAAATGGCTTAGTAGGTATTTTGTTGCTGTGATAAAACATGTTATAAATGAATATAAGAAAGGTATTTTATACATACTAGATTTTTGATATTAGAAATACTTTTACTGATGGTACAATAATCAATTGAAAATGTATATGGAAACAAGTTAAAACAGAATGAAAACTGTAGTATGTTGTTTAATTATACCAATCCAGTATTAAATCATTAAGTTCTATTCATTGAAATCAGCTTTAAAATCAGTATTTCTACTAGGATTGCTCAGTGTGTCTTGTAGATGTGTGCTTTGTTTGATATATGTAGCAGTTGTAACTTGTACTCATAAACAAAATTTATATATTGTTTGTTTATTTCCAATTCCATGTTGAGTTTTTCTTTGCATTTTGCCAGTCTTGACCTGGTTTTCCACAAAATTAATGCTGGATCTTGTCTTCCAGGAATGTAATTTCATTACACAAGATAACTCTTTTACAGCCTGTGAGTCATCTCCTTTCTACTTTCTGCGGAAATACCACATTCATCAAAAATAAGAAACCTGCCATTTAAATCTTCATTTGAATGATCCTTTCATTTTTTTGCACCCTCTTCAAAGCCTCATTAATTGCTCATATTTATTACGTACAATCTTATTTTATGACAGGTTCATTTTCTTACCAATTTACATCACCTGGAATCAATTATTACAGCAGCGGGTATGTTGATGAGGCTCACTCCATTATTCTCCAAGGAGTCATTAATGTTCTACCAGCTGAAGCTAGGCATGTTCCCCTGCACCTGTTTGTGGGTAACACTGAAGCCACATATGTTCAGGGTAAGATGTTCAAAGATGGAAGCTCTGAGACTGAGATGACCCGGGGTTTATGAGACCTTTTTAGAGTAGGAGGTAGATAATGGGCCATATAATCTTGAACGATTTTGACTGCTCTGAGGTTAGATTTTGTTCTCTAAAGTAAGAGTCATGTTCATGTCTTCCTGCTAGTCTGTCAGAATCTGTATATGCTTCAGATGAGAGGTAATGTGAAAGAGTTCAGACAGTCTGTACAAGCCCCCCAAATATACTAAGGTGATTTGATTGGATTACTCCCTTCCTCCCATGGAATTCTGACCTTAGACAAATTTAAAAGCTAATCGTAGATTTATTCATCTCTCTTTACATTACCATCATTGATCAAGTTTTCAGAACCTTTGTACTATCTGATACTCCCCTTGTCATTAAAAACAAACAGTTTTACCATGAAGAGTAATGCAACCTGGAAACAGGTCTTGTTTTAGAATGTTATCCATGACTTATAGGTCATTCTTTTGTCTAAAGGAAGACCTCAGAATTTGCACTTGAGAAGCTCTATGGCAGGCTGCCTAGCAACGAAATCCCTGTGTGACTGGAACCATACTGGGCTTCAAAATTCAAGCAGATTCCTCTTTGAACTCTCAAGCTGTTTTTCACCATCTATAAACAGCATTAATCCATCCATTGGAACAGTAAATGAATTGATAACAATTACTGGGCATGGCTTCAGTAATCTCACATGTGCTAATAAGGTAAGGCTATAAAGCTCTCCTTTTACTTTTGTGTACTCACATATTGGGAGACTTTTTTGGTATAAAATTCACAGTTTAAAATTTTAAACACATTTATTAATATATAAAGGTGGTTAATGCACTCAGCTGCAAGCTGAAAAGTTGTCGGTTTGAACCTACCCACCAACCCACCTACATAGAAGAACAATGTGGCTGTCTGCTTCTGTACAGATTTATAATCTTGGAAACTCTATGGGGCATTTCTACTCTCCTGTAGGATTGCAGTGAGTTCTTAATACATAATTGGCATGCCACACACTTGCCCACTTCAAGTGTGCAATTTAATAGCTCTTAGTAAATTCACAGGGTTGTGCACCCATGACCACAATCAATTTTACATATCTTTCCTTCCCTCAAAAGAAATCCCGTACCCTTTACCAAACCCAAACCTCCATACCCCTAGTCCTGGGCAACCACTAAGCTTTCTGTCTCTATGTTGTTTGTTGTTAAGTGCCATTGAGTCAGTTCCAACCCATAGCAACCTGTATAGGGTTTCCAAGAAGCAGCTGGTGAGCTTGAACCACCAACCTTGTGGTTCAAACAAACCTTGCAGTCCAGCACATTAACCCATAGCAACACACCAAGACTCTAGATTTTCCTCTTATGGATGTGTCATATAAATCGAATCACATGATATGTGGGCCTTTGTAACTGTCTTTTTTCACTTAACATATTTCCAAGGTTCATTTATGTTGTGGTATAGATAGATAGATAGATAGATAGATAGATAGATAGATAGATAGAGAGAGAGAGAGAGAGAGATAGAGCTACCTATATCTATCTATCTCTATCTATCTATCTATCTATCTATCTATCTATCTATATCTATATCTATATTACTGGTATATATATCAGTAGTTGATTTCTTTTTATGGCCAAATAATATCTACTTATAAAAGTACATTTTATCTACTTATCAGGTAATCAGCATTTGAGTTTTTTCTTCTTTATGGCCATTATGAATATTCATATATAATGCCACTATGAATGTTGTTGTTGTTGTTAAGTGCCGTCGAGTCGGTTCCGACCCATAGCGACCCTGTACAGGGTTTCCGAGGGTGTAAATCTTTACGGGAGTAGAAAGCCACTATGAATATTCATATATAATCATAATGTAAGTGTAAAGTTAATCCAAACTGCTTTATCAATGTCCTAAAGTAATTTTATAAGTAAACCTATGCATGATTATTTTTGTTCTTTTTTAATGTTAGTTATTGCTACTACAAGATTTAAACTACACTAAAGTAAAGCATTGACCTATTTCATATTCATTTCACTTCTAGGTTACAATTGGAAGCTACCCCTGTGTTGTAGAAGAAAGCAGTGAAAACTCCATTATGTGTCACATTGACCCTCAAAACTCAATGGATGTTGGCATCCGGGAAATTGTCACATTAACTGTCCACAACCTGGGCACTGCTATCAACACACAGGCCAATGAATTTGATAGGCGATTTGTACTTCTACCAAACATTGACAGGGTGTTGCCACATGCAGGCTCAACTACAGGAATGACAAGATTGACCATAACAGGCTCTGGATTTGCAGTTTCTCCTTCTAGTGTAGATGTCCTTATGGGTCATTTATCATGTAAAGTTCTATCAATGAACTATACAGCCATTGAATGTGAAACACCAGCTGCCCCTCAACAGATTGTGGATATAGATCTTCTAATACATGGTGTACCAGCTCAGTGCCAGGGAAACTGCAGCTTCTCATATTTAGACAGCCTAACACCTATTGTAACAGGTATCATTCCAAACAGTATCAATGGATCTGTACAAGGGCTTATTGAAGGAGAAGGTTTGGGGACTATTTTGGAGGACATTGCTGTTTTCATTGGAAATCAACAGATCCCAGTAATAGATGTTAATGAAAATAGCATCACTGTCCTTGTGACTCCTCTCCCAGTGGGACCTCATTCTCTCAGTGTTGTGGTAGGAACTAAAGGCTTGGCTCTGGGAAACCTATCTGTCAGCAGTCCTGCCTTAGCATCTCTCTCACCAACTTCTGGAAGCATTGGAGGTGGAACCACTTTGGTGATCACTGGAAATGGCTTCTATCCAGGCAAAACCACAGTCATTGTTGGAGATGACCCTTGTGATATCGTATCTGTCAACTCCAGTGAAGTTTACTGCGTTACCCCAGCAGGGGAAGCTGCCCTGGTGGATGTACAGATCTTTGTTAATGCAGTAGCTTATCCACTTCTGTCATTTACATATGCCCTGGAGGATACTCCATTTCTTGAAGGAATTGTCCCGAATAGAGGTACTTCATTACCAAACTTTGTATTGCCTTAATATCTTATTATCAGTAATACATAGTAACATTGAATTAGAATAATGTTCATAAATAATTATTAAGATGTGTTTTTAGACAATTCTATTTAACCCAGTAAATTCATGTGATTCAGGTCCTGCATAGTCTCTATTTTGTGATTATTTTGTACATTCTTTTGATAAAATTTTAAGCTAAATTCTTCATTTCTATTTAGGACCAAAACTTGCATCATCTTGATCTAAACTTCAGTAAGAGAAAAAATAGATGTATGTTTATAAATTAAGTTGATAATTTATGTCACATAATGATATAGCATAAGAAACATATGAGGCTTTAAAACATCTGTTTAAAAAAATAAAAGAAAAGAGAATGGAATTTTTCCATGAACTTTTTGATGCCCCTTCCTGTGAAAACTCACATATAGATATTATTAATATTGAGACTTTTTCAGAGTACTATTTTTCCATGAAATTCCAGTTAATTGATTAACTAATTAAAACAGAAGATGTCTTTTAAAGGAGATAATCAGAACATTCAAATGGAGAAAATATTGTAAAGTAAGATTTACTAATTTATTTAGCATTACTCATTTCTTAAACTATGACTATTTCAAGGAATTTTCTTTGGTCCTTGTTCATTATGCTGTTGAGTTGGAACCAACTCCACGGCATATACCACCACCACCATGCTGTTTCTGATCATATTCAAATTATTGGGATCTTTATAATCTAAATAATGAGTCCTGGTGTGCCCCTCTAAGATAAGCACTCGACTGCAAGGTCAATTTGATCCAAAAGGTCCAACTCACCAGCTGCTCCTGGGAAACCCTATACAGGGCCGCTATGAGTCAGATTCAACACAATGTTGTTGTTAAGTGCCGTCGAGTCAATTCCGACCCATAGCGACCCTATATAGGGTTTCCAAGGAGCAGATGGTAAGCTTGAACCACCGATCTTGTAGTTCAAATGACTTTGCAGTCTGACACATTTTCGACACAATAGCACGAAAGAAAACAAACAATGAATTCTTAAGAGGAAATTGTAGTGTAGTGAGTTAGTATATATGGAGTCCATCCTCAAATGAATTGCAGTATCAGTAAAGACCAAAAATTATAAAAATAGTAAGCCCTATCATTATATACACCAACACAAACACACCCAGCTCAGATATTTATACTTCTTCTTTTATATCTTCTCTCTTCTCTCCTCAGTACTTCTCTACTTTCCTCAGTAGTTTACAACACAGAGTGGAGAGAAAGACTGAAAAATAAGTAACTTTGAGATAAAGCACTTCTAGTTAGTATAGTAAACTACAGTGTACATTGATTGTACTCAAATGTAAATAGCATGCATGTATTGTTAATATTTGTATTAACTTAACACACTGGATTTGCTTTATTTATAGAAGTAAATAAAGCTTTGAATGCATGTATAAGGATAGGGATTTAAATATATTTATACTGTTATTTAGCACTGTAGGATTAGTACTGAACTGTGAACCACAAGGTTGGTGGTTCAAACCTACCAGTGGCTCCTTGGAAACTCTATGCAGGGTCACTATGAGTCGGAACCAACTCGATGCCACTTAGCAACAACATACTGTTATTTATTTATCTACATATTTATCTGTCTATCTAATTTATTTATTGATTTCCTTGTAGGTCCACCAGGAACTGAAGTTCAAATCACTGGATTTAATTTTGGTATTGATATCTTGGAAGTTTCAGTGATGATCAATAATGTTCAGTGCAATGTAACTATGGTCAATGGTAGTGTTTTGCATTGCATCGTTGGCGATCATATGGGTGGCACTTTTCCTGTTTTGATGCACCATAAAACGAAAGGCTTCGCTTTGTCCAAAGTTGTATTTGAGTACCCACTTACTATTCAACATATTCATCCAACCCAAGGTAGTCATGAATGTTCAGGAGTTTACCTAATCTTTTACCTCATAAAACATTTATCTCATTTAGGGAGAAAAAAAGTTATTCCAATACTATTAATATTTATAGTCATATCACACTTTAAAGAATTGTTTTTTTTCTCATGCACAAATAAATAAGCATGCACAAATAAATAAATAAATAATCCTAAAGTAATAGTGTAGTGCCTTATATTTCACTTATGTTGCATAATTTGTTTAAAATTTAGCCCTATTTAAAATATCCAGATCACATGTGAAAAATTCTTTAAATAGTGTTTCGTTACCCTTGCTTTGTAATTATTCCTACATAAATAAATGATTTTTTTTTTCAATTTGAAAATTCTCTTAGTGGTTAAAAACCTTAGGAAGGTAAGACTAATGTATCTCCTAATTAAAATTGAAAGTTTGCATTTTTATTTTGACTGCTCTGAAATTTTTTGTGAAATCTCTTTACATGAAATTTGAATTCTTGATGTAATTTAAATGAATGAGCAATGTGATATTTATCTATGTCAGTTTTAGAGTACTATAAGAAGAGAGTCTATTCTATAAATGTCATATATATAATATATATTTTACATTAATAATTATACTGTATATCTATATAATATTTTAATATAATAAACTTTATATTTAATGTAATTTCCATTTCATGTTTTAAAATAAAGTTAAGGAAATATGTACACAGAGGATTTTGTTTAATTAACTGTGTTTTCTCCTTTTATGTGTCTTCTAGGGAGCTTTGGTGGTGGTCAAGTAATGACTATGACAGGCATGGGGTTTAATCCACAAAACTCACTTATATTAGTATGTAACTCACAATGTGTAATTGACAGGCTCAGATCTGACAATACAACCTTATTGTGTAAAACTCCACCTCATGATGGTAAGTTTTCAGAAAAGAGAATGACAGTCTATAACAAATGAATAATTTTATAAAAAGCAAAATCTGAATTTCCTAGCTCAAGAATTTAGATTTTTTAGAATAATAGGATCACTTTGTCCTGATTCTTAGAAATTTCTTCAGAATTTTGTTTTCTAGGTTTATGTGCCTTTCAAGACTTATAAATTTGGGGTTGGATTGAATGACTTTTAGTAGATTTGGCCTTTTCAGTTCATCGCATAAATGATGACTCTTAGTTTATTGAGCATGTCAAAGGGACATGTTTTTATTTTATTGGAGTATTCTGTTTTTCTTAAAGGTGGAATAGTGTTAACGGTTCAGAGTATGAACCTTTGAAGTACAAATTTGAGTTGCTGTCTAAAAACATATTTTCAAGAAGATATTCATCAGTGTGAATCCTAGATAAATGGAGGATATGATTTGTGTACAAACATTTTTTCAAAAACATTAACAAAATTTGATCAAACTTTTCTAAATATTTTTACTCAATTCTTTAATTTCTTTAACAAAATTATCAATTGAGTAAAATATAAACCTCTTTATGATTGGGCTTAATTTTTTCATTTGGACAGCAGATTTTGTATCTTGATTTAAAATGCAGCAGTACTGTCAATAATTGTGAAGATTTTAGATTGTCTAACACTGACTATGCTTCTTGTTTTTTAAAGTTTTGCATGTTTCTCTAGTTTTTTTGTGTATGTATGCATGTCTCTTAACTTGCTTTCAGCTGTTACTCTTAACTCCACTGTGTTTGCCTTTAATGCTCCTTCCTGCATTTATTTGTTAGTTGAATCCTCTGAGCATGGGAAAGGAATAAAGCAGGTTCGTAGAATTACCTATAATAACAGGTTACAAGTGAGGGTGTAAGATTTTTACTCTTTAATAATACACATGAACTTTGTTTTGGGCTATTGCTAGAGATCTCGATTACTTCAAATAGAGTCTGTCTATAATTAAAAGTAGACAGACTCTATTTGAAATAGTCGAGATCTCTATATTGGAAAGTGGAGTCCTGGTGTGGTGCTGTGGGTTAATGTGCTGGACTTCAAAGTCGGTTTGAACCACAAGGTCGGAGGTTCAAGCTCACCAGCCACTCCTCGGCAACCCTATATGGGGTCGCTATGGGTCGAAATGACTCAACAGCACTTAACCACAACCTAATGGAAAGTGGAGTCCTGGTGTCGTGCTGCAGGATAATGCAAGGTCTGTTTGAATCTCAAGTTCAATGGTTAAAACCCATTTGCTGCTCCTTGAAAACTACACAGGGTCACTCTGAGTAGAACCGACTCGGTGGCACTTAACAACAACAACAACAACATAATAGAAAGTGATGGCGGGAAAAGGAAGATGATATTGAAAAGTTTTGAGATTTTAGAGATGAGTAAGAAGGGCCTGATTGTTGTTGTTGTTAAGTGCCATCGAGTCGCTTCTGATTCATAGCGACCCTGCATAGAGTTTCCAGGGAACAGCTGGTGAACTTGAACCTCTGACCTTGTGGTTCAAACCAACTTTGCAGTCCAGCACATTAACCCACAGCGCCACACCTAATGGTAGGATTGTAAAGGTGCATTCCATTTGATTTTCTTCTCCTCATAGGCAGGGGACCAGAGCATGTCTGCGAAGTGAGTGTGGTCAATGGAAAGCATCTGTCAAAGTCTATGACTCCGTTTACATATAATGTATCGCTGACTCCATTCATCACTGCAATAGCTCCCATGAGAGGCAGTACAGCAGGGGGCACCAGGCTTACAGTCATGGGATCAGGATTCAGGTACTGTCGTCACATGCACATGCATATTCATGTCAAGACTGAGACACTGCTTAAATAGAGCCATACTTTGTACCTATCTGTTACTGAGCCACATGTGGGCTTTGTAACAGTGCTAATCATTGACGTTTATTGAGTACTTATTGTGCTAGGCACCTTCCTACCCATAGAAACTTTCTGTCTTACCTCATGAGATTTTTTTTTTTTAACCCATTTAATGTGTATGAGACTAAGCTTAGAGAGGTGAGGTCACTTACCCCAAATCCTAGTAAGTTGCAAGTTTAAATCAACTTCTTGTTATGCTTTCTCCAGCATCTCATCTCCAGTCATGGATGCGTCCTTGGGTCAATGAACAATATTGCCTCCTTTTTTGTAAATCTGCTAAAAAATATGATAAAAATATATTTCTATTACAAGTATTCTCCTACTTTTTAACATATCATTCTGTGAGTCATGTCTTTTGCTGGACTAACGGGCAATATTCTTCCAATTTAATTTTAAATAACCTTATATCAATTTTGTTTTAAAAGTAAATGTGACATAAAAATGGCCATGCTTACTGGTTGGATAGAGACTGTTGGAACCCCCCAAGACTGTGGTCCTTAGTCATTCTTTAGCCATGAAACTGAACTCATCCATGTAGTTCAATTTTCAGGTCTACAAGAGGAACAATGATACTAGGGAGGTAAGCAAGCCTTAGAATAATCAGCTATTTGATATCAAAAGAGCAACACTTGCCAAAGAACAATGTTCAAAAGGGTTAAGAAAGAAAAGGAATGGGAATGGGAAGCAAAGGGAAGAAGAAGGATAAATAATGTTATATTGTGGGGATTGCAATCAGTGACATATACCAAAATATGCATGAATTCTTGAATTGAAAACTAATATGCTCTATAAACCTTCACACAATTCACCAGAATTAAAAAAAAAATAGTAGGAAATTAATAAAAATTTTCAAATACATGAAGAATTGAAAATAACCAACTTTCCTAGTAAAAATGGGCAAAAGTCACTAACAAATTTAGAATCATCAAAAAAGAAGAAAGGAATGCTGAGTAATTTTACTATTTTGTAAGCATTAAGACTCAACAGCATAAAATGGTTGTCTCATCTTTCAAAGCACTTTTCAGTGTCTCATATTTTCTATAATTAAATTTCTTTTTCGCTATACTTTAAGTTATATTCTGTTTTAGAATCAAAATGGATAGCTGTCAGCTATCCAGAAAACTTAACTCCAGAAAAGAGTTAAGTCTGTCATTTTTTCTTCTGCTGACAAATAACTCTTATCAATCTCATACAGCAAAATTATAGTCATGGTAGTAGAATGTATACATGGTGGATAACTGCGACTTCAAATAATCAATGGATTTCACTTCATTAAGTCATTTTGTGTAACTCCTCCAATTAAATCTTTCAACCAAGAAGCTAGAATAAAAGTAGTTAAACTTTCTAGATTATGTTTAGAGTCCATTGATAAATACAAAGTACAGTAGGAAAAGAAGATATGCATGCACACACAGTACAATCCTATTTTCTGGCCTCTTACTTTTTTTGTTTACTTTTGTCTCAACAAATATTTTGATGGCACAACACAGCCAATTTACATTTTCTGGAACATAGGGTAGAATCATTATTTTTGAAATAATGCGTAAATAGAGGATTGATTATGTGACCTAGAAATTTGAAAGAATTATACATGGTTTGGATTTTGTTCCCCTTTTTCCTTACAGTGAAAATATGCAGAATGTTCATGTCACCGTAGCTGAAGCCAAATGTGATGTTGTGTATTCCAACAAGACACTTATTATCTGCATGACAAATGCCCATGCTTCTTCAGGATGGGCTCCAGTTCACGTCAACATTGGAAACATGGGCCTGGCAAAAGTGGTAATGGTGTTGTTGGGCATAGTAATCACAGCATTAGAAAACTTAGCATTATAGGAGGTGAGGTCATTGGTAATGACTATTTAAATTTTCACTTACAAAAAAAAAAAAAAAAATTCATAGTGACCCTGTACAACAGACCTGCCCCATAGGTTCTCCAAGTCTGTGAATCTTTACAGAAGCAGACTGCCTCATCATCCTCCCATGGAGGGCCTGGTGAGTTCAAATGGCTGACGTTGTTCTTAGCAACAGAGTGCTTAACTACTGCACCACACAAGCCTCTTAACATTGTAACGCCGCAAAAAAAAAAAAAAAAAACCTCACAGGTGATACTAATTAATTTAAAGTAACAGTAATTTCATTATTTATTATCCTTATTTTAAAGTATTATTCTGGATTTGGGTATAATTGGCAATACATTTTTTGTTTTATTATTATCTTGAATTAACAAAGAGGAAGTTATAATATATATACAAAGCAGGTTATATTTTACTTATCATTGATAAAAATGCTTCTTTCAAATTTGTTTTTTAGAGAAATTGAATAAAGAATTCTTCTGAAATCTTTCTTTAAAAGCCTGTCATGTTTTATTACAGAATAATGCTGAGTTCTTATATGTTGATGCTTGGTCCTCCAACTTCTCCTGGGGAGGAAAATCTCCCCCTGATGAAGGGTCTCTTGTTGTTGTTACAAAAGGACAGACTATTTTGCTGGATCAAAGTACTCCTATTCTGAAAATGCTGCTTATTCAGGGTAAATTTCAGAAAATCTGTTTATTTGAGTCTTCTTATTGTCCCATCCTGTGAAGTTAGTCTAATCAAATATGTGATTTATGAACTTCATTAGTTGTGTTTGTAATAGAGTACAAAACAGATTTTTTTTAGAATTAAAATCTATTTTCTGTTATGAAATTGTTTAGTATCTTGCTGTCAATATTTTAAAAATGAATTAGAAAATATCACAGTATATTGTACAAATATAGGTATCTTTTACAGTTAAATGTTGCTTCCAAAAACATTTGGTAACAATGTGTATGGGAGCATGTACTTGTGCTAGATCACTGTAAAAGTATTCTCCACTGAGAAAAACACGGATATAAGTGGATTTTTAAAAAACAACAATAAAATCTATTGCCATTGAGTCAATTCCCACTCACAGAGACCCTATGTAAGGTTTCTGAGTCTGGGGTTCTAAAATCAGAGGTTTGTCACATTCTACCACCACCACCACCATGCTAAGATGTCTCCAGCTTCTCTTGAATGTCAAGTTGTGATTCTCATTTTTGCTTGTGAATTGCCTTTGAATTGTTACCTGGGATTGTTTGCTCATTGACATTCTGTGTTTCCTGTATCAAACCAAACAGCTCAGACTACCACAACTGTGTATAAAAGAAGTCTAAATTGGCAAATGGAAAGTACTTAGAGCTTTATTACACAAGCTTTGTCAAAATGATCTTAGCTTTTCAAGGACCTTTGCATTTTGTTTTCATTTTAACTTCTGAGGTAATAACAGTGCTTCTGATATTTGAAGTTATTAAATACCAGACCTGTGGACAAATAAAGTGTTATCATAATCAGCCTCATAAAAATTTTTGTCCCGGTACCTTCTTTAAAAATGCCAATCACGGTTTAACTATTGCTCTGTAGAATCACCACAAAATCGGCAGTTCAAGCCCACTTGTTTTCTGCCTCCACAAAGATTTGTAAACTTGAAAATCACCCTATAAATAGGTGATTCTATACTATGAATCAGAATCGACTGCACAGCACTTAACAACAACAACATGCAAATTCTAGGGTAAACATCCAGAGTTAATAGTGGCTTCTATAAAAATGTTTTAATTCCCATTGTTTTCTTTTTAAACTTATATTTCAAGTTCCTGAGTATGCAGAACTTTAATTTGTGTAGCTGCACCTCTTAACAGCATTTAAATACGAGGGTCAAAGTAGGAGCATCCACCCTAAATGGTGTTCTCTCAATTCTCTAGGTCTTGCTTAAAGTTGTTATACTTCTATGTTTCCAAGGAACTAAAGTAAAGTTACATGCACAGCGATAGAAAAATAGGAATGAAAGAATAAAGTTTAATGTATATTTTAATAGGTAACAATTTCCCTCATGATCTATTTCAAAGTTGTATTGTTCATAGGTGGAACTCTAATATTTGATGAAGCTGACATTGAACTCCAGGCAGAAAATATCCTAATTACAGATGGAGGCGTTCTTCAGGTATAGGAGATAGTTTGATTTCTATTGTTTGCTAACCTTTCTCTTTTGATTTTTAAAATGCTATGTATGAAATAAAGAGCCATGGCGACACAATGGGTAAGTGCTTGGCTGCTAACTGAAAGGTTGAGAGGCTCAAATACACCAGGCTTTCTATGGGACAAAATACCTGATGATTTGATCCTGTAAAACTTTCAGCTAAGGGAACTCTATCTATATGGCAGTTCTACTCAGTTCCCTAGGGTCAGAATGGGTTGGAATCAACTAGACAGCACATAACAACAGCAGTAATGAGTAAAATGAATAGTTCATTATACCAGCCTCTCCTAATGTTTTCTTTTTCTTAGGTCTGTTGTTAATATAAAATCCTTTTGATGGAGAAAAGTTTCTTAGACGTATTCTTGATCTTTTAATGAGATGTCAGTACAATAGCATGTTATTATAGGGCAAATATAAAAACAGAGCAGGGGAAAATAATTAGCTCTGGAATGTGTCTAATCAATATAGTTTCCAAAAGTTGGCATGGCGTATTTGGCTGAATAGAAAATTTTAAGCTGTACATTCTGGGAGAAAATCATTAAAGAGTTGACACAAGTTCTCAAAAGTTAGAGGAAAAAAAGTGATTTTTTTTGAGTGATTAGAATTGTAGATATTAGGGTTTTGTTTTCTAAATGATGCTTGTGAAATGTCTTTCAGATTGGGACTGAGTCATCCCCATTTCAACACAAGGCAGTCATTACCTTACACGGGCACCTACGATCTCCTGAGCTCCCTATATATGGGGCCAAAACGCTGGCTGTGAGAGAGGGTGTCCTTGATCTGCATGGTATGGTGCAACGGGCAGTGTTCAGGGAGCTGGTAGAAGAGAAATTAGCCAGGAAATTAGAAATCATAGACCCGATAACACTCTTTAAAGGAGCACTTGCCATGCTTTCTAAAGTCTTTGCATTATCTGCTACACCTGTCCTTACCTCCCTCCCTGCCTCGTATGGCTCAGCTCAACCCCGTCACGCCTGTCTGCTGGGCAGCCTTCACTACACCATGTTAGCATTGTCACAGGACATTGAGACCATCTGTTCACATCTTTCCTTTATCAACATAAAAAGGCACTAAATCTGGAAGCAGAAATGTGTAATTTCTTGACGTATCTGAAAATGGCCTTTCCCTAAAAATGAAGTATTTATAGTAATTTTTTTTTTTAATAAAGGTACTCTGGAAAATTGATTTTTACCATATTTGAGGAATTAAGTGAACTTACTATTTTAAAAGAAGCATGGTGCAAATCCTTTTTATATTGAGGAAATCTTCTATATTGCAACAATGTTTCTCTTTTATATGTTTAGAATGTCACAAGTATGATACTCTATCATCATAGATATCATATTTGAGCTAAATATATTTATAGAACTATAATTTCTTAGAAACTTATGTATTTCTTTTTTTTTTCAGATCGGCAGTTTTAAGCAATTCCTAACAACGACAAAGATAATAGACCTTGATCCATTTTATCAATATTATCATGCAACATTTATATTGCTGCTGTAAATAAAAATTGTCATAAGTGAAGTATATCATTGCAGATTTTTTTTTAAGTAGAATCATGTTGTTGTTGTTGTTAAGTGCAGTTGAATTGGTGCCAGTTCATAGTGACCCTGTCTAAAGTTTACGAGGAGTGGCTGGTGGATTTGAACTGCTGACCTTGTAGTTAGCAGTCCAGTGCTTAACCTACAGCCCCACACCAGGGCTCCTGTAAAACAATACATGTTACCAAATATAATTTCTATCTTTACATAGAAAGCATAGATATCTTTTTGAGAAAGGTAAAGTGCTATTTACCTTAGCACCTTTTACCTATGTACCTTTACCTATGTACATAGGTACATTTTACCTATGTACCTTCCCAACATTTATTCAGGCCAGGACAAGATTCAAATGCATTAATCGCTTAGTTACATAAAAAAATATTCAGTTTGCCTGTTGGGTTCTAGGTCTGCCTGTTCCTGTGATTTGGACTCGTTTGGCTCAGACTGCCAATGCAGGGGAAAGGACTTTGGTTCTACAAGAAGCTGTAACATGGAAAGCAGGAGACGACATTATAATTGCAAGCACAGGACATAGGTATGAGATCGTCTGAGCCTTATGACTTTAATATAGAACAGAGATTTTTAAACTATGTGATATGGGGATGAATCCAAGGACATGTGACTAATCCATTCCATTTCATTTTCATTCATTCTGAAACCTTGAATATACCCAAATACATATTTGCCAAATGTCAACTTTGGGTGATCACCAGTGTGTTGGGTCTTCATTGATTTAACGCATAAGAAATATCAGCTTGGACTGATAAAATAGTTGTATACTAATAAAGTATTTCATCTATTTTACATGGTTAGGCTCCCATGTAACATTCTATTAAAAAACAAAAAACCCCGACACATTCTGCTGCTAAGAATCTCTGATTTACAACTCTAACAACACAAGGGGCTTCAAAAAGTTGGTAGAAAAATGGGATTAAAATATAATGGTGGGGAGGAGAGTGGAAATATACTCACAAATATATAAAGGTTTGACAGAATATTTGTAAATGGATATTTACTTTTACAGCAAAAATAGCCATGAATGTGGCGGAGCCTACAGGAGGCAGTGCTTTGAAATCTTTTTAGATGTAACCAAACATCTTAGGGGAATTAGATATTAGACTTGGGGTTTCAGGACCATAATCTTAGTCATAACATAATATAGTCCACAAAGACAATGTTCTACACCCACTTTGATGAGGAGTGACTAGGGTCTTAAAAGCTCATGCACAGACATCTAAAGTGCAATTATTGGTCTCTCACTGTTTGGAGGAAAGGAGAATGATGAAAATTGAAGACACATGGAAACAATTAGTCCAGAGGCCTGATGCATAATGTGAATGTGAGTCTCCACTCCTCTAAACCAGAAGAACTAGTTGTTGCCCAGCAACCACTACCAACTGCTCTGAAAGGAATCACATTAGAAGGCCCTGGATAGTGAGAGGAAAATGTGGACCAAACTAAAACTTACCCAAAAGACCAGGTTAAATAGAGACTGGTAGAACCCGGAGACTATGGCAGTTAGTAACTTTTCAGGTCCATCACTGAACTCACCTCTGTGGTTCAATTATCAGCCAATCAATCAATAGATAGGTCTAGAAGGGGAATAAAACTCTAGTGACGTGTGTGCACCTTAGAATAATCAACAGCTTAAAATAAAAAAAGCAGCATTTATCCAAGGACAAAGTTCGAAAGGGTTAGGAAACGAGGAGGAATGGAAACAAGAAACCCAAAGAGGAAGTAGGATAAGTGATATTACATAGAGGGGACTACATTCACTGAGATGAAACAACAAAATGTATAAAATTGTTTATTGGTTATAAACTGATGATATGCTCTGTAAACTTTTACTCAATTCACAAGAAAAAAATCTTAGAAAACTAAAAGAAAATGGCATTTTGCCATGAACATTTTGAAGCCAGTCATATGAATGCATGCACACATGTAAATGATCTTCTTTGTTTGAGGTCATCTACAAGGCGCTCCGGTAGTATAGTGGTTATGAATCGGGCTGTGAACCTCAGGGACAGCAGTTCAAAACTACCAGCTGTTTCACGGGAGAAAGATGAGGCTTTCTGCTCCTGTAAAGATTTACAGCCTCGGAAAACCTGTACAGAGTCACTATGAGTCAGAACTGACTCCACAGCACATAACAACAACAACATGAATGACTGAAAACAGATACTGAATTCTTATTTTACATCCTCGGCAGTGGTTTCCAAAGAGCAGAGTAAAATTTTTAGAACTGATTGAATAAAGGGAAAGAAATTATTATCAAATGAGTAATGATGCATGTGACCTTTGAGAATGTCTGACATTTCTAAATTAAAACTGCTTATAATTCTAATTTTTTGTTTAATTGTTTAGCTTAGCAAATAAGAAAAAAAGTGAAAAAAACTAACAAAAGTATATCAGAATGTATCAAGAGGGAGAGAAAAAAAGCAAAACAAGTTTTATTTTCATTTTAATGTTTAAATGATAGGTAATAGTAAAATGTGGTTTGGCTTATCAAAGGATAAGTAGTAATTTTATGACAGGAAACAACTAGATTGTATTAAGGTTGTGACACAATTTAAAAGGCATTTTTGAATTTGCCATTTTCTAAGTTAAAAATAGATGTGCAGATGTTTGGATGGGTTAAATAATGTATACTTATCTTTATAAATGCTTGGTTTTTTCTTGCCTTTGGAATAAATCTTAATTCTATAAAGGGGGGAGATGCAAATGAAAGGGCTTTTACTAATAGAATAGAAAATATAGGTTCCTGTATAAAATAGAAGAGCATTGTTCTCTATTTCATTGATAAACCCTGTTTCAGGATTTGTAAAAGAAGTCTTTTAGAAAAGGACTTCCACCTTCTAGCAATACCACTTAGCAGCCCTGTGAGCATATTATGTCATCGCTCTGTAAGGAACCCTGGTGCCACTGTAAGATAAGCACTGGGCTGGAGCTCTGTGAGCGTAGTAGGTCGTGCATTGGGCTGCTAGCCGCAAGATCTGCAGTTCAAATCCACCAGCTGCTCCTCAGGAGAAAGATGAGGCTTTCTGCATCCAGAAAGATTTAGAGCCCCATAAACCATAGACAAGGTCACTGTGTGTAGGTAACAACTTGAAAGCACATAATGGCAGGAGCAGCAGCTAACAAAGTGAGTGGCTCAAATACACAAGTAGCCACTCAGGAGGAAGATGAGACTGTCTTCTTCCATAAAGATTCCTGGTCTCGGAAACCCTCTGTTGGATCACTATCAGCTCAAATCAGCTCAGTGGCCGTGGGTATGGGTTTGGGTTTTGTACTTCGGTAAAATTAGAATGATACTAGAATTATTGTAAGGACTAAATGAGTTAGTATAAGGAAAATGTCAAAAGTAGAACTTAGCTCAAAATTGTTGTTGTTAAGTGCTATTGAGTCAGTTCCTGCCCATAGTGACCCTGCATAGGGTTTCCGAGGAGCGGCTGGTAAGCTTGAACCACCGACCTTACAGCTCAAACCAACTTTGCAGTCCAGCGCATTAATCCTCAGTGCCACACCAGGACTCCAGCTGAAAATTAGTACTATGTTATTATTGCTGTTAGACATCTCAAGTCAATTGTGTCTCATAACAACCCTGTGTACAACCGAACAAAACACTGCCTGGTCCTGCACCGTCTTCACAATTATTGTTACGTTTGAAGCCATTGCTACTACCAATGTGTCAATCCATCTTCTTGGATCTTCCTCTTTTTTGTTGACCCTCCCCTTTACCAAGCATGATGTCCTTCTCCAGGCACTGATCCTCTTAATAACATGTCCAAAGTATGAGAGACTAAGTCTTGCCATCCTGGCTTCTAAGGAGCATTCTAGCTGTACTACTTCTAACACAGATTTGTTTGTCTTGTGGCAGCCCACGGTACTTTCAGTATTCTACAACACTGTATCTCAAATGCATCAATTCTTCTATAATCTTCCTTATTCATTATACAACTTTTACATGTATATGAAGTGATGCTATGACTTGGGTCAGGTGCACCTTAGTATTCAAACTTTAAAGACGCTTTGTGCAGTAGATTTGTCTAATGCAATATGTTGTTTGATTTCTTGACTTCTGCTTCCATGAGTCAGTTGACTGTCGAGCCAAGTAAAATGAAGTCTTGACAACTTAAATCTTTTCTCCATTTATCATAATGTTATTTATTAATCAGATTGTGAGAATTTTTGTTTCCTTACATTGAGATGCAGTCCGTACTGATGTCTGTAGTCTTTGATCGTCATCAGTAAGTATTTTAAGTCCTCTTGGACTGCAAAAGTTAGAAACTAAGAGAAACGATCAGCAAGCAAGGTTGCATCGTGTGTATCACTTCCAGCAAACAAGGTTGTATCATCTATGTACCGCAGGTTGTTAGTCTTCCTCCAATCTTGACTCCTGTTCTTTTTCATATAAATACAGCCCCTTGGATTATTTGCTCAGTTTACATACTGAATAAGTAAGTATGGTTAAAGGATACAACCTTGATGCACACCTTTCCTGATTTTAAACCATTCAGTATCTCCTTGTCCTGTCCTGACAGCTTTCTCTTGGCCTATGTACAGGTTCTTCTGAACAGTTATATGTTCTGGAATACCCAGGTTTCACAATGTCATCTACAGTTTGTCATGTTCCACACAGTAAAAGGCTTTTGCATAGTCAAGAAAGCACAAGTAAATACCTTTCTGATATTCTCTGCTTTCGGTCAAGATCCATCTGATATCAGCAGTGATATCCCTCATTCCACAGCCTCTTCTGAATCCAGCTTGACTTTCTGACAGTTCCTGTTGATGTACTGTTGCAAACATTTTTAAATTATCTTAAGCAAAATTTTATTTGCTTGTGATATTAATGATATTATTTGATTTCTGCATTGCCGTGGGTCACCTCTCTTTGAAATGAACACAAATATGGATCTCTACCTATCAGATGACAAGGTAGCTGTCTTCCAAATTTCTTAGCATAGATGAGTGTTTCCAGTGCCTCATTAGTTTGTTGAAAGATTCCAATTTATATTCCATCCATTCCTGGAGCCTTGTTTTTCGCCTATGTCTTCAGTGCTCCTTGGATTTCTTTCTTTAGTACCATTGGTTTTCGATCATATGCTACTTCCTTAAATGGGTGAACATCTACAATTTCTTTTGTTACAGTGACTATATTCTTTCACTTTCTTTTGATGCTTTCTGGTTCATTCAGGGTTGTGGCTTTTTTCCCCCCCATAGAATCTTTCAATATTGCAACCTGAGCCTTGATTTTTTTCTTCAGTTCTTTCAGCTTGAGAAATGTGAACCTGTTCTTCCCTCTGGTTTTCAAACTTCAGGTCTTTGCACATTTCATTATAATACTTGGCTTTGTCTTCTTAAACTGTCGTTTGAAATTTTATGTTCAATTCTCTTACTTCCTCATTTTGTCCATGTGCTTTAGTTTTCTACAGTCAAGTGCAAGTTTCAGAGTCTGTTATCACATCCATTTTGGTCTTTTCTTTCTTTCCTGACCTTTTGCTTTCTTCCTGTATAATGTTCTTGATGTTATCCCACAACTCTTCTGATCTTTCGTCATTAGTATCTAGTGCATCAAATCTCTTCTCAAAATGGTTTCTAAATTCAAGTAGCACATACTCAAGGTCATATTTTGGCTCTTGTAGACTTGTTCTCATTTTCTTCAGCTTCAGCCTGAACTTACAGATGAGCAACTGATTGTCTACTCCATAATCAGCCCCTGGCCTTGTTTTGACTGATGATACTGAGCTTTTTCACCTTCTCCAAGCATCTTGTTTGTATGTTTGATCAGTTTCAGTCTGAAGAACTTGGTAGAATTCTTCAATTTCATCATCACTGGCTTTAGTGGTTGGTGTGTAAATTAGAATAATAATGGTATTAACTGGTCTTCCTTGCAGGCATATGGATATTATCCTATCACAGACAATGTTATACTATATGATATTGAAATTTTCTTTTTTATAGACTATGAATGCAATGAATTTCTCATTCCTGGCATAATGAACCATATTATTGTCTGATTCAAAATGCCCAATATCAGTTCATTTCAGCTCACTAATACCTAGAATTTTGATCACTATGTGTTCCATTTCATTTCTGACAACTTCCAATTTTCTTAGATTCATACTTCATATTTTCCATGTTTTGATTATTAATGGATATTTGCAGCTATATCTCCTCATATTGAGGTCTGTCCTGTCAGCAAATGAATATTCCAAAAGCTTTACTCCATTTGTGTCATCATGGTCAGTTCTGGGAGGAGGCAACTCTTCCTCAAATCATTTTTGAGTGCCTTCCAACTTGAGGAGCTCATCTTCCAGCACTATATCTGACAATATTCTGCTGCTATTTATAATGTTTTCATTTTCCAGTTTTATATCTGAAAATGTTCCACTACTATTTGTAAGATTTTCAGTGGCTAACCATTCAAAAGTAATTTGCCTCTTCTTCTTCCTTGTCTGTCTTAGCTTGGAAGCCTTGTTGAAATCTGTTAACTGTGGGTGATTCTGCTGATATTTTAAACACCGGTGGCATAGCTTCCTAGCATTGCAGCAACATACAACCTACCACAGTATGACAAAATTACAGATGTGTGGTAGAAATACTATAAAAGAGTTAAATAATTTAAGAAGAAAGAAAAAGTGTACTTATATACACACAACACATTAAAATATATTATTTTTTAAACCTTCCATTATGAATTAAGTGAAGGTTTACAGAACAGATCATAAGTTTCACATTTAACAAATCATATACTTTGCTTTATTACAATGATTGCAATGCTCTCCATTTACATTCGACAGATCATATATTTCCATTTCATCACTACAATCACCATCTCTTCCATGTATCATCAGTTAACAGTATCTATCTCTGGTCACTTTAACTCTTGCAGTCTGCCCTGTCTCCTGATACCTTCATCTTTCATTTGCTAACCTCCCTCTTGTGCTATATTTCCTGCCCTGTCACTCAGGTTAACATGTGTCTATCCTCTAGCCTGTGAATAATTTTTCTCCTCTCCCCCGATAACCACCACACATTGTTCTTTTATAAAAAAAAAAAAAAAGAAGAAGAAAGAAAGAAACTTAATTTTTTACAGCATTGGTCTCATACAGTGTTTGTCCTCATACCATTTTGTGGTTTACTAATTTCACTCAGCATAATGTCCACCAGATTAATTCATTTTGTGAGGTGTTTTGCAAATCATTGTTATTCTCCAGTGTTGCATAATATTCCATTGTGTGTATGTACCAAAGTATTTTTATATTGTTTAACTATTTTTCTGTTGATGGGCATTTAGGCTGTCTCCATCTTTTGATGTGTCTCTTTGAGACAGTATAATGAAGAAACCTGTTTTCTTCTCCATTCAGCTCTCTGTCTCTTGACTGGTTCATTAATCCATTTACATTCAGCTTTATTATGTATAGGTATGAATTGATTGCTGTCATTTCTCTGTGTGTTTTGTGTGTGTGTGGTGCTGCTAGTTTTTTTATTTCACATCATTTTCTGTGAGTT
>NW_006408519.1:11328504-11344400 GCF_000296735.1 Chrysochloris asiatica
CTTGTAGTATTTTCCTGAATTCTAAGGGTTTTTTCTGTGTTCTCCTTGTTTTCCTCGATCTTTTTGTCAGTCCTTTGAAGGTGTCTAAATATCATTCTTTTGAATTCGCTTTCAATTTGTTCCATTACCTTTCCTTCTCGAAACGTTTTCTGACTCTGCAACTTAGTCATTTGTTTCAGCCATTCTCTCTTGTTTCTTCACGTGAACTAAAAATTTTTGTTGTGTCTGGGGCATTGTGGGGTTGTCATCGTATATAATTGATGATTGTGTGTTGATGTGTTCTTAGGCTCTCACCAGCTGTCCCCTGTGAGTATAGTTAGAGAATGGAAGTGTGTACACTGTTCTCATTCACTATTTATGCACCTCAGTTTAGCATGGGTTTGACTAATGTTGGCTGTTGTCTATCATTGGTCAGCTGCTCACAACAGTTCAAGGTGGTTATGCCACATCTAACTGGTCATTCATCAGTCATATCTCCGTCTCTTGCTGTCTCTGCTTCTGCTCAGCTTCTCCTCCCAGCAGGCATTCAATCTACTTCTCTAACCTTTCTTCTGAAATTCAGAGTTTCAGGATTTTCATCTGTGTCTGTATTATTTGGTCTCATATGTCTTTGTTGTAGAGGGTCCGTGGAATGCATCTGTCTAATCCGTCATCTTATTGGATGTCTAAAAAAAATTTTTTTTAAATTATTTTTAAGAGCTTTTTATTTCTGAAAAAAATTGCTGTATCATTTAAATTCAAGGCAATTCAGGACAGGCCAACCTGAACTCCTTTTTTGTTCCTCTTGTGAAATCTTGTACTATGGATTCACTGCTACCTCTGGCATCCTCCACCCAATAAGGGGCTTCTCATCTTTAAAAATAAGTTTGTTTGTTCTTCTATTCCCTCTAGCTATTTTCCCCTTCCATTTCATAAAAACTTTCACAAGGAACTTCTTATTATCATCATACCTCACTTCCTGTACATCAGTTTTTTTAAATGTGTCTTTCCCTGCCTTCATTTTAATTTAGACCCTCAGCCACTCATACCTGGAATATTACACCAGCTTCCTATTTGGGCTGTATTCGTCTATGTACCGCCGCACACGAATTCATTCTGCATTAATCTGATCACTCAATCAAAAAGGCTGTTATTGATAGGCATTGTACTAAGTGCTCAAAATACAAAATGATGAAGCCATGCCCCCTTTGGCTTGAATAAAGAAACAAACTAGTGGAACAGCAAGTAGAGTAGGTAAGTGACAGGACTGCAATGTGGTTGATTTAAGTGCTAACAGGGATTCTATTATGCAGTTGTGTGGGAAATCCAGAGGAAAGTTTGAAAATGTTCAGAGAGGTGACTTTCATGTATTTCACTTGTAATTTCAACTGGCATATAAAGGAAGAAAAGAATTTGTGAAACAGAGTCAAAAGAGAATGTTAGGAAAGTGCATTAGTAACTTCACTAAGTTTCTCTCTGTTTAGTAGATAATGTACAATCAGACATTGTCTCTTTAAAGTCAGAGATCTTGTTAATCTTTTTTTTTTTTTTTTAACTCCTCAGGAACTTCCAATGGCTTCCACTTGTCAGAGTTTCTCAGTCTTGGCACTAATGACATTTTAAACCAGATAATTTTTTGATGGGTGTGTGGGGGGGAGTGGGAATTATTCATTTAATGGTAGAATTCTCATGTTCCCTGAGGGAAACACAGTTTGATAGCAGACCAATCTGCCTTATGTGCAAAGGCCATCGGTCAGAGGAGGTTTTCATGCTGCTGTGTGGTGCTTCAGGTTAATGCGTTGGACTGCAAGGTTGGTGGTTCAAGCTCACCATCCACTCCTCAAAAACCCTGCTATGAGTCGGAACAGACTCGACAACACTTGACAACAACAACATGATACTGAACAGATTTCAGAGGTGCTTTCTGAGATAGATGATGAGAAGCAAGGACTGGGGGATCTACTTCTAAAAATCAACCACTGAAGACCCTATAGGACCACAACCAGTGTTGGGGATGGTCCAACACTGTCGTATTTTCTTACATCGCTCATGGGTTCGCTATGATTTGGGTGCCAACTCAATGGCAGCTAATGACAATTTTTTTTGGTGTTGTCCTGTCTTGTAGGATGCATTGTTGTTGATAAGGACCGTGGAGTCGGTTCTGACTCATAGTGACCCTGCACAGGGTTTCCGAGGCTGTAAATCTTTACAAGAACAGAAAGCCTCATCTTTCTCCCACAGAACCGCTGGTAGTTTCGCACTGCCGACCTTGAGGTTAGCAGCCCGATTCATAACCATCCTACAAGAGGATGCATAGTACCATTAATATCAGTAGCACCTGCCAGCTGTGACATCCAAAATCTCTACAACCATTGCCAAATATTCCATGGGTAGATAAATCACTCCCAACTGAGAACCATTAACTTAAAATTAGGTTTCTCAGTGTGGTCCTCAAAGGTTCCAAATGAATATATATGCCTTTCATGGGAGCACAGTCGCTCTGTATGGTAAGTACTGGATGATGAACTACAAGGTTGGCAGTCTGAGTCCACCAGCCACTCTGTGAGAGAAAGATGAGTCTTTCTGCTTCCACAAACATGTGTAGCCTCAGAAACCCTATACACAGTTGTTGTGAGTCAGCAGACTTGATGGTACTTAACAACTACAGAATATACTCTTTATATCAACCGTATCTCCTAAATGCAGGTCTTTACTTTTTTGAAGTCCATGTGCCCCTGAATCTATCTGCAGTATCTTCCTCCACAATCTTTTCCAACAGAGACTTTGGGCTGCTTGGAATCTCACTTGAGTGCTAGCCCTACTTTGAATACTGTCTCAACCTCTCCGGCTCATTTGGATAGCTCCAGTTTCACATCCATAACAATTAATAGCGATTGTTCATTCTGACCCTTAATTATTTGTTTTGTAGTTATTTCATTCACTTGTTTAATAATTATTTGTTATTGTTATTTTAGTTGCCATTGAGTTGATTCTGACTAATATCTATTACTTGCCAGGAACTTTTTCTAGGTATTTAGGAGAGAATTGGAGTCTTGGTTTAGCACTTTAGGATAAACACTGGACTGCAAAGTCAGTTTGAACCACAAGGTTGGAGGTTCAAGCCACCAGCCATTCTTCAAAACTGACTTAACAACAACAACAACAATAGAGAAAAAGCAAAACTAAGTTCCTTTGTTTGGGGAGTTTACAGGTAATCAGACAGTAAATTAAGAAGCAAGAAAAAGTATATCAGAAATAGTATGCAGTAAAATAAAGCAAAGTCAAAGTGGTGGTGAGAGAATTGAGAAGAAGTATTGTATTAGGCAAATCTGTAGCACAAGACCTTTTTAAAGTGTTGAAGAGCAAAGATGTCAGTTTCAGGACTAACGTGCTCCTGACCCAAGCCATGATATTTTCAGTAACCTCTTATGCATGGGAAAGCTGGACAGTGAATCAGGAAGATCATAGAAGAATTGATGCTTTTGAGTTATGGTGTTGGAGGAGAATATTGAAAGTGCCATGGGCTGCCAAAAGAACCAATAGATGCATTTTGGAAGAAGTGCAGCTAGAGTGCTCCTTGGAGGCCAAGATGGCCAAACTTCGTCTCTCGTACTTCAGACATATAGTCAGGAGGGACCAGTCACTGGAGAAGGATATCATGTTTGGTAAGGTAGAGGGTCAGAGAAAAAGAGGAAGACCCCCAAGGAAATGGATTGACCAAGTGGCAGCATCGATGGACTCAAGTGTGGCAACAGTAGTGAGGTTGGTCCAGGATCGGGCAGTGTTTTGTTCTGCTGTGCATAAGGTACATTGATACAGTCACTGCAACAATGGGCTCAAACATAACAATTGTGAGGATCGTGCAGGACCAGACGATGTTTCATTCTATCGTACATAGAGTCACTATTAGTGGGAACTGACTTGATGGCACCTAACAACAGTACAGACATGGTAATAGCTCAATAATGTAGATCAATTATTATGGTGTGTCGTTAGGTGCCATCAAGATGGTTCCAATTTATAGCAACACTATGTCTGACAGAATGCTCCATCCACATCATTAATGTCTACTCTACTTTGAGAAGTCAACTCTTCTTCAGTCATATTTTGAGTGACTTCCAACCTGAGGTGCTGACTCATCTTCCAACACTACATCAGACAAGGTTTCACTGCTCTTCATATGTTTTTCAGGGTTTAATCCCTAAGAAATGAACTGCCTATTCCTTCTACATAGTCTGATAGCTTTGTTGAACTTGCCCAGCATGGCTGACCCTACTTGTACTTGAAACACCAGAGGCATAGCTTCCAGAATCACAGCAACACATATGCTACAACAGTACAGCAAACTGACAGATGTGTAGGGATTGATGATTTAGTTCTATGAAATGGGAGTTTTCAGGTTCTTTGCCCCTTTATCTTTTGAATACTCATACTTTTCTTTTTGATTTGTGGAATGGTTTAGAAATGTGGTTAATCTTTGCCCATCATATTTAACATGAGTATTTTTCTTATTTTGCTATTTACTTTTTTTTAGTGATGAAAAGATTAATAACTTTATTTTTAGAATAATTTTGCATATACATAAAAATTGTTTAGAAAATACCAAGAATACTCCTAATTTTAACATTTGACCTTTATGAGGCATATTTATTATAACTGATGGATTTATACTGATAAATTACTATTAGCTAAAATCCATAGTTACTAAGGGTTTGTGTTTTGCTTGTATAGTACTATAGGTTTTGGGAAATGTATAATGTCATATATATACCATTAGAGTATCATGCAGAATACTTTCACTAACCTCAAAATGTACAGCTAACTGAACTCCACTTTCAAATAACAGCACACCTCTTCCAGGGCAGTGCAGGTATCTTATAACTGAGTATTCCCAGTTTCTCCCTTCAACTTCAGTCACATTTCTACCTTATGTTTTATTTATCCATCATCTGCTACATTGTTGCTACTGCAATGGTTTATTATTCATGCTGTATTCATTGGTATAGGTATTTACTTTTAAGTCTTCTGGTTCTTTTGAAAATCTTAGATAGAGGTTAGCAGTTATATGTACAAATGTAGCACTTAGAAAATAATCATTCAGTTAAATTGAAATTTCTTTGTAAAATTTAGTGTCACTAGGAACAGTAAAATCACATCTACATAGTCCTCTTTTGAATATTGCATGCTATGGTGGTATTTTACTATTTTTCAAGGATTAAAGTCTTTAACATGGCACAAAGTAAATAAGCCAAAAATGTGTAAGGTCTACATTAAATATGAAAAATCTTTTGTTTAAAATTTTCCAGAGACAGTCAAGGCGAGAACGAGAAAAGGACCATTGCATCTGTGTCTGCTGATGGCATCAACATAATGCTCACTGACCCACTGAACTACAGACACTTAGGAATCACTGCCACACTCCCTGATGGAACATTGTTTGAGGCAAGAGCAGAAGTTGGAATTCTTACAAGAAATATCTTAATAAGAGGATCTGATAATGTGGAATGGAATGACAAAATTCCAGCATGTCCGGATGGATTTGACACAGGTAATTTTAGCAGCAATAGTGTGGCTGATAAAATCATGCCACACATGTTCAAAGTTTACTTGGCTTATATTAAGATGCAGGATTTTAAATTGAAACAAGTTGCTGTCTTGTGTAGAATTAAATATTGAAAATTTGAAATTCTAATGGTGTTTTGAAGGAGGCATTCTGAATCTGTGAATTGGCTTGAGTCTAGGAAATAAGTAAGAAACAGCACATTTTCACTTGGGTAACCTGAAATAGATTTCTGTCCCCAGGACCTGTATGATTTTTCTGCCTATATGATGGTAAGTCAAAAGTATTGCTTATAGGGTTCCAGTTCTTACTTGCATGGGGTTATTCCAAACAAGACATGTTTAAATATGTCTCTGTGATCAGTGTATGGCTCCAGACAAATTATTTCATTATTACACTTGTTTTAGTCTTATTGTTTTTAGGTGCCATCCACTCAGGTTTGACTCATACTGATCCTGTGTAACAGAATGAAATAGTACCCAGCCCCATGCCATCCTCAAAACTGTCATGTTTGAGCCCACTTTTACAGCCACTGTGTCAGTCCATCTCATTGAGGGTCTTCCTCTTTTTTACTGACCCTCTACTTTACTAAACACAATGTTCTTTTCCAGTGTCTAGTCCCTCCTGACAACATGTTCAAAGTACATGTGATAAAGTCTCACCAGCCCCACTCATTTCTAACCAGCATTTTGGCTGTACTTCTTCTAAGACAGATTTGTTTATTCTGCCAGTCCATGGTAATTTCAGAAATTATAATCATAATTCAAATGCACCAGTTCTTCTATGGTCTTCCTTATTTATTGTCCAGCTTTCACTTGCATAGGAGGTGATTGAAAATACTATGCTTTGGGTCTGTAGTCCTCAACGTGGCATCATTGCTCTTTGACATTTTAAAAAGGTCTTTTACAGTAGATTTGCCCTATTTAAAATTTATTGTTATTGTTAAGTGCCATACAGTCAGTTCGGACTCATAAGGATCCTGTATAGGGATTCTGAGGAGCAGCTGGTGAGCTTGAGCCGCTGACCTTGTGATTCAAACTGACCTTGCAGTCCAGAGCATTAATGAATGTTTAAAACACAAAGGTCCAATAAAAACTGTGTTTCTGTGGAGATCTGCTGGATTAGTTCATTTCAAGGGAGAGAAACCAGATCAGAAGGCTATGGCAACTGTTTTTGAGGATTTCCAAAGAATAGTCTTGATAGGTTTTCTTGAACAACACAGAACGACCATGAAGGCATCTTATAAAGACTTTTTAAGAAAATTGAAAATTGCTTTGGTGAGAAAAAGTCTAGGAAAATAACACTGAAGGATTTTTTTTTTTTTTTTTTAATCACAACAATGTACTTTGAAGGCAGCAAGGCTTTTATTGGAAAACTTTACCCCATCTACCCTACAGCCCTGATATCACCTACTCAGACTTCTTATTGTTCCCCAAACTCAGTATTTAAAATGAGCAGAAATAGAGTCCATTGAGAATGTCAAAAGCATCCTTTGGACATGGTACAAGTAGAAGAGCTCAGAGTTCTTTGAGGAAGGATTAGAAAACTGGAGACATTTTCAGAAGCATTTAGACCTAGGTGAAGGATATCCCAAAGACAGTAGATATTTTTATTTAATAAAATTTACTATGACGATATTCTGTTACTATGAAAAGAGCTCTGGTAGTGTAGTGGTTATGAGTCCAGCAGCTAACCTTAAGGTCAGCAAGTCAAAACTACCAGCCATTCCATGGGAGAAAGATGAGGCTTTCTGTTCCCATAAAGATTTACAGCTGTAGAAACTCTATGCAGGGTTGCTATGAGTTGGGACTGACTACAAGGCACATAACTACCACCACAATTATTTTGTAGCAGTACTTTTACTCTCTCTTGTATATATGCCAAAGAGCACCATAATGTGCTACCCATCTACTTCATTTGTTTGGAACAAGATCACACTTTGATTATCCCTCTGACCTGTTATTAGTGTTGTTACTAAGCCTAGCTTTATACCTCATGGGGTCCCTTAGTGGTGCCAACAATTAATGCAATAGGCTGCTTACCAAAAGGCTAATGGCTGCAGTCTACCCTAAGGCATCTCAGAATAAAGGCCCGACTCTGTACTTTTTAACAATCAGCCACTTCAAACTCTATTCTGCCATTCTACGCTGAAACACAGAGAATTACCATGAATCTGAGTTGACTTGGTAGCAACTGAGGTTTTAATATCTAGTGGGTGAGTGCCCTGGTGTCTTACCCACT
Source organism: Chrysochloris asiatica (assembly GCF_000296735.1). Lineage (NCBI taxonomy): Eukaryota > Metazoa > Chordata > Mammalia > Afrosoricida > Chrysochloridae > Chrysochloris > Chrysochloris asiatica. The sequence continues at coordinate 11,336,285 of NW_006408519.1, forward strand.
AGATATTAAATGGTTCCCATTTTCCCATTGAGTTCAGGGAACCAAAGTCTGTTGTAGCATCCTCCACTAGCATCTCTAACCACCACATAACAGTCACCACATCGCTCTTCAAAGGGCTAGTCAAAAGCACGATGCTGATACCACAGCCAGGCTGGATATGGTAAGGGAAGAAGCAGTTATATAAACCCAGAAGTGGAGAGAGCTGTGTGAAGAGGCTACCCACCAGGAATTGTGCCCTTTCTTTGAGGGATGCAGGAGCCCGAAAGACCCTCTCACCCCAGGGAAAATCCCGGAGAATAAATACCTCAGTTTCACCATGCTACCTTCCTTTCTTTTTTTTCTTATGCTTATATAAAAGATGGGGTGGAAATTGTACATGAATAAAAAGATATACTTAAGTGGTGATGAGAAAAATATTCATTATATGATAAGAAGACTATGAAATGATTTTTATGATAATTTCAAAATATTTTTAAAGGTGAATTTGCTACACAGACATGTCTCCAAGGAAAGTTTGGAGAAGAAATAGGAAGTGACCAGTTTGGAGGCTGTATCATGTTTCATAGTCCTGTACCTAGTGCTGATATGGTTACTGGACGAATAGAGTATGTAGAGGTAAGAGACATTATTATTAACTCATAGAGGTTTAATACCTCTCCAGGTATTAAACTCCTACTGTTTGCCAGATGCTACTTAGAATCATGTACAGATAAGTGAATAATATTAAAATACCCAATTATAATTTTATACAAATTATGTAATTAATTTTAAAATATGCGTGTTTTCCTGTGATTCGGATCCTATCTGCATCTTATTCATATTCAGCCTATGTAATCAAGTATCAACATAGTTTCTGCCAAGCATCCATAAATAAAAAGGAAGAAAAGAAAGAATGGAGACAGAAGGGAAGCAGGGAGGAATGAAAGGGAGGGAATAGGGGAATGGAAGAGAGATGAGGAAGAGAAAGAGGAAGGATGATCAGCAACACTTACGAGAGCAATGTCATTTGGCAAGCACTTGCCTCAGTCTCCTTAATGAAAATAAAGCCTGAAGGGATTGAGTAAATTAGAGTGCTATTGTTATGGTTGTTAAGTACCATTGAGTTGGTTCTGACTCATAGTGACCCAGTATAGAGTTTCTGAGGAGCAACTGGTGAGTTTGAACTACAGATCTTGTGGTGCAAACTGACCTTGTGGTCCTGCGCAGTTCCTACAGCACCACACCAGAAGTCCACAGTGCTACTGGGGAAGAAGCCAAGGCATGGGAACTAAGTCAGGACAGCTGGGCATAGCCATTTGAGGAATCTTGTACTTGTCTAGGAGTATAGATTTATAGTCAGTTCATATAGCAAATGGTTTTCCGTGAAAACATTTTTCCTTACTGAAATGAATAAACAAATACCCTTAGAATATAAACTAGGAAAGGATATAGTGGATGGTTAATATTAAAGATCGAAAAAGAACAAAAGACAAAAATTAATTTTTGCAAAGATGGATCTGCTGTTGTTAATTGCCTTCAAGTTGGTTCTGACTCATAGCGACCCTTGTATAGCCTTTGCTGGAACAGAAAACCTCATCCTCCTCCCATGGAGTGGCTGGTGGGCTTGACCCATGGATCATGTAATTCAAAGTCCAGTGTTTATTGTATGGAGCAACCATGCTTCTATGCAAAGATAAATAAAATAGTGGCATTTGAGAAATTAACTGGTAAATGAAGTAAATCAGTGAAAAGTCTTAAAAGCAAGAATTAAAAATCAGACCTTTTATAATGTGCATTCTTGTCAGAGGAATTCTGATGTGGCGCTATAGGATAAGCACTGGGCTGCCAACCTCAGGGTTGATAGTTCAAATTCACCAGTCAATCCTTGGAAACCTGTGTGCGTCCAGCTCACACCACTAGGGTGGCAGAGACAATGCAATTTAGAAATAAAACACAGACACAAGTTAGGGATTAAGGGAGACAGCAAGACTCATGACCTCAAGGATCAAGAGCCAAGCAGGACTCATGATCTCTAGGACCAAGAGCCCCAAGACATGGTGGTACTCCATATTTATTAACCTCCAGCCTTTACATCCCCCCAGGGTGCCATACATCACTGACATTACAGGGGTCTTTTGACGTTATACAGATGAAGGAAATGTTCTTAGGGAAGAGAAAAACGACTATAATTCAGGGATGCATGAGTAGGTTTTGAGAGAGAACAATGCAGGGTGCTGGTTATCACATCTGGCCATCACGTACCAATCCAGCTTTCCGTCATGACACTAGCAATAAGGTGCAGCTTTCTGCTTCCTTATGCAATGGTCCAGATGTGACTTCCTTCCTCCTGTGTCTGTCCTTGGTGGTCTCCAACAGAAACCCTATACAACAGGGTTGCTATGATTCAGAATTGACTTGATAGCACTTAACAGAAACAACATTCTTCTCAATATCAAATTTTTAAGCACACTACTCTCAATGAATATACATTTATTTATAAAATAGCTATGTTTATTATGATTAGTTAACATACTATGAATGATATCTGTTGTCAACAAGAATGAATGTAAGTGTATACGTCAAATACTTAACAACAGGATTTTTTCCTGATTAACTATCAGTTTATTTGTTTCTAGAAGTACAATTGACAAAGAGATTCTACTAAAAGGAGAACAAATTTCAACTCTCCCACATTTATGTTTGTTTATCATTGCATTATTATCTTCAATTTACACTTTCATATCGGGAACCTTTTTTAAGCCCCAAGCCCTTGCTGTAAGAATTAATCTAATCAAAGCTATGTAGTAAAACCCATAAATCTGATCATCCAACAATGCCTAAACTGCCAATTTACTAATTAGTGTGACAGTCACTGCCTCCATGCTGTGAAACTCCCTCCTATTGGATATGCAATACACCTGTTGTATCTGAGTATCCACTGAGTACAGGCACAAGGGTCAAGTCATATATTAAATATGAATAATGCATAATTTTGATTTGTCAACTAAAAATAAAAATAACAGAGACCCGAATATTTTCTTTCCTCCCCCCCATAGGATCCTTCTACACATACATGCATGCACAGATACACACATGCACACATGTATAAGGAGGCCTCTGTATAAAGGAGACCTGTTCGTGCAGTGGTTAAGAGTTTGATTGCTAACTGAAAGTTCAGTGATTTGAACCCACAGCCACTCCACAGAAGAAAGATGTAGCAATCTGCTTCCATAAAAATTTATAACCTCTGGCACGTTTCTACTCTGCACTATGGGTCACCATGAGTCAGAATTTGCTTGACAGCAACAGGTTTTGATATTAGATTATTAGACCACAGACCTATCGGGGGGAAAAGACAAAACAGAGTGGTTAATCAGAGCACTGACTCTGGAGTCAGGTCAGTCTGCACTCACAGAGAGTTTTGTGATCATGAGCAAGATATTTAGTCTTTCTAGACTTCACTTTCTTCAACTATGCAATGAGGTGAGTGATAATGGCTATTTCATGGGGTTGTGGTAAAGAATATGATCATTCACATAAATTAGCACTTACAAAATTTAGCTAAGAGTCAAGAAATGGGGGAAAGGAACTATTCTAAAGAGTTTTATTTTCAAATCACACAAGGTTGTTAATAGACTAAATTGAAAACCAGAAAAGTCAAAGACAGCTTTGATGTATTCGTTATTAATTTATTTGGTGAAAAATATGGCTATTATACATGGAACATCTAAGCATAGGTGGGTTGGAGGTTCAAATAACATTTTAAAATTAGAAACCTAAGGAAAATGGAAGATAGAAGTGTATTTCATTGATAATATAAAATTGGAGATATTTTGGACCAGGAAAATAGGGGCCAGATAAATGCTGAGTCTCTGTGGAGCAATAATAGCTGTGATTTCTGGATCTGACAGGTATTCCATGCTGGACAAGCTTTCCGTTTAGGGCGGTATCCAATACATTGGCACCTGCTGGGAGATTTGCAGTTTAAATCTTACGTAAGAGGTTGTGCAATTCACCAGACCTATAACAGAGCTGTTACTATCCATAACACACATCACCTTTTGATTGAGAGGAATATCATCTATGATATCAAGGGAGGAGCATTTTTCATAGAAGATGGTATTGAACATGGTAATATCCTGCAGTATAACTTGGCAGTATTTGTACAACAAAGTACTAGTCTTCTGAATGATGATGTGACCCCAGCTGCATTCTGGGTAACCAACCCAAACAACACCATACGGCACAATGCAGCTGCTGGTGGCACTCACTTTGGCTTTTGGTACCGAATGAACAACCACCCTGATGGACCATCCTATGACCAAAACATTTGCCAAAAAAGAGTTCCTCTTGGAGAATTCTTTAACAACACTGTCCATTCCCAAGGTTGGTTCGGATTGTGGATATTTGAAGAATATTTCCCCATGCAAACAGGAGCTTGTACTTCTACAATGCCAGTGACTGCAATATTTAATTCACTTACTACTTGGAATTGTCAAAAAGGAGCTGAATGGGTTCATGGTGGTGCCCTTCAGTTCCATAATTTTGTGATGGTAAATAATTACGAGGCTGGAATCGAGACCAAGAGAATCCTGGCTCCTTATGTTGGGGGTTGGGGTGAAACTAATGGAGCAGTGATTAAAAATGCCAAAATAGTTGGTCATCTGGATGAACTGGGGATGGGGTCTGCATTTTGCACGATGAAAGGCCTGCTTCTCCCATTTAGTGCAGGCCTGACTATATCTTCTGTACATTTTATGAACTTTGACCGTGCCAACTGTGTAGCACTAGGAGTGACATCCATCACAGGAGTTTGTAATGACAGATGTGGAGGCTGGAGTGCAAAATTTGTTGACATCCAGTATTTTAACACACCAAACAAGGCTGGATTTCGATGGGAACATGAAATGGCACTGATCGATGTTGATGGCTCACTTACAGGTAATACTATTTTTTAATTTGTGACAAAATACATTGGAAATATGTTTTTTATTCCATGGCAAGCAGAATTGTCAAGAAAAACTCACATGAATCAGAAACCTAACCTGGTTGCCCACTTTATAATGATTTAAAGGATAGAGGCAAGTACCAGGCACAGGTGAGACCTTGTTTTGTGGAAAAGGCCCTAATTGTCAGACACTGTCCCCAAATATGCCCTTTTCCTCTTGCACTTGCACTTTGATTTTGGTTTAACAGAAATTTTTGAGCAATATTTATAGACTTTCAATTTTCAAACTCTTCCATCTTATAGCCCATTAATTATACACATAAGAAACTACTTACATCTACCCAGTTTCTCCCACCAGCCATACTCCATAGACCCATAAATTACACAAGAAATATAGACAGACCAGATATATCCTGTGAAATTATTCTGCAGGGCCGAAGTAATTTTCAGGCCTGTGTATACCCCTTTTTTCCCATATCAGGTTTACAATTGGTTCAAAGACTATGTTACCTCTAATACAAAATTCAGTATATATTCTAGCTCAAACATTTTTTTAACATTTCAAACTCAGAGTATGCCATAGTTTTTTTTTTGTAAATATTCATTGTTTCTATAATGTAGAGGTATTACAAATGTATAATGATAAAGGCTTGTCTAAGTAAGATAGCAAGCATTTGTGTGTGTTATGCATCATGTTTGGTAAAGTTAGAGGGTCAGAAAAAGAAGATTCTCAATGAAGTAGATTGACACAGTGGTTGTAGCGATGCGTTCAAACACAACAACAATTACGACTGTGGTACAGGCCTGGGCAGTGTTTCCTTCTATTGTAAGCAGGGTTGCTGAGTCACAATTGGCTTGATAGCATCTAACAATAACAATGCATACTGCATAATACTATATAATTGACACAATTGACAAGTAAGCCTACAGATCTCAAAGATTTGCTTTTGACAGACTCTTTAGAGAATGAAAACAATATTTATCTCAATATTTAAATAAACGGCACTCCCTACTACTGTGTCTGATATAATTTTACTTTAAAGAATGCAAACTCTTGGGTGCTTTTGATATAAAATTTTTTGTAACCTTTATTGTTTCACATAGTTCATTTAGATTGCTAATGTTAGTTGGGGGTGTATTTGTTAAAAGTGCCTGTCCTGGGGTCAGCCTGGCTGAATGTGAATCCTTCTGGGTGCCCTCAACCAAGTTACAGATTCATTTCCTATCACCTATTCTGACTTTCATGTTAATTCACATCCCGTGTTTCAGCCACATCCACAACACATTCTTTCACTAGGAAGTCAACTGAACAATCAGTATGAGGTCCCCTTGCTCCATGTGGTTCTATGTGTCACAGCACTTTAGAGCACCTAACAACAACAAGTGTAAACTAGAAACACACAGTTGTGTTCATTCCCTAGGACACAAAGGACACACTGTTATCCCATACAGCTCTTTGCTGGATCCATCTCATTGCACTCAAGAACCTGGGTGGAGCATTGGATACCCTGGGTCGGTCTGCGATGCCTCTGTCAGCTTTCACCGCTTAGCATTCAATAAGCCTTCACCAGTATCGCTGCTGGAAAAAGATGTGGTTCTCTCAGACTCTTTTGGTAAGTATAAATAACAGTTTAAACCAATAATTTTCAATGTTTTCCTACGTTTTTGTAGTCATCTTCTTGAATTTTCACTTGATGCATAATATTTGTAGCAGTCAGAGTCCAGACAGAAACAAGTGACAAACTCAGTTGTGTATTTGAGAAATGTTGAATAAATGCATTGATCAACATGATATTCTGATGATTAAGGAACCCCCCATATATCACAATAGCGAGCAGGAAAGTTTATATAGCCCTTGAAGCAAGACAGTAAAAATATATGTTTCTGCCACTAAATTCAAATGATTTTGATTTTCTTTGCTGACTTAGATGGGGTGAGAGAAGCTAACAGAGTAGCTACATGCCAGTTGCTAGAGACTATGTTGATTTACCTGTAAAAGAATCCTGGTGTAACACTGTAGGATAATCACTAAATTGCTAACTGCAAAGTGGGTGGTTTAAACCAACCAGTCTCTCTTCAGAAACCCTATAAAGGGTCTCTATGATTCTGTACTGACTCGATGACATTTAACAGCAACAATAACAGCAAAGATATAACTGGAACCCCAGATGTGCTTGTGGATTGGACTCAGGTCTGCTCCATGCATTTTCCATCCAGGGCTCAGGCTGAAGGGTGATGAGTTGTTGTTGTTAAGTACTGTGATGAGTAGGAGTCTCTTTTCATTGCATTGGCAATTTCAAGAGAGCAAACATGTTCAAACAACCTCTTTTCAAGGCATTGGCAATTTCAAGAGAGCAAACATGTTCAAACAACCTCTTTTCAAGGCATTGGCAATTTTAAGAGAGCAAACATGTTCAAACAACCTCTTTTCAAGTTATTGCCTGAGAAAGTCCTGCTAATATGCCATTGTTGTTGTTATGTGCCGTGGAGTTGGTTCTGACTCATAGTGACCCTGCACAGGGTCTCTGAGGCTGTAAATCTTTACGGGAGCAGAAAGCCTCATCTTTCTCCCATGGAACAGCTGGTAGTTTCGAACTGCTGACCTTGTGGTTCGCAGCCCAATTTGTAACCACCACGCTACCAGAGCTCCTAATATGCCATTGGCCCTCCCCCAAAAGTCAACCAGTAACAATAGTCTACTCTGCCTCAGGAAGAAAGAATGAATGAATATTTGTTGAGCAACAATCCAAATTATTATAATTCTATCACTTTTCAAGTTTTTAGTAATATAAGCTTTTAGTGGTTCTGCTCAAGGCCCTTTAAAAACTAACATTAACTCGTAAACCTAAGAATTAATGAATTTCTTCCCCTCTTGAATTTCTTTTGTCTTTCTCCAAAAGGATATCAATGATTATTAATATCAAAGTCTTGCTTCTAGCTTCTTCCCAAAAATATTTTAAGGAAAGAGGTTGCATAAATTTAACATAAAATTTAATTAACTTGGAGAGAGGAAAAATAGAAGAGAACCAATTAATCACAGATTTTTCTTTATATTGCAAAAGACCTTTTAAATTTTTTCTACTGAAATTGTTAGTCATTCTCATCACCAAAACTTTTCCAAAAAAAAAAAAAAAAAAAGTATATATATATAAGGAGCTCTGGTAGCGTAGTGGTTACGAATCGGGCTGC
>NW_006408519.1:11344500-11376108 GCF_000296735.1 Chrysochloris asiatica
GATTTACACCCTCGGAAACCCTGTACAGGGTCGCTATGGGTCGGAACCGACTCGACGGCACTTAACAACAACAACAACATATATATATATTTAGTATTACTAAATTATATAAAGGTATTTTCATAACAGGTAGTTTAGATTCCAAGTACACTATGCACAAAATTTAGGGTACCATGGCCAGTGTCAGGTGATGGGTCTAGTTGTAGCCTATATCCTATTGTTGTTTTTGTTAAGTACCGTAGAGTCTGTTCTGATTCATAGTGACCCTATGCAGGGTTTCCGAGGCTGTTATTTTTACATGAGCAGAAAGCCTCATCTTTCTACCACAGAACAGCTGGTAGTTTTGAACTGCTAACCTTGAGATTAGCAACCCGATTCGTAACCACTATGCTACCAGAGCTCCTTCTAGTTCTAAATAAAAATCTTCCATTAGTATCTTTGTGGATTTTGATTAGCTCAACAGAAATAGGAATGAGAATTTACATTTCATGAGCTGTAAATCAAAGATTCTGAAGAATTAAGTTTTTAGAAGAATGAAAATGAAATTATATTTTAGATAATGGTATTTAAAGAGTAATATTAATATATTTGGAGTCCTGGTGTGGTGCTGTAGGATAAGCACTGGACTGCTAACCACAAGGTCAATGGTTCAAACCCACCAGCTCTTCCTCAGGATCTAAACGGGATCACTATGAGTTGGAACCAATTCAATGGCACTAACAACAACAACACTAAGATATTTAAGCACTTTTATCATAGTAGTTTTAATTGTCATCATTTTTCCTTTTTATATTTCTATAAGGGGATCCTAGTGTCACAGTTTAGGATAAGCAATGGACTGCTAACCTCAAGGTCTGTGGTTCAGATCCACTAGCCACTCCACAGAAATCCTGTACAGGATCACTGTGAGTTGAAACTGATTCAACAGTGCTTAACAACATAAGGAACAAAAACTCCATCTCAATTTAAAATTCCAAGTGAGAAAGCATTTTATGTTTCAGTTAAATATAATCTAAAATATTAAACATTTTGGGCCTGCAGTGAAACAAAGACATTTAGAACATAAGTAATGAAATGCTATACTGACCTCGTTAGAGAGTCCCATAAGAGTCTTGTGTGACACTGTGGGTTAATGCCCTGGACTGCAAAGTTGGTTTGAATTGCAAGGTTGGCAGTTCAAGCTCACCAGCCATTCCTTGGTAACCCTATACAGAGTAGCTATGGGTTAGAACCGACTTGACGGCACTTGACAATAGACTAGACAAATATTTTACACTTGCCCTTTCATAGGAGACAAACATTTTCTGTGAATTGAGACTGCTGTCATTTGCTTCTTGCTTTGTGTGTTCCTACAGGCACAAGCATTGTTCCTTTTCAGAAGAAACGACTGACTCATAAGTCAGGTTGGATGGCTCTGATTCCAAATGCAAATCACATTAATTGGTATTTTAAAGATGTAGATCACATAACTAACATATCATATACATCAACATTCTATGGATTTAAGGTAAGTAAAGAGGTATCAAATCTGTCTTCCAATAACTACAATTGCATATTAGTCAAACGCAACCTACACTTGGGTTTTTACTCACGTCGATTATTTTAGACTCAGAATGTCTTGCTTCACCTAACCATCTGTTAAAGTTCTTCAAATAAATCAACTCTCCTCTAAGGAGTGAGTAAAAAAAAAACCCTTTGTTGAGAATCAGATATAAACATTTATTTGCCATATTCCCATAATACTAAATCTGTGTCCCTGTTATTGTCACTATGGTAACTACTATTTATTGAGTGCTTATAAGTACTTGACTGCTAACCAGTTGATGGTTCAAACCCACCAGCTGCTTCTTGGAAAGTCTATGCAGGACCACTGTGAGTAGAAACCAGCTTGACAGCACTTAACAACAGCATCATGTCTTAGTCACCAGCTAAGCACTTTATTATTTACATTATGGAATATATCAAGCATATAGTAAATAGCAAGCCAATTCTTATATGCCTACCACCTTTAATGGTAAGTAGCATCTGAATTCATTGATCTGCATTGTTATATATGTTCTTATAATTGTTGTTGTTGTTGTTATGTGCTGTGGAGTCGGTTCCGACTCATAGCGACCCTGCACAGGGTTTCCGAGGCTGTTAATCTTTACGGGAGCAGAATGCCTCATCTTTCTCCCGTGGAACCGCTGGTAGTTTCGAACTGCTGACCTTACAGTTCACAGCCCGATTCGTAACCACTACGCTACCAGAGCTCCTTGTTCTTATAATTACACACCCTATATGTACAACCAAAAATAATTCCTAGAATTCTTTTGCGTGTTTTCAAAGATGATAGCAATAAAATATTTTTTACATCTAATTCTATAATTTAGTTCTTTAGACTATGTCATATTTTTGAGATTTTGATACGTCTGCTAATTTAACATGTGTTATGTTGTTTAATTCTTCAGACTGCCAGTGAATTATCATTATACTTATTCTTACAGATGAGGAAACTGAAATTCAATGAGGCTAACAAGTTTAAGCACAATTGTATAGTATATATAGTGGCAGAACTGAGATTTGAATTCAGAGAGAATGATTCTAGAACTCACATTGTGCTCTTATTTATTCATTTACTTACATTGTAATTATTAATGCAAATGCCTTCTGTAGTGGTCTATGAGTTTTTAGAGAGTGCAGCCTGCAGTATTAATCTTCATATCACTCATAACACTTCTCACATTACTTACACTTACCCAGTGAGTTAACTTGGTTTAAATAAAGCCATCATCGTAAAGATCTCAAAGCTACACATATCCCCTTGGCATTCACTTATCAATCCTATGGGCATAAAGATTTGGAGAGAGGTGTTAGCTTGAGTCACAAGACTCCTCAGAAAAATTTAAGAAACATACTTGTTGTTGTTGTTGTTAAATGCCGTCGTGTCAGTTCCGACCCATAGTGACCCTGCATAGGGTTTCCAAGGAATGACTGGTGAGCTTGAACCACCAAGCTTGTAATTCAAACGGCTTTGCAGTCTGGTGCATTCACCCACAGTGCCACACCAATGCCATCAAATCAGTTCCAACTCTTAGGGATCTATTATGAGTTTCCAAGGAGCAGCTAGTGGGTTTTCTTACCAACCTTGCAGTCCAGTGTTTATCCTATAGTGTCATACCAGGACTTCATATTAGGGAGTTAAAATGTATAAAACACAGTTTCTTGTTCCCTTGCTTTTGAGACATTCAGACAATCAAGTCATGATACCAGATTGTGTGTGTATGCATGTGTATGTATGTGCACACACACTGTGTCATCCAACTATCCATTTATCTGCTAATCCCTATGTAAGTCTTAACTGAGCATTTTATTGACTTAGTAATACAGCTGGCATTATTGCCACCTTGTTGTTGGTAAGTGCCATCGAGTCAGTTCTGACTCATAGCGACCCTGTATAGGGTTTCCAAGGCTATAGATCTTTGCAGGAGCAGAAACCTCATCTTACTCCGTCAGAATTATTGCCATAGACATGTAAAATGTTAATAAGTAAAATATGAAACAAGAGCAAGATGAAAATCAAATTAAAGTCAAAACTTTCATTTTTAATATAAGATAGAACTTCTGGTGTGGTGCTGTAGGATAAGCGTTAGGATTGCAAGATCAGTTTGAACCACAACGTCAGTGGTTCAAACTTACCAGTTGCTCCTTGGAAACCTGGGTTGCTGTAAGTTGGAATTGACTCAATGATACTTAACAACAAAAACAACAACAATTTTAGGTGATAAAATTAATGTATATTTTGTAGAGTAATTAACATAACACAAATAATATTTTGCTACAAACTTCTACAGAAAGAAGATTATGTCATCATATCTCATAATTTCACTCAAAATCCTGATATGTTTAATATTGTTGATCTGAGGAATGCTTCTTCAGATCCATTGAATTGGAATACAAGCAACAATGGAGACTGGCACCTTGAGGCAAACACTAGTACTCTGTACTACTTGGGTATGTAGTTACTTGGCAGATGTGATTCTTTTTATCTAGTGTCTAGTGCTTTGTCTAAAGGAAGAGAAAAATCACTTAATGGGCAATTGTGTGGTAAACACAGCACTAGCGTATCACTATAGGATAAGCACTGGTTTGCTAACCTCAAGGTCGGTAGTTTCAAACCCACCAGTCACTCTCAGAAACCCTATAAAGGATTTTTATGAGTCAGAACCAACTCCATGGCACTTACCAACAACACGTGGTAAATGGTGCCCTATAAAGAGAATTCTATAAATGTTTGTTAAATGAAAGGACTGGAGATTCTGAATTTATTCTGGAGAAAACTATGACTTAAGTAAAAAACATACGTTTTATGTCTGGAGGTGATCTGCCCTCTTGCTCATGGTCCCAATATTTTCAGTTCACAGAACTGGGGAAAATGTGTGCCATAGAAGAAGACTGATACTTTGTTTTTGTTTTCATTATTTAATTATTTTTGGAGAATAACATATTTAATAAATATGCACTTATTTAAGGTCTTTAAGTACTTATTTTTATCAAGATATCTAGATTATTTACTTCTCAATAAGAGCATGTACCCTTTGGCAGAATTTCTCCATAACTACTCCATAAATCAAATTATACCTAATAATTATCTAGCGAATATCTTCCAAAAATGCCATGATTTTGGCATCCAGCTACTTTGACTCAAACACTTTGATCCTCACATTAATTTAAACTGCTTTTGCTTCAATTTCAGTATCAGGAAGAAATGAACTGCAGAGCCAGCCTGTTTCTGGGACACTAGATCCCGATGTGAAAGATGTCACTATTAATTTCCAAGCTTACTGTTGTGTTCTTCAGGACTGCTTTCCTGTACATCCCTCCTCAAGAAAACCAGTTCCCAGAGAGCGACCTGCCACTTATAAGTATACAGGCCTGTTCTTATTTAATACCCTTTAGCATGTATTGATAAGGAGCTCTGGTAGCGTAGTGGTTACGAATCGGGCTGCGAACCTTAAGGTCAGCAGTTCGAAACTACCAGCCACTCCACGGGAGAAAGATGATGCTTTCTACTCCCATAAAGATTTACACCCTCGGAATCCCGGTACAGGGTTGCTATGGGTTGGAACCGACTCGATGGCACTTAACAACAACAACAAGCATGTATTGATAAGGAGCTCTGGTAGCGTAGTGGTTATGAATCAGTCTGAGAACCTAAGGTCAGCAGTTCGAAGCTACCAGCTGTTCCATGGAAGAAAGATGAGGCTCTCTGCTCCCATAAAGATATACAGCCTCAGAAACCCTGTACAGAGTCGATATGAGTCAGAACCGACTCCATGGCACATAACAACAACAACAAGAAGCACGTATTGATGCAACCCTCTGTCACGTGTCACTCATGGGTGAGATAATAATGTCTTCCTATGTACAGTGCTTTAGGCACTTCAACATACATTGCTTCACGTGAGCCTCACAACTGCCCAGATGAGGAGATGCAAAAATCTCATTAAAAAACATAATGTAGGTGTTTAAGTTACTGGAAATCTCAGATTTGCAGAACCTTGCACCTGAATTGTGAGACCCTGCATGGTTCCCTTTTTCTATATAGGCAAGAAAGCTAAAGCCTACTGGGCTTTGGTAAATGACCTGCACTTGATAGCACTTAGGACAAAACCAGAAACCTAGTATTCTCATTGGTTCACTATTTTCTTAGCAGGTGGTGTATTTTTTCCATGAATAATACTCATGGTTAATTGTCTTCATAGAATTCATTTAATTTTATTTCACACATTTCACTTCTTAAATATATGTTAACTTTCCCAGTGAAAAATAATATTTCTACCTTTGGAATTTATGTAAGTATTTACCTTTGTTCTCCCGTGAAATGTCACTTTTTGCTTTATATATTTTTGGCTTTTTTTCTATTAGTCTTTAAGAACCTTAAAGGTATAATCTGGATTTTATGAATCTTCCTGTATTTATGGAGGAATAGTATAATGATGATCATAAATTTAACATTTGTGATTGCTATTGTTAAGTGCCATCAAAGCAATTCCAACTCTTAGCAACTCTGTATTGGATTTCCAAAGAGCAGTTGGTGGGTTTGAACCACTAATCTTGTAGTTAGCACTCCAGTGCCTATCCAGCAGAGCCACATTTAGTGAATACTTATTATTCCCCTCCAGATAAATTACATTTAAAAATACATAGATATGGCAGTAGTTTTTGTACAACAATGGCATCATAATAATAACGGAATTTGTTTTTCATTCGAGTGTATTGAGTATGTGCTGTGTACCAGGCACTATGCCAATTGGTATGAATTTTTTACCAGTAGGTTTCTTAGTAATACAACTATCACATTTTTGCAGAACAAACACTATATTGGCCCTTTTGTAGAGTCCAGGATGAGTATCATAGAACTTTGAGATTGTTTCAAAGTGAGCAACTTTGATTGTGAACATTTTTTCCATAGGAAAATGTTACAAATTTTACAATAGTCTTCAAAGGAATTTGCAGTAAGAAGTAGCTTCTAGATATGAAAAGTGATGAAAAGTGGAGAGTGTTTCTCCTCCAGTGTACTTTCAATTAATAAAACTTTCACTGTAGCCACACCCACACACTCGCCCACTCCACCCTAGACCATTGGCTTAACCTCATTGGCTCATCCTAGCCAATTCAGAGACCATTCTCCCTGCTCTTCCCTTCACAGAATCAAGCCAACAATACTTTGATCTCCCTTTCCCCAGGACATAGCACTTATAAAGGGCCTTTAAATGGATAAAGCAGACATTTGTTTTCACTTTTTCAGCAAGCAATATCTTACAAGGAAATGTAATTGTTTACATTTTAAACAAAATTAGAATGTTATAAGAATTTGGTTGTGTGCCGTGGAGTAGTTTCTGACTTGTAACGATCCTGTATGGGGTTTCCGAGGCTGTAAATCTACACAGGAGCAGAAAGCCTCATCTTTCTCTCACGGAACAGCTGGTAGTTTCGAACTGCTGACCTTGAGGTTAGCAGCCTGACTCATAAAAAAAAGTGATATAGATTGTCAATAGAAAAACAATTTTATTCAATGAAGTGAAAACTATAAATATATTTTTTGTGTATTGAATATTTTACTAATTGTACATTAACTTGTCTATTTAGTGAAACTAAAAACTAATTTGCATTTTATCAACTCAAGACATCAGTTTAGTGCTACACCTAAAAAGTCAATAGAATAGTCATTTAATATTTAGAGATAATAATTAATGGGAATATATCTCTTCTCTTTTTTTTTTTTTTTTTTCAGTCTATGGTCAAATGATTCTTTTTGGCAGTCATCTCAAGAAAATAATTATACCATACCACACCCAGGAGCAAATGTAGTTATTCCTGAAGGTAACTATGTAAACACAAATTAATAAAATACTTGTGTTTATGCAACATTAACACTTTGACAGGATAGATGTCCCAAAATTTAGCTTTCTACCCTTATGCAGCACACCGTGGGAAAAAAATACATTTTAAGAGATGTACTCTATTATGGTGCCCCTGGTACTAAAACTAGCCTTCTGGGTTTTATGTGGGTTTAAACCTGAGTATTAAGAACAATGGAGTCCTGGTATGGCGCTATAGGATAAGCACTGGACTGTGAACCACAGGTTGGCAGTTCAAACCTACCAGCTGCTCCTCAGAAACCCTATACAGAATCACCATGATTCGAAATCGACACCACGAAACTTAACAGCAAAAACATTAAGAACAATAGACTTTCTGAGTGAGATTGGAACCTGTCATTGGGTAGACTAATGAGTCACAAACTTCAAAATCCAGGCTCATTGATAAGGTTGTTGGTGTTTCCCTATAGGATATAGTGTCTGTGTTATGTTATATTTCTTATATTAAAGTATTGTTTTATAGGAACGTGGATTGTAGCAGACACGGATATTCCCCCGATAGAAAGGCTTATTATCTTGGGGGTTCTAGAGCTGGAAGATAAATATAATGTGGGAGATGCAGAGTCTTCTTACAGAAAAGTTGTTTTAAATGCTACCTACATTTCACTGCAGGTAAGAGTGGTGGTTGGGGTAGGGTGGGAAATGTCTTGCATATCTACTCCCGTAAAGATTTACACCCTCGGAAACCCTGTACAGGGTCGCTATGGGTCGGAACCGACTCAACGGCACTTAACAACAACAATAATATCAAGATCTTCACATCACTGTTTTGGCACCCACCTTGGCTGCCCCACCCCTGTACACCTCCATATGTCTTACCCTGCCACCATCATTTAACTTAATCAAATCCCAAATATAGGCAATTTACGAAATAACATATAAGAAAGCATATTCAATTGATGTGAATAAAAATACAACTCCCATAAAAAAAAAAAAATTTAAGCTCAGTACATTTCTGCTCTCCTTTAAATGGCAATTTAACAGTCCTAAGGAGTCCTGCGAACCGACTCGACGGCACTTAACAACAACAACAACAACAATCACTATATAAATTTTCTATATAGGATTGCAGCCAGGAAAACATCAAAGTCAATGGTAATTACTACTTTGTGTTGTTGTTGTTAAGTATTAAAATGTTATTGTATAGGGACGTGGATTGTAATCTAGTGGTTTATCTCACAGTGCCACACCAGGACTCACATTGAGAATTCTTCACTTGTTGGAGCAAGGTGTTAGTTTGTGTGATAAAGTAATGCTAAATTGACACCTTGCAGGAACAAACCAAGAATTCTCAGAGTGTAAAGTATGTTAAAGAATTTAAACCTTTAAAAAAAACAACAATCTAAATTAATCTTATCTATGGAATTATGAAAGTAGGAAAAGACTAATAAACATGTTGTAATTTTTTTACCTCATTTTCTCATAAACCTCAGATGGTCTTGAGCATGTAACAATTTAATCAGTTTAATTTGTCTGTTAGTCACTTACTAACTATTTTGGTCACTGAAAAGAATAGCTTAACCAAAAAATAAATTGGTGTTAAACACCGTTGAGTTGGTTCCGACTTATAGTGACCCAGTACAAGGTTTCTGAGGAACAACTGGTGAGCATGAATCCCTGACCTTGTCTTCAAACTGACCTTGCAGTCCAGTGCATTAACTCACAGTGTCACACCAGGACTCCAAAAATCTACTAAGCACCATTAAAAAATGTTTAGTAGCTTCTCTTTGATCTTAGTGATAAAGTGGCTATCAGTCCGGCTACTAACCTCAAGGTCAGCAGTTTGAAACTACCAGCTGTTCTATTGAGAAAGATGAGACTTTCTGCTCCCGTAAAGATTTGCAGCCTCAGAAACCTATACAGACAAGGTCACTATGAATCGGAACCGACTCCACAACACACAGCCACTTCTGCCACCAGTTCTTTTATGCTTTAAAGTCATATAGCCCATTAGTTAGTTGCATGGGTTTTGAGATTTTTGGACTTTGAATCCTTACCTCACTGTTTATTATATGGGTAATCTTAGGTAAGTTTTGATCTTTTTCAACATCAGCTTTCTTATTTATGAAATGAGAATAATAACAATGCATTGTTTCAATCAAAGATTAAATGATCTATGAAAAGCCTTACATGTTATGCCTGGCATAGTATCAGCAAATGTTTAAATGAAAGCTAGTATTATTAACAAATATTAGACTCTTGGTGTGGCACTGTAAGGTAAGCACTGGACTGCAAACCACAATGTTGATGGTTCAAACCCACCAGCTGCTCCTCAGAAACACTGTACAGGGTTACTATGAGTCAGAATTGCCTCAACAGCCCTTAACAACAACAACATTATCAAAAATGATGGCTCAAATATGGTGTAGGTTGGATGCAAGTGTGAAAAATCTATTTTAAACATGATATTGTTTTTATTGTTTGGTGTTCTCAAGTCAGTTCCAACTCATAGCAATCCTATGCACAACAGATCAAAGCACTGATTCTTCCACTTGCAGCCCATAGTACTTTCAATATTCTTTGCCCACACCATAATCCAGATACATCAATTCTTCTACAGTCTTCCCTATCCATTGTCAAACTTCACATGCATATGAGGTGATTGAAAATACCATGGCTTGGGTCAGATGTACCTCACTGACATCTTTGCTCTTGAACAGTAAACAGTTAACACGTAGTGTAGCTTGTTTAGACAGTACAACTTTAGATCTTAGCAGGTCTCTGTTCTAGGGTCAGCATTGAACAGGATAGATAATGAATTTGACCTTGAAAAAGTCATTTAAATGGCCTAACCCAAAATGCATGTTAAGTTATAACTTTCTGATCTTTATATTATAATACAATTCACTCATGTTTAATAGAGAAGGTTATCAGGGACTTCCTAATTGTATTTTCATAGGGAATTTTCTTTCTGTTTAATTTTTAATTATTAACAGTTTTCTTCTTCATTGCAGGGAGGTAGATTAATAGGTGGCTGGGAAGATAACCCTTTTAAAGGAGAACTACAGATTGTACTTAAAGGAAATCATTCTACCCCAGACTGGGCTCTGCCCGAAGGACCAAACCAAGGGTCAAAGGTCATAGGTACGTGTCTACCTATACCAAAGGTATCATATCAGTTTTGAGAACCTAAATTACAGCCTCAAAGTACTTATTATTTCATGATGGTATGGTATCAGAAGCTTTTACAGATATTTATGAGGGTAATTGTAAAAGTTCATGGAATTAAAAGATAAAAATAAAAATACAAACTTTATTTCTCAACATAAGCTCCATCAAAGTTAAGACATTTTTAAAATGTAAGGAATGATATTAGCCATTTAGTCTGTCCCTAGAGAATTGAGGATTCAGAAAATGTAACTAGGGCAATGTAGTGTTTTTTTTTTTTTTTACATTTTTAACTAATGAAAGATGAGTGCCCTTTAAAGATTTTTAAAATTAGGAAACAGAAATAAGTCAGAAAGAGCCAATTCAGGACTATAAGGTAGATACCTAATGATTACCTAGGGAAAGTCTCACAAGATTACTCTTACTTGATGACAGGACTGAGCAAGAGAAGTGTCATGGCGGAGAAGGGCTCTCCGATAAAGCTTTCCAGGGCGATTTTCTGCTGAAGCTTTGATGCACACCTTTCCCGATTTTAATCATTCTGTATCTCCTTGTTCTGTTCTCATGACTGCCTTCTGGTTTATGTACAGGTTCCTTATCAGCTCAATGAAATGTTCTGGAATTCTTATTCTTTCCAATGCTATTCGTATGGTCCACACAGTTGAAAACCTTTGCATAGTCCATAAAGCATAAGTAAGCATCTTTCTGGATAATCTCTGCTTTCAGTCAAGATCCATATGATATCCCTAGTTCCACTTTCTCTTTTGAATCTGGCTTGAATTTCTGGCATCTCTTTGTTGATGTCCTGCTACAATTGTTTTTGAGTCATCTTCAGCAAAATTTTACTTGCATGTGATACGAATGATACGGTTCAAATATTTCTACATTCCGTTGGGCCAGCGTTCTTTGGAGTGGGTACAAATATGAATCTTTTACAATTGGTTAGCCAGGTAACTGTCTCCCAAATTTATTGGCATAGATGAGTGAGTACCTCCAGTGCTGCATCAGTTTGTTGAAATAATTTGTATTCAATTTGTAGAGCCTTGTTTTTGCCAATGGATTTCTTCCTTCAGTACCATTGGTTCTTGATCATATGCTACCTTTTGAAATGGTTGAAAGCAACCATTTCTTTTTGGTGCAGTGACTCTGTGTATTCCTTCTATCTTCTTTTGATGTTTTCTGTATCATTCAGTATTTTGTTCACAGAGTCCTTCAGTATCACGTGTTGAGGCTTGTATTTTTTCTTCAGTTCTTTCAACTTGAGAAATGCTGAATGTGTTCTCTTTTGGTTTTCTAGCTCCAGGTCTTTACATAGTTAATTATAAAATTCGACTTTGTCTTCTCAAGTTGCCCTTTGCAATTTTCCATTCAGCTCTTTTACTTCCTCATTTCTTCAATTTCCTTTAGCTTCTGTGAACTCAAGAGCATGTTTCAGACATGTTTCTGATATCCATTTTGGTCTATCCTGTCATTTAAATGACCTTTTGCTCTCTTCTTGTATGATATCTTTGATGTCAGTCCCACAACTCTTTGGGTCTTCGGTCATTAGTGTCTAATGCATCAAATCTGTTCTTGGGATGGTTTCTAAATTCAAATGGGATATGTTCAAGGTCATAATTTGCCTGTAGTGGATTGTTTTAATTTTCTTCATCTTCAGCCTGAACTTGCATGTGAATAATACTGATCTGTTCCACAATTGGTCCCTGACCTTATGTTGGCTGATGATGTTTGGTTTCTTCACCATCACTTCCCACAGATGTAATCAATTGGACTCCTGTGTATACCATCTGGTGAAGTCTGGTCACCTTTTATGTTGTTTAAAAACAAATTGAAGAAGAATGGTGTGGTAGTCATTGTAAAAAAAAACAAAAACCTATCTTGAAGTACAATGCTGTCTATACTTCAGTTTTCAAAGAATAAGTCATTGGTCTCACACAATTTTACCATGTGATTGCCAGCATCATTTCTATCACCAAGGTCACATTTTCCAATTAATGATCCTTCCTCTTTGTTTCCAACTTTTACATTCCAATCACAAGTAATTATAATGCATCTTGATGGCATGTTTGATCAATTTATGACTAAAGAAGATGTTAGAATTTATAAATTTTATCATCACTTTAGTGGTTGGTATATACATCTGAATAATAGTGGTATAAATTGGTCTTCCTTGTATATGTATGGATATTATCCTATCAAAGACACCATTGTGCTTCAATATCATTTTTTATTTTTTAAACCATGAATGCCATTCTTCTTCAATTTGTTGTTCCTAGCTTGTAAACCATACGATTGTCTAATCCAGAATAGCCAATGCCAGTATATTTTAGTTCTCTAATGTGTATGATAAGTGACTCTGGTAGCGTAGTGGTTATGAATCGGGCTGTGAACTGCAAGGTCAGCAGTTCGAAACTACCAGCGGTTCTGTGGGAGAAAGATGAGGCGTTCTGCTCCCGTAAAGATTTACAGCCTTGGAAACCCTGTACAGGGTTGCTATGAGTCAGAACCAACTCCACGGCACTTAACAACAGCAACAATGTCTATGATATTAATCTTTATCCATTCCATTCCATTTTGACAATTTCCAGTTTTTCTAGATTCATACCTCATATACTCTGCTTCGATTATTATTGGGTGTTTTTATTGATTTCTCCTCATTTTGAGTTGTGCCTCATTAGCAAATGAAGGTTTCGAAGACTTTGTCTTAGAAGACATATACAAGGACATACTGCAGTTGCTCCATTGTACAATATTTGAAACACTGTGGTATTCAGTAAATAATGAAATTTTTAAATGATGTAAGATTGAATAAGTCAGCTCTCTACTAGCAAACATTGTAAAGCAGACAAATTTATTCTTAAATATATACATAATTATGTGTTTTATTTTTTAGAAAAAGAATAGTTTAAATGACATAAAATAATATCAAGAAAAAGTATACACCTTTTCCAATTCTACCCCCTTGAAGAAACTAGCATTATTAACAGCTTTTACATGCTTTTTAGCTAAACAGATATTCATGTAATATATATATTGATATGTTGTTTTCAGACAGTTTCTTTTAAACATCATCAATAAACTTAATATGAGGGAGCTTCAAAAGTTTGTGGGGAAATGTAATTAAATGATCATGAAATTTTTCCATGATCTTTTTGAAGCCCCCCCCACACGTATTATTATGAATTTTTTCTCAGCATATATTAGATGTCTTTCAGATCTATACTTATATATAAAACATCATTTTATAGCATAATACTCCACTCTATGAATATACTGTATTTTTTCCATAGCTTCCCAATTGATGTACATTTGGATTTATTTGTTTTCTATTTCTTAACATGGCAATGGCAAACATTCTCATTTGTGTATCCTTGTGCACTGGCTTTAATTCGTTTGGACGAGATTCCTAGAAGTAGGTCAAAGGGTCCAAGCTTCTATATGCAGTCCATGAGCAGATAACCCCAATTTATGCTATTTATTGTAAAATGTTCAATGTTTTATTAAAATGTATCAATGCACTGATTTGTTTTATATTAACACCTAAGCCAGTAGTTTGTGGTAGAAAATAAGAGTGTGTTTTTCTCTTCAGGGGTGTTTGGTGAGCTGGACCTTCATGGAATTCCACGCTCAATATATAAAACTAAGCTCTCGGAAACCGCAGAGGCAGGTTCCAAAGTCTTATCTCTGATGGATGCTGTGGATTGGCAGGTAAAGGAAATATGTGGTCAAAAGTGCATGCACAGTGGGTCTGCTTAAAAAGATGGCATTTATTTTCTCAAGTGATTAACCCAGTGACAAGTATATATTTTGTAATCAGTAGCGTAGTGGTTACAAATCAGGCTGTGAACTGCAAGGTCCAGCAATTCAAAACTACCAACTGCTCTATGGGAGAAAGATGAGGCTTTCTGCTCCCGTAAAGATTTACAGCCTTGGAAAACAGGGTTGTTATGAGTTGGAACTGACTCCACGGCACATAACAACAACAACAATGCACTCAAAAAGCTGACTTGATATTTAAAAATTGTTGTCTCAAATGTCCTTCAGAATACATTAAAATCTTTATGCCTGTATTAGTCAGGGAAAAAAAGTATGAAAGTTTGGGGTGAAATTTTTTCTTTTTTTTATAGATTCTTAATGAACAGAAAATGAGAATGTATTTTATTGTTGTCTTAGTTACCTCTTTGCTTCTACTTTGTGTTTTTACACATTAAGAATTTGGAAAGAAAACAGCTAGTGATGCCCAGAGATATTTAAATAATGTCTTATTAAATGAGAGATTTTGGCAAACTATAAAGAGTGGAAATTCTTATCCATATTACATTCATAAACATGTTGTTGTTGTTATGTATGATCGAGTTGGTTCCAATGCATAGCAACCCTGTATAGGGTTTCCGAGGAGTGGCTGGTGAGCTTGAACCGCTGACCTTGTGGTTCAAACCAACTTTGCAGTCCAGCGCATTAACCCACAGTGTCACATGTAAAGGTCATCAATTTTACATGTTTTACGAATAGAAAATGGATGCATTCAATTTCTAGTCTCTCAGATCTCAGTAAGTTTCTTCTGATGAAGATGAACTTTGGGATTCCAGAACTAAGCCTGAGTCTGAACAAATCATTATAAGTCATTAAAATATATGGGTTTGCTCTCCTAATGTAGTTGAAAATTGGTAAATAAGAGGAGATTGTATTGAACTGTACAATAAGCGCTTGACTGCAAGATTGTTTCACCCACAAAGTCAGAGATTCAAACTCACCAGCCACTCCTTGGAAACTCTATATAGGATTGCTATGAATCAGAACCAACTTGACGGCACTTAAGAAAAACAACACAATCTATTTATAATAATTGGGGATTTTTTCTTTTGAAATTTTGGGGTTTTCTTTTAAGTACTTTAAGTATAATTTTTAACTGAGAGTAACTAAGTAAAGGATTTTAGTAGCCCTATTATTTACCCAATTAATATTTTCAAAATACCTACTGTGTATAAGAAAGGCAGACTACATGGACAATGGACACACAGACTGTATATGTATGTGGTGAAAAAGATAAAACAGCTTAGTGTGGTAGAGACTGTTCAGGCAGGAGTGGCAGGTAACATTAAATACGGAGGCTAGAGAAAGCCTCTCTCAGAGGTGACATTTGAGCAGAGAATGAATGACAAGGAGTGAACTTAATATACAAAGATTACGCCTACCTTTTGGCAACTTGCCCTTTAACTTTGCTCTGCCTTTCCCACCTTTCATAAATATCAAGTGATAATTAATTGTGTAAAGGAAATTGAAAAAAAAATTTTTTTTCAAGTTTTAAGAATATATCCTGACCGGTTTTTAATAAAAATATGGATACATGTGCTTTGATATATTTAATATTTTGAAATATATATTTTGCTGCAATTATTTTAAATGATATCATTAAAATTTAAGAAAATACAGATACAATCCAAAATGTATGCTTCTTTATATCAAACACAAGTACATTTATCTTTACAATCAAGGTATTGTAAAAATGCGGATTAATCATTTTTACAATACCTTGATTGCTAATCAGATAAAAATCAAATATAAATTATGTAATACTTATTACTAAGAACTAGAAACCTATTTATACAACTGTTCTTGAATTTGGCACTTGAATTTTTCTAAGGCGGGCGAAGAGATTGTGATAACAACCACAAGCTATGACTTCCAACAGACAGAAACCAGGAGCATTGTAAAAGTCCTGCATGACCACAAAATTCTCATTCTGAATGATACCCTTTCCTATACTCACCTGGGTAAGTGGCTGCTCTCACCTAATTAAAATATCTCCAAATGGTCACATTTCTAGTGTTCTCCTCCTTAGTTAAAAGTATTTTATAAAACATCTCATAAGTACATTTCAGAAGAGCATTACATTCAGATTTACACAGCTACCCCAGGACCACTAGTTAAAAGTATTTTATAAAACATCTCATAAGTACTTTTCAGAAGAGCATTACATTCAGATTTACACAGCTACCCCAGGACTGCTGACTTCTAGCAGCCCCAAAAGTGTGTATACGACATGCCAGGGAGCATGTGGTCCTTGCTTTTTGCTGTTCCTGTCTCATTGATGAGACTGCACTCAAAAACTTTTGGTTTTTTTCATTCGTGTCTTACACTAAACTGTGATCTTCTCAAGGGTACAGACTTGCCTCAGCTTCATCATAAATGCTCAATAAACATCGATTGAATTATTTTACCCTTGCTTTTGATTTACCAAGGTTGTCCCTTGAAGGCAAAGAACCAAGTTTTAAAATTAGAATGTTAATCAATTACTTTTAAAAGAATATATAGAATTGGATTATTGTGATTTTTCTTGGGATAATGATTTAACTAAATATGGATTAGTGAATGATTGCACAAAATGAACTAAGAGGAGTAATATATATATATATATATATTTGTTTCTAATCTATATTCAAAATTAGAAACCACAGGACTCTTTCTGAGTTTTACATAATGTAAAGAGATGTTTTGAGTTCAATAAAAACATAATTTCTTTAATTACTAGGGTGATTATTTTCCTTAGTTTTCAAAAATGGTTCTTTGAGAAGTTTTCAGTTTAACAAGCATTTTCATCACCATCCATCTTGCTTAACTTGTTCCACAAAGCAGAGCCTATCAAATCCTTTGTGTAGTTATGACTGAAGAATGTGTTGTTGTGTTAAGTACTATCGAGTAGGTTCCAACCCTGTATAAGTTTTCCAAGAAGCAGCTGGTAAGTTTGAATTGCTGACCTAGAGGTCCGGTGCTTATCCTCTTGTTAGTGCCAATGAGTCAGTTCTGAGTCATCTTATGGAACCACTTAAATAAAAGTGTGGTGGTAACCCAACCCCATGTATTAAAATCACTGGCAACAGGGGGAAGTTGGGGAGACACAAAAAGGCAGATTCATGAGTACCACCCCAGACTGACCATACTGCACTTTCTGAGGTAAGATGTGGTGCTCACTATTTTCAGCACACTTCCAGACAATCCAACACACAGTAAAATCTAAAAATCATTGACACAACACCACAACCCTAATTTGTTTCATTGGCAAATTCTTCAATTGTAACTGCATTGAAACACGCTACAGAGATATGTTGTTGTTGTTAAGTGCCGTTGAGTTGGTTTTGACCCTACAGGGTTTCCAAGGAGCAGCTGGTGAGCATGAACCACTGATCTTGAAGTTCAAATGGCTTTCTAGTCTGGCACATTAACCCACAGTGCTGTACCAAGATAGTAGAACTATAATTCTTAAGAAGAGAAGAAATAAATCAGAATCACTTGAAGACATTTTTTCCAGCTTTTTATTGTGAATTTAATGAAGGTTTACAGAGCAGATCATCAGTTTACATTCAACAAATTATATACATGGCTTCATTACATGATTTCAATCCCCTCCATGTACCAACAGTTAATAGTATTTACCTCCAGTCACTTTAACTATTGCATTCTTACCTGTATCTCCTGCTACTTTCATCTTTTCTCTGCATGTATATTGCCCTCTTGTTGTATGTTGCTTGCCTTCCTACCCATGCTAACATATGTCTACCCTCTAGTCCATGAATAATTTTCCATTTCCCCCACCCTCTGTAACCATGATATATTGTTTCTTGTATGAGCAAAAACCTTTTTTAAACTTTTTACAACATTTGTTTCATGTAATATTTGTCCTTTCGGTGATGGACTATTTGGCTGATTTTACTCAGCATAGTGAAGGATTCTGTTTTCTTTTACATTCTGCTCTTGATTCTCTTGACTGGTACATTTAATCAATTTACATTTAGTGTAATTATCAATAAATATTGATTGATTGCTATTATGTTTTTGTGAGAGATTTGTGTGTGTGTGTGTGTGTGTGTGTGTGTGGTGTAGCTGGATTCCTTGTCCACATAATTTTCTATGCTGAGTTCATTTTGTTTGTGGGTTTTCTTGTCATTTTCATTTCTGTTGGGTTAATGTTTACTAAATCCACACTCTTGTTATATTAAAATGCCTGTTCATGTCCACAGCTGAAGACAAAATTGAATATGTATGTGAAAGATTCTGTCAAATAGTCGAATGAGAGTGGATTATGTGGCAAATCTGCCATGGCTCTGCCTATGAAATAATCCACTACAGACTTAGATTTCAAAACACTTGTGCCTGGTGGATACCAAAGCAAGTCACAGAAGAGCCTAAGGAGAAACGCTTGGACATCTGCAAACAAAATTTGGACTGATACTCAAAGGAAGGTAACAGTTTATTTAAAAAATGGTGACGAGACATGGATTCATCACTATGAGCCTGAGAGTAAATGGCAGAACATGGACTAGAAGCATCTTCAATCTCTGACCTAAAAAGTTCAAGAGCCAACCATCAGCTGGAAAATTGATCCCAGTTTTCTGGGATTCTCAAGGGCCAGTACACTATTAGGGAAAAGGTTCAACAATCAACAGTGCTCATTACAGTGACATAATCAGTGAAGAGCTGAAGCCTAAACTAAGGATTCACTGCAGACGACTGCTACCAAAGGGAGTTTTTATCATGCATGACAGTGCACATCCACACACCTCAGCCCACACTGTTGACACTGAAAAAACATCAATTTAAGGTGTTAAAGCAGCCTCCCTATAGTCCTAATCACACTCAATGGGACTTTCACCTGTTTGCCCCCAAAAGTAATTCTTCGAGTATGAAGATTCACCTCTAATGAAGAAGTGAAGACAGTGGTGTGCATTCGTGGCTTTCAGCTCATCGTAAAACATTTTTTGATAAGGGAATAAGAAACTTTATTGACAGGTGGACAAAGTGCATTGAAAAGCCAGGAGATTATGTCTAAAAATTATTTGTCTTTTCTAAAAGTTGACTAAAATAAATTCTACAGCCAGAATGTGAATAATTTTTTACTTCTCTGATATTAATTTTTTTTCCAGCTTAAAGCAATCTGTTTTGTCTTGAAATCTACATGACCTTCTTACCATTTGGAAGTGCTATAGCTACACTATTTCCTATTTTTGCTTTGTAGTTAACTTGAAAATAATTTTTAACAATAGGGTCTTACCAGCTCTGTGACTTTTTCCCATTTAACATAATACTCTCATCCAAATCTCAGAAAGTAGGAATAAGGCAAGAGTATAATGTTATAAAATCTAGTCACATGTTTCTGATGATCACAAGAGCCCCCGCTGTAAGGTGTTGTGACAAACTGATAAATATTTGGCCTATATAAGGGCTGGAGCATGCATGGGTGTATGTGTGTTGGGGGGACAACTTTAAAAAATATATTTTAACAGCATTTTGATGGAAGCACATGTGTCTATCTTTTGATACCACCTATTTTTCTTTTAAGGCACTCTGGTAGCATAGTGGTTACAAATTGGGCTGCTAATCTCACGGTCAGCAGTTCGAAACTACCAGCTGTTCTTCAGGAGAAGGATGAGGCTTTCTGCTCCTGTAAAGATTTACAGCTTCAGAAACCCTGTGCAGGGTCACTATGAGTCGGAACTGACTCCACAGCACATAACAACAATATTTTTCTTTTAACCAAAAGAAAAATATTCTTTTTGAAGAATATTTTATTTGAAAAGAAAATTATTTTTTAAAGTTTATTTTTTAAATCATACATAATAGATTACTTCATTTATGATACCAAACATTTTTCCTACTTGAAATTCACCAACTTGTCTTACATTTTTAAAATAACATTTCTAAAAATGTAGTATATAATTTAAGGAGCTCTGGTAGCATAGTGGTTATGAGTTGGGCTGCTAATCTCAAGGTCAGCAGTTTGAAATTACCAGCCACTCCACAGGAGAAAGATGAGGGTTTTTTCTCCTGTAAATATTTACAGTCTTGGAAACCCTACCCGGGGTCTCTATGAGTCGAAACAGACTCTACAGCACATCACCACTACCACCAGTATATAATTTACATTATGTTTTACAAATGAAGATATAAATGTACAGATTGTATCTGATATACTACTACATACTTAAAAAGAATATAGTTGATACAAAATATGCTGTGAGGAAAGTAGAACAAAGCAAGAATGAGGCTGCAGGAAAATAAAATTACTTGTGGTTTACTAATTTCCCATATGACCTTGGGCTAATTCATCTACATCTCAACCTCATCTCCTCATCTATTAAAATTATAGTGAGCTTCTCAAATTATTGTACAACAGTGTTTCCATATATAATTTGAAGTGATTGAAAAACACCATCAAGATCTGTTAAGTAATGATTTCATAATTATTGATTATAATAATTTTGGGGGGATAAATAGATACAATAAGGAGCTCTGGTAGTGTAGTGGTTACAAATCAGGCTGCGAACCTGAAGGTCAGCAGTTCGAAACTACCAGCAGCTCCGTGGGAGAAAGATGAGGCTTTCTACTCCTGTAAAGATTTATACCCTCGGAAACCTTGTATAGGGTCGCTATGGGTCGGAACCGACTCGATGGCACTTAACAACAACAACAACAAATAGATACAATACATTTATTGTTACATTTCAGTTTCTAAATTAAAAAACAGCATACTTTCCATCTAACATCTATCTGTGTTTAAACATACAATTCTCATCAATTCATGCATTTGTATTAATAGAAAGTTCTTTATTCTATGATTTACAGAGAATCTAATAGAGATAGGGGTTTCTCAACATTGGTAATAATCTATCTAATCTTCTGTTGCAGCTGAAAAATACCTTGTCCCTGGCACAGATCAGAGCTACACACTAGCAGCTGATGTTGCGATACTGAGTAGAAACATCAAAATAGTTGGTGAAGATTACCCAGGTTGGGTCCAGGAATCTTTTGGTGCACGAGTCCTGATCAGCTCATTTACTGAAAATATGATCACATTTAGAGGTTGGTACAAATAAGTTTTTTTCTTTTCTAAATGAAATATAACTTGGTCTCTTCTATTTTCAGTCATTCTTCAATACTTCTCATTTTTTATTGGACCACATGGAACAACAGCCTGGAGAGGGATTAGGTAGCCTAGGCTCTGCTTTCCAATCAGACTCCCTAACCTTGTTGTTGTGTTGATGAGTTGGTTCTGATTCATAGTAACTCTGTCTAGAGTTTCTGCAGCTATAAATGTTTATGGGAACAGAAAGCCTCGTCTTTCTTCCACAGAATGACTGGTAGAGTCAAACCTTGCAGTTAGTAGCTCAACTCATAACCCACTCTGCTACCAGAGCTCCTTAAATATTTCAGTTGTTGTTGTTGTTGTTAAGTGCCATGGAGTCAGTTCTGACTCATAGTGACGCTATACAAGATTTCTGAAGCTGTAACTCTTTACAGGAACAGAAAGCCTCATATTTCTCCTGTGGAGTAGCTGGCACTTTTGAACTGCTGACCCAGAGGTTAGCAGCCCAATTCGTAACCACAATGCTACCAGAGCTCCTTAAGTATTTCAATAGTTGACTTTAAAAGATTAAAAAAGAAAAGCATATTGACAGTACAAAGATCAGACCTAAAAGAATGGTAACAATTGTTCCTTACCAGATGAGTGTTTACATTTCCCCAGTTTGTTGTTTTCTTTTTTCCTTCTTTCTTCTTTCATTCTTTCTTTTGCAATCTATTTGTCTAAATTATGATCTAAATAAAATCCATGTTGCAATTGATTGTGAGTTTTAAGTCTCTTTGATTAATTTATGTTTCATTGCAATTTACTTATTAAAGAAGCTGGGTCACCTATCCAATAGATTTTCAAACCATCTGGAATTTAGTGACTGCATCCCTGGAATTGATATTCCTCTCCCCGTTGTCTATCCCAAGTGTGGGCAGTTAGGAATTAAAGGATTGATCAGATTCAGGTCCAATTATTAGGCAAGACTTAATGGATAGTGATGTATTTCCCCTTAGTAGACACATAATATGGAGCCCTGGTAACTACTGAGTTATGAGTTGGGGTGTTAACACAAGGTTAGCATTGTTCAAATCTGCCAGTCACTCCACAGAAGATGAGGCTTTCTGCTCCCGTAAAGATTTACACATTCTTGGAAACCCTCTACAACAGGATGTTGTTCCCCTGCTTTACAGAATCACCAAAAATATTAACAGACTCAACAGCACACAATCACCACCACAACATACTATCTACTGTTTCTTCTTTTGTGATACAGATATTAATAATTATTGCCTGAACCCATTAAATCACTGTGATTTAAGAGACTGAAATTAAAATTAAATTCTTCCTTTCTCATTTATAATCTGGAATAAAAGAGAAATTTCCTAAATATCTGTTTGACTACCCTAAATGACAGTAATAACCTGAGATATGCAGATGATACAACCTTGCTTGCTGAAAGGGAAGAGGACTTAAAAACATTTACTGATGAAGATCAAAGAGCACAGCCTTCGGTATGGATTACATCTCAATGTTAAGAAAACAAAACTCCTCACCACTGGACCAATAAACAACATTCTTATCAATAGAGAAAAGATTGAAGTTGTCAAGGGCTTCATTCTTCTTGGATCAACTATCAACACTCATGGAAGCAGCAGTCAAGAAATCAGATGACATATTGCATTAGGCCAATCTGCTGCACAAGACCTTTTTAAAGTGTTGAAGAGCAAAGATGTCAGCTTGAGGACTAAGGTGCGCCTGACCCAAGTCATGTTATTTTCAATAACCTCATATGCATGCAAAAGCTAGGTAGTATATAAGGAAGACCATAGAAGAATTGATGCTTTTGAGTTATCGTATTGGAGGAGAATATTGAAAGTGCCATGGACTGCCAAAAGAACCAATAGATCCGTTTTGGAAGAAGTGCAGCCAGAGTGCTCCTTGGAGGTCAAGATGGCCAAACTTTGTTTCTCATACTTGGGACCTATTGTCAGGAGGGGCCAGTTGCTGGAGAAGGATATCATGTTTGGTAAGATGGAGGGTCAGAGAGAAAAAGAGAGACCCCCCAAGGAGATGATGGACTGGCCAAGTGGCAGCATCGATGGACTCAAGTGTGGCAATGGTAGTGAGGTTGGCCCAGGATCAGGCAGTGTTTCGTTCTGCTGTGCATAAGGTCACTGTGGGTTGGTACTGACTCAATGGCACCTAACAACAGCAACAAAAGGACAGTACACACAGAAAAGTCAGGGGAAATGTTTGATTTTTTCTTCTTACTGGTTTTCAAAATAATGAGTGAACTAGGAGTTTTTGTTTGCTTTGTTAGTAACATTATGAGCGCACAGATTTAAAACGGGGCTTTGAACCAGTTTATTCCAGTTCTCCTCATTGCTAGGAATTTGCATTTTCACCCCAGATCTATTTACTTAGAATCTGTATTTTAACAAAATCCCCAGGAGATTCTTACAGATTCTGTTAAAATCTTTTAAAAATATAGAACTTGTTAAAATGTAGCTTGCAATTTAGTATATACAGGGTAAAAATTAAAATTCTCAGCAGGAGACCAAACAGAAATGAACTGGTTCAAAGCTTCCATTCAAAAATATTTATGTGTTCTATTCCAGTGTGGTTATTAGTTTTGTTGATGTTCAAAATGCATGTCCTATTGTTGGCCTTGGGTATTTTTTCATGTTGATGCCAGTTATTTTGACATGACTTAGTTCTGTCAGCCTCAGTATTTTATAATATTACAATCATATATTGTAAAAATTTTTTTCTGAAACTTGGAATCAGTCTTTCCTCTAGTTAACACTGGTCCTTTTCAAGCTGGTATTTATATCCCAGATCTAGGCACCAGGACAAATCAACCATCGTTTCTCGACTTGAGCTGTTTCAGCTGGTTCTTACTTATTCTCAGTACTGTCTACTCTACCTGGCAACAGCTCTAATTCTAGGAAATCTATGTTGAGCACACACCTGCCTCACTATAACCTTTTACCTATTGGTCGTAATCTGCCATTAGAAGTTTAAATGATGATGGTGACCATGATATATGACCCCAGGCACTCTGTTAAGCATTTACTGTTAGGTACTGTCAAGTCTGTTCCAACTCATAGCCATCATATGCACAACTGAACAAAACACTACCTGGTCTGTGCCATCCTCACAAGTGTTGTTATCTTTGAGTTCATTGTTGTTGCCACTGTGCCAATCTATCTCATTGGAGATCTTCCTTTTCTTGTCCTCCTCCTTGGACTGATAACATGTCAAAACTACCAAAGACAAAGTCTCAACATCCTTGCTTCTAAGGTACATTCTGGCTATACTTCTTCCAACACACATTTGTTTATTCTACTAGCTGTTCATGGTACTTTTAATATTCTTTTGCAACACCATAATTCAAATACATTGATTCTTTTACAATCTTCCTTATTCTTTGTCCAACTTTCACATGCATATGAAGCTATTGAAAATACCATGACTTGGATTAGGTACACCTTAGTTGTCAAACTGATATCTTTTTGCTCTTGAGCACTTTAAAGAGGTCTTGTGCAGCAGTATCTGCCTAATGCAATATGTCATTTGATCTCTTGACTGCTGCTTCCATGAGTGTTGATTTTGGATCCAAACAAAATAAAGACTTTGACAACATCAATTTTTTCTTCATTTATTGGTCCAGTTGTGAGGATTTTTTTTTTTTTTTCTTTATGGTAAGGTTCAATCCGTATTGAAAACTACAGTCTTTCTTCTTGATCAGTAAGAATTTTAAGTCTTCTTTGCTTCCAGCAAGCAAGGTTGTATCATCTGCGTATTTCTTTTAACATTCATTATGTCATGTAATTCTCATAATGCTATTATATAAATATGTCTATTTTTGCTTTACTTATTTTTTTATTTTGTATTGTGATTCATGTGACATTTTCCTCCCCTTTAAAGATGAAGAAATAAATGGTCAGAATGGTAAAGTTGCTGTGATCTTGGATACTAATCCATGTGTGTCTCACTTCAAACCTCATCAAGATTCCCATGCTGACTTTTTGTTGCTCTGGACCAATACACATCTCTGCTGTGTCTCTGCCTTACTATTCTATGTTCTGAACTGTACAGCTACTTGCTGGCCCATCAATTCCCATACAAACTTTTCCATTATACAAAATAGTTCGTCTCCAACCCAGACTATTAGATGCCAATTTTTAAAGCAAGGAATATTATCTACTGCTATTTTACAGCTTTCCTCATCTACAAGATGGGGTAATAAAAGTTCATAACTCATAGGATGCATTAGGAGAATTAAACCACCCATTCATTGCCTGTTACATAGCACTTACTATAGCACTTGGCACAGAGCGCTCTCTCAGGGATGCTGTTACTTCAATTACGAATCTATGAAATTGCCTCTTGCTGCATTGATAGAATTTATTTACAAGTTGATCAGAAGATACTTTTCATTGTACAATCTGAAAGAAATGAAATAAAGTTACTGCCCTTAGAAGCTTTTCAGTATCAGAATTAAAACATTGGATCAAGTATACCTTGCATCCATCTATTCCCAATGGAGACAATATTGCCCCCAGTGTGGTGAAAATGGATTCTTGAGGCACAGAAAAATTTAGATGTTGCAATGGTTTGTGACCTTCAAAAAAGTGCCACCATATATTAAGAGATATACAGTATACTTGTGGCATTAAAATTTCATGGGAAGTAGATGTGGTTAGAAGAAAAAAAAGTTTAAAAAGGGATTTCCAGTAGGCAATGATAAAAGGGTGAGAAACACAGTCTTATCTAGATGAAGGAAACAAAGCAATTATTGATTCCATGAAAAATTTCAAAAACTGTGTGAAGATTGTTTGTTTCAAGAGGAAAAATTTCATCTTTCCCTGCCTTAGGTAAAGCAAGAATAAGTAATGTTGAGTTTTATCACAGTGGTCAAGAAGGCTACAGGGATAGCACCGATCCACGATATGCTGTAACATTTCTTAACCTTGGACAGGTTTGTACTTCATTTTTAATTGCTGCACAGATTTAAAATAGAATCTTTTTATGTATATATCTTTTTTTCGTTTAACTGTACAAAAAAATTCATATCTTAGAATTTCTAATCCTGTCATTTTAGAGACTTTCTTGGATTCATTTCCCATTAATGTTTTTATTTTTACTCATAGCAGTGGACTCCACCCATTTTATTTAAGGTCAATAAAACAAAAAACTTCAGAATTTGTTTTTTGAAGAAAATTGCATTTCAAATAAATATGCTTTTTCTTCGTTTCATTTTAAATCCAAGGTATATGGAAATTTCCCATGTAGAAAAGATCTACTGAGAAAATATCTCCTTTAATGGAAAATAAATTGAGTATTTGTCAGGGATTGTCTTCTGAAAATCATCCTAATTCAAACATTTTTCTTTAAACATGTTTCTGTTTTACTTTAAAAATATTCACTGAGTTCCTATGTTTTATAGCTTGAAGAACATGGCTCGTCTTATATCCGAGGCTGTGCTTTTCACCATGGCTTTTCCCCAGCAATTGGTGTGTTTGGGACTGATGGATTGGACATAGATGATAACATCATTTACTTTACAGTAGGGGAAGGTAATTTAATATTTTGGCCCAAATCACGTCTTTCTGAAGTAACCTCCTCTGTACACTCTGAAGTTGTGCTATACAATTGATGTTTCTGCAAGGATGGAAATATTTTCTATCTGCACTATCTAACAAAGTAATTAATAAGCCACATATAACTACTGAGCACTTAAAATATGGCTGACTTGAGAGAATGGATTTTTTTTTTCCATTTTAACTGTACTTAATTTAATTTTTTATTTAATTCTAATTTAATAGTCACATATGGCTATCACTAAGGAGCTCTGGTAGCATAGTAGTTACGAATCAGACTGCAAACCTCAAGGTCAGCAGTTCGAAACTACCAGTTGCTCTGCTGGAGAAAGATGAGGCTTTCTGCTCCCGTAAAGATTTACAGCCTCAGAAACCCTGTTCAGGGTCGCTATGGGTCGGAATTGACTCGACGGCACTTAACAACAACATGGCTATCACTAAGGCATTCTGGTGGCACTGTGGTTAAAACACTTGACTGCTAAGAGAAAGGTTGGCAGTTTGAACTCACCAGCAGGAGAAAGATGGTATAGCCTTCTTCTGTGAAACTTTACAAACTTGGAAATCCTATGTGGCAGCTGGACCCTGTTCTATAGGTCAGAGTCAACTATGAGTCAAGTCAACTAGATGGAAGTGGGTTATATCTGCCCTATTGGACAGTGTAGCCTTTGAATATGGAAGAATTATTATCAGCCTCTTATTATATGTGAGTTATATAATCAGTAATAGCTTAAAATACTGTTATTTACTTTTCACATATCAATAACAGATTATGTACCAATAAATACTATTTAATGTATCAACTTTAGGTTTGTTATCATTTCCTGAATATCATTTCATTATGAAGCATAATGAAAACTTTTTTCAGTATATAAGCATCATATATATGCTTGTTAAAATCTGAAGTGAAGCTCATGAACCCATATATTTCAAGAATATCGCAGGCAATGCTAATTCAGGTAGTATATTTAAAGAGGGAGAATTTCACTATCAAAGGTCATAAAGCTCACTTGAAAATCTAAAGGGATTATTTGTTAAGGAAATCTAGCAAAATGATTTCATGGAAAAATTACAGACATTCTTCATTACAATTTACATATGTATTTTGGGGCCCCCTCTTACTTCTCTCTGTGCCTCTCTTTCTTTCCTTCTTTTTTAACAGGTATAAGAATATGGGGGGATGCCAACAAAGTCAGAGGAAATTTGGTTTCACTTTCAGTCTGGCCAGGAACCTATAAGAACAAAAAAGATTCAAGTTCAACTTTCTGGCATGCCGCAATTGAGGTAGTGTTAACAATGCTGTAATGTACACTTCTTGCAGATTACATTTTCTGAAGAAATTGTAAATCCCATAATGTTACTGAAAATAATTTCTTTCACAGAAAAAATTGATGGAAATGAACCAGCTAAAGGAGGGGATGAACTTTCTCAAAATATAGGAGATTCACTTGTTGGTGTTCAGTGCCATGGAGTCATTTTTTGGCTCATGGAGATCCCATGTGACAAATCAGAACTGCCCTTAAGGTTTTCTTGGCTGTAATCTTTATGGAAGCAGATTGCTAGGTCTGGGTGGGTTTTGACATCTAACCTTTCTGTTACCAGCTGAGCAATTCGTTATTTGTTTCACTGGAGTTCTACTTTATTTTTATACAAATAATGTTCAGGTTAGAAGCTTTTCTGCAATCTGACAACTCCTTTCCCATTAGTTTCCTAATGCATCTTATATGCATATACACGTTATTTATGTTATATGCTGAAAACTGTGGTATTTGCTATTGGATTTTCTTTCTGCTGATGTGTTGTTTAAACCATTTTTATATCCATGCTTCTTCAACATTATCCATCACTTTAGATTTGTGATTTCAAGGAGTCTGCTGCTAGTTGGCTAAGTGTCTTGAACATTTTATTTAAACTGCATTTAGTTTCCTTCCTCATCTAAACAATTAGGATGATAGACCGTAGAATCTCTAAAATTCCTCCCTTGTCTAAAATTGGTACAATTCTCTATTTAAGGTTTTTTACAGGTATCTGATCTTACTAATTGGACCCTGCTTGGTTACCATCACTGTATGTCTTTATTTAGATGTTAAGCAAGTTATAGGCAAGAAAACAGCAATCATGGATAAATGATCTAGAAGAGAAGATAGCTTTCTCTAGTTGTTTTTTTTATTTCATATGTTTACCTATCCATAAAGAAGAAAACAAAATTAAAACATGACTTTATAAAAGTGGGGTAAGGATTGTGTTTGGGGTCTGTGCACCTGTTTATAAATTGGAATGTCTGAAATTTAGTAGTCATCTTCTTGTTGTTAAGTGCCAGTCAGTAGGTTCCAAATCATAGCAACCTTGTATAGGGTTTCTGAGGAGCGACTGGTGAATTAAAAAAGTCAGCCACTCAGCAGTACAGTGCTTATCCTACAGCACCACACCAGGACCCCAATATATACCTCTGAGGCAAAAATGTTCTCTTTTTAACTTTGAACAGATGCTAGAATGCAAAGTTGGTACTTCAAACCCACCAACTGTTCCTCAGAAACCCTATACAAGGTTGCTATGAGTTAGAACTGACTCAATGACACTTACAACAAGGACAATGAATGACTAATAAATTTTATGGTCTTTTTCTTAGTAAATCAAATTGGTAGCAGAATATAACAAAAAAAAAGAGTGATAAAATACTTATAATACTCACATTTGATCTATGGCTTAGATATGTGGAAATCTTATCTAATGATTCTGTTACTGAAAATAATCTCTTTAATGTATTTTTCTAACTAAGTCCAGGATATAGTGCCTAGTAAAGATTTTACACCAAGAACCTAATGTAATTTTAATACTTCATTTGTAAAATCTTGGAATAAAGTGAACCATGAATAAAATTTTTCCTTTTGAAAGCTTAGTTATAATTAGAGGTTTTGCTGTATATGCTGTGTATGAGCTCTCATTGTACACATAATTGTTCGTGAAATAGCCTGACCCAAAGCATTCTCTTTGTAATTGCACTAGGTAAATAGAGGAACCAATACAGTCTTACAAAAAAATGTAGTTGCTGGATTTGGAAGGATAGGATATCGCATTGATGGTGAACCTTGCTCAAGTAAGTATTTTGGAATAGAAACCCACTCATATTTGCAACCATGTACCCTTAACCAATCACATAACCCACATACATGTTATCTACCAACTCAGTGACATTGAGTTCAATTCTGACTCGTCGTAGCTCATAGGGTTTCCAAGACTGTAAATGTTTACAGAAGGAGACTGCTGCATCGTTCTCTCACAGAGCAGCGGGGGATTTGAACCATGGACTTCTTGGTTAGCCGTTATGTAGTGCTTTAACCATTGTGCAACCAATCCTTCTATTATGTTGTTATAACTAAGTGTTGTGGAGTCAGTTCTGGCTCATTGTGACCATGTATCATGTTTCTGAGGAGTGGCTGGTGAGTTTGAACCACAGGTTTTTTAATTAGCAGTCCAGT
This sequence comes from Chrysochloris asiatica, assembly GCF_000296735.1. Taxonomy (NCBI): domain Eukaryota; kingdom Metazoa; phylum Chordata; class Mammalia; order Afrosoricida; family Chrysochloridae; genus Chrysochloris; species Chrysochloris asiatica. Next base: position 11,374,961 of record NW_006408519.1, read on the forward strand.
GCTTATTCTACAGTACTACACTAGAACTCCTATTTCCTGCTCAATCCTTCCTCAGGTAGCTTGCCTTCAACTCCCCTGACTGTGTTTTAGCCAATCATGAAATTTATAGTTTTAGTTTCTGCTTCAACTGTACTTGCTTAGTATGTTTGCTTCTTTATTGTCAACAGAGAAATCATCTTCAGTCTGAACAGGGACATTTTCCCAGTCCAAACTGTCTCTGGACGTTCAATAAATCTCTCCATTTTACTTTTATAGAGTGTAAGTCTTCACTCTAGGACAAAACTTAAAAAAAAATAATCTGTGAACAGGGTTATTCATCACATCATTATCAACCCTATAAGAGTTCTGTGTAATGATGTGGAGAGATATCTAGAATATTCTTAAGTGATAAGTAGAGGGTGCACAACAGGATATATGATGCCATTTTGCATATAGTATGGAGAAGCAAGGCACTTTATGTAGGTTATCTCACTTCATCTTGGAATGATCCTACTTAGGCAGTAAGGCTTTTTACACATGAGAAAACTGAGGTTCTATAAGGTTCAACAACTTTCCCCAAGAGTGTACATACAATGGTTCAACAAATGTTTAATGAGCTCCTATATCAGCAATACATTCTAGGTTCCAAAAAATATTCTAGACAATGAATTAGCTAACAAAGTGTCTTCTCTTAAAATTTGCATCCTCCAGGAGAGGGAGATAGATAATTCACAGAAGAGGCATCAGTAAGACACCAAGTGAAAACAATTTCATTGCAATGTAGAGTGATTGAGGAGCAACTCTGAATAGGATAGTTAGGAAATGCCTTCTAAGGAGGCTGTGCTTAACTTGAAAATGGCATGACGAGGAAAAACTGGAACAAAAGGAGTGCAGGGAAAGCACTTAACTTAACCAGCAAGTGGTATTGTTTGAAGTTTAGGCTTGTTCTCTCTAATAAAGTACATGTTCACTTTGTTTGGATGCAATAAAACAATTTTTAGAAATGATTATACAATTATCTCAAAGAAGAGACAAATTAGAAAGATTAAATAGTAATTATACAAAATAAATTATAGAGCCATAGTAATATAGTTGTTTATAAATATACATGGAATCCTGGTGAGGTGCTGCGGGTTAATGCGCTGGACTACAAGTTCAGTTTGAATTGC
>NW_006408519.1:11378623-11417663 GCF_000296735.1 Chrysochloris asiatica
ACCAAGGCCATATTTTCCAGCTACTGATCCTTCCTCTTTGCTCCCAACCTTTGCATTCCAATTACCAGTAATGATCAATACATCTTGATTCCAGTTTGAGTGATTTCAGATTGAAGAAGCTGGCAGAATTCTTCTATTTCATCCTCACTGGCTTTAGTGGTTGGTGCGTAAATTTGAATAATAGTGGTATTAACTGGGCTTCCCTGTAGGAGCATGGATATTAGCCTATCAGACAGCGTTGTACCTCATGACTGATCTGGATATGTTTTTTTTGTTCCAAGGCTGTAAATCTTTATCCCACAGAAGAGCTGGTAGTTTTGAACTTCTGACCTTAAGGTTCACAGTCTGATTCCTAACCGCTATGCTACCAGAGCTCCATATATATATTAAGTCCTGGTGTGGTACTGTGGGTTAATGCACTGGGCTGCAAGGTTCATTTGAACTTAAGTTGGTGATTCAAGCTCACCAGCTGCTCCTCAGAAACCCTATACAGAGTCTCTATGAGTCGGAACTGCATATATATTATGGAGTCCTGGTGTAGTGCTGTAGGATAAGCACTGAGATCCTAATTGCAAGGTTGTGAGTTCAAACTCAAAGGCCACTCATTGGAAATCCTATACAGTAATGCTATGAGTCGGAACTAGCTTGACAGCACTTAACAACAACATATATGATATATATCAATCTATGTATATCATATATATATATATTTAAAATAATTTCATTAACTTTAACTGATACTTAAAATTACATGACGTGATCTGTGATATTAATTATGTGTTTCTATATTTCCTATAAGGCCAGTCAAGTCCCATGGTAAGGTGGTCTGACAATGAAGTACATGGAGGTTTATATGGTGTCTATATGAACCAAGATGGCTTTCCTGAGTGCTCTCTTATACAGGGATTTACCATTTGGACATGCTGGGACTTTGGAATTTATTTTCAGGTAAATGTAATCTATAACGGTGAATTTTCATTTTCTTTTATGATTGTCCTTAGTACTCTATAACCTACAAATTGTATTACAGACCACAGAGAGTGTGAACATCTACAATGTGACCCTAGTTGATAATGGAATGGCTATTTTTTCAATGATTTATATGCCAACAGCTGTATCTCACAAAATTTCCAGGAAAAAAGTTCAAATTCAGGTAAGAAATTAATACAGTCTCACTAAGGAGCAAGAACTCTGAGAGTGTAAAATAACCTCCTTGATTCTACCCTTGACTAGTCCACATCTGCTTTCCTTTGCTCTCACTTCCCTCTTCCTAAAAGCTTTTCATCCCTCTCTCTCCACTCCCCTCCCTTTACCTCGTCTTGCTCATCAGCTGCTCATCTTGCAAAGATTAGTTATATTATTTACTTCCTATATGAAACCTTTCCGGAACCCACTTATGTGGTAGTGGCACTCCTTCCATGGTTGATCCTAGAAGTGTCGAGGTGGCACAAAGGGTTTGTACTTAACTAACTAACCTAAAGTTTGGCAGTTCAAGCCACCCAGCTGTGCTATGGAAGCTGTGCCTGGTGACCTGCTTCTGTGAAGATTTCACTTAAGAAACCCTTGGAGCAATTCTACTGTGTAGCACATAGGTTACCATGAGCCAGAATGGATTCTATGGCACTGGATATGGTTTTGGATGGTTGCTGTTCTTGTTGTTGTTAAGTGCTATCACATCGGTTCCGACTCACAGCAGCCCTGCACAGAGTTTCTGAAGAGCAACTGGTGGGTTTGAACCACCAACTTAGAGTTAGCAGTCCATTGCTTATCCTACAGCATCACACTAGGATTCCATGGACATATTCCTGTCATAGAAACATAAAACATCATTATATATAACCACAAGTCTGCCATCTCATTTCCACATTGGCTGCCATTCCACTATGGGCAGAAAGCAGCTTTGTTTAGTGAATGATCTGTTTCTTGAAACTACTCATTGTTTTTGCTACTGTGGAATGTGGCATTATTTATTATTATGTTTTGTTTTAGAAATAGCTACTATTAAAAAATGTACTGTTTGATTTTTTTAATATAGAGATCGTTAATTGTTGGAAGCAGCCCTGCATTTAATTGCTCCGATGTGCTAACTAATGATGATCCTAATATTGAGTTTACTGCTGCCCACAGGAGTTCTAGACCACCATCAGGTAAACTTTTGGGAAACCTTATTTGGGCCTTCATGTGAATGTACATTCAAATTTCATTATTTTTTTCCTTCTATTAAAGGTGGGAGAAGTGGGATTTGCTGGCCCACCTTTGCTTCAGCTCATAACATGGCACCCCGGAAGCCTCATGCAGGAATGATGAGTTACAATGCCATCAGTGGCCTTTTGGACATTTCAGGCAAGTTTAAATGTAGTCTTTCGCTCAATTATGCTCCATCAAGAGTATGTAGTGTGTAAGTAAGAATGTTTCATGGTTAGTAAAAGCGAATTATTTAAATGAAGTATTATATGAACTGCTCAATAGAACAAAGAAAGAAATCAGATATCCAAGTCCATTTTAAGAATGACTCCCTGGCAAAATTCTTATACTGTCTATCCCCAGGTTACGAATGAGATTAATTCCTAACTGTATCTTTAAGAATTTGTAGGTAAATCAGACAAGCTACTTATAGTTCTTATTTAACCCTAATTTAGTGCAGGGATAGGGAACATCTGGCCTGTGAAATCATTTGGTCCGGCCCTGCCAAGGCAACTGCAGTTCCAACCATCACATTTGTTGTTGGTGTTGTTAGGTGCCGTCTAGTTGGTACCAACTCAGAGCAACCTTATACTCAACAGATGAAACAATGCTAGGCCCTATGCCCACCTCACAATCCTTGCTACTCTTGATGACTGCTGCCAATTTGCCAGTCCATCTCTTTGGGGGTCTTCCTGCTTTTCACTGACCCTCCACTTTACCAAGCATGATGTCCTTCTCAGGGACTAGTCCCTCCTGATAATATGTCTGAAGTATTGGAGACAAAGTCTCACCATCCTGGATTCTAAGAAGCACTCTGGCTGTACTTCTTCCAATACCGATTTGTTTGTTCTTCTGGCAGTCCATGGTACTTTTAATATTCTTCCCTAATATCATAACTTATTACATTAGAGGTGAGTTGGTTAAATGTTTGTCCAAATACAGCAGGCTAATTTTTAAGTTGATAATTTTGTATGTTATAAATGATGTTATAAATATCCAAATTGCCCTTGGCTGGAAAAAAGTTTCTGCACCCTGCTTTAGTGAAAGAAAATGCTCAGAGCCTTTTCAATGATACATACAATATGGGAAGGTGGTCATGATGAAGAGTTTGTTGAGAATAGAGTTGGATCAATCATTTCAAAGTGAGAGAAATTCATATAACATTAAAGGACAAGTAGAACTTTTTCCTAAGTTTGTAAATAAGGTACTGCCTATATACTGAAGTTTGACATTCAGTTTTCATTCTAAAATAGGATTAAAAAGCATTGGCATAATGATTTGTGTTGATTCATCTCTATAACATATAAATTTATAATCTTATAGAACTTGAGTTAATAGGATTTTAGAGATTTGCTGGCTTCCCCCAGGTTGTGGCAGGATTGAAATTAAAAAAAATAAAACAAGCTCTCCTGACTCGAAATCCACTACTCTTTCACTGCACCAGACTGCCTCCTGAAAAATGTAAAATTGTTACATGGAAAGTAATATAAGGAACACACAAGGTATTTTTTCCTTACTTTATCCATTAAATACCTTGTGTCATCCTCAAATTCAGTTTAGAAAATCTTACTTCCATGACAGTTTTAACCAGTAGCAGTTCAATAAATCAGACACTTATGTTTGACATATTCCCAGTAACTTTAAGTCATTGCAATTATCATTTTAATGTTATTTGTCATGATGATACCTATGGAGAACATCATTTAGCAAGCAGTATAGGTTTTAGCTGAATACATATTGCTGTTAACAAAATAATGTCTGAAATGTTATAAATAGTATATATAACCCAAAACTCAAACTCAGTAACCATCAAGTCAATTTCAACTAAAAAAAACTCTATGTAGGGTTCTCTCAGAATGGCTAGTGGATTTGAACTGCTGACCTTGCAGTTGGTTACTCAACTCACAAAGCACTATACTTCCAGGGCTTCTTATAAACAGCATACAGCAGTAAAAATATCCTTACTGGTTGTTGTTGTTGTTAAGTGCCGTCGAGTCATTTCTGACCGATAGCCGCCCTGTATAGGGTTTCTGAGAAGCAGTTAGTGAACTTGAACTGCCAACCTTGCAATTCAAACGGCTTTGCAGTCTGGTGCAACTGGTTAGAGTCCTATAAATTAAGGACTCTAAATTGAAGAAAACATAGCATTTTAAAAGATATTATATAAATGATTACTATCTTGGAGCATTTCAAGATCTATCTTGAAGTACAATGGTGTCTGTGGAAGAATAATATCCTAAGGAGCTCTGGTAGCGTAGTGGTTATGAATCGGGCTACAAATCGTAAGGTCAGCAGTTCGAAACTACCAGCTGTTCCGCAGGAGAAAGATGGGGCTTTCTACTCCCATAAAGATTTACAGCCTCGGAAACCCTGTACAGGGTCGCTATGAGTTGGAACTGACTCCATGCCACACAACAACAACAACAAACAAGGAAAATCAGTTAATACAACTATTATTCAAATGTACACACCAATAATTAAAACCAATGATGACGAAATTGAAGAATTCTGCCAACTTCTTCAGTCTGAAATAAACCAAAACATGCAACCAAGAGACACTGATCATTACTGGAAATTGGAATGCAAAAATCAGAAATAAAAACAAAGGATCTCTAGTTGGAAAATATGGCCTTGATGATAGAAATGATGCTGGCGATAGCATGAATTTTGCAAGATGAATGATTTCTTCCCACCACTCATCTGTCAGTTTGTCGTACTGTGGGGCCACCGGTATTTTTAATGGTGGACAAGTTTCAGATGAGCCTCCAGACTAAGGCAGACTAGGAAGAAGGAAAGGCAGACTATTTCTGAATGTGTAGTCACTGAAAACCTGATGAATAACAGTGGAACACTATCAGATAACACCAGAATATTTAATATTGAAACATGATTTATTAACACCAGAAAATTGTCAGATATAGTGCCAGAAGATGAATCTCTCAGGTTGGAAGGCACTCAAAATACAACTGGGGAAAAGCTGCCTCTTCAAAGTAAAGTTGACTGTGATGACAAGAATGGAGTAACACTTTCAAGACCTTCATTTGCTGATGGGGCACAACTCAAGATGAGGAGAAACAACTGCAAACATCTATTATTAAGAAAGTTGGAAATAGAAATACCATATGATCCAGCAATTCCTCTACTTGGTATATATCCACAAGAAATACAAACCATAATGCGAGTAGATATATGCACACCAATGTTCATAGCAGCACTATTTACAATAGCAAAAAGATGGAGACAGTCTAAGTGTCCATCAATGGAAGAATGGATAAAAAAAACTTTGATAGATACATATAATGGAATATTAATGCTTCCTTGAAGAATAACAAGGAAGCTGCAAGCCACTGCATAACAGGGATGAACCTTGAGGACATTATACTGAGTGAAATTAGTCAGTCACAAAAGGACAAATATTGTATAATACCATTATTGTAAAATGTAAGAAAAAATATCTGTACTAAAGTGAAAAAAAAAAATTCTTTGTTGGTTACTGGTGGGGTTGGAGTGGAAGGGTTTGGGGGGAGTGGAGATAGACAATAGTAGAACACAGGGTAGAGACAGACACATCAGAGTTCTGGTGTTGGGGAGGGCAGTACACAAGAAGTGGGAGGGGGGTGGAAGAACAAGGTATATAGGGGAACACTGAGATAGGTTTGCATGTCCTAAGTGGGACAGAGATAAATAGTGATGTATGCTCAACCTTGGAACAACAGGGCTCTGTGATACAGGGATCAAGGCATAGTTTGAAGAGGGGAAATAATACTAAGATGTTTGACTGTCTTAAGTATATTGAATTCCCTTTCCTACTATTGTAAAATTGAAACTTGAGTTGGATAGAAAGGAATGTCGGGAAAGTCGAGAAACATGATTACAGAAAGCTCATAAGCCCATCTTCAGTTTATAATTGATTGGCATACCTAAAAGGGGATCTAGAACTTGCCCAGTGAAATAGGCCTCTTGCGGAGCCTTCACAGTGTATAGGACCTTAGGTGGAATCCTGAGCCCTATCCAGAACCTTCTGAGGTGTGACATTCCAATTAGAAAGGACAAGCGGACCAGCCTGGAACAGCTGGAGTGAAAGAAGGTACATCTTCAAAGAAAGATCATCAAGAAAACCGCAAAACAAAAATGGCAATATGACTGCTACTACAAGAATAAGTAAAGTGTTCGACGGGAAGCCATCAAGGCAAGCAATCAAGTTCCTTCAGGTCAAACCCTCCTCTAAGATTGAAACTCAAAGGGAACACGTGAGCAGGCATGTAAGCTTGCTGGTGCCCATGTTGGTCTACTGGTGAGTGGAAGAGGGGGAAAGGCAACAATGAAGAAATGGGCTGAGTTCAACCACGTTACACAGACTCCCATGAACATGGAGATGAGAGAAAGAAGAAGGGCTGGTTGGTCCAAATTATGGTGAAACCAGGGGACACCTGAGCCTATGGACAAGGACATAGCCACAGAGGTCTAGATCTGAGAGTGAAGCATCCAGCAGATATGGATAGGGATGGGCAACTTAGACATTGGCTACCTAAAATGAGGGGGAGGTAAAGGCACGAAGTGACTGACTTACAAGATTTCAAGGGGGAGCTTAGTTTAATAGTGTGTGGGGAAAGGAAGAGTCCCCACTGAATAGTTTTCATCTTGTCTAGATGTTGTTGTTGTTGTTGTTAGGTGCCATTGAGTCGGTACCGACTCAGCAACCATATGCACAGCAGAACGAAACACTGCCCGATCATTAAAAGAAATTGCAGTACATTGAGTTCCATAGTGCCAGGCCAGGCAGAGCCAGATGGCACTGGACTGACTCAGTGCCTCGTGGATGGAAAAAAACAAAAACTAAACATGGGCAAAGGAGATCCTAGAAAGCCGAGAGGCAAAATGTCATCCTATGCATTTTTTGTGCAAACCTGATGGGAGGAGCAAAAGAAGAAGCACCTAGATGCTTCAGTCAACTTTTCAGAATTTTCCAAGAAGTGCTCAGAGTGGTGGAAGACCATGTCTGCTAAAGAGAAAGGAAAATGTGAAGACATGGCAAAGGCGAACACAGCCCATTATGAAAGAGAAATGAAAACGTATATCCCACCTAAAGGGGAGACATAAAAGAAGTTTAAGGATCCCAATGAACCCAAGAGGCCTCCTTCAGCCTTCTTCTTGTTTTGTTTGGAGTATCGCCCCCAAATCAAAGGCGAGCATCCTGGCCTATCCATTGGTGATGTTGCAAAGACTCTGGGAGAAATGTGGAATAATACTGCTGCTGATGACAAGCAGCCTTATGAGAAGAAGGCTGCTAAACTGAAGAAGTACAAAAAGGAAATCACTGCCTACTGGGCTAAAGAAAAGCCCGATGTAGCCAAAAAGGGAGTCGTCAAGGCTGAGAAAAGCAAGAAAAAGAAGGAAGAGATGGAAGAAGAAGAAGATGATGATGATTAATAAGTTGGTTTTAGCGCAGTTTGTTGTTGTTGTTGTTGTTGTCTATAAAGCATTTAACCCCTCTGTACACAACTCACTCCTTTTAAAGAAAAAAAAAATTGAAATGTAAGGCTGTGTAAGATTTGTTTTTAAACTGTACAGTGTCTTATTTTGTATAGTTAACACACTACCGAATGTGTCTTTGGCTAGGCCTGTCCTGGTGGGCATTTTTAAAAGCCACTAACCTTGCCTGGTACAGTATGGGGGTTGTAAATTGGCACAGAAATTTAAAGCAGGTTCTTGTTGGTGCACAGCACAAATTAGTTATATATGGGATTGAAGTTTTGTTTGTTTTTTTTTCATCTTCAGTTGTCTGATGCAGTTTACATGAAATAATGGTTCTGTTAACTGAATACCCCACTGTAATTACAAACAAAAAAAGTTGCAGCTGTTTTGTTGACATTCTGAATGCTTCTAAGTAAATACAATTAAAAAAAGAGAGAGAGATGGTGATAAGATTCTTGTGCTTCAATAACGAGTAATTGTTTTCATGACTAATTGTGACTCTTACAATTGTGAAAGTAGAAGTTTTGTAGCAAAATCAGGGAGTGGCTAATCTTACAGTCCAGAAACAAAGGACCCTAGAATCATCAAGGGAGAAGAGCACAAGCTGAATGAGAGACCTTCTCCAGTGAAGCAGCAACACCAGAGATGGGGACATGGAGAGAGGGAGCAGCTGAGGACTCTAGAATCATGGGAAGTGAGGGACCAAGAGATGGCAGCCAGGAGGTAGACTTGCAGAATGTGCCCTTTGGTGGTGTAAATTGTTATATATGCAAAAGGTCATTAAGAAGGTAAGAAAGAAGGAAAAGATAAAAATGGATGCCACAAGCGACTTTGAAACATGCTCTCCAAATGGAAGAAATGAGGAATAGGCCTGAACAAAAAATTTCAAAGGGAAATTTAAGAAGACAAAGTCAAGTATTATAATGAAATATGCAAAGAACTGGAATTAGAAATCCAAAAGACAAGAACACACTCAGCATTTCTCAAGCTGAAGAAAAAATACAAGCCTCATCTTGCAATATTGAAATGGGCAAAATATTGGATGATATAGAAGGAAGATAGAAGGAATATACAGAGTCACTGTAACAAAACGAAATGGAGGATGTTCACACATTTCAAGACATAGTATATGATCAACAGCCAATGGTACTAAAAGAATAAGTCCAAGGTACATTGAAGGCATTGACCAAGAATAAGGCTCTGGGAACTGATGGAATGCAAACTGAAATCTTTCAACAAACTGATGCAGCCCTGGAGGCATTCCTTCATCTAGTCCAAAAAATTTGGGAGACAGATACCTGGCAAACTGATTGGAAGAGATCCATATTTGTGCCCATTCCAAAGAGAGATGACCCAATGGATTTCAGATATCATTGGACAATATTATTTATATCACATGAAAGTAAAATTTTGCTAAAGGTAATTTAAAAAAATGGCTGCAACAGTACATTGACAGGGAACTTCCAGAAGTTCAAGCTGGATTTAGAAGAGGACGTAGAATGAGGGTTATCATTGCTGACATCAGATGGATCTTGGCTGAAAGCAGCAAATACCAGAAAGATGTTTACCTGTGCTTTGACTATGCAAAGGCTTTTGACTATGTTATGTGGATCATGACAAGCTATGGACAACATTGCCAATCATGAGTATTCAGGAATATTTAATTGTGCTCATGAGAAACCTGTACATAGACTAAGAGGCAGTTGTTCAAACCTAACAAGGGGACACTGAATGGTTTAAAATAAGGAAAGATGTGGTGTGTGCCAGGGTTGTATTCTTTTACAATACTCATTCAATCTGTACGCTGAGTAAATAATCCAAGAAGTTGGATTATATGAAGAATTTGTCATCAAGATTAAAGGAAGACTCATTAACAGCCTGCAATATTCATATGACCCAGTCCTACTTGCTGGAAGTGAAGAGGACTTGAAATACTTACTGATGATGATCAAAGACCACAACCTTCACCTTACTGTAAAGAAAACAAAAATCCTCACAACTTGACCAATAAATAACATCATGATAAACAGAAAAGACTTAAATTGTCAAAGACTTCAAGTGTATCTAAAATCAACACATATGGATGCAACAGTCAGTAAATCAAATGACATATTGAATTGGGCAAATCTGCTACAAAAGACCTTTTTAAAGCATTACAGAGCAAAAATATCAGTTCTAAGTCTAAGGTGCTCCTAACACAAACCATGGTATTTTCAATTGCCTTCATATGCGTGTTTTGGGAGTACAGTGGTTCTGTAGGATAAGCACTGGATTGTCAACCACAAGGTTAGCAGTTTGATTTCTGTGGGAGAAAGACAAGATGTTCATCTCCTGCTAAGACTCACAGTCTTAGAACTCAACGGCACTTAACAACAACAAAGAGAAATAGTTCCACTTGATGTCACAGAGAGCTCTGATTTATACATTGCATCTAGTCAATTTCACATTTAGTGGGGAAAGGGATCTGGCCTATTATACTCCTGTGTTAGTCATTGGTTTTCGACAGAGTTTTAAATCGAGTGTCATAGAAGAGTACCCCCAGGTTGACAACACTCTTTCGTATCCAATTTTGTATTCTGTCCTTCTTGACCCAATACCATCCCAGTTCACTCCCAGACATATTTTTCTGAATTTCATCAGTACATTTTAGCTAACTTCTACTACTCCTTTGGTGTATAATTTTTCTCTTTTGGCTTCACAATATTGAAAGAGAGCAAAAGAATGATAATGTTTTAATAATTTGCATAAAAAGTCACCCCCAAATAACAAAGCACCACATGAATAGCTCCAATTACTGTGAATTGTCAATTTGCTTATCTGGGTGGCTCTTCTGCTTGTCTCCCCTAAACTTATTCCTTAGATTGCTGTCAGTTTACAAGACAGCTTAAAGGCTGGTTAATTTAGGATAGCATCACTTCAATGTCTGGTGGTTGGTATTTGTTAATGATTGTCACTGGCCATTGGTTGGGATGATGGGGATGATTAAGGCCCGTATCTACAGAACTAGCCCAAGGTTATTCAACATGCTTGGAGTCATCTAATACCCAAGAGCACCAAATGAGAAAAAGCACTAATATGCAACAACTTTTCAGATATTTGTTGATGACAGTATTACTATTGTCCCATTGACTAAAGCAAATCATATGGCCAAACCTAGTGACAGTGTGGGAGAGGACTATTCAGTGGTGTGGCTAGAGATAGGCAAGAGTCTATGACACATAGTGATAGACTTGCTAATGTAAGTCCAGTAAGAGCTTCATGTGCAAGATAGTACCAGAGAATGTGTTTGATGAAATATGCATGAAATAAGTGATTTTACCATTTTTCTCTAGATTTGACATTTGTTGGATTTAAGAATGTTTGTTCAGGTGAGACTAATGTAATATTCATTACTAACCCTTTAAATGAGGATCTACAACATCCAATCCATGTGAAGAATATACAGTTGGTTGATACAACTGAACCATCAAAAATATTTATACACAGGCCTGATATAAGGTAAAATATATGAAAATTCTTTTTTGTTATTTTACATTTTTGTATTTCTTCTTGCCTTGTCATAAGTCTAGGAAAATTTCTAAATTAAAATAACTGATAATTTCTGTAAATTTTCTAAATTAAAATAACTGCTAATTTCTGTAAAACTTTAATCAGCATTGTGAAAATTAAGACTAGTTAACAATATATATCTGAGTGTTCTTAGTCGAGTTTAAGAAGCTGGGCCTTAATATGCCCATTTAATCACACTTTTTCCCATGCATTGCCAGCAACATTATCTTTAAATATAAAAGCTAGAGATGGGGTCACAAGTGTGTCCTACATGAAGATGCATGGAGGGGATTGTAACCATGGCAATGAAATGATGTACAATAGGATGAATGTAAACTATCACATAATTCACAATAAAACTTTTTTTAAAAAGTGTGTCCTACATTAATATCTCTTTATTAACAGTCATTAAAGGGTAAGAGACACCTCTATCAGCTCCTCCCTTTTCTTTATCCTTTTGCTACAAATTACTTTCAATTATCTTACCACATGCATCCCAATATGTGCTTGGAAATTAAATTTCACTCATTACAATCACTTGTGATTGTGAATATGCAGAAACTTACAACAGTGATTTTTCAGTGAAATATCAGGATAATTCTAGAAGCACATCATTTAGAGTCTAAGTCTTAGAAGAATATAGCCAATAACTATATTTTTGCTAAAAGGCACAGATCAGGAATTTAGATATCTGAAAATATTAGAAGAAAAAACCTTTCTATTAGAGATTTTGTACCATTTTCAGTATAGTGGGGAAGACAAGGACTAATACTATCTAATTAAATAGGTATCTCTTCAGACAAATAGTTATTTCATAAATAGTTTAACTTCATCTGATTTTGTTTCAATGACAGTCCAATACCTACTCATCTAATACTTGTTTAATTACAGTGTTTCCACCTTTTAGAATCCTTTCCACAATTTTGTTATTACTGAATCTTTCAGATTTAATATATAATTTAAATATTTAGGATATGAAGAAATATTTAATTTTCAAATCTAATGTTTTTGGATTCTGCTCTTGAGATGATTACTCCCCCAGATTATATTTATCAGGCAGTGTACCCATCCCCCAAATGCTTGAAATGTTGGCAAATTGCAACCCCTGGTTGCTCCCTTGTTAATGAAGTGCTGTATCTGTTTACATACATAGGCAAAGGTCGACATGAATATGTATTAACCTGCTATCAGTGTTGAGCCTAAGAGCTTGGGATAGGAAGGTGAAGGGACAGAGCTTATATCAAATATATTGTCTTATAGTAAGCATGCAGTACTTGTATAATTTTTTAAAACCCCCCAAAAAATAGAAAGAAGGAAATAATAATGATTTCCTGCCAAACTAGGTATTTTATATGTCCTGTAAAGCAAAGTAACCATTCTCATGATTTATAGGGTAATGTCAGTATAGTGAGAACAAAGCACAAATATGAAATCTCCAACAAAATGTGATTATCAAAATGGAATTCAAATTTTATATCCCATAGGTATAACATGTCCTTTTGAAATGTTAATGAATTCAGAATAATAGACCAAATCAACACAATGGAAAAACAGACTTCATTCCAATGATAATTATATATGCTGCTTGGTCTCCCTTTGTATATTTTCTGAAATGACAGGATTCAATCAACCTTTTTTTGGTTTGATACCCTATTATCAAATATCCACATATATTCAGATTTTTCTCTTTTACCAAGGGAAGAATATTAAATCTAATTATTCACTCATTTTGCCTTTTCTCCACAGTAAAGTGAATCCATCTGATTGTGTAGACATGGTTTGTGATGCCAAAAGGAAGTCTTTTCTGAGAGACTTGGATGGTTCCTTTCTGGGTAATACTGGTTCAGTAATTCCTCAGGCCGAATATGAATGGAATGGAAACAGCCAGCTTGGAATTGGAGATTATAGAATTCCTAAAGTGATGCTCATTTTCCCTAATGGAACTAGAATTCCAGTTACTGAGAAAGCACCTTATAAAGGTTTGCTGGATCTTATTCTGTTATTATTCCTTAATTTTATTAAACAAAGCCTATCTTTTATTTTTAATGATTGATGTACTGAAGCAATAATCTAGATTTCCTACTTACATTCTATACAAAATAATATGTGGATACTTAGGTTAAGAGATTCTTTTTTATTGCTCAAATACATATACACATATGTTTCTAGGGATTATTAGAGATGCAACCTGTAAATACATCCCACAGTGGCAGAGCTATCGGTGTTTGGGGATGGAATACACAATGATGGTTATCGAAAGCCTGGATTCTGACTCAGAAACGCGAAGACTTTCACCAGTGGCCATAGTGAGCAACGGTTACGTTGATCTTATTAATGGTAAGTATTCAGTGAAAATGAACTAGAGTTATTCAAAGCACTCACGTTTTATTAAATCCATGAAGATATCTTTTAAATTTTTTCTACATAAAACTAACAAATATCAGAACTTCCTTTGCTTTTCATTTGTAAAAAAGATCTGTGTGGGGAGATATGACTCTTTAGCAGTCTTCAATACTAGAGAGCCAGGTCAGTTACTCCAGGTTGACCATTGGACGAAGAGAGGCAGTGTAATAAGGGCATGGGGGTGGCATCTGACCTCCTCTGACTTCACAAGGGGGAAGGAGAATCAAATTCATCTGACAAATTCATAGGCTGATTCCTATGAGGTAGAGGTCAGGCATGCTTTGCTCTTCAACCTTCTTTACCAATTCTAATACCAGTTGTCTCTCCATAGCACTCTCTACTGGGTTGACTAATTCATTACAATAGCCACACAGAACTCCCAGACAACATTCCTGATTATGGGTTTTATTAGGGAAGTGAGCAGGGTACAATTCAGTATTAGAAATGCCCAGGACACAGTTCTGGTCAGGAGCACCTCTTTCCAGCCATGTCCACAGGCACATCTCTTTCTGGGCCTTGGCCCCTCAGCCACTTGGCCTCTTGGTCCCTCTCCTGTTCAGGCAAGTGTTATAAAGCTCCTTTTGTGCTGCTGATAAACACCCTAAGGACATTCCATGCTCTAAATGAGCCTTCTGTCTGAAGGTACTCAGCTTTCTCACTCTGTGGGCCAGGAAACCTGCTGCTCTGTCTTGTGCTCTTGGTGCTACTGCCTCTGCTGCTCCACTTTTCCACACAGGGATTTTGGGGTCCAAACAACATGCTCCACAACTGGCTTTTCTTTCTTGATGGTTGAGAGATCCCCTTTCAGCTTCTGAGATAGCTCATTTTAAACACAATGGGATGTCAAAACTGACCAATCCCCACATTAGAGTTTCATACACCCTATGTGCATGGTCCCACATAATTATTGTGATAGCAAAGAGATTGTCCAATTATTTCTGCATTTCGTTGAGCCACCTCTCTTTGTAATGGGCATAAATATGGATCTCTTTCAATCAGACGGCCAGATAGTTGTCTTCCAAATTTCTTGGCAGAGATGAGTGAGTGCCTCTTGTGCTGCTTCACTTTCTTGAGAGATTTCCATTTTTATTCCATCAATTCCTGGTGCCTTGTTCTTTGCCAATTCCTTCAATGCACCTTGGATTTCCTCCTTCAGTATCATTGGCTCTTGATCATATGCTACCTCTTGAAACGGTTGAACATTAACCATTTCCTTTTGGTACAGTGACTCTGTGTATTCCTTCCATCTTTTTTTGATGGTTTCTGCATCATTCAATAATTTGCCCAGAGAATCTTTCAATAATGAAAGTCGAAGCTTGAATTTTTTCTTCAGTTCCCCCAACTTGAGAAATGTGGAGTATGTTCTTCCTTTTTGATTTTCTGATTCCAGACCATTGCACATTTTGTTGTAATATTTGGCTTTATCTTCCCGAGCTGACCTTTGAAATTTTCTGTTCAGCTCTTGTACCTCCTCATTTTCTTCTATTTGCTTTAGCAACTCTAAGCTGGAGAACAAGTTTCAATGTCTCTTCTGACATCCGTTTTGACCTTTTCCTTCTTTCTTGACTTCTTAGTGACTTTGCTTTCTTCATATATGATGTTCTTTGATATCCCATGCAAGTAAAGTTTTACTAAAGGTAATACAGCAATGCCTACAAGCATACATTGACAGAGAACTTTCAGAGGTTCAAGATGGATTCAGAAGAGGCCATGGAACAAAGGATATCATTGCTGATGTCTAATGGATCTTGGCTGAAAGCAGAGAATATCAGAAAGATATTTTTGCCTGTGCTTTATTGGCTATGCAAAGGCTTTCGAATGTGTGAATCATGACAAGCTATGGACAACATTGCGAAGTATGAGTATTCCAGAACACTTAATTGTGCTCATGAGGAATCTGTATCTGGACCAAGAGGCAGTTATTTGAACAGAACATGGGAACACTGAATGGTTTAAAATTAAGAAAGGTGTTCCACAAGGTTGTATTCTTTCACCATACTTATTCAACCTGTATGCTGAGCAAATAATCCAAGAAGCTGGGTTCTATGAAGAAAACCACATCAGCATTGGAGGGAGACTCATTAACAACCTGCGGTATGCAGATGATATAACTTTGCTTGCTAAATGTGAAGAGGACTTAAAATATTTACTGATGAAGATCAAAGAGCACAGCCTTTGGTATGGATTACATCTCAATGTAAAGAAAACAAAAATCCTCACAACTGGACCAATAAACAACATTCTTATCAACAGAGAAAAGATTGAAGTTGTCAAGGACTTCATTCTTCTTGGATCAACTATCAATACTCACGGAAGCAGCAGTCAAGAAGTCAAACGATGTATTGCATTAGGCAAATCTGCTGCACAAGATCTTTTTAAAGTGTTGAAGAGAAAAGATGATGTCAGCTTGAGGACTAAGGTGTGCTTGACCCAAGCCATGATATTTTCAATAACCTCATATGCATGTGAAAGCTGGACAGTGAATAAGAAAGACCATAGAAGAATTAATGCTTTTGAGTTATGGTGTTGAAGGACAATATTGAAATTGTCATGGGCTGCCAAAAGAACCAATAGATCCGTTTTGGAAGAAGTTACAACCAGAGTGCTCCTTGGAGGCCAAGATGGCCAAACGTCATCTGTCATACTTCGGACATATTGTCAGGAGGGAGCAGTTGCTGGAGAAGGATATCATGTTTGGTAAGGTGGAGGATCAGAGAAAAAGAGGAAGACCCCATTGAGATGGATTGGCCAAGTGTCAGCATCGGTGGACTCAAGCATGTCAACAGTAGTTAGGTTGGCCCAGGATCAGGCAGTGTTTCGTTTTGCTGTGCATAAAGTTGCTATGAATAGGTACCGACTTGATGGCACCTAACAACAACAAGAAGAACCCAATTATTGGAGTCCTGGTGTTGCACTGTGGATTAATACACTAGACTGCAAAGCCCTTTGAACTGCAAGGCCATTGGTTCAAATTCATCAGCTGGTCCTCAGAAACCCTATAAAGGGTTGTTATGGGTCGGAATCGACTTGACGGCACTTAACAACAACAACCCAATTATTGGGTGGGAGTTACCAAAACTATGGCTAGAAGAGCTATACCAAGTAATTCACTGTACCACAGGAAAAAGAGGGAGACTTATTCTTGATGTAATCTTCATACCTATAATGATAATATCATAAATGTTTTTAAGAAATCTCTAAAAAGACAATTTGCTTCATTTAAATTCAAAAACTATTAATGTGATATGTGGATTATATGAGAAAGTGTTTTTCTAACCTATTAATTTTCATGAATCATCTAAAGACATCTTGAAAACAATGTGCTTTTCTCATCTCTGATTCCTTTGACTGTCAAGAACAGCTGAGTCTAGGTTTCTTCAATTCTAGCTCCAGATGCAGAGGAAAGGTAATGGTCTCCATAAGAGATCCATATCAATTTAGGAGACCAAAACTTTTTAGTGAGTAAAAGGTACTGAAAACATAGGCCAGGGACTCATTGTATATCCTTGAAATTATAGTAGGGTTTAAAGATTAATCCTTATGCTGAATTGGGGTTTCTAGTGTGCTGAAAGGACTCCTGTGTGATGCTGTAGGATAAGCACTGGATTGCAAACCACAAGGTCAGTGGTTCAAACCCACCAGCTGCTCCTTGGAAACTCTGTATAGGTTTACTATGAGTCAGAATCAACTTGATGGCACTTAACAACAACAACATGTGCAGAAAGGCCACAGACCATGATCAGATAGATTCATGTGCTTTGGTATTATCATGTTGTTGTTAAGTGCCATAAAGTCGATTCTGACTCATAGTTACACCTATATAATGGGTTTCTGAGGCTGCAAATCTTTACAGAAGCAGAAAGCCTCATCTTTGGCCAGCAGCCCAGTATGTACTAAAACATTTTAGAGTTTAACAAAATAAACAATACCCAACAAAAGTATAGATTTTTACAAATTTTTTAACAGGCTGTTGTTGTTGTTGTTAAGTGCCATTGAGCCAGTTCCCACTCATAGAGACCCTGTGTAGGGTTTCTGAGGAGTAACTGGTAGGTTTGAACCGCTGACCTTGTGATTAGTAGTCCAGTGTTTATCATACAGCACTGGACCAGAATTCCTGTTAAAGACAATCGAGTGAATGATTGGAAATCATAGGGTTTGATGGATTTAAAGATCTCTCCACATCTCTCACCCCATCACACAATATGCTTGATTCCTGTGACCTGACATCAACCAATTTAAAATTTTCAGATCTTTCTAAGCAGAGAGATTATAGGAAGAATCTTAGAGCAGTCAGTGAATAAGAGAGCTGATTTCAAATTGTTCTGGTATTTATTATGGAGAAAGACTTCATTGTACTTAATTTTACATTTCCTTCTCTGTCAATCAATACAAGTTTTCCAACTTCAAAGTGACATAAAGTTTGTCTTTCAAATGAGTTTAATTTTTAAAATATGACTGGCTACTTCAAGAAAACTCTTAAGTAAGTGATAGTAGCATGGTAAACATCATGGGGGTGTTAGAAGAATCACTGAAGCTTGGCATGTACTGTACCAGATGGTGGTTAAAAATCCCCAAGATAAAAAGTTATTAAATACCATTAATGTTTCAGTTTAAATCTCAATACTCAATTTTATTTCTTTTGAAAATATGACTTTTGTCACTAAAATTTCATTTTATACAAATTTCATTTTTTATGTTTGTTTTCAAAACCCACAAAGAAGGTCTATTTTTAAAGTCCAATTTGTATTATGCATGCTAAGGCAAAGGTTATGCTTTACTTGGGCTTTAGAAGTATATATTGATTTAAAATTCAATTGACGTATCAGTCATAAATACTGATAATATTTCCAAGTAAGTCAGGAAACTCAGCAAAGATAATGAATAGATACATCAATAAAATTCACCATTCTATATTCTATTCAATGTTTCATATATGTATAATCCAAACCACTTTAAAAATGAAGTGAAAGAGAAAAATATTCTATGAAAGTCATATCAGATCTGTTTTGGAAATATCTGTATTTAAATAGAAATGTTCACTATCTCCTGATTTTCTAGAGGGCTTAATAGAGTGTTATTTTCAGGATACTTCATTTTGTTAATGATGCTGACCTTCAAATATAAGTTATTGGGATCACTATGTATATACTACATACAATAGAAATCTTTAGGAAAAATTTATTTAATGAGGATGATTATAGAGAATCACACTTAGATGTTTGTTGAATATATAATTTAATGAACAAATGACATAGCAAAAGAAAGAACCAATGGATCAATGGTTTAAAAATACAAATGTTCATGATTTCCATGAAGAAGTCCCATTTTGGACATATTAATTTTGAACTTGCAAGTTTAGGGTGAAACAGAAGAAAATTAAAACAACTCCATGAGAGCCAAAATATGACCTTGAATATATCCCAGCTGAATTTAGAGACCATCTCAAGAACCAATTTGATGCATTAGACACTAATGGCTGAAGACAAGAAAGATTATAGGATAACATTAAGAACATAATACAGGAAGAAAGTAAAAGATCATTAAGAAGACAAGACAGAAAAAAAAAAAAAAAAGACCAAAATGAGTGTCAGAAGAGTCTCTGAATCTTGTTTTTTAATGTAGAGATGGTAAAGTGAATAAAAGAAATGAGGAAGTAAAAGAGCTAAACAGAAAATTTCCAAGGGTATCCTGAGAAGATAAAGTCAAGTATTAAAATGAAATGTACAAAGACCTGGAGTTAGAAAACCAAAAGGGAAGAACACACTCAACATTTCTCAAACTGTAAGAACTAAAGAAAAACTTCAAGGCTTGACTTGCCATATTGAAGGACACCACGTGCAAAATATTGAATGATGAAGAAAGTATCAAAAGAAGATGGAAGAAATACATAGTCACTGTACCAAAAAGAAATGGTCAATGTTCAACCATTTCAAAAGTTAACATATGATCAAGAACTGATGGTACTAAAGAAAGAAGTCTAAGGTGCACTGAGACATTGGTGAAAAATAAGACTCCAGGATTGCTGGAATAAAAATTTAAATCTTTCAACACACTGATGCAGCGATGGAGGCACTCATTCATTTTTGCCAGAAAATTTGGAAGACCACTACCTGATCAGCTGATTGATTGGATGACATCCTTATTTCTGTCCATTCCAAAGACAGGTGACCCAATGGAATGCAGAAATCATCAAATAATATCATAAATACCACATGCAAGTAATATTCTGCTGAAGATAATTCAAAAACTGCTACAACAGTGCATTAACAGGGAACTGCAGGAAGTTCAAACTGGATTCAGAAGACGACTTGGAACTAATGATATCATCGCTAACGTCAGATGGGGATGTTGGAGGAAAGCAGAGAATAGCAGCTAGATGTTTACTTTGTTGACTGTGCAAAGGCCTTCAAATATGTGGATCATGACAAACTATGGATAACATGATGAAGATTGGGAATTCCAAAACACTTAATTGTGTTCATGAGGAACCTGTATCTAGACTAGAGGCAATCATCCAAACAGAACAAGGGGACAGACACTGAGTGGTTTAAAATCAGGAAAGGTATGCAACAGGGTTGTATCCTTTCAGCACACTTATTCAGTCTGTATGCTGAGCAAATAATCCAAGAAGCTAAATTATATGAAGAAAAATGTGGCATCAGGATTGGAGAAAGCCTCAATAACACCCTGCAGGTAATGCTTTCTTGCTTGTTGGAAGCTAAGAGGACTTGAAATACTGATGAAGATCGAAGCCTTAATTATGTGTTGCACTTTAGTGGAAAGAAAACAAAAAATCCTCACAAATGAACCAATGAAAAATGATGTTTTAAAATCTTTTGGAGAAAAGGTTTAAATTGAGTAAGATTTCATTTTGCTTGGATCCACAATTAACACTCATAGAAGCAGAAGACATGAAATCAAACAATACATTGCATTAGGCAAATCTGCTGCAAAACAACACTCTAAAGTGTTAATGAGCAAAGATATCAGTTTGAAGATTAAGGTGTGTTTTGCCTAATCCATGGTATTTTCAGTTGCCTCACTGGACTGTGAACCACAAGGTCTGTGGTTCAAGTCCACCAGGTGTTCTTCTGGAGAAAGATGGAGCTATCTGCTCCTGCAAATTTTAAAGCCTCAGAAACTTTATTCGGGGCTGCTATGAATCAAAAGTGCTACATGGCACTTAACAACAAGATATGCATGTGAAAGTTGGACAGTGAATAGGGACAAATGAAGAAGCATCAATGTATTTGAATTATGATGTTGGAGAAGAATATTAAAATACCATGGGCTGCCAAAAGAACAAGTAAATCTTCGCTGGAAAAAGTACAACCAGAATGCTCCTCAGAAGCCAGTATGACAAGACTTTGTCTCTCATACTTTAAACATGTTATCAGCAGGGGCCCATCGCTGGAGAAGAGTATCATGCTTGGTAAAGTGGAGGGTCAGCGAAATAGAGGAAGACCTCCCCCCGCCCCCATCAAGAGGAATTGATACGGTGGCAGCACCAAAGATGATGCCGGACTCAGCAGTGGTTTGCTCTGTTATGCATGGGGTCACTATGGGTCAGAACTGACTCAACAGCACCTAACAATGACAACAGTAATCCTGTAACAGTGCATTTCTCAGAAAAGAGCCTAGAAAGTTGATCCCCCTGCCCAGTTCACAGTTGATAGATAGGAGAAAATATCAACCATTTTTGTTTTTGTTTTCCTCACCTTAGGTTTTGGGCTTAAATAGCAGCATGGGAAAAAATTATTATTAAAGTAGATATACATATATACTTACTAGCTCCCTCAGTGACCTTCATTATAAATCCTCATTAGTGCATAATTTGAATCTCTTACATTGGGCTGTGAAACTAAAGGTAACAGGGAGGAGTTACTTCCCTGCATTTCTTTGTACGCCAGTGTTTGAGAAATAGCTTGGGTGTGGATTGACAAATAATGAGTGTAAATGCTGACCTTGACTAGTGTAACTTATTTTTCATACTATTACCCTTGAAATGTTGCACCGATAATATTCACAATACAGGAGTATGAAATTTGATTCTGTGTGAATTTATTAGGGCCACAAGATCATGGCTGGTGTGCCGGATATACGTGCCAGAGAAGACTGTCCCTGTTTCATAGCGTTGTAGCGTTGAACAAATCTTACGAAGTTTATTTCACTGGCACCAGTCCTCAGAATCTTCGACTGATGTTACTTAATGTTGACCATCAGAAGGTAAGGCAAGATAGAAATAATTTCTAAGAGTTACTGGTGTTGATTGTTTACATAAAATTCACTTTGCTAAGGAGTGTACTGTGCCCCTGTCCTCTAGAATACTGTCAACATAAGAGTTCATTTCCAAGGACCATCATTCCAAGGATACTAGTGAAAACTCTGACTGGTGCAGGTTCTATGAACCTGAACACATTTATGAGTACCAAACCTTTCTCACATACGGTTGATTTTGCTGCTCCATATATGAGGCCGAACTGTGAGACCTATGATTTACTTAATTAGCACCCATACCCAAATTTTGACATAGTGTTCATCCAAAACTTTTGTTGTTGTTGTTAAGTGCTTTCAAGTAGGTTCCAAATCATCGTGACCCTGTATAGGGCTTCCAAGTTGGTGGATTTGAACCGTCCAACTTGAGGTTAGCAATCCAGTGCTTCTCCTACAGACCACACTAGGACTCCATCCAGAACTAGTCAATTGGAATTATATATTGATTCTACAATGTTACTATTATTTAGAAATGTCAGAAATATAGCTTTAGAGTTTATTTCAGAGATTATAGCACAGTATTACAATATCTTCAATAATGTTACAATCTTGGCTATAAAGTGAGCTCAGCTGTATCCATTAAATTTATATACACTATCACAGTGGGAAGGAGCTCTGGTAGCATAGTGGTTATGAATCGGGCTACGAACCTTAAGGTCAGCAGTTTGAAACTACCAGCTGCGCTGTGGGAGAAAGATGAGGCTTTCTGCTCCCATAAAGATTTATAGCCTCGGAAACCCTGTACAGGGTCGCTATGGGTTGGAACCGACTCGACGGCACTTAACAACAACAACAATCACAGTGGGGCTACATCTGTACAAAGAGACAGTGGAAAAGCTCCATATTATGAGCCAAAACAAGAACAGGGACAGACTGTGAAACAGACCATCAATTGCACATATGCAAGTTTGGGTTGAAACTGAGGAAAATTAAAACAAGTCTATGAGAGTCAAAATATGACTTTAAATATGTCCCACCTGAATTTAGAGAACATCTCAAGAACAGGTTTGATGTATTACACACTAAAGACTGAAGACGAGAAGAACTATGGGATGAAATTAAGAACGTCCTGCATGAAGAAAACAAAAGGTCATTAAAAGAAGGCAAAAAAAAAAAAGACTGAAGTGGATGTCATAAGAGATATTGAAACTTATTCTCCTGTGTTGTGGCTATTGTTATTAAGTGCCATTGAGTTGGTCCTAACTCACAGCAACCCTGCATAGAGTTTCCAAGGAACGGCTGGTGGGTTTGAACTGCCAACCTAGTGGTTGGTTACCAGTCCACTACATAATCTACAGCACCACATCAGGACTATGCTCTCCAGAGTACAGATGCTGAAGCAAATGAAAGAAATGAGGAAGTAAAGAGCTGAACAGAAAATTTCAAATGGCAGCTTGAGAAGACAAAATCAAGTATCATAATGAAATGTGCAAAGATCTGGAGTTTAAAAACCAAAAGGAAAGAACATGCTCAACATTTCTCAAGCTGAAAGAACTGAAGAAAAAAATTCAAGCCTTGATTTGCAATATTGAATGATTCTATGGACCAAATAGTGAATGATACAGAAATCATCAAAAGAAGATGGAAGGTATACATAGAGTCAGTGTACCAAAAAGTAATATTTGATATTCCACATTTTCAAGAGGAGGCATATGGTCAAGCACCAGTGACACTGAAGGAAGAAGTCTAAGCTGCACTCAAGGCATTGGGAAAAAAGAGAGACTCCAGGAATTGACAGAATACAAATGAACATCTTTCAACAAACTGGTACAGCAATGTAGGCACTCACTCACTCATCTTCCAAGAAATTTGGAAGACAGCTTCCTGACCAACTGATTTAAAAAGATCCATATTTGTGTCCATTCCAAGAAGAGGTGAGTCAATGGAATGTGGAAATCATCAAACAGTATCATTAATATCACATGCAAGTAAAATTCTGCTAAAGATAATTCAAAAACAGCTGCAACCGTACATTGATAGCAAACAGCCATAAATACAAGCCAGATTCAGAAGAGGACTTAAAACTAGGGATATCATTGTTGATGTCAGATGGATCTTGGATAAAAGCAGAGAATATTAGCAAGATGGCTACTTGTGCTTTATTGACTATGCAGAGGCTTTCAACTGTGTGGATCATAACAAGCTTTGGGTAGCATTCTAGACTACTTAACAGTGCTTATGAGGAATCTACACATAGATGAAGAGGCAGTCATCTGAACAAAGCAAAAGGGATACTGAATGGTTTAAATCAGGAAACGTGCACCAGGGCTGTATGCTTTCACCATACTTATTCAGTCTGTATGATGAGAAGGTAATTGGATAAACCCGATTATATGAAGAAGAATGTGGCATCAGGATAGCAGAAAGATTCATTAACAACCTGCAATATGCAGATGATACAACCTTGCTTGTTGGAAGTGAAGAAGATTTAAAATATTTGCTGATGAAGATCAAATACTACAGCCTTCAGTATGGATTGAACTTCAGTGTAAAGAAAACAGAAATCTTCACAATTGGACCAACAAATGACATCATTATAAATGGAGAAAAGATTGGAGTTGTCAAAGACTTCATTTTGTTTGGATCCAAACTCAATACTCATGAAAGTATCAGTTAAGAAATAAAACAAAAAAATGTATTCACTAGGCAAATTTCCTGTATGTTGTTGTTGTTAAGTGCTGTCGAGTTGGTTCCGACCCATAGTGACCCTGTGTAGGGTTTCCTAGGAGCAGCTGGTTAACTTGAACCGCCGACCTTACAGTTCAAACGGCTTTGCAGTATGGCGCATTAACCCACAGCACCACACCAGGACGCCATATTTCCTGTATAAACCTCTTTAAAGTGTTCAAGACCAAAGACAGCAGTTTGAGGACTAAAGTGTGCTTGACCCAAGCCATGTTATATACATCTGAAAGTTGGTCAGTGAATAAGGAAGGCCATAGAAGAATTGAAGCATTTGAGTTATGGTGTTTCAGAAGAATTTTGAAAGTATCATGGACAGAAGAACAAACAAATCTGTACTAGAAGAAATACAACCAGAATATTCCTTAGAAGCCAAGATGGTGAGACTTCATCTCTCATACTTCAGACATGTTACCAGGAGGGACCAATCCCTGGAAAAGGAAACCATATTTGATAGAAGTGGAGCCTCAGCAAAAAAGATGAACACCTCCAACGAGATGTAGTTGGGCTCAAGGGTAACAACAATTGTGAAGCTGGCACAGGGCAGTGTTGTGCATAGAGTAACTATGAGTTGGAACCTACTCAAGGGTATGTGACAGTGGGAAAGAGTAAGAGGTTTAGTAGAATTTTTATGAAGGGGCTTCAAATTATTTGTGGAAAATGAAATTAAAAGATAATGGAATTTTTCCATGAATCTTTAAAGCCCCCCTTGTATAATTTAGATATTATTTTCTATGAGTGTGACACTTCACAGTTCCAGGCTGTCCGGAATGTGAAGAAAGGATGATGGTAAGATTAAGCAGAGACGTGTAAAGAAAGGAGATGCCTGCTTTTCAAATGATAGCAAGCCCTTTATTTCTGTTGCTTGGGACCACTCTTCACTACTCTCTTCATCCTGAATTCACCGAATCCATCTGTAGGTCCTTTTGACTCTCTCTTCGTTATATCCAAGGAGCTCTGGTGGCGCTGTGGGATAGACATCGAGCTGCTAACCTCAAGATCAAAAGTTCAAAACCACCAACCACTCCATGAGAGAAAAATGAGACTGTCTGATCCCATGAAGAATTACTGTCTCCAGAGCCCTATATGGGTGACCTATATAGGGTCACTATGAGTCAGAATGGATTCAATTGCAGTGGGCTGGTGGGTCAATATATCCAGACGCTGACCACTTTTCACCACCTCCACTGCAGTCTGAGCCAAATCATCTTTTATCTGGAGAAAAGCAATTGCTTCCCATCTCATGTTCATGGTTCTACTTGTTCCCCTCTATATTTGATTCAGAGTCTGGTGTGGTGCTGTAGGATCAGCATTGGACTGCTAACCACAGGGTTGGTGGTTCAAACCCAACAGCTGCTCCTCTGAAACCGTCTACAGGGTCACTGTGAGTCAGAACTGACTCTATGGCATTTAACAACAATAACAAGGACAATCGTCAATTCTCTCTGCAGTAGCCAGAGAAATACTTTCAAAACATAAGTTAGATCAAGTCATTCCTCTGCCCTGAACCCTGCTATAGTCTCCGCTGTATCTTTGTACAAGAATCAGTCCTGAGGGAATCTCTCTAATCCCTACCTCTCTTTTTCCTTTTTTTCCTCCAGCCTCTCTCCTTTATTTCTTCCTTTTTTCATTCTGAAAGAATTATCTCCTTTCCATTCCTTAGCACACCAGGCAAGCGATTGTGAATGCCTGGAATATTCTGTCCTAGGTGGCTAACTCACACACTTACTACAGGTGTTTGCTCAAATTCCAATTTCTCAACATGCCTACCCTCACCTCTTCCCAGATGCTAGCCTAGTTCATTCATTGCATGGGTGGTTCAGTGGTAGAATTCTCGCCTGCCACGCGGGAGGCTCGGCTAGCTCAGTCAGTAGAGCATGAGACTCTTAATCTCAGGGTCATGGGTTCGTGCTCCATGTTGGGTGCCAGATATGGGGGAGGGGGGGGTCTGAGTCTGACTCAGACCACTGTGTGGGTTGCTCGAAGGAGAGGGCTAGGATTAAAATCAGGCAAGGGCCAACAGGCTGATGGCCAGTGACATAGTTTATTGTAGCAACGTGGTTTATATAGGACTTTTAGCATTAGGTCATTGTTATTCTGCCTAGTTACAAAGTTTTCTATAGTAACAAGGATATGATTACCAACTAGGATACCAACCAGGATGTGATTACATAAGTATAAGTATTGCTATAGCAACACTGAATCACTCGGTTTTGGTACAATTGAAGTTCCCTTTTCCCAGGATTGTCCTAGTTACAATTACCAATAAGTTTCGATCACTGACATCACCTTAACCAGGTGAAACTTGTCTTCAGGCCAATTATAAGAGCCTGAGGGCTGTCTCAGCTTTCACCACTAGATGGCACTAGTGCTGGCCTCCAACATTTTTGCTCTAACTTTTCTTTTTTACATAATATTTGGTGGTGTAAGTGGTCTAAATTTTATGGCGTCAGTTCTGACTCATAGTGACACTGTATAGGGTTTCCAAGGAGCATCTGGTGGGTTTGAACCACCAACACTGTGGTTGGCAGTCCAGTGCTGATCGTACAATACCACACCAGAACTCCACACCATCTAATATGCTTCATATTTTACATTTTATCATTTCTATCATTTAATATCTCCCTTCCCACTCTGGATTGTAAGTAAAGCTCAAAGAGATCAGGGATTTTTGCCCCAGATTGGAATCCTAGTCCAAGATTGGCATCCAAGTTTTGGTTTTTAAAAAATTGAATGAAAGGTAATATTTGAAAATTAAAAAATAAGAATGGTGATTACAAACTAATATGACTGTTACTATTCTGAGCCTCTGAAGACAGTATCAAAATAGGATTCCATAATTGCTATCAGGACTAACTGTGAGATTTGCAAATGTAAAGGCAGATAATTTGTAACAAAATGAGAGGAGTGGTTGATTTTGCAGTCCAGGAGTGAAGGACCCTGGGACCATCAAAGGAGACGAGCAGAGTGCGGAACCCTACCCAGAGATGCAGTGACGCCAGAGATGGAGGCAGAGGCCATGATGTGGAGAGATGGAGGGGCTGGGGACTCTGGGCTCAGGGAGGGAAAGGGGCTGTGTGCTGACAGCCAGGGGTAGGGGGGTGGGGGGGCAGACTTGCAGGGTGTACCCTTTGGTTATTTGATGATGCATGGAGGGGATTATAATCATTACAATGAAACAAAATACAAGAGGATGAATGTAAAGCTGATGTTCTCCCATAAGCTATCACTCAATTCACAATAAAAACTTAAAAAAAAAAAAAAAAGAGGATTCCAAAACTATGTTTAGCTTACTGGGCCTCCCCGTCTTTACAAGTCTCCTTACTTTGCAGCTCTCATGACATGAAGTAAAGGGAAAAATCAACATGAAGAATCAAATCAACAAAATAGACTCAAACAGGATAGATATTTTGATGAACTTTTATTAGGTTTACTAGCACAGTTTTCTCAAAGATCAGCATTTTTTTCAACATAGGTAAAGCACTGTCCCTAATTTTGTGTGGAATACATTGTACAAAGCACTGTTGTTGTTGTTGTTACATGCAGTCGAGTTGGTTCCGACCCATAGCGACCCTGTATAGGGTTTTCGAGGAGCGGCTGGTGAGCTTGAACCGCTGACCTTGCAGTTCAAATGACTTTGCAGTCTGGCACTTTAACCCACAGCACCACACCAGGACTCCATACAAAGCACTAGTAAGCCTATTTATACTCCTGCCCCTGACTTTCAAAGACTATTTATACTTTGCTAAGGATAATATTCTTTAATTTAGATATACTCCTTTAACTATTTATAGCTTACATTTTTCTGTTGGACAGTATGAATTAAGGATTACCTTGTAATGTCTATGTGAATGGTTAAATATAAGCTCATTATTAAATTTTAGTTCAATATTTATCCTAAATCCATAAAAGTTACTTTTACTATTTTAAAAGGGTATGATCTCAAAGGATACTTTTTAAGTACTAAATTCTCAATACTCTGTTTCAGTGCTGATTTAAGATGCAAAAATGTTTATTTTTAACAGGCTGTTCGAGTGGGAATTTTTTTTTCTACACGTCAGCGTTTGGATGTCTATGTGAACAATTCATTGGTCTGTCCCAAAAACACAGTATGGAACTCCCAACAGAAACTATGTGAACCTAATAGACACCTATATACAGGTATTTTCCTAGAAAAATACAGTCCACATGATACATGTTCTCAGTTACCAACAAAATTATCTGAAATGTTTCTGTGCTAAAATTTTAGTTCCTTTGGCTATAGGGTACCACTGAGTCAGAACTGACTATGTGGCACTAAACAACATCTACTAAAGAATGGCTTTTTAGCCATTTATTATACATATATATGTGTGTGTGTGTGTGTGTGTGTGTACATATTTATTTATAGGGTCACTAAGAGTTAGAATGGACTAAATGGCGATGCTCATTTATATCACGTGGCTCCTGATGGAACTTTTATCTATCTGCACACTTGTAGATGAAAGTTTCTGTGTATGTTGGACTTTTCTTCACCCCCGGGGAAATTTTTTTACATGATACTTAACATGGATTCAGTTATTCCCATGTACACGAAAGGTATTTGCTTAGCATGTCGACCCTATTTCAGCTTCATTTTTGTTTCATAGGGGTCAGAGTCTAAATAAATTAGAAGTCACCAGAGGCATTGCCAAGAAGGATAGTGTCAACTCGACATCTTTAAGCAGCTAAAATTAACTTTTTATTTAAATGAAATATTTGAAAGAAGCTAAACTCGCTCATTTATCAGTATTTGTAAAACCAGGGGCTAGCACTGTTCATGTTAAGACTTTTAATTAAATTAACTAGGGTCATACATGACATTCCCACATGTGCTGCTTATTATAATTCTTACACATACCCCATAATTTTGGCTAAACATTTCATAAATGTGTACAGTCGATCATAATATAAGCTGGACATGTCAATATGAATGAGTGACCCATGTTATTTACTACTTTGGGTGCAAGTCCTGTTTCTACTAATAATGTGAATAGCTTATGTTTCCAGAGATACTATTATATGCCAGCCATTATTCTGGAGTCCTGGTGTGGCACTGTAGATAAATGCACTGGACTGTGAAGTCAGTTTGAACCTCATGGTTGGTGGTTCAAGGTCACCAGCAGCTCCTTGGAAACCCATACAGGGTCACTATGGGTTGGAACCCAACTTGATGGCACTTAACAACAACAACAACAACAAAGGCATTATTCTGAGAACTTTTCATACAATAATTCATTATATCCTAATAAAAGTCCTATGAGGTAGTGGTGGTGACTATATGCCGTGGAGTTATTTCCAACTCATAACGACTCTGTATATGGTTTCTGAGGCTATAAATCTTTACAGGAGCAGAAAGTCTCATCTTTCTCCCGCAGAACATCTGGTAGTTTCAAACTGCTAACCATGAGATTAGCAGCCTGACTCATAACCACTATGCTACCAGAGCTCCTTATCCTATGTTGTTGTTGTTATGTGCCATGGAGTCGGTTCCGACTCAGCAACCTTGTACAGGTTTGCCAAAGCTGTAGATCTTTACAGGAGCAGAAATCCTCATCTTCCTCCTACGAAATAGCTGCTAGTTTTGAACTGCTGACCTTGTGGTTCACAGCCCGATTCGTAACCACTTCGCTACCAGAGAGATAGACACAAACAGTGAACTGAGGCACAAAGGTTATTTGTTGAGGTCACAAATCTGGTAAGGGCAGAACAAGGGAGTCTACCTCAGAACCCAGGCTCTTAGTCATTATACAACATTGCCTCCTTATGAGCTAAGAGTCAGCCAGGGCTGTCACTTCTTAAATTGGAAATTTCATAAACTTGATTTTAAAAACCAATACTTTGGTACCAAATACTATATAACGCAAACTCAGGGAATTAGAAACCATCTCAATGGGCAAAATTTAATATAGAAAGGCTAGAAAAGCAAAACGGGGATAATAGCTAAACAAAGATTCTACCCTACCCTTGGGGTTGAAGGAACAAAAAGTGAAGAAGTTGGACACACACACATACACACACACATACACACACACATGAAGGGCTTCAAAAGGTTCATGGAAAACTTCCATTATCTTGTAATTCCATTTCTTCATAAAACTTTTGTAGTTTCTCATACATATGTAAGTTCAGTCTATACTTTGTTGCATGTAAAACTAGAAACCATCTTTTGACTTCAGTTTATTAAGTGGAAATTTTGAGAACTTAAAAAATTTTAAACTTGAAAAGCTCTCCTTACCCTATTTGTGCTGCAACACAGAGTAATTAAGGCCATGAGATTTGGGGTCAGACAAATTTAGTTTCAAACCCCAACCCCATCCTCTTACAAGTTGTATGATCTTAAAGTTAACCTGATGAAAGGTCATTTTCCTAAAAGAAATTGTTGTTGTTGTTGTTAAGTGCTGTCGAGTCAGTTCTGACCCATAGCAACCCTGAATAGGGTTTCCAAGGAGTGACTGGTGGGTTTAAACTGCCAACCTTGTGGCACAAACTGACCTTACATACAGTCCAGCGCATTATCTTGCAGCACCACGTAATTTGTTTATTGTGTTTTTCATATTGTGTTTTTCATAAACAATACAACCTTTGGAGTTAATACGTATTAGTGACTATATTACAACCTCTTAGGCATTGGTGATACAAAAAATCTTACATCTGTTTATTTATATAAATATATTTATGAATTTATATGTTTATTCCTATAACTTTATAGTTATATGAATAGACATATTCATATAACTATATATACACATACATATATACACACACACAATCATTTCAATCATTTGTTCAAAAGCCAGTTCCCTAGTTGTTTACATTAATCAAAAGTTTTGAGCTGAAATTTAAACCTGTTGCACTGGTGTAAGATCCATCTGAAATATTTTAGTACGTATTTCATCTTTTACGTATTTTTATTCTTGATAAAACATAGACTCCACTGAAATGAAGATGTTCTTTTAAGAGTTTGTATACATAAACTCTAGTATATGTACCACATAAACTATATGGCTGTTGTCATTGTTAGGGGTCATTCTGTCGCTTCTGACTCATAGAGACCCTATATAGGATTTCTGAGGCTGTAAATCTTTACGGCAACAGATAGCCTCATCTTTCTCCCTAGGATAAATCCCAGCTTGTGGATTTGAATTGCCAACCTGGTTATCCTACCATCTACCAGCGCTCCCGAAAACTAGCTCACTACTAAAGTTAAATTTAGATTTTTTAATTACCAAATATCTTGGGTCAAAAAAAGCTTTGAAACTCTGAATATGTAAATGGCGTTACAAGTACATTATAGGCCATGAGTTCATTGTATTACAGTAAGTTTTTCATTTATACCTACAGCTAATTGTGAAAAGACTCAATGGCACATGACAACTATAGTTGATTGTTTTTTAAAATAAATGTAATATACAATGATTGTTAGTGATATTATATAAAAGATTGGCTTTAATTTTGAATGTCAGTTCTATAAGAGCTTTTGCTTTTAATGTACATATTTTCCTAAGAAATAAATTGTTTAGTCTGAATAAAGAATGATAATGTTGAGTTGTTTCAGAATTTTCTAAATTCAAACAAAATATCAAATATTACATGATAATTATGATAAACAGTATGAATATGTTTAACTGTGCTGTTTGGACTTTTTTCCTTTATAGGACAATTGCTTCCTACCTTGAATTCCACTGTCCTTGGTGAAAACTACTTCGATAGAACCTACCAGATGCTTTACCTTTTGGTTAAAGGAACTGTGCCTGTTGAAATCCACACCATTGCCGTCATATTTATTTCTTTCCAATTACCTACTGTAACAGAAGATGACTTCTATAGTACCCAGAATCTAGTTAGAAATCTTGCTTTGTTCTTAAAGATACCAAGTGACAAAATCCGTGTCAGTAACATAATACGAGGGAAGAGTCTGCGGAGAAAGAGATCCACAGGACTCACAATTGAATTAGAAATTGGAGATCCTCCTACTCAGTTCATAAACAACGACATGGCAGGTAAGAGTTGTAGAGGTCTGAGATGTTGTTGTTGTTAAGTGCCATTGACCCTGTATAGGGTTTCCAAGGAGCAGCTAGTGGGTTTGAACTGCTAACCTTGCAGTTCAGTGCTTTATCCTACAGCACTACACCAGGACTCTGAGATAGAGGAATGCAATTACCAAAGACCACAACTGTAAATAACTCTATTAGTGCCTCAGGAAATCCCACCATCCTCACACCCTGAGCTCATACCCTCATAACCCAACAAAACTTTTCCTTTCTCTAGTTCTGCAATCTCAGAACTACTACAGACAGACTTGTAAAGAAATGTCAGCCTCTATTTGTTATTGAAAGGAGCCCTGGAAGTGTAATGGTTATGAGTTGGGCTGCTAACTTTAAAGGTTAGCACTATACTACCAGAGCTCCTTTTACCCATAGAATCCTTCAATATTGCAACAGTACAACAAACTGACAGGCTTGAGTTTTTTCTTCAGTTCCTTCAGCTTGAGAAATGCTGAGTGTATCTTCCTTGTTGATTTTCTAACTCCAAGTTTTTGCACATTTCATTAGAATACTCTACTTTGTCTTCTCAAGCTGTCCTTTAAAATTTCCTGTGCAGCTCTTTTATTTCCTTAATTCTTCCAGTTGCTTTAGTTTTTGTGTGCTCTTCCAATATCCATTTTGGTTGTTTCTTTCTTTCCTATATTTTTAATGACCTCTGCTTTCTTTATGTAGCATGTTCTTGATGTCATCTCAAAACTCTCATGGTCTTTGGTATTGTTATCCAGTGTATTAAATTTGTTCTTGAGATGGTATCTAAATTTAGGTGGGATATATTCAAGGTCATATGTGACTCTTGTGGACTTGTTTTAATTTTCTTCACCTGCAGCCTAAACTTGCATATAAGCAATTGACCTATTTCACAGTTGGTTCCTGGTGTTGTTTAGGCTGATGATATTCAGTTTCTCCATAGTCTCTTCCCATAAATGTAGTCCATTTGATTCCTGTGTATTCCATTTGATGAGGTATACATGTACAGCTGCCACTTATGTTGTTAAAAAAGATAGTTTCAATGAATAAGTCATTGATCTTGTAATTTCTATCACGTGATCTCCAGCACTGTGTCTACCACTAAAGCCCTATTTCCAACTACTGATCCTTCCTTGTTTCTAACAAGAAAACATTCCAATCACTATAATTATCAATGTATCTTGACTGATCAATTTCAGAATGATAAAGTTGGTAGAATTCTTCATTTCATCATCATTGGCTTTAGTGGTTGGTATATAAAATTGAAAAATAGTGATATTTAATTTGTATTCCTTATTGTTGTGGTTAAGTGGTGTTGAGTTGGTTCTGACTCATAGTGACCCTGTAAGATTTCCAAGGCTGTCAATCTTTGTGAGAACAGAAAGCCTCATCTTTCTCTCATAGAGTGTCTGGTAAGCTCAAACCTCCAACCTTGTTTGCAGTTTAGAATTTATCCTACAGAACCACCACACTCCCCTTGTAAGTCTTCCTTGTAGGCATGTGGTCATTATCCTATCACAGTTAGCATTGTACTTCAAGAGAGATCTTGATGTCCTCTTTTTGACAATGAATGTAATGCCAATTCATCTTAAATGTGTCATTCCTGTCATAGTAAACTATATGATTGTCTAATTCAAAATGGCCAATATCAGTCCATTTAACTCACGAATGCCTAGAATATCAATCTTTATGCTTTCCGTTTCATTTGGTGACTTCCTGTTTCCCTAGATTCATACATTCCATGTTCCAATTATTAACAGATGTTTCTTCCCATTTTGAGTTGTGCTCCATCAATAAATGAAGGTTCCAAAAGCTGTGCTCCATTTAGTTCTATTCTGTTTTGAGGAGGCATCTCTTCCCCAGTCATATTTTTGCATCTTTTCCACATTGAGGGGCTCATCTTGCAGCACTATATTCTCAGTGTTCTGTTGCTATTCATAAGGTTTTCAGTGGCTAACCACTGAAAGTGGCCCGCCTCTCCTTCTTCCTAAGTCTGGAAGTTCTGCTGTTGTCTGTCCACTCTGGGTGACGGTGCTCATATTTAAAATACCAGTGGCACAGTTTCCAACATCGCAGCAACATACAGCCACCACAGTACAGCAAACTGAAAGACCAGTGGAGGCCAAATAATTTAGTCTCATATTAGTTTAGTCTAGGAGTTGTAATGGATTCATGTTGCACACAGAGATTGCTCGATGACTGTTAGCAATCCCAGGCAAGCCCTCAAATGTAGAACGGTCCAAATTTATGACACAAGCCATTAAATGTCTAAAGAAACTGTGTCTTATTTCCCACAAATGATCTAAATTTCCTCACATGCTTCTATCTAATTAAAACAGTTTTGTTAGTCAGATTTATGCAGATAGATATAGGGCAAAGGCAGAGCACAGGGGCGGGCTAATGGCGTATTTCCCAAACGTAGACTGGAATAGGGCTTCTAGTCACAAGGAAAACTCTACAACTTGACATGAGAACGTATCACAGCAATTTTATTGGTAAGTGACAAGAAAGGTGTGCATGTAGTGGTACTCCTGGCTCCCCACAACCTTTAAATTTCTGGATATTTTAGATAGGGGTCACACATTCTGAGGAGACCTCTTTTCACAGTGTCCTCGGGTCTTGAAAAAAGGAACTTTAAGTTAAGGTCTTTGGTTCTAGGCGGCAGTCAGAAGAAATGGATGCCTTCCCATGTCATTTGGAGAAAGAAAACCTGTTTACAATAAGGCTGGAACAGACTGCCACTCTTTACTAGAAACCAGTGAGAAAAAGCAGTAATAGTATTACATGGGCTTGAAGCGCCTTTGACCTCCTTTGCCTGGAAAGCCATCTTGAAGAGGCATGGCATGGAGCAAATGAAGGCAATCTGAAAGACCGAGCATTTATCCAAAAGAGTTTGGGTCATCCAAAGTAAACCCTTTAAAGTGGGAACTGAAATTCCTGAGGACTGTCCATATTGCTTCTTTCTTCTTTGCCTCATGGCTTAGCCTAAATAGAAGAAATTCAATGATCTGAGTCCTGAAGGCATGACTCTTGATACACAGGTGCAAGATACATCTAACAATAAAGTATATATAATGCCAACCAAGCAATTATTCTGGTTACAAGTGTGTTTTTTAAAGATCACTCTGACTACAGTGTATGAAATGGAGTGGAAAACGATGAGATTGGATATGAGAAAACAAGTTTAGAAGTTGGTTTAGTAACTCCAATGATGATGGCATCAACTAGAGTTATAAGAGGAGAACCAGAGATGTAGAAATTAGTAACTGATAAGACAATATGGTGGAGAAATGCCGTAGAAGAAGGGATGAAGGAGAAGTGTCAGGCTTCTGACAACTGAATATGATGAATGGAATTGCCAATTCATAAACTAGTGAGCACTATGGGGGCAGCAGGTTTAAGAGGACTTGGAAACCTAGAAAAGGAAGAGTAGAAACTAACCTTGAAAATCACCAAATGCCCAGAGCAAGTAACATCTTGTTAGTAATTTAATGACAAGTTTGTTTTATACTTTGATCACTCACATGTCGTAATACTGTTTCTTCATAGATCAGATGCAGTTATCTGAACTCAAGGAAGTTGCTGGTTCTCTTGGACAAGCTGTAATCTTGGGAAAAATAAATAGTGTCCTTGGACTTAATATCTCTTCCATGGTTATTACTAATCCTATCCCCAGCCCAAGTGATCCTGATTGGAATAAGGTAAAAAAAAAAATGCAACTAAAAAAAAAAAAATCAGCTTAGCTTTTTACAAGATTGTTGCTTCTTTCTTATTTTAACTTTCTTTTACTATTTCAAGACAATAATTTATAGAGCACCTCTTTCTAATTTACCAGTAGCTATTTTTAAATGGAATCATTAAAAAGATAACAAAGTAACCAAAAACCTACCACCCCACTGCCATTGAATAGATTCTGACTCATAAAACCCGATAGGACAGAGTAGAACTGTCTCATGGGTTTCCAAATCTGGAAAATTGTAAAAGAGCAGACAGCCTCATGTTTTTCCCATGGAGAGGCTGATGGGTTTGAACCTCTAACCTTGTGGTTAGCCTTCCAAAAGAAGCATATATTTAAAAAATTGTGAATTGGAACAAAATGTGCTTTGCTTTGAATATTTCTATCAGTTCTTCATGAATTTGATCTAGAGGAAATATTGTAATGATGTTAGTTTAACACACTGAAAATGTTTTAGCCAACAATGACTCTTACAATTATCCTGAGGAAGATGCATAGGCTATTGACTACAATTTGTCATTTGAAAACTCCTTCAGTATTCATGCTCATTTACAGGTGACCGCCCAGCCAGTTGAGAGGTCTGCATTTCCTGGTCATCATGTGGCCTTTGTGTCCTCGCTCTCAGTGATCACTCAGCCTGTGGCAGCACAGGCAGGACAGCCATTTTCCCAGCAACCCTCAATAAAGGCAGTAGATTCTGATGTAAGTCATAATTCAGACCTGTATTTAGATGACGGGATTACGCTATAAACTACAGTGAGTCAACTTTATTAATCTTGGTACTTTTGCTACCTGAGGATTATACTACCTCTCAGACATTGGAATAATGACAATGGATATCATCTTTAAACAATTAAATAATGTTCTTTTTAAATGAAGTTATTCTATTGCTCGTATTGATCAATCTTTGGGTGGGAAACAGGAACTTCCTTAGATTTTAAATATTTAATGTGCATGGGTAAAAGGGCAATTATTCTATTTCTCCACCTTTTGTTTTCCTTTAGGGTAATTGTGTATCCATTGGGATTACTTCACTAACTTTGAAGGCCATACTAAAGGATTACAGCAATAACCAAATCAGTGGTCTTAGTGGAAATACATCAATTCCATTTAGCAGCTGTTGGGCAAACTACACAGACCTTACTGTTCTTAGAAACGGTGAGTAAATGATTTGCATCCTCACATATCTGCATATAAATTGAGACAGTGATAATTTGATTTTAATGAAGAAAACATACTATAATACTCTATCCAATAAATTATAGAAATAAGAATGCCACACTTAGTTTCAGTAACTGTTTCTTCTAGCTTACAAAATTATGTTTAACATGTTAAACAAAATAGAAATTACAATAAGAAAATGAAGACACAGAATTTAACTATATACATATTAGATTTATATATTTTTTATCCATTTGTGCATTTTTCTAAATTTTCTCACTAAGTACATATTAAATATAAAATAACTAATAGATGGATTTTCAAAATTCAAGAAAAAAATGGTAAAACAGGTAAATGTAACTTTTTTTTTAAGTTGTGATCTGGATGAAAATTTATGGAGTAGATTGGTTCCCATTAAGCATTTTGTTTTATGACATGGATTACAAGCCCCACAATGTAACAGCACTTTTCCAACTTGCTTTGTTTACTGATTCCATCCCTCCTCTTTCCTACCCCTTCCTGCCTTCTGAACCCTGTTATTGTTGTTCCTAAGTGGCATCTAGTGGCTTTCAACTCATAGTGACCCTATATGGAGTTTCTGAGGAGTGGCTGGTGGGTTTGAACCACTGACTTTGCAGTTAGCAGTCCAGTGCTTATCCTTCAGTGCCATAACAGTAACCCTTTGTTGTTGTTGTTGTTGTTAAGTGCCATTGAATCAGTTCTGACCCATAACAATCTTGTATAAGATTTCCAATGAGTGATTGGTGGGTTTGAACCACTGACTTTGCAGTTAGCAGTCCAGTGCTTATCCTTCAGTGCCATAACAGTAACCCTTTGTTGTTGTTGTTGTTGTTAAGTGCCATTGAATCAGTTCTGACCCATAACAATCTTGTATAAGATTTCTGAGGAGCAGCTAGTGAACTTGAACTGCTGACCTTGTGGTTCAAACCGACCTTGTGATCAAGCACTTATCCTACAGTGCCACACCAGGACTCACCAAAGTATTGTCCCTGTGGACTATGTTCTTCCAATTGATCTTGATAGCTAGCCCCTTAGACTATGGTCCTGAGACCCCAGGCCCACTGATTTATTCCTTCAAGGTGTTTGGCCATAGCTAAATTTTCATAACTTTTCCCCCTGTATGTTCTACTACAGTCATGGACATATTTACCTATCAGTATGTTGTTGTTGTTAGGTGCCATTGAGTCGGTACTGACTCATAGTGACCCTATGTACACAGAGCAAAGCACTACCTAATCTTATGCCAATCATTGCTACGCTTGAGCCCATTGCTGCTGCTGCCACCATGCCAATCCATCTCCTTAGAGGTCTTCTCTCGCTCTCTTTTTTTTTTGTGTGTGTGTCACATATTTTATTTAATAGAATGGAAGTTATTTATACTTTTTTTTTTAATTGTGAACTGCGTTATAGTTTACATGGGATGCCATAACCTTTACACCATAATTTCATTACAGTGATTACAATCTCCTCTGTGCATCATCATTCAACAGTATTTGCTTCCATTCCCACTGTTTTTATTTTA
>NW_006408519.1:11418635-11420257 GCF_000296735.1 Chrysochloris asiatica
TTTTTTCTCCATTGATAAGAATGTTGTTTATTGGTCCAGTGGTGAGGATTTTTGTTTTCTTAACATTGAGATGTAATCCATATAGAAGGCTGTGCTCTTTGATCTTCATCAGTAAATGTTTCAAGTCCTCTTCACTTTCAGCAAGCAAGTTGTGACAGTAGCAATTACTCATGATAATAATTACTCACTATTGAATCATAAGAATTTAATCTCTATCTCTTTTCACCAGAGCCATCTAGACAAGATGAAAACTATTCAGTGGGTACTCCATCTTCCCCCGCACACTCTGAAATGAAACTCCCTCTTGAAAACTTGTAAGCCTTTGTTGCCCCCTCATTTTAGGTAGCCAGTATCTAAGTTGCCCATCCCTATTTACCCTGTGTACAGAAGGGATAGGATTGGTACTTGATATGAAGACACATTCCCTCTCTGTTGGTATTTTGAGCTACTACATCCATGAGTATAGGTCAAGTTCATCAAATTGTAGCAATTCACCTTCATTTCCTTTATCAAAAAAAAATTTTTTTTTTTTTTGTCTTCCTCTAGTCGAGTTCTGATTATCAAGCCTTCAAGTCTAGGTCAACTGGTATTATCTACAAGTTTGGGTGTGCATATATCTGTTTAAGTCACAGTTCTTATTTCTCTAGGATATGCAAGGGTAATTAAAATGGTATTGCTACAAAAATCACAGAAATCTTCATTAAACAAAAATATCAAAATGTGAAGCTATTGATTTTTGACATATTCTGCATCTTGGTCTATACACTTCTGAAGGCAGAAGTGTAGCTCTTCAGGAAGAATTCTATGCTCTTTGATTATCATCAAAATGTCAGTTTGGGCATTGTTGAGGCACTCAAATCTAGAACTATTTTCTTTGGTGTCGCAGGTGTAGGTTACAGGTGCTGTCATTACTGTGCTGAGAGCCCTCTGTGACCAAGTCTGGGAGTTGCCATTCATATGCAGATTTTACCTTCCCCAGAATTCAGTTTAGTGCTTGTCATCTTCTGTTTACTTTCTCAAAGCTTAGCAACTACAGCAGAAGCAGCATATCTTTCCTACCCTACCTCAAAAAGTCCCGAGGCTCTTCAACTGGTGTTCTGTATCTATCCCCACCTTCCCCAGCTGAAGCTGAAGCTGAATTTTTGAAACTATTCAATATCTTCACCTCCCTCCCTTATTGTCTTTCATTTCAAGCAGCTTGTCACCAGCCCTGGACAATAATAGGCAGGAATCTCTAAGAAGCAGATATTGACGCAACAGAAAGAAATTATCTCCAGGTTTCCCCTGACCATAGTTGTGGACGGATGGAACTTTTCTAACTCAGACTTTTACTACACTTACTAATACAGCATGGAGTCCTGGTGTGGCGCCATGGTATAATGTACAAGATCACAAGGTCGGCAGTTCAAACTCACCAGCCGCTCTTTGGAACCATATACAGGGTCACTATGAGTCAGAACTGACTTGATAACACTTAACAACAACATTTATACTTAAGAGATTCACTTGACTCAACTTTCCCAAATACTTCTTTTGTAATTACTTGCTATTTTTAAGTCAATGAAAACCAAATTAGAACTGTATGGAAACAGAAAAAAAAGCTAGTCAAACACTATGATATA
>NW_006408519.1:11420357-11434594 GCF_000296735.1 Chrysochloris asiatica
CTACCGGTGCAGGTTGCCTCTAGCAGCGGTGGCAGCGGCAGTAGCAGCAGCAGCAAAGCCTCAACTGTGGGCATAGCTGCCCATGTGACTGTGGTGATTAGCTTTCTTATAGGTAGAATGCTGCTCTTGGAGATAATGATGGCTGCAGTTCTGATTTTGAATGTAAGTACAGTTCATTTTTTACATAATGCTTGTCTCTTTATACTGAGGTACAATCTATGTTTAAGACTTTGTGTACAACACTTGGGCTGCCTGCCACTACTGAATTCAAAAAGATAGTTTCTGACATTGGGGAAGTAATAGCTTCATTTGTGAAGACAAGACAGCTCTACAGGAAATGGTGTTCCTCCTATGCAGTGGTGTACAGGGATGTGCAGGATGAGAAATGCTGGCAATGGCAGGACTGTTTCTGTTGTAAGAAGCAGAAGCTCAGTTCAGATTCATTTAGGTAGTACTCACTTAACTGAGAAGTCCCCAAATCGTCTGGTGTATGCCACAGCTCTATCCAAGAGCTCACATGAAATCATCTGGAACCTGGATAGCTCTCTTGGCTCTGTTCTCCTCAGTGTTAGCTTCCCTCCCAGGCAGACTCTCCACCACCCACTCACCTTCACTAGCCTTGCCAAAGTTGCCACCTTGCAGCCACAGCAAAAAGAGCAAACGTCTCTTTCAACAGATTCAGCAAAAATTCTCAGCTATTTTTTTGACCTGATTTGGGTCACATGTCCATTCCTAAACCAATCACTGGGGCTGCAGGGACACAGTGTCCTAATTATCCTGGCCTTGGTTACTCTAGGTGAGGTGTAATTGCACAAAGGGAAATCATGGTGCTGATACCAGAAGTGACAGGCAGACCAAAATAGTGAATATTAGGTCAGTGAATAGGAGACAGTAGCTCCTCTGGATTAAAATAATTAGACAAGACTTTAACCAAAGCAGCAGCACTTTAAATTTGGGACTGTGCAGAATGAATAAGATTTGGTGAGCAAGGGGAAAGGGAATCCAGAACAAGGAATAAAGTAGAAGTGTCATGGGATAGCTGGGGAAGAAGCTGATGGAAGGGGGAATTGAAGAATTCTCTGCTTTTCCTCCTACTGTCCCATCTCAGTCAACGCCAATGCCATCTTTCTCATCACTCAGGTTGATAAGTTCTTAGACATCTCCCTTTCCTTCAAGCTCTGCATCCATCATGTGGTCCATGGCATCTATATCCACCAACAATGTCTCTTATCTCTGTCTCCTTTAAAGTACCACTGCTCGACTTAAAACTCTCTTACCTCTAACTTAACCTCTAGCAATAGCTCCTGAATTCCCCGTTTTCCAACTCCCTCACATCCAGCCTATCCTCCGTAATGCTGCCAAATTTATATTCCTAACAAACAAGATCACAGAGTAATACAGTAATCTCAAATCTTCTAAAAGTCCCTACCGTATACAAAATGTAATCAATACCAAAGGCCCTGTAACCAATCTTAAGGACTACAAATTTATAAAAAATCATTCTCAGTAAATATTTTTTCTATTCCCACTTGCTCTGTGTTTGAACTATATTCCTCTACTCAGCAAGTCTATCTCTCATAGCATCATTCTAGTATCTGCTCAAATATTACCTCCTCTACCACGTTTTTCATCCTCCTTTCAACAATAAATTACATTGAATTTTCCTCTCCCTGTTCTCCAGTTATACATTGTTCAAACCATTATTTTAGCCCTTTGTGTAGTGCACTTACATTAAACTTGTTGTGTGCTGTCTAGTCAGTTCCAACCTATACAACCCTGTATAAGGTTTCAAGGAGCAACTGGTGAGTAGTCTAGTTCAAACTGACTTTGTAGTCCAGCACATTAACCCACAGTGCCACTCCAGGACTCCATGCCACACCATTAAACTTATATTTATTCAAGTCTAGCTTCTGTACTAAATTGCGAGAACTTGGAAGATGAGGTCACATACTTTACATATAATGTTAAAATATGGTAGAAAATATATATAAATACATTTGTTGTTATTAAGTACCACCAAGTCAGTTCCAACTTATAACTACCCTGTATATGGTTTCCATGGTTTTTGAAATCTTTGCAGGAGCTGAAAGCCTCATCCTTCTCTTACAGAGCAGCTGGTGGACTCCAATCACCAACTTTTTAGTTTGCAATTGAGTGTTTATCCTACAGAGCCATGGCACTCCCTATAAAAATAGATAAAGGTGTTAAAAATATGGTTTAATAAATTTTCAGTTTTAATAGCAGGTAAGTCTTTTCTTTTGACTTAAAAAGAAGTGTTGCTCTGGAGTATTATGGGAAAATTTTATTTTATTGGCAGCTATTAATCAATTTGCAGTGTTGTCACAACAATGAAATTAAAGCATCACTGGTATGGCACTATGGGTTAATGCACTGGACTGCAAAGTTGATTTGAACCACAAGGTCGGTGGTTCAAGCTCAACATCTGTTCCATGGAAACCCTATGCAGGGTCACTGTGGGTCAGAACCGACTCAATGGCACTTAACAACAACAAAGAAATATTGATAGGATTTAGTAAGGATTTTAGGTGGAATAAAAATTTTAAAGAATACTAAAGTATTTCAAATAACAAAAGTCAAACTAGGTTTTAAATTTACATTAAAAAACAAAAAAGTTGGTTCCCGGGGTGGCAACATAAACTTGAGGCTAAAACCAATAACTTGGTTTCAGAAAAGAAAATGAAACAAGAAGGAGCAAGTCTTTACTTTCATCCTAATGGCGGAAACTAATTGGGAGCCAGCTGTCGTGAGAGAATCTGGTCTCTCCTGACTGAATATAGAAAGGGAATTGGAGCTGAGAGACCTACTAGTTACATGACCAGCACAGATGATAATCTTATATATATGGAAGTTTTATGCGAGTTCCATTTTTCTTCTCCGAACCTTATTGTTGTTGTCGCTAAGCACTGTCAAGTTGGTTGCAACTCATAGCTGCCCTGTATAGGGTTTCCGAGGAGCAATTGGTGGGTTTGAACCACTGATCTTACAGTTAGCAGTCCAGTATTGTCTAGTGCTTATCCTACAGTGTCATACCAGGATCCAGAAGCATAAAATACACCTGATATTTTAATGCTTCTGGAAAGGAAAATTTGAGCTCACATAAAATGGATATGAAA
This sequence comes from Chrysochloris asiatica, assembly GCF_000296735.1. Lineage (NCBI taxonomy): Eukaryota > Metazoa > Chordata > Mammalia > Afrosoricida > Chrysochloridae > Chrysochloris > Chrysochloris asiatica. The sequence continues at coordinate 11,423,492 of NW_006408519.1, forward strand.
ATGACTTATATGCGTGGTCATGTACCTATTTTTTCTCAACTCCAAACCCACCCTTCTCCATTCAGTCAGGAGAGGCCAGGAGTGGATCCCTGCAAACCATGCATCTCCCTTGACAGCTGGCTCCAATTAGTTTCTGCCATTAGGAGGGAAGAAAAGACTTGCTCCTTCCTGTTTGATTAATGTTTCTGAAACCCCAGTAGTTGGTTTCAGCCTCAAGCTTATTTTCCCACTACCAGAACCGTTTTTTATTATAGACACATGTATGCATTTTGTTTCCTCATTAAATGCATTGTTTTCTAATTGCCTTAACTGACTTTTATCCTGTTTGCTCTTGACAATGTCAACATTTTACCAAATTCAGAAAATTTTGTTTTGAAATTATTAGTAAATGATATTGTTTTTGTTAAGTATCACTGAGTCAGTTCTGATTCTATAGAGTTTCTGAAGAGCAACTGATGGGTTTGAACTGCCAACCTTGTGGTTCACAGTCCACTGCAGGTTTCTTTTTTTTTCCCCCAGGTTTTTGTTTTCCCAGATAAATTCTTTTGCTACTAAATAATCTACCATTCTTTAATATAAGAGTCTTTAATACAAGATGATTTATATCAATCATAGTATGTTTCATTAAACATCTTAATGTGTTGGAGTGCTGACTTCTTCAATAACTTTGCATTCTGAATTAATATATTTTACTTTCAAGACAATCATGAAGTTCCATTAAATAAAATGACAAAAGTTGAATGAGAAATATATGAAAAATGTGTTTTGTTGTTGTTGTTAAGCACCACTATTATCTCTTCCACACTTCCACAAAAATTGCAGTATTGATTCCAACATTAAATTGGTAAACTTAAAAATACTAATTTTAAAATGTTAATTTTATCCTATTAGCCAAACCATAGGATGAAATATTAGTAAAGTTAAAATTAGTAGTACTTAATCACACTGGTATAACTACTTTAAAAATATTATTTGTATTTGTTTTCTCTTTCCAGGAAACTACTGAAGTACTTTCTGGAAGAGCATGCTAAAAACAAAACAAGAACTGCTTATTAGCTGATTTGTTGCACAACAAGAAAAAGTTCATGGCATTTCCCAACAGATGTGTTAAAAATATTTTTATAGTATATGCAATGTACTAATTAACTTGAATCACAAAAATCAAATTTCTTCTAAATAGAAATTTCTTTTGATTCCTTATATTTGTATGTTTTTATTTCATTTCTAGAATCTTTCAAAAATCTCTAATTGGGAGACATATGCCACTTTCAAGTTATTATCCCAACAAATCATAGGCTATTTAAAAATGTTAAAACAGCTTGTTTAATGTTGACGTATCATCTGTAGATCAGATTTCAAGCCTCTTGAAATTTATATATACTGGTTGCATTGTGATTTTCTCAAGCCATTTATGAGGCTCTGATTTCCAAGGAGCAGAGTCCTGGTGTGGTAAGTATTGGACTGGTAGCCACAAGGTCAGTGGTTCAAATCCACAAGCCATTCTTTGGAAGCCATATTATAGGATTACTATGAGTCAAAATAGACTTCAACAATATTAGCAAGCTAGTCTAAAGGAACCTTCATAGTGCCGTGGTTATGTGCTTGGCTACTAACGGAAAGGTGTTAAGCGCAGGAGAAAAATGTGGCACTTTGATTCCATAAAGATTATAGCCTTGGAAACCCTAGAAGGCGGTTCTACTAAATTCCTATGAAGAATTGATGAAATAACAGTGGATTTTAAGCTATTTTCATTCCTAAGAATCTTAGAGAGATGAGATTGTTTTAGACCTTCTTAGACTAAGATGCTGTTCTTCAGATTCATCTACTGTAACCTGAGGAATTCTGGACTGATCAGTGTGTCTGGGAATGCCAAACCCTAGTCAATCTTCTGAGAAGAAATTTGGTGTTTCTGGGACAGACTGTTTAAACAAGTCCAAACTCCTCTGATACCCAAAATTACCACTAAAAATGTAACCTCTCCAACCCCAGGCAACATCAGAACAGATACTTATTTCAAGAAGATAAAACTATGAAATGCCTAAGGGGGAAAAAAATCCACAAATTAATGTAGCTAAATTAACCAAAATCTCATATTATAAAAATTATACATTTTACTCAGAAAAGTATAAAAGGAATGCTTAATTTGGTTGGTATTGTTGTTTAGTGCCGTCTAGTTAGTTTGGACGTATAGTGACCCTATATAGGCTTTCCTAACAACAACTGGTAGGTTTGAACTGCCGATCTTGTGGTTCCACAGTCCAATGCTGATCCTTCAGTGTAGACTCCCAATAAAGATACTCTATAGAATTAGAACAAAGGAGCTCTGGTAGTGTAGTGGTTACAAACCGCAAGGTCAGCAGTTCAAAACTACCAGCTGTTCCGTGGGAGAAAGATGAGACTTTCTGCTCCTGTAAAGATTTACAGCGTCGGAAACCCTGTACCAGGTCAGTATGAGTCGGAACTGACTCCATGGCACATAATGATGACGATAGAATAAGCACTAACTCTGAACCACAATGTCAGTGGTTTGAACCCACCAGCTGCTCCATGGAGAACAATGGGGCTTTGTGCTCCTGCAAAGATTTACAGCCTTAGAAACTCTAAACAAGGGCACTATGAGTCAGAACCAATTCAACTACACTTAACAACAGACACCACCATCCATATCCATATCCAAAGCAAGTGGAGTTGGTACTCACAAAAGCTACCTTCCAGTAAATTTGGAACTCAGCAAGAATTTGGAATATCTGTGAGACTTCAAAAAACCCCTAGCATTAACTCCCATTACTGTTGACTGTTATATTCATCTCAGGCTGTTGTTAGACTTGTTTAACAGAAACACTATAAAATTTTACTGGGAAGTAAAATAATACAAAAATTTAAAAAATATCCGTGTATGTATTTGGCATTTAGAGCAGATGACCAAACATTTTATTTACCCTTTACAAAGTACTGGAGTCCTGGTGTGGCACTGTGGGTTAGTATGCCAGACTGCAAAGTCGTTTAAACTGCAAGGTCGGTGGTTCAAGCTCACCAGTGGCTCCTTAGAAACCCTATACAGGGACGCTATGGATTGGAACCAACCCTATGGCACTTAACAACAACAGCAAGTACTGGAGTCCTGGTATGGTTCTGTAGGATAAGCACTAGACGGCTAACCACAAAGTCGGGGGTTCACACCCAGCAGCTGTTCCTTGGAAACCCGATACACATTTCATTAGCGTACTTTACTTTGTCTTCTTGAGTTGTTCTTTGAAATTTTCTGTTCAGCTCTTTTACTTTACCATTTCTTCCAGTCACTTTTGCTTCTCTATGTTCAAGAGCAAATTTCAGAGAATTTTCTGATGTCCATTTTGGTCTTTTCTTTCTTTCCTGTCTTTTTAAAAACCTTTGCTTTCTTCATATATAATGTCATTCCACAACATATTTGGTCTTCTGGCAATAATGTCTAATGCATCAAATCTGTTTTTGAGATGATCTCTAAATCCAGGTGAGATATGTTCAAGGTCATATTTTGGCTCTTGTGGACTTGGTTCAATTTTCTACAGTTTCAGCCTGAACTTGCATGTGAGTAAATGGTGGTCTGTTCCACAGTCTAACCCTGGCCTTGTTTTAACTGATGTTATCATCACATTGTCTCATCTTACCAACAGAGTTTCTTTATAATTACAGCTGAAGAGAATAACAAGACTTAGACTCTAAGGAGTCTAAAACCCAAGAAACTCTGCCATTGAGTTGGTTCCAACTTATAGTGTCTCTATGTAGGGTTTCTAAAAAGGTAAATTTACTGGAACAGATAACCTCATCTTTCTCCAGCAGTATGGCTGGTGGGTTTAACCACCAACCTCTCAGTTAGTAGCCCAATGCCCAACCCACAGCTCCTTTAAGGAGTCTGTTGTTGTTAAGTGCCGTTGAGTCAGTTCTGACCCATAGCTACCCTGTATAGGGTTTATGAGGAGCAGCTGGTGAGTTTGAACTGCTGACCTTGAGATTCAAAACTGACTGCAGTCCAGTGCATTAACGCACAGCGCCACACCAGGACTACGTAAGGACTCTCTCTAGGGAACTTCAAAGACAACAAAGAGACAAAATAAGAACATTCCCATAAAGCTAAATTTTTACTCTTCCTGCTTGCAACTGACCAGACGAGGCCTGTTGTTCAGTGTTGTTGAGTCGGTTCCTACTTATATGAGGAGCAGTTTGATGTTAACAGAGCACCAAGTGTGACATGAGGAAAGGCCAGAGATGAGGTTGAAGGACGTGCTTGCCATTAGAGGAACTTAGATTTGTTCTGTAGGTCCTGAGGATACCCTTGTAACTAGATATTACAAATTACAAAGGGAACTATCGGACATAGTTACCATTGCTCCTACTGTAAAGTGTCGTGGAGTTGGTTCTGACTTATAGCAGCACTGTATAAGATTTCCAAGGAGTGGCTGGTGAGTTTGAACTGCCAACCTTACAGTTCAAATCAACCTTGTGGTCTAGTGCTTACCTATGGTGCCACACCAGGACTTCATCAGACAAAGTGGTAGGGGTGGCATGCCATGGAGTAGGTTCCGATTCATAGCCACCCTGCATGGGGTTTCCGAAGATGCTCTGGTAGCATAGTGGTTATGAGTTGGGTTTCTACTCACAAGGTCAGCAGTTTGAAACTACCAGCACTCCCACGAGAGAAAGTTGAGGTTTTCTGCTCCCATAAAGATTTACAGCCTTGGAAACCCCGGGCAGGGTCACTATGAGCCGGAACCAACTCCATGGCACACAATCATCACCACATTACAGAGTTTCCAAGGCTGTAACTCTTTATGGGAGCTAAAAAGCAGAATGTTGAGACAATCAGGGTTTTTGCTCCCTTAAGGAGCTCTGGTAGCATAGTGGTTATGAATCGGGCTGTGAACCACAAGGTCAGCAGTTCAAAACTACCAGCTGCTCCACAGAAGAAAGATAAGGCTTTCTGCTCTTGAAAAGATTTACAACCTCGGAAACCCTGTACAGGGTCACTATGGATTGGAACCGATTCCACGGCACATAACAACAACAACAAATATTTACAGCCTCAGAAATCCTGTGCAGTGTCACTATGAGTCTGAACCTACTGGACATCACTTAACAACAACAACCTGCGGTTTGGGGCACACAAATGCACAATTACATCTGATGAATCTATTTAGAGATCAGGTAGCCGAAGCAGTCTGTGGCAGTCGAGTCTAGAGCAGCAGTTTAGGAAGTAAAGCACACCAGCCTTTGGTGGGCCAGGACCTATGAGTGAGTCCATGAGTCAGATGTTGGGGTGGGGTGGGCAGGAGTCTAGGTAGGAAGTTGGAAAGAGGGAGGAAAGAATTGTTAGGAGACCTGCAGCTAGCTGCCTTTATATAGCCTTCAGTCTTATGCTAGCCATGTTCTTTGCTTACTGAAAGGCTGGTGGTTTGAGTACACCCAGAGGTACCTTGGAGGAACTGCCTGGAGCTCTGCTTCCGAAAGGTCACAGCCAGGAAAACCCCATGAAGCACATTTCAACTCAGTAAAACATGGGGAAGGAATTGGCTTCACAACAACGGGTTTGGTTTGTGGTTATGCTGCCTGTAGCATCCCAATATCTGGCCCAATAAAGCAAGATTCTTATTACATCATAAAAAGCCCACTTTGTAATAAGTACTATGTGAGTGATAACTATTAATAGAATCTTTGGTTGGGCACAGGGCCATCTAGAATGAAGATTTTCCCAGACTCACGTGTAGTGAGGTGTAACCAAGTTCTAGGCAATAGGTTATAAAAACTTAAGTGGTAGGTTGTAGGAACTGTCCTTAAAAAATGGCTGTCATCTATTGTTCCTTTGTGGTCCCCGACTGTCTCTCCTGCTGCATGAAGCAAGTGCGTCTCCTTAAACCCGGAGAACAGACTCCACCTTCTGAGGGGAAGGAGTCAGAGAATTCAACTGAAAGGGGTCTTGGTCCCTGACATTGTGATGTTCCAACTCCGAACTGACTGCTGCTGGACTCTGTGAATGTAGGAGAGAAATGAACCTTTATCTTGTTTAAGCTGTTGCTCTTTGGATTGCACTGCTATTTGGAAACAACAGTAATCTTAAATATATCCTGTGTTCACTGGCTGCCTGGGCTGGTAAATTTTGAAACAAACAAGATAACAGAAATGTTCTCCAAAACAAAAAATTTTAAATCTTGATCAGACTATATGATGTATTTGGTTTGAGAAACCTATCTGCAACATTTGGATGTGACACTCATCTTCCACATTCATAACAGAGCACTTTCATCTCCTTCATGCTGGTGTCAACTGGCAAGAAATGTCACTCTCTTGGAAAAGGAAAAACGAAGATTGATTTTCTCAACTCTCCCTCTCCAGAAGTAATTACACAGATACCCTGTAAGACCAAAAAACAAGGGCTGCTATTGTAAGGGTTGCAGCAGACACTTGAACATCTGTGGACAGCCTGCCTACCTACAAATTTCTTGCCACCATAAATGTAGGTTCCGGGTGTATTCCCATGAAAGGAATATACTGAGTCACTCTACCAAATAGAATTGGTCAGTGTTCAACTATTTCAAAAGATACCATACGAATAAGAACCAATGGTATTGAAGGAAGATTCCAAGCTGCATGGAAGGCACTGGCAAAAAACAAGGCTGCAGGAATTAAAGGAATACAAACTGACATGTTTCAACAAACATGTGCTAGTAACACTCACTGTTTTATGCCAAGAAGTTTGGGAGGCAACTACCTGGCCACAAAATTGGAAGCGGTCCATATCTGTTCCATTCCAAAAAAAAGGTGAACCAACAGAATGTAAAAAAGCATAAATAATATCATTAATATCACATGTAAGTAAATTTTTGCTGAAGATAATTTAAAAATGGTTGCAGTAGTACATCAACAGGGAGATGCCAGAAGTTTAAAGGAGATTCAGAAGAGGACAGGAAACAAGAGATATCTCTGCTGGTGTCAGATGGGTCTAGGCTAAAAGTAGAGAATACCAGAAAGATATTTACTCGTACTTTAATTGACTATGTAAAGGCATTGGGCTGTATGGATCATAACAATCTATGGATAATATTTTGAAGAATGGGTATTCCAGAACACTTGAGTGTACTCATGGGAACCTGTGCACAGACCAAGAGGTAGTTGTTCGACCAGAACAAGGGGATATCGAATGGATCAAAATCATGATAGGTGTGCACCAGGGTTGTATCCTTTCACCATACTTATTCCATTTTATACTGAGCAAATAATCCAAGAAGCTGCATTATATGAAGAACATGGCATCAGGAGTGGAAGAAGACTCATTAACAACCTGACTTGAAATACTTACTGGTGAAGATCAAAGACTCCAGACTCCAGTATGGCTTGTACTTCAATGTAAAGAAGAACAAAACTCCTCACAACTGGACTAATAAATAACATTAAGATAAATGGAGAAGAGTTTGAAGTTGTCAAGGACTTCATTTTGCATGAATCCACAGTCAATATTCATGGAAGAGCAGTTAAGAAATCAAACGTTGTATTGCATCAGTCAAATCTGCTGCACAAGGCCTCTTTAAAGTATTCAAGAGCAAAGATGTTAGTTTGAGGACTAAGGTGCACCTGACAAAACCATGGAGTTTTCAGTCACCTCATATGCACCTGAATGAAAGTTGGACAGTGAATAAGAAGTCCTTAGAAGAATCGATACATCTGAATTATGGTGTTGGTGAAGAATATTGGCAGTCCCAGGGACTGCCAGAAGCACAAACAAATCTGTCTTGGAAGAAGTCCACCCAGAATGCTCCTTAGACGTGGGGACGGTGAGATTTCTTCACTTGTACTTTGGACATGATGCCAGGAGAGATCAGTCTCTGGAAAAGTACATCATGCTTGGCAAAGTGGAAGATCAGTTAAAAAGAGAAAGATCCTTAACAAGATGGGTTGACACAGTGACAGCAACAAAGGGATTAAACATAACAATTGTGAAGATGGCGTAGATCAGGCAATGTTTCGTTCTTTTGTACATAAGGTTACTAGGAGTCAGGACTGACTCAACAGCACCTAACAACAACAAAACAGTGCAAGGAGCCCTGGGCGTGCAGTGGTTAAGCCCTCACCTGCCAACTGCCAGGTCTTCTAACCATAGTCTTTGTAACTCCTACCAAATGACTTTGTTCCTGCTGGGTCTGGGTAAAAAAAGGTGAGAGACAATGCTGATAGGATGATATGATTCAATTGTAATGTTAACAGAGTTAATTTTAACTGTAGACACGTGGAATTGTATATTATGTGGATTTAAGATGAGCCATCTGGGAATCAAGAGTGGAGATCTCACTACCATCAAAGAAGCAAAACCAGGAGTGGAGTGCGTCCTTTGAGCGCCAAGATCCCTATGCTTTGAACCTCCTCTATCTAGGGACAGAAAGCTGTGACATTGGAGAAGCGGCAGAGGAGCAACAGCAGCTGAATCAAGAGCAATAGCACGAGACAAAGCAATGGACTTTCTAGGCCACAGAGCAAGTAAAGCTGAATGACTTTAAACAGGAGGCTTGCTTTTAGAGTGGGGTGCCTATGAGCACTTAATTGGGTGAGCTAAGTTTGCTGCCCCACTGAGGCCAGTGCCTTTAGGCTAGGCATTATGGTGGAGTGGTATGTCCTGTGGGCATTTATCAGCAGCCCTAAAAGCACTTTGTAACATTGCCCAGGCTGACAGGGGCCTGCCTATGGACACAGGTAAGGATAGGTTTTCCTGACTGGAAATCTCTCCCTGCAACTACACAGGAGAAATGCGGCAGTTGGCTTCCATTCAGATTTACAGCCTTGGAAACCCTATATAATTAGAATGGACTCAGTTGAAACAGGTTTGTTTGGGGTTTTTTATATGGTACACCTACTCCTAACTTAATTATAATTGTAAAAACTTCATTTTGCTTAGATCAATCATCCTACTTATGGAAGCAGCAGTCAAGAAATAAATAACACATTGCATTAGGCAAATCTGCTGTACAAGACCTTTTTAAAGTGTTGAAGAGCAAAGATGTCAATTTGAGAACTAAGGTATTCCTGACCTAAGCCATGATATTTCCAACAGCCTCATATACATGTGAAAGTTGGACAATGAAGAAAGAAGGCCGTAGAAGAATTAAAGCATTTGAATTATGGTGTTGGAGGTATTAAAAGTACCATGGACATCCAACAGAACAAACAAATCTGTGTTGGAAGAAGCACAGTCAGAATGCTCCTTAGGAGTCAGGGTGGCCAGACTTGTCTCTCATACTTCAGACATATTTATCAGGAGGGACCAGTCACTAGAGAAGGACATCATGCTGGGTGAAGTGGAGGATCAGTAAAAAACAGGAAGCCCCCCAAATAGAAGGATTGGCACAGTGGCAGCAGCAATGGGCTCAAGGGTGGCAGTGACTATGAGGTTGGCACAGGATCAGGCAGTGTTTTATTCTGTTGTGCATAAGGGCGCTAGGAGTTGGTACTGACTCAATGGCACCTAACAATTCCTCAGTTACTGACTCTCTCATACTCTGACATTTCACATTAAGACAATAAAGATCTACTACCTATTTTACATTTTACAACTTAGATTTGGCAGAGGTAATGGTTAAAGCTATGTGCCAACTGGACCATGATTGTCTGGTTTGGCAGTTATGCAGTGATACAATCATCCTCCGTTTAGTACTCTGATGCTGTTAGCCTCCATTTTCCCTTTACACTGATTTTTAACACAATGATGAGATCTTTGGAAGCTAACCATGTTGATAGTTAAGAGCGGATGTTGTCTAGTTAGAATAAAAGATGATTCTTATATTAGAAAATTGGTCATGTGAACAATGTTTGTTCTTCCAGAATGCTATGTACCTATGAGACACTGACTTTATTAGAGAAGTTCCCTTAGCTTAAGGGCTGTATATTTCTTTGACTTCTCTAATACACTTAACACATATTATGCCCCTGGTAAGTGCTGAATATGCAGTTTAAATAAACAAATGGATAAGCAGCATGATGAAATTTTTCCTCTACCAGATGTTTGATAGAATGGAATCCTTCCAAATATTAAGAAACCGAATATCCTTGCAGCTTTAACATTTCAAATGACAGTGTGTAAAATTCAACACCCAGTTTTACAGACCAACTAGTTATGGTTGCTATGGTAATAAGCTCAGCACCTATGAGCAGAAAAAAGAAAAAAAAAATCATTCCTTTTGGGCAAGATATTTATTAGTGTTCTGGCTACATGGTAAGAGCATTTTGTTTTATTTTTTTCTTTACAGTAATTTATGTATTTAGCCAGATGAGTCTGTATACATAAAAATTCTCTTCAGGAAGAAAGAAAATATTTAAGTTTTTATACTGAAATTTTCTAGTGATTAAGATATGCATTTAATTTTCACTTTAAAAGGATTCAATTTCAAATAAGAACTTCAGCAAGAAATATATTACATGGTGAGAAGGCAAGAAATTTTCACTGTATGAAATGTATAGTATTTGTAGACAAAAGAAACTTTCATCAGGAAGTACAGATATTTCTAATACTTTAAAGGGCAAGAGGTGGTTAGAGGGAGATCTAGGAATAGCAATTCAAAATTAACAGTTTAAAAAATAACAATTAAGATATACATCCTCTTTTTTTTAGTTAATTGAATATTTTTAAACTTTACTTTTTAAAATATATGTACTGTGATTTGCATGACAGTTTACAGGTTTTCACTCAACAATTCATACACATTTTGTCTCATACCATTTTCTATAATGTAACAATACTTTCTACTTTATTCCTGTGTTTAACATTTTCATTTGTGTTTTTCTCTGATCCCTTACTACCTGCTGAACTTTGTCCCTTTTGATTTTGAATGGCTGATTAGCCTAAGGAATACATACCTTCCTGGTATTATTGTCCACCTTATAAACCTGTCCAGTGTTCATATAGGGTCCTTGGTAATAGTGTTGTAGGTTACGTGTTGGGCTGCTAACTTTGAGATCAGCAGTTTGCTCCATGGGACAAAAATGAGGCTTTCTGCCCTGTAAAGATTTACAGCCTAAGAAACCCTATAAAAGATTACTAGGAGTCGGAACCAACTTGATGAAACAATGTTCAGCTGAAAGTTGAAC
>NW_006408519.1:11435049-11447539 GCF_000296735.1 Chrysochloris asiatica
TAATGTGCCAGATTGCAAAGCTGTTTGAACTGCAAGGTCGGCAGTTCAAGCTCACCAGCCACTCCTTGGAAACCCTATACAGGGTGGCTATGGGTCGGAATTGACTCGATGGCACTTAACAACAACAACAACATCTTTATGGAAGCAGACTGCCACATCGTTCTTCCATGGAAAGGAGCCATCAGTGGGTTTGAACTACTAATATTTCATTTAGCAGCCAAGCACTTACTATTGGGTCACAAAGCCTCCTTGGAATGGATAGTAGAGAATCTCTATTTTGAACAGGACAGTTATGGTTAAGAAGCTTGTGTCTTAAAAATATTCTTATTAATCAGACAGCAAAGCACTGAGCTTTTCTAGAGGGATGAAAAATAAAAGACAAAAGACTAGTTGGGCGACCATTATGATAATCCAAATCCGCTGAAAAATAGACGCTGTGAAGAAAAATTAGACAAGACTAGGAAATGGATATTGTTATGAGAAAAACATCCCATCAGTGGTGAAGAAAAGGAGAAAGAGGATTGTTGGTACCTTAGTGCTGCTGGATGTGTTTCCACCTTACTTCTCTAAAACAGAGCTGACAAAGGAAAGGATCATATACTCGAGTTTCAAAACTCAAGCAGCTCCCTGCCCTTTTCCCTTTTTAAATGTGTTCCCAGTAAGCAGGCCATTTTGGGTTGCTGACGAAAGAAAATTCACCTCTGTTTTCCTTTAAAGCACGAATTCCTGTTGTGAGTTAAAAGAAGATTCTACTGGACTGTTGTTGTTGTTAAGTGCCGTCGAGTTGGTTCCGACCCATAGCGACCCTGTACAGGGTTTCCGAGGCTGTAAATCTTGATAGGAGCAGAACGCCTCATCTTTCTCCCGCGTAACAGCTGGTAGTTTCAAACTGTTGACCTTGTGTTTCGCAGCCTGATTCGTAACCACTGAGCCTACCACTAGCTACTGGACTAGAAGCTAGTAAACCTCTCTGCCTGAAAACGTCCATTGATTTTTTTACTGTGTTGTAGCCAACGCTTTTTCCTACGCATCATGCCATTTGGTTTGAAAAATAATCCACGAGGCTGAAATAATTAACCTAATTTTTCAGATGAGAAAACTGCAGTTACAACTTGCTTATTAAGGTCGAACTCATTCTGTACCTCATGGGTTCAGTGTTGTTTTACATTATTTTTCAGTTGTCCGCTCACATACAAGATAGGTCATATTACAAACTATTGTTTTATTGTTTATAGTTGTATGAGTCTCAACACACTTACCTTTAGAAATAATAAATTATATTTCCACATCAGCTCAAATTAAAATTTGTGTTGTTAAGCACTGTCAAGTAAGTTCCAACTCATAGCGACCCAATGTAGTTTCCACAGTGACCCTGGTGGGTTTGAACCACCAACCTTGTGGTCAGCAATCCAGTCCTACTTACAGCGCCATACCAGGATTCCAGAGCAAGTCTACTTCACTCAAAATGTAGCCACCTAGGATAACAATATAGTCCTTAGCCAAGAGTTTTTTTATTGTTGATCTTCACTCCAGACCCAAAAGTGAAGAGTTTCCCTATCTTCTCATTTGAAAGATGTGGGGTGTTTTTTTTTTTTCTCCATTTCCTTCTGAAGGGACTTGATCAACTTCAAATTGTTTTAAATTTTGAGTCCAGAATTTTGCAACAAAAACTAATGCTAATTCAAGATACGTTTCAGTAATTATTATGTTTAATGTTTAAATGTTTAATGGAAAGTTTATTTTCTTATAATAGAAAAGAAATATAAAAGCTGCTTCAGACTTTTTGGTTTCCCTATTAAGTTATTGACCCTAAATCTTAAATGGTTATTGTGGATATTAAAACAAACTTATAATTTTCTAGTATATTAAAACTTGTAACCCACACAGTTGAATGACTTTGCAGTCAATAAAGCACAAGTAAACATCTTTTTCATATTCTTTTTAGCCAAGATCCGTCTGTTGTCAGTAATGATATCCCTCTTTCCATGTCTTCTGAATCTGGTTTGAATTTTCTGGGAGCTCCCAATCAATGTATTTCTGCAACCATGTTTTGAATTATCTTCAGCAAAATTTTACTTGTATTGATATTGTTATGGATTTTGCTTTGGGGCCCAGGAGTGAAGGTCAACAATAAATAACTCTTCTAGTGATAATCAAAGGAACTCTGGTAGCGTAGGGGTTACGAATCGGGCTGTGAACTGCAAGGTCAGCAGTTCGAAACTACCAGCTGCTCCACAGGAGAAAGATGAGGCTTTCTGCTCCTGTAAAGATTTATAGCCTTGGAAACCCTGTTAAGGGTCGATATGGGTTGAAACCAACTTGATGGCACTTAACAACAACAACAACAACAACATAGTGATAATGACTACATTGTTATCATAATTGGCTTCATTTTGAAGAATAGGTATTCCAGAACACTTAATTGTGTTAATTAGGAACCTGTAAGTAGATCAAGAGGCAGTCATTAGAACAGAAAAAGGAATACAGAAAAGGTCTGATTCAGGAAAGGTCTGCTTTAGGATTATATACTTTCACTATACTTAATTTATATGCTGAACAAATAATCCATGATACTGGATTATATGAAGGAGAACATGGTATAGGTACTGGAGGAAGAGTCATTAACAACCTATAATATGCAGATGACACAAACTTGCTTGCTTGAAGTGAATGGGACTTGAAATGCTGATAAAGATCAAAGGCTATATATAGCCTTCAATATGGTGGTGGTGGTTATGTGCCGTGGAGTCGGTTCTGACTCATAGCGACCCTGGGTTTCCCAGGCTATAAATCTTTACGAGTGCAGAAAGTCTCATCTTTCTTCCATGGAATGGCTGTTAGCTGGACTGCACTTCAATATAAAGAAATTGAAAATCCTCATAACTGGCCCAATAAATAACATTATGATAATCGGAAAAAAGATTGAAATTGTCAATAGACTTCATTATATTGGATCCACAATCAATACTCATCATGGCACCAGCAGTCAAGAAATCAAATGACATATTGTGTTACACAAATCTGCTGTACAAGTCCTCTTTAAAGTGTTCAAGAGCAAAGACAGTCTGAGGACTAAGGTATACCAGACGTAAGCAATGGTATTTTCAAGCATTTCACGTGCATATGAAAGCTGGACAATGAACGTGGAAGACCAAGAAAGAATTGATGTATTTGAATTATGGTGTGAGAAAGAAGAATGTTGAAAGTACCTTAGGTTGCCAGGGGAACAAAGAAATCTGGTTTGGAAGAAGTACAGTCAGAATGTTCCTTAGAAGCCAGGATGGTGAGACCTCGTCCGTCTTTCATACTATGGACATGTTGTCAGGAAGGATCAGTCACTCGAAAAGGATATTATGCTTGGTAAAGTGGAGTGTTGGAGTCCTGGTGTGGTGCTGTGGGCTAATGCATTAGACTGCAAAGTCATTTGAACTGCAAGGTCAGTGGTTCAAGCTTACCAGTTGTTCCTTGGAAACACTATACAGGGTTGCTATGGGTTGGAATGGACTCAACGGCATTTAACAACAACAACAAAGTGGAGGGTCATCAAAGAAGAGTCAGACCCCCAACAAGATGGATTGATGCAGTAGCAGCAACAATGGGCTCAACCGTAATCGTGAGGATGTCACAGGACTGGGCAGTGTTTTGTTCTGTTGTGCATGAGGTTACTATGAGTTGGAAATCAATGACATCTGAAAACAATAACTCACCAACTAGTGTAAGATGCTTTAATATTCTTCTGTAGATATTCTTAAAGTAAAATTTAAATGCGCAATCTTTAGCGGGCTTTGTTGTTTGTATTTTGCTAAATTGTTGAAAACCAAGCATTCGCTAATTGTTTTATTTTGAAATAATAAATTTAATAAAGACATCTGAGGAATATTGAAAAAGATGAAAATATCATTGAAGAATAAAAATTGAAGCAAACATATGTGTCTCTATGGAGAAAGCTATTTTTGAAAACATGTTTATGACAAGATTATTGGAATTATTGGCAGTTTAACAGATTATTGGAATTTTTATGCATTAGAAAAAACTAATGATGTTGATGATGCACCCAGTGGTCGCTATTAATAAGAACTGAAGAGGCTTTTGTTGCATGGAGAGGATTGTATTCATTGAGATGAAACAAAATGTATGATTTGCTGAAAGTAAAACTTATGATCTTCTCTGTAAACTTTCACTCAATTCACGGTAAAAAAAAAAAAAAAGATTAATGGTAGAGGAGGAGTTTACACTGAAGGGAGTTTAGTGGATTCGACAGGTGTAACTGCTAGAGCTAATGATGATGCAGTAATAGTTGTTGATAAGTACCACTGAGTCGCTTCTGACCCATAATGACCCTGTATAGGGTTTCCGAGAAGCGATTCATGAGCTTGAATCTTGGACTTTGCTGTTCAAACCCACTTTGCAGTCCAGCGCATTAGCCCACAGCGTCACACCAGGATTCCAGCAGCAGTAATAGGAACTGTTATCTATGAACATTTTCTATTACTTCTCTCCGTACTAGTAGCTATTCTATGAAATAGGCAATGTTATAATGGCTATCGGAGTCCTGGTGTGGCGCTGTGGGCTAATGCTCTGGACTGCAAAGTGGGTTTGACTTGAGTGGCTGGTGAATATGAAGAGCTGACCTTGCAGTTCAAACTGATCTTGCAGTCCAGTGCTTACCCCACAGTGCCACACCAGGACTAGGTTAAATGATAGAAATGCAGGTCAGGTTGGAGCGCAGGATGAGTGGAGGTGGGAAAAGCACTGTTAACGTTAAATGGATAATTAGGTACTGATTCAGGGTGAGTAGTGATACAGTGCAAAAGCTCCAAATTGGCAGGTTAATGTCAACTCAAACCACATCTCCAATAACTTACTACAGCTCCTGGGATGTGTAACCGAACTTCTGTATTCTCATACTTTAGTTATGTGTATTGTATGCTAGTGGGGCACCTACAGCCCCTTCCTCCCTCTAGGCATACTATCTATTCTCTGGGAAGGGGCAAGCAGCCCAGCTTCTTGTGGCTTTCCTACCTTTTCTCTATATACTTGGTAGCGCAGTCCAACTATTAAACTCAAGGTCAGCAGTTTGAAATTACCAGCTGGTCTACGGAAGAAAGATAAGCTTTCTGCTCCCGTAAAGATTTACAGCCTTGGAAACCCTATAAAAGGTCGCTGAGTCGGAATTGACTCCACTCATGGTGTGGCACTGTGGGGTTAATGTGCTGGACTGCAAAGTCAGTTTGAACTGCAATGTTGGTGGTTCAAGCTTGCCAACTGCTCCTTGGAAACCCTATACAGGGTCGCTATGGGTCGGAACCGACTTCACAGCACTTAACAACAAAACAAAAACAATCACCATACCACCCTTAACAGCCCTGACATATGTGAAACTTGAACACCCCATAATAAAAAAGACCTTAGCTTACACCACTAGCAAAAATCTTGACTGCTGTCCTCATCTTGGTTAGTAGGTTTCCCAGTTCACAAAACATCTATTGTATTTATATTCTGTAATAAACAAATGTCTCTGGAATTGGCACCTGGTCATCGTTTGGTTGTTTTTTTGTTTTGTTTTTCTGGTTTATCTCTGCAACCACTAGGCAGAAAGCTTTTCCCTTCTGTGCCTAAACCTCAACAGGGTGGAAGATAAAAGGTTATTTGTTGTCAAAGTTGTAGTCTAAGAGGTAGTTGGGTGAAGGAGCTGGTTCCAACTCATAGAAGCCCTGTATTAGATTTCCAAGAGCAGCTGGTGGGTTTGAACTGCTGACCTTTCAGTTACTAGCCCAATGCCTATCCTACAGCATCACCACCAGAACACAGTTAAAGCAAAAGTATATGAAAAAGACTGGTTTGTGAACAATGTACATTAGCTACTTCCAACCTTTGATCATAGAAACTCATATCCTCCATCTTTTCATTTGCTTTGCAATAGGAAGCAGATACATTTCTTGAAGGTCTCTTGAACACAGTAGCAGAGGACCCTAGCCTTATACTAGCATACGCAAGAAAGGAATAAGAATTATTGAAAGGAAGAACAATTTAGTTTGTGTGATTGGCTACCCGGATGTAGGCTAAGAAAATACGGATACAGGCAAGTGCCAACTGTTAAAGTAAACTCAATAAAGAAATTACCCAGAGGAATTTAGCATTTCCACCTCTCAGGTGGAGGAATGATTGAGATCCGGCCTAACCACGTCTAAACCATTCTGAGACATGGAAGCTCCCTCAGTTTTTGCAATCGAAACATTGATTTTCTTTGGCCCCAACTGATAGACGAGTTTTGTGGGTGGAACGGAAAGAGGAGGAATTGGATTCGTGGGTGGGTGAGAACTAAGCACTTTGCATGGATTGTAGGGCCACTAGGCTGAGTCCACAAGCTTCACGACTAAAAAAATACTGCCCAGCCAACCACCATCACGAAACCTACTAAGGATCAAGCCTCTGCCACAACTGGCCTACGGCTCGCTCCGCCTCCAGAGCTCATTGGTTCTTAGCTTCCGCGCCGGATCCACAGTCTCGCTCCTATTGGGTCAGACAAGTCCTGGGCAGGGTGCGGAAGCGAGGGCTTGGAGACAACCGAGAATAGCTTTCAAGGAGGTGAAAGGGGCGGGGCCGAGGGAGGGCTTCCCAAGGAGGAGGTGGCTATGGCTGCAGCGCGGCGGCAACGGCGGCTGCGAAGGAGCGCGCGCCCGGCTTTGAATGAGCGGTGCTGGGACTGAAGGAGCAGAGCGCGAGCTCGAGGAAGCGACCGGCAGCGCGTGCACGCGCCTTAAGTGCGCGCGCGGCCCGTGGCAGCTCGGAACCTCCGCCGGGCGGGCGGGGAGGGGGAGGGGCAGGTGAGTGTGTGCGGCCCGCGGCGCCGGCTAGCGACTTCCCGACCCTTACCCCTTACCTCGACCCCCTCTCTTGCCTGGGGGTTATCATCTGCCCTTTAGCCGGTGATTCCTTCTCCTAACTCCACACTTCCCGCTTTCCCACCTCCCTTTTCGCCCCTCTACCGGGCCCTACCCACGCCTTCTGCCACTCTGGGGTACTGTTTCCGGGTTAGGGTGACCTCCGGGGTGAGGGTGTAGCGACAGGGAAACGGGACCCAGCGTACTGCCCTCGTCAGTGGCGCTCACGTGTGGTACTGCAGGCCTGCGGGGCATCGGCCTGGACCACCCTGACCCCAAATCTGCCCCTCACAGGGAAACGTGCTGGTCATTCATGCCCTCCACGGACAGGGCCCACACTTGCTAAAGAGAATTTTCCGAATTCCAAATCTCACCCATCTAACACCCACCTCCAGCTACTAGGGCATTCGCCTAACGCTGTGCGCAAGGCGTCGGACTGTGCAGTTTGTCTCATCTGTACAGTGGGTATGATCCCCACCCCCATCGGTTGTAGATGGGTTGTGTGCAGTTAAAGCATCTCCTTATGAAATTGATTATACTTTTGAGTCATTCTGGAAAGCTTACTTTGTCCCAGTGTTGTCACTTTTTGGAGGGTCTGAGTTGTCGGAGGCAGTACAGACCCTATGCGTTTACTACCGGTTCTCACTCCACTTCTGCTTCCGCTTGTTTCTTGGTGCTGCTGAGGTTTTCAAATTTAAGCGAGTTCAGGTTTTTTAAAAAAAATTGTAACATTTCTTAAGCTAATTTAGAAAGTTATTTTGATAATGCATTGGAGTAATTTTTGTTAAATTTTTGGTATTTAAAATTTAGAGAGCTGCCAGAAAAATATTCATTGCTTACATGGATATTGGGTTGGCTTGGTTAATGGATTGTGATATAGTAGACGTACTGAAAGGATCTTGCCAGCAGTTTATAGTAATTACAAAGAGGAAAGATACATTTGATCTGTTTTTCATGCAGAATTCCCTTTTTCTTTCTTTTTTTAAAAAAATGCATCTTACTCACTTGACGTAGCATATTAATTTCCTAGAGATGTCGTTTCTCCAGAACAAAAGTCCTTAGGACAAGTTTGCTTTAGATTTTGAACCTTCTTTCTTCTGTTACTACTATGGCTCAAGTTTTTGTATTTTCCTAGAAATTTTCAAGGACACTTTAATTTTTAAAAGATTAGACTATTTTAGCATTGCTCAGTTCTGGAAAATACTTTGAAGTAACCAAACCGCAAAACACCTTAAGATACATAGTTACCAAACTATTGATGTTGTTGTTACCTACCGTGGAGTCGGTTCCGACTCAGAACGACCCTGTACAGGGTTTCCGAGGCTGTAAATCTGTACAGGAGCAGAAAGCCTCATCTTTCTCCCGCAGAACAGCTGGTAGTTTCCAATTGCAGACTGTGAGATTAGCAGCCTGATTCGTAACCAGTACGCTACCAGAGCTCCTTGTTGTTGTTATGTGCCGTGGAGTTGGTTCTGACTCATAGCGACCCTGTACAGGGTTTCCGGGGCTGTAAATCTTTACGGGAGCAGAAAGCCTCATCATTCTCCCATGGAACAGCTGGTAGTTTCGAACTGCTGACACTGAGGTTAGCAGCCAGATTCGTAACCACTACGCTACTAGAGCTCCTTAGAAGGCACTTAAAAATCACACTGAAGCAGTGTATATAGAATGAAAAGCTTTCTCGAATAAGATAGGCACGCAGCCTTTTTAAATCCTGCCTGAGTGAATCACTGTGTCTGTCAGCTTTGTCTGGTAAATGGGAGTATAGTGAAACATACCTCTTGTGGATATCTGTAGGATTCCAGTGGGGTTGTAGAACATACATTGTTTAGAACTGTGTCTTACATTCTTGGAGTGCTCAAGGAATGTTAATTTCTCTTAGACAAATGTTTAGAGTTTCTACTATATGCCTGTCATTGACTAAGATGTAGAAATACTAAACTGGGGAAGATGGATGGAGCCCTGCCTTAGTCCCTTGCATTCAGTAGGAGTTAGTGTTTGTACAAGCTGAGAACACAGGGCTTGTCTGTTCTGGGTCAGTAGTGGTTTCCCAGCAGCTTGGATAGTATCTGCTACATTGTTAGTTGCCATCAGGTTAGCTTACCCAACAGTGATTTATGTTTAATAGAAGGAAACATTGCTGGGTCCTGGGCCATCTTCAAGCTCTTTGGTGTGTTTGAGTTCATTGTGGCTGTTGAGTCAAACCTTCTCACTGAGGGTTTTCCTTTCTTTTCTGGCTTACTGGTTTTCATATCCTTTTCTAGCCATTGACTTGGTGTGGCACTATGGGCTAATTTGATGGACTGCAAGGTCGGTTTGAACCACAAGGTCGGCAGTTCAAGCTCACCACCAGCTGCTCCTCGGAAACCCTATACAGGGTCACTATGAGTCTAGAACCGACTCGAAGGCACTTAACAACAACAAGCCATTGATCTTACCTGATTGCTTATCCAGAGTAAGTAAAGCTGAAGTGTCCCCATCCTTCCTTCTAAGGAGCATTCTGGTTATATGCTCTGCTGGCAGTTCACTGTATAATCAATGTCTTTGCCAACATCACAATTCAAATGCATCATTTCTTCTTCTGCCTTCCTTTTTCATTGTCTAGTGATTTATATGAGGTCATTGAAGATACCATGGCTTGAGCAAGGCACACATTAGTAATAATCTAAGGGACATCTTTGCATTTTAAAATTTTTATAGAAATCTTTTGTAGCAGATTGCACAATGTAGTCTGTGGTTTGATTTCTTGACTGCTGCTACTATGGATGTTAAATGTTAATCCAAGTAGGATGAAATCATTGACAACTTCAGCATTTTCTCTACTTAACATGATGTTTTAATGGTCTAGTTGTGAGGGTTTTTGTTTTCTTCATGTTCAGTCATAATTCATACTGAAGGCTGAAGTTTTTTGGCCTTCATCACTAAGTGCTTCAAGTGGTTGGCAAACAAGGTTTTATCACTTGCATATCTCAAGTTGTTAATGCGGCTAAATATATTTTCATTGAATTGAATTAGTAAGTAAATATAGATGCATAAAGTATTCCTCCAAAGCAGTGTATTGATAAGTCAAAAGTATTACTTGATAGTAAGCTGATTGCATTTTCCATATTTAATCTAACTCACTTTGAAAATTGTATCACCATTGAATTACTAAGAATGGAACTGTTAATAAAGTATTCATTTATTTATGTTTTTAACATTTTATTTGGTTTTGTGAAAGTTTAAAGAGCAACCTAATTTCCATTCAACAGTTTAGACACATTTTGTTTAATAATTTTAGATGCAACGCCCTCAATAGAGCAGTACTCTTCCCACTTCATGGGTTCCCTGTTTCCATTTGTGTGTCTTTCATGTTCCTTTCTGTCTTCTGAACTTTGTTTTTGAGCAGATGCTATATCCTTTGGTTGGATGCTATGGTCTCATTGGTTAAGAGTGTGTTCCTCACGGTTATAGTTCACTTGATAGGCCTCCCTATTATTTGGCTGAAAGGTGATTTCCTGAGATTGGAAGGAAGTCTAAGAGCCATCATCTCGGGGATTCTGCTTGTCTCTCTGTCAGACCAGTAAGTCTCGTCTTTTTGAAATTTTTGAATTTTGTTCTAGAATTCCCCCCCACTATTTTCAGGACCTTTTACTGTGGTCTCTCTCAGAGTTGTCCTGTCATTAGTGGTAGCAGGGCACCATCTAGTTCGGTATTCTTTTCTTTTGAATGAAATAGACTTAGGTTTGGTGGTAGCAGCAGTGTGCTCAAGCATAACAACTATTGTGACAATGGTGCAGGACTGGGCAGTGTTTCATTTTGTTGTTACAAGATCGCCATGAGTCAGAACCAACTCGATGGCACCTAACAATAACAACGCTTGAATCCGAGTCCTTGGGTGTAATAAGAAACATGGGGAAGTGTGTGTACTCTCTAGGCTTTAGTTTTTGTTTTGTTCTTTGTCTTCTGGAAAAGGGAGATGATATTGTCTGTCTCTCCAAGTAGTTTTGTGGATCTATGAACTAGTAGATAGTACAGAGCACATAGTAACCTGCCTGTGAATATTAGTTTCCCTCTTTTTCATAACTCACAAAGGTAAATTTCCCCCAGGATATTCTTACGTGGGAGGAAATTCTATTGTTGTTGTTAAGTGTTGTTGAGTAAATTCTGACTCTTAGAACCATTTGTAGGGTTTCTGGTGAGTAGCTCATGGGTGTGAACTGCTGGGTCTTGTGGTTAGCAGTCCAGTGCGTACCCAACAGTGCCATAGCATGACTCCGAAAAATTATATTATGCAATCAATAAGAGTACCACTTTCTAACAATTTTTTTTTGTTAGGAAAAAAGTAAAACTTTATCTTTAGTCATCATTAAAATTATTCAGGTTAACAAGTATTTATTGAGCAACCACACCAACATTAATAGTGGGAAGGTGATAACTATGGTTACTCAGACATGAAATGGAATTTATTCTCAACTCTTCATGAAGTATTCCTGAGGCTACTCACCCCAACCCAGATATTACATAGTCTTCCCCCTTTAAAACATATTCCTAGGTGTTTCCTCAGTTCTGCCCCTCTCTCCAATGCTGAATGTACACTACAGTCTCCTTTATAGATGCCTTGTTTTCTTTGTTTTATAGCAAAATTTATTCTAAATTTGTGGAAAGTTGCTTTTCTTTTGGTCAAGAGTTTTACTCTTGATAATCAGTTTTTAGGTGAAACTTTTATTCATCATATTGATTGCTCAGATCTTTCTCCTTACAGTGAAGCAGTGGAGCCTCTTATTCAGTCTGTTTTACAAATGATAACTAGAAGTGCCAGGTGAATAAGATCTTTGAAGCAGGATTGGGCAGGTTAGATAAGCTGTGTAGAAGTAACTAGTACAAAATGGAGGCCTTGGATGGCACTCTACTACTGGCTGAAAGGCTGGCAGTTTGAACCCACCCAGAGGCGTCTTGGAAGACAAGCCTGGTGATCTGCTTCTGAAGGTCGCAGCCTTGATTTATGGAGCCGTTCTACTCTGCACATGCGTTGTCACCAGGAATCAGTATCGACTCAATGGCAACTTACAACAACTGCGTAGTATAAAGTAGAAAACCCAAATGCAGTAAGAGAAGACACTGGAATAAAGAAGGCTTTATATTAGTTTATCCAAGAGGTAATAAGGCCTTGTTCGGGAGATTATAGTAGAAATAGGGATGAATATAGACAGCAAGGGGAGTGCGGTGGCTCTGCTGAATTAGCACAGAACTTTGATAAAAGGTCGACGGTTCAAGCCTACCAGCTGCTCCGTGGGGAAGAGATGAGGCTTTCTGCTCCTACTAAGGTTTACAATCTTGGAAAATTATATAGCTGCTATGTGGGGGAACCAATTCGACAGCACATAGCAACAACAAGCTATGGAAATAGAAAAAAAATCTTTGGGCACTTCAGATGTAAGGATTACATCATAACAGCAGCGTTATGGAAATAGAAAAAAAATCTTTGGGCACTTCAGATGTAAGAGGATAAGGGAGAAAACCCACCAAAACAAACAAGCTGCCATCGAGTTGACTCCAACTCATACTGACCTTGTAAAACAAGTAGAACTGTACCCTAGAGTTTCTAATACTGTAAATCTTTATGG
>NW_006408519.1:11451689-11463826 GCF_000296735.1 Chrysochloris asiatica
CAAGGAGACTAAGTTCTACATTGATGTGCTTGAAGTCCCTCCACACGGTTCTTCTGGGGCCCTTCACAGTCACTGTGCATCCCTTCAGACCCATGTCGACATTCTCTGGAATGTCTTGTCAACAATCTGGTTGCTGAGAATGGTTTTCATTATCTTGGTAGAAGTGGAAAAGAAGTCACATCTGTTTTGTTTTGTTTGAAAAGAAACTTTGTTTCAAAGTCTTCAAACAACCAAGATGACCTGGTAGCTGAGGTTTATATGTTGGTCTTTTTCAGTGTGTTAATATTTAATGAATAGTAGCATTCCTTTTTATTATATCATTTTGTAGCATACAGTGTGAAACAGTCTTTTTTATGCTCATTTTTTAAGCTTTTATTGTGCATTGAGTGAGTGAGACTTACAGGGCATATCATCAATTTTTCATTTAGCAAATCATTGTAATGATTACAGTCCCCTCCATGCACTGTCAGCCAACAGTATTTTGCCTATATTACCTTTTTTTTGATGTACACACACCACATTGAAAATACATATTCATTTAAATGTCTAAAGGACACATTTTGCAAGCTAGGCACAGTGCCCTTCTCAGTCTATGGGCATATATAGTCCTCTGCTGCTGTATCTCTCTATACCATCACCTCTGCCACAATCTCTGTTGTCTCTGCTTTTCTGGTTAGGATCCCTCACTCCTCTCATGTTTGCCCCTTCTGATGGTCCTAGGGTCCTCTGTTTGTGAAATGACAGATTAACTGCTCCCCCCTTTTATTTGCACCTCTTCTACATTTACAGTTGTGACAATCACCATTAGACCAGATAATACTCACAATTTAATCATAAAGTCCTATTCCTCTCATCTGGGCAAAAGGAAAAACTATCCAGTAGGGTTTCTGTTTCTGTCTGACTCTCCTCATTGTAACAACACTAAGCACCCTCATGAAAGATTGAAAGTCAGCCACTTTTGTGCCTTTGTACTCTCCAGGACACCCCCCTTCTCCCCCAACTAAACACATTTGTTTTTGAAGAAGTACAGCCAGAAGGCATCTTAGAAGTGAGGATGGCAACACTTCATCTACAGATTTGGATAATTTCATCAGGTTCTTTTCTCCTTGTGAGAATGACATGTTTGGTAAGGTAGAGAGTCAGCAAAGCAGAGGAAGAGCCTCTGTGACATAGATTGACAAAGTGACTACGGTAATGGGGTCAAGCATAATAACACTCATTTTTGGAAATTTTTTAATTAATAGGAATAGGATAATATACATTTATACAATACTATAACTAAACTTATTGCCATCTAGTACTCAATCCTGTCGGATAGAGTCCTGCCACCATAGGGCGGCTAAGGCTGTAGTTTTTATGGAAGCAGATTGCCACGTCTTTCTTCTGTGTATCAACTGGTGGATTTGAACCACCAACTTTTTGGTTAGCAGTCAAGCGTTTAAATGCTGCCTCACCACAGCTGTTTCTATATGATATAACCAAACCCACTACCATCGAGTTGCTTCTGACTCCTAGGGACCTTGTAGAACAGAGTAACTGCTTGCTCTCCTTACAGTGTTCCAGACTGTAGATCTTCATGGGAGCAGACAGCCTCTTCTTTCTTCTGCTGTATATGGTATTGCTCCTGTTAAGTATCGTTGAGTCCGTTCTGACTCAATTCCAATTCATAGCAATCCTGTATGGGATTTTGAGGAACAGCTGGTAGGTCCCGTGACCTTGCTGTTGACAGTCCAGTGTTTATCCTGTAGTGCCACACTAGGATTCCATGTATGATATAGTTATGTTGTTGTTGTTGTTAAGTGCCATCGAGTCGATTCTGACCCATAGTGACCCTGTATAGAGTTTCTAAGGAGCAGCTGGTGAGCTTGAACCACCGGCCTTGTAGTTCAAATGACTTTGTAGTCTGATGCATTAGCCCACAGCGCCACACCATGACATAGGTGACTAAAATGTATACAGGAAAGTTTGGAAATAATTTTTATATCTTAAAGACTTGCAAGATAATGTCTCTTGTAATATATTTTGAGAATTTTTTACTCCATTATTATGTTGAATTAGTGCTGTTAAGTGCCATCCAGTCAGTTCTGACTGTTAGTCATCCTCTGTACGGTGTTTCTGAGGAGCATCTGGTGTGTTTGAACCACCAAACTTGTGGTTAGTAGTCCAGTACTTGTCTTACAGCACCACACCAGAATTCTATTATGTTGAATCGTTGTTGTTAAGTGCTGTTGAGTCAGTTCCGAACCATAGCTACCCTTTATAGGATTTCCGAGGAGCAGCTGGTGAGCTTGAATCTCCGACTTTGTCCAGCACATTAACCTACAGCACCAGGAGTAGAAGCAGTGGAAGTGGAGCACACTTACCTTGTTTCTCAACATGGGACAATGTCCAGTTTTTCACCACTAAATCTTATGTAACTGGAGGTTTTCATAGATGCCTTGATCAGGTTGAGAATGTTTTCTTCTAGTTTTAGTTTGCTGCAATTTCTTACCAGGAATGGATGTTAGATTTTATCAAGTTCTTTTTCTGCATCTATTGATGATTGTATGTTTGTTTTTTTTAAAAAAAGAAATGTTAATATTTCAAGTTACCTGGAATAATTTTCAAAGTTTAAATTCCTTGACTAAGTCCTACGTACTCATGATATATTGCTGTATTTTTATGCAAATAATGAGTGCCTTCTGAGTATATTTTCCAGTAGTTCCTCCTACCTGGAGGTAGTATAGTAAGCGCCATTATGCCAACACTATTTTTAACATATTGCTGTTAAAAAGAAAACAAAAACACTAATGTCCATTTACAAAAAATGCCTGGGGGGATGGTGGTAGGGGATTGAGTGGAGCAGATGACAAATGAATGCAGAGGTGTTTTTTCGTTATGTGAAGATACTGTAACCTTTTCATATATGCTGGCTGGATTCAGTTTACTAATATTTTCTTGTATTTTCTGTCAGTGTTTATGAGATGTTGGTTTATCGTTTTATTTTCTGGTAATGTCTGTGTCTGGTGTTATCAGTATAATGTTGGATTCAAAGAATGAGTTGGGAAAGACCTCCTCTTCAATTTTCTGACATTTTGTGTACATAATTGGTTAGCATTTCTTTCCAGTGTATGGTAGAATTCACCAGTGACACCATCTGGGTCGGAAAGCTCTTTAGTTACAATTTCAATTTTTCAAAAGACTCACTGTATTATTCAAAATATTTTTATTTTAGCCAGAATAAGTTTTGTATTAAAGAAATTTAAGTAAAATTATTTTTAAAGGTCACATGTTTAGATGTTTTGAACAGAAGATTCATTGCCTTTCAACTGTTTAAAACACTTAAACCCTAGTTTCTCAAATTGTTACTATGATTTACATTGTAATTTAAAATTTTACTGTGTTATTTGTAGTTTCTAGAGAAAAATAAATCAGTCAGCTTTTTTAAGTCTGTAATTGAACTTTTCAACTTTGGTAAAGAGTATGACTTCTGAAAGTAACTTAGTACATTTACTTCTGTGTCTTTCCACAGGATTTGAGTCCCACCATGGCCATCACACAATTCCGCTTATTTAAAGTTTGCACCTGCCTAGCGACAGTATTCTCATTTCTAAAGAGATTGATATGCAGGTAAACACATTTGTGTTCACAATGACCTGTTTATTTCTATCTGGTTTTAGATATATTTATAGCTACAAAAAGTCAGGACTGATTATATTATATTTAAGCTAAATATCTTGATTGTAGTTTGTATTCATTTATCACTTTTACTATTTTTCATATATTTTATGTAGAAAAATCTGGAAAGTAGAAGTTTTGATCTTTTTGTTATTTCAAATTCTTTTATCTCCTATTAAAATAACATGCTTAATATTAGAGACTGTCAGGAGTACATAAATCAACTTTCATGATTATAATAAACACAGGGCTTCTATGTACCTAACCTGATTGTTTTATTATCAGATTGTTTTATTAAGGTGGTCAGGTAGGCATAGATAGGTATTTCTTTATATATTACAATGTTATCTTTATATTAAAAATAATTATGTTGAAAAAGAGCAAAACTGTTTAACAGAGAAATTTCAAACAAAATAGATATTTTATGTCTCTTAAATGACATTCTAGAGTATGCATGTAGTCCATGGCAGGGTAAGTTGTTTTGTTTCAGTAGGTCACCCAAAGACCAAAATTCCTTTTATCTTGTAGCAGTACCATACCCTAGAGCTAGAGTTCCTAAGCTGTGAACAAGTACAACAGACTCATAAAGGTACCACAGGTGATTTTCACCAAATTTCCAGCAAAACTGTGATGGTGATAGTCAGCATCTTTTGAACACTGTACAGACTCCAAGCTGAGAATAGTTCACACAACATTCTTTCTGATGATGTTCTTGAATGCTTGATATTAACTTTTTGTTTATTTTTACTTTTGATGACATTGTATCTCTGCAAAGCTAGGCTTTTTAATGGTTGCTGTAATTGAAACTGAACACTGTGTCAAAATAGATGTGGGACAGGAAATGAGGGTGGCAGTGTTCGTTTTGATTCCAAGGTTTGAGAAGTTGTGCAGTGCCCAACAGGCACACACTCTCCAAAAGTCAGTAATTATGTTTAAGAATGAAACAAAGATTTACCTTTTACTTTCAATATATGTGTATTGTTTATGTATGGGGGCGGGGGCGCTTGAAAAAGTTCATTGAAAAATTCCTATCTTTTAATTCCATTTTTCCACAAACTTTTTGAAGGCCCTTTGTATATGTATTATTTAAAATTTTTATTTATTATATGTAGTACCTTTATTTGGGAAGTGCAGTGGCTTTGTAGGATAAGCTCTGGGCTGCGAACCACAAGCTGGGTGCTTTGAGCCTACTAGCATCTCTACGGGAGAAAGATGAGGCTTTCTGCTCCCGCAAAGATTTATAGCCTCAGAAATCCTATAAGCGTTGCTATGAATCAGAACTGACTTGATAGCACTTAACATAACAGTGACCTTTATTTACTGTTTTTTTCAATGTATGTATATTGTTTATTCAAATAGCTATTAAGTGTTGGATATTAAGTTTGATGTAATGTTATTTGATATTAAATAAAGTTGTTTGATATTAAGTTGTTTGGCCCTAACTACTGAATCAGTGAAACTGCTAGGTATTGCTTTTGGCCTGGGGGCTCTGTGTAAAATTTATTGGCATACTAAGGTTTGGTTAAAGTCAAAGAGGAAATGAAGGACAGTCTTTTTAAGTAGACATGAGTTAGAAGTTTCACACAATTCTGTTTATAGCCCTATTGACCACAGCTGTGTCATGTAGCCACCTAGCTGCAATGGAAGCTGGGAAATATAATCTATAGCTTAATGTCTCTTTGATGCCTACTAAAACTTCAAGAATTGAGTGGCACTGAATTTATTATTATAAGTGCACTGGTCTGGAACTTAAAAAAAAAAAAAAAAAAGGTCAGGAGTACAACAATGAAAATGGGTAGATGACATACAGTGGACATAATTACTGGAGGTGGCAAAATCAGGTAAGACAGGTAAAGCTTAGGTGGTTCTATGGAAATTACCCAGGAGGAGTGTGGGATTTAGAGTGTTGAAAATCAGTGACATACACAGATCAACAGAATGAGGAAGAATAGCCAGAAATTTATTATAAAAAGGATAAGAATGGTTTTCTAGAAGGTAAGAAGCTAAAAGAAGCAATTATGTTAACAGTGGTGATAAATTATGGGTGGGTAGGATGTTTCTTTTTTTGTATCCGTATTTTTGTTACAATGAATATAGATTACTTTTAGAATTAGAAATTACATTTCATTTAAAATATTCAAGCAATTTCTGTTGTTACTGTATATTTCTATTGGCAATGTCAATGTCAATATATTTAGGATTGATTATACATTCAATTTTAAATTGACCTTTTGTTTGGTAAAGTTTCCTCTTAGGTATCAAAAGGAATCTATTCTGTGTTCTAAAATGCCAAACTTAAATCATAAATTTGAGAGTAGCTTATGTTACTTTGCTATTTATCTTTTAAACAAATTTTGACTTCTTATAGTAAACATAGTTTGCTTTATCAATTAACTCTTAATTAGATTCTTTTTAGATTTTTATCTAAATGTGGTTTTTGAATTTCAGCCTCATTTATATTCATTCAATATCCAAAATGTTCTTTGATCATATTTGCATAATAAAGGTATGAGTATTTGCCAAGTAGTCATGGATCAAGTTTGGTAGTACCCTGTTGTTGTTGTCATATCTATTCTAACTCATACCTACCCTGTGGACAACATAATGAAATTTCCCAGTCCTGTGCCATCCTCACAGTTGTTACATGTGAGTTCATTGCTTCTGCCACTGTGCCAGTCTATCTCATTGGGGGTGTTTCTCTTTTTCCCTGACCCTTCACTTTGTTGTTGTTGTTGTTGTTAAATACCATCGAGTCAGTTCCAACTCACAGCAATATTGTATAGGGTTTTCGAGAAGCGTCTGTTGAGCTTGAACCTGCTCACTTTGTGGTTCACACCGACCTTGTGGTCCAGTGCTTATCCTACAGCACCACAGCAGGACTCCTTATTGAGCATAATGTCCTTTTCCAGGGACTGGTCCCTCCTGATACTGTGTCCAAAGTATGAGAGACAAAGTCTTGTCATCCTGGCTTCTTAGGAGCATTCTGGCTGTACTTCTTCCAACATAGATTTGTTTGTTCTTCATGCAGTCCATGGTACTTTCAATATTCCATAACTCAAATACATCAGTAATTCTCTGGTCTTCCTTTTCCACTGTCCAAATTTCATATGCATATAGACTGTTGAAGACACCATGACTTGGGTTAGGCACACCTTAGTCCTCAAACTGCTGTCTTTACTCTTGAATACTATAAAGAGGTCTTGTGCAGCAGATTTGCATAATGCAATGCGTTGTTGACTTCTTTGCTGCTTCTCTGACTATAAATTGTGAATGCCAACAAAATGAAGTCTTTGACAACTTCAGTCTTTTCTGCATTTATCATGATGCTATTGGTCCAATTGTGAGGATTTTGTTTTCTTGATATTGATGTGCAATCCATACTGAAGGCTTTCTTTGATCTTCATCAGTAAGTATCTTAAGTCTCTTGGCTTTCAGCAAGCAAAGTTGCATCATTTGCATATTACAGCCTGTTAATGAGTTTTTCTCCAATCTTGATGCTACATTCTTCTTCATATAATCCAGTTTCTCAGATTATTTGCTCAACATACACACTGAATAAGTATGGTGAAGGGATACAACCTTGGCGCACACCTTCCTAATTTAAACCATTGAGTGTCCCTTGCTCTTTGAACGATTGCCTCTTGGTTTATGTATAGACTCCTCATGAGCACAATCTAGTCTTCTGGAACAGCTATTCTTTGCAGTGTTATCCATAACTTGTCGTGAGCTACACAATTGAAAGCCTTTGCATAGTTAATAAAGCACAGACAAACATCTCTCTGGTATTCTGTGCTTTCAGCCAAGATCCATCTGACATCAGCAATGATATCACTAATTCCACATTCTCTTCTGAATCGAGCTTGAGTTTCTGGTAGGTCCCTGTTAGTGTTCAGTTGTAGCCATTTTTTAATTATCTTCAATAAAATATGAATTGCATGTGATATTGTTTGATAATTATCCCATTCCATTGGGTCCCCTTTCTTTGGAATGAGCAATATGTGGATATCTTCCAATTAGTTAGTTAGATAGCTGTGTTCCAAATTTCTTGGTATAGATGAGTGAGCGTCTCCAGTGCTGCATCAATTTGTTGAAAGATTTCAATTTGTATTCTGTCAATTCCTGCTTTTTACCAAGACTTTCAGTGCAGTTGGGACTTCTTCCTTCGATACCATCAGTTCTTGATCATATGCTACCTCTTGAAATGGTTGAACATCTACCATTTCTTTTGATACAGTGACTCTGTGTATACCTTCCATCTTCTTTAGATGCTTTCTGCCCATGGATTCCTTCAAGATTGCAAGCCAAGGCTTGAATTTTTTATTCATGTCTTTCAGCTTGAGAAATGTTGAATTTGTTTTTCCTTTTTGATTTCCTAACTCCAAATCTTTGCACATTTCATTAAAATACTTGGTCTTCTGGAGCTGCCCTTTTTCTGTTCAGCTGTTCTTCCATTTGCTTTAGCATCTCTATGCCGGAGTGAAGTTTCAGAGTCTCTTCTGACATGCATTTTTTTTTGTTTGCTTACTTTATGATGTTCTTGATGTCATCTCACAGCTGTTCTTGTCTTGGGTCACTGGTGTCTAATGCATTAAATCTCTTCTTGAGATGGTTTCTAAATTTTGGTGAAATATATTTAAGGTCATATTTTTGATCTTATGGACTTGTTTTAATTTTCTTCATTACACTAGCATATGAGCAATTGATGGTCTGCTCAACAGTTGGCCCCTTGCTTAGTTTTGTCTGATGTTATGGAGCTTTTCCACCTTCTCTTCCCATAGATGTAGTCAGTTTGATTCTTGTGTATTAAATCTGGTGAAGTTCATGTGTTTAGATGTTTAAAAACAGGTGTTTGCAATGAAGAAGTCATTGAGCTTACAAAATTCTTCCGTGCGATTTCCAGCATCATTTCTATAACCAAGGCCATATTTTCCAACTATTGACCTGTCCTCTTTGTTTCCAACCCTTGCATTCCAATCAGCAGTGATTATCAGTACTTGTTAATTTCATGTTTAGTCAATTTCAGACTGAAGGTGTTGGCTAGTAGAACTCTTCAATTTTGGATGACCCTGCTGGTATTTAAGATACTGGTGGCATAGCTTTCAACATCACAGCAACATTTAGTAGGTCACCATAGTATGATAAACTGGCAAATGGTGGGGGGGTTGTCCCCTGGAAATTGGAAAATAAACAATGGAAATTGTTTTTGTTTTTATTAGTTTAGGTTTATAATCATATCCCTTTCTCTTTTGAGTCATCAGTTGGAACCTTGAACCTGCTGAAGCCTATCCATGATCATGTGCTACCAATTAGAAGCATAAACAAAGCAAAGTGGCATAAGTGACATCAATAGGAATCAAGATTAAGTCTGCATTGACTAATATCAAAGTTGTCCTCTATCTCTGACTTTAATTGGAGGCATTAACAAGCAAAGCTGATGGGTGATTGCTCTTGACTGAACAGTTGAATATAGAAACCTAATAGCATCTTAAGTGAAACTTTATGTCTGCTTATTTCATGGTCTAATTTCACAGTCCTGGTGTGGCTCTGTAGGATAAGCAGTAGAGTGCAATGCTGGTTTGAACCACTGCTCCTTGAAAACCCTTATACAGGGTTGCTATGAGTCAGAACCAACTCAACGGCAGTTACCAACAACAATTAACAACAATAGTGGTGCTGTACAATAAGACAGGGCTGCTAACTGCCAGGTCAGCATTTCAAACCTTCTAGCTGCTCAGAGGGAGAAAGGTGAGATTTTTTGCTCCTGTAATATATATAGCCTTGGAAACCCCATACAGGGTTGTTATGAGTCAGAATCTCCTAGTTGGCAGTGGGTTTGGTTTGGGTTTTAGTTTACTAGCACCAGCCAAAGTAAACCAAACTCCTTGCCATTAAGTCATTTCCAGCTCATAGCAACCCTCTTAACTTGCTATTCTTAAGTGCCATCAAGTGGGTTCTGACTCGTAGTGACCCTGTATAGGGTTTCCAAGGAGCGGCTGCTTAGT
This sequence comes from Chrysochloris asiatica, assembly GCF_000296735.1. Lineage (NCBI taxonomy): Eukaryota > Metazoa > Chordata > Mammalia > Afrosoricida > Chrysochloridae > Chrysochloris > Chrysochloris asiatica. The sequence continues at coordinate 11,461,349 of NW_006408519.1, forward strand.
TTGAACCACCGATTTTGTGGTTCATACCGACCTTGTGGTCTAGTGCTTTATCCCACAGTGCCACTGGACAGAATAAAACTGCTTCATAGGGTTTCTGAGACTTAGTCTTTATGGGTGCAAACAGCCTCATCTTTCTCCCGTGAAATGGCCAGTGGGTTTGGGCTGTTACATTGTGTATATATTTTTAGTTTATAAATCTCCATCTTAGAACCCTTTAGAATCATTAAACACAGTTTTTACACTGCTGATTTCAAACTGAAATTTGTTGTGAGAGTGGAGGAAACAAGTAACAGGGCACCAGTTAGAGAGTTTTAGGCTGGAGAGCCGTCTGTTTACAAATGGGAAAGGAGTTACAGGAACTGGTGAAAATGAATCTGCGAGAAAGCTTACATTGTGGGCCTAAAGGAAAATGGCCTGAGTGGGAGAATGGTTTGAATGAGTGGATTATTTCTCAAACAGAAAAAAAAAAAAAAAAAATCAAGCTGTTTCTACTATCACAATTGAGATCAAAGCAAAACTTCTGTCAAATGTAAAGGAATACCAGATTACAAGACAGGTTTCACATTGATTTCTAAATTAATGAAAAGGAGTGGCTTTTCCTATGGGACTGGGAGCAAACGGTGGTCAACTTCTGCGAATTCATCACAGAGGTTTCTGAACTCAACAGCTCTGCATTGGATGTAATTCTTATTGATAAAGTTCCAGTGTCTTTTGACATTGTGGCCACCAGGACTGTGGCTGTTTCAGGTGTGAAAATTGTAGCCATTAAACCACTGAGCAGGAGCGGGCTTGCTTCACTGTAATCCTTGGTTGTGCTGCGAGTGGGGTGAAATTAATGCCTTTTATGATATTGTTAAAGAGCTCTGGTAGCATAGTGGTTATGAATCTGGCTGCTATTCTTATAGTCAGTAATTTGAAACTACCAGTGGTTCTGTGAAGGGAAAGATGAGGCGTTCTGCTCCCGTAAAGATTTACAGCCTTGGAAACCCTATACAGGGTCACTATGAGTCAGTCAGAAGTGACTCCACGGCACACCAGCACCAGCGTGATATCATTATGTGTGGTGTTTCGTTGTAATATAAGGATTGGATGGGCTGTGATGTTATGAAAATATGTGCGTAAAGCCAGCCAGGTGATTTTTTTTCAAAATAGTCTTTACTAATTTTCTACATCACAGCTGTTTATAAGAGAAAACAAAACAAAATTTGAAATCAGATAAACTGGTGCCCGTATTACAATAACCACACTTGGTGACCTTACCTGATAGCTGCAGGCACGTTAGATAAGAGTTTAATGAAAAGAGTGGGAGTCTCAGGTTCATGAGTTTATACCATCAGGATGACTGAAGCGGGCAATGTTTGCAGAAGTCTGCAAGTGGGTGACTTCTGCTTGGAGACAGGTAACCCCAGAAACCATCTACAGTGGCTTCAGATGGGCTAAGAATTGTGTGCCAGCAGAAGACTGATGATGAAGATAGAGATGCTGATGTGATGAATATGACATCAGAAATCACAGAAGAGCATTTCCAGGCAGTTTTGGGATATTTCAGTGATGATAGTGACAAGGAATCAGTCTTTAAGAGTCCCAGGAGTTAAATGATGATAATGAATGAAGAAATTAAAATGGCCTATTTTAAGATGGAAAACATAATTTCTTCACATGCCTTTTATTGATTTCAGAGACATTGATTATCAAAAATATGTTTCAGTTTAACATTTATGAAGGCAGTAAAACATACATTGTTCTTACAGTTTTAGGCCTAGGGTCATTTTGTGCTTACTAATTTCACACACTCTTCATACATTCATACTCTTAGTTTCAGCATGGCACCCTGTTTCCATCATGAAACAGGGTGCCATGGTTACATTTGTTCACCATTGGTTACATTTGGTTTAGGAAAATATGTACCTTAAGTGAAGTTTCCATAAGATCAATTTTATCCCAACAAAATTAAATCCTTTGGACAGAAAAAAATTGAAGTTTAAGTGGGCAAGATGTAAAGAAATAATGGTATAGTGTTTTTATAAAAAACTTATGCTCCCCCACAACCAGTGCATTATTTGCATAAAATAGGGTTGTTGTTAAGTGGTGGTCCAGTAGATTCTGATTCATAGTGACCCTGTCTAGGATTTCCAAGGAGCAGCTGAAGAGTTTGAACTGTTAACCTTATGGTTGAAGCTAACCTTGTGGTCCAGTGCTTACCCTACAGCATCACATCAGGACTTCAAAAATAGTGCTGTTGTTGTTAAGTGCCATCGAGTCAGTTCTAACTCTTAGTGACCCTGTATAGGGTTTCCAAGGAGCAGCTGGTGGGTTTGAACTGCCAACCTTGCTGTCCAGTGCATTACCCTGCAGCAGCTCACTAGGTAGGCATCAATAATACCTCCTTTTTTTAGTATCTTGTTATGTGCCAGACACCACCTTCTTGTTGTTGTTAAGTACTGTGGAGTCGGTTCCGACTCAAGTTACCCTATCCAG
>NW_006408519.1:11463926-11465035 GCF_000296735.1 Chrysochloris asiatica
TTCTGGGTAGGGTCCTGCACTCCACTCTTCTCAGTGTTCCCAAGGACCTCCGCTCCTGGACTGCAAAATCAACCACTCCCCTCCTTTTGTTACAAAACATCTACCTTTACATTTCTGACCCTCACAGTCAGTCCTGATAGCAATTATTCACTATTGTACCACAAGAATCCTATCCCCATCTCCTTTCGTCAGCTCCATCCCAACAGATTGGAAACCACTCAGTGGAGATTCTACCTTCCCCCCACCCCCTCTGGAACTAAGCTCCCTCTTGAAAGCCTGTAAGCCAATCACTTCCTGCCTTTGTAACTCCCCCATTTTGGGTAGCCAATGTCTAAGTTGCCCATCCCTGTCAACCCTGTATACCGAGGAGGTGGGAATATGATCCTCGCTATAAAGATTACTTCCCTCTTTTGAGCTACTACATCCATAAGTATAGGTCTGGGGAATCTTTTGGAATTCTGTTACTGTGCCTATAAAAGTCTATGCGCTCTTTCTAACCCTAGAAATAAAAGTGAAGTTGTTAAGTGCCGCTGAGTCTGTTATGACTCATAGCAACCCTGTAGATGTAGGGTTTCCAAGGAGCAGCTGGTGTATTTGAACTGCCTGCCTTGCGGTCTAGTGCTTACCCTATAGTGCCACACTAGGGCTCCAGAAAGGGAATAACTCTGTATTTTGTCTTTTTTTTGGGGGGGAGAAGGAATTAGCAGTAGTGTCTTTATAATGCAATTAGGATCAGAACCATACAGTCTTAGTAATGTGGATGGAGTCAAGCTTATAGGGCCTTCATATGCTTCATATGGCATGACTGAAAATTAGAAGAAACAGAAACATCTACTAATAATTGGAACCTGGAATGTATGAAGTATGAATTGAAAACAATTAGAAGTTGTCAAAAAAATAACTGGAACACATATAGATAGTTATCCTAGACTTAAGTGAGCAGAGATTAAATGGTTTTGATCATATTGAATTAGATAGTCATATGGTTGAATGTGCAAGTAATGACAAGGAATGGCATCACATTCATCATTAAAGAGAACATTTCAAGCTGTGTCCTGAAGTATAACATTGTCAATGATAGGAAATTATCCATACACCTATTATTCAAA
>NW_006408519.1:11469277-11473035 GCF_000296735.1 Chrysochloris asiatica
AGCCTGATTCATAACTACTAAGCTACCAGAGCTCCTTAGGCACTTTAAATGTGTTTCTTAAATCTTCACAGCAACTTTACCAAAAGTAGATTGAATATCTTTTTTTTTTCAAATGAGGACATTGAAATGAGACTGAGAGGTTAGGTGATTGTAACTAGCCTCATAATTAATAGATTTGAAAACCATGATTTGTATGGTTTCCTAAGTCCATGTTCCTAACTACTGTGTTATAATACTCACCCTATGTAATATGGAACTTTATCTACTAACCCTTACAATTAATCAGTCACAGTTTAGTTCAACCTACTGATTTTCAAACATTTGAATAGTTCAGTATTAATGTAACACAGAAACCCAGTCTATAAAACATAAAAATCAGACTACCCTGGTTAAAAAACAGGCTAGGTGGCCTAGAGCTTCCTGTGTACAGAACCTGTGAAACCCAAGGGGCTGGATTTGAATTCAGTTTGTACTTTTTTTGTATTATGTTTGTTTATGGTTTTGAGGCCTAAAGCAAATACCTTCTTCTGATCAAGATGTTAAAAACATTCATAAGAATCGGGTTTGGTCTTTTCATCATGTTTCAATGAATAACTGTTAATTGTTAAATAAAGAAAAATCTTATTTTATAAGCTTTAAATATAAGCCTATAATGTTTATCCCATGTTTGTTTTGAAAGTTCTTAAATTACATTTGTTTCAGATCGGGCAGAGGACGGAAATTAAGTGGTGACCAAATAACTTTGCCAACTACAGTTGATTATTCATCAGTTCCTAAGCAGGTAATTTAAAAAAATGTTGAATAAGTTTCATAACAGTATTCTTCCAATTGAATTGTAGTCCATTAGTGAAACATGAAATTAAATTTGATGACCCAGATCAGGATTTGTTGTTTTGTTGTATTTTTTATTTATAAAATTTCTATTTGTTTTATCTTTCATTTTATTGTTGAGAGTTTCTATTTCCCCATTGCTTTCTTAATAAACGAGACCAAACTCACTGCCACCAAGTTGGTTCTGATTCATAGCAACCCTGTGGGATGGAGTAGAAGTGCGATATAGGGTTTCTGAGACTGTAAACCTTATGGAAGCGGCCAGCCTTGCATTTCTCTCTTAGCGTCACTGGTGAGTTTGAACTGCCAACACAGTTAGCAGCCCAGTGTTTAAGCCACTGCACCACCAGGGCTCCTTATTTTTCTAATGTTGTTGTTGTTAAATGCCTTTGAGTCGATTCCGAACTACACTGACCCTGTTTAGGGTTTCCAAGGAGCAGCTAGTGAGCTTGAACCACTGACGTTGCCGTCCAAACGACTTTAGCCCACAGCGCCACAGTTATTGTTAAATCCTTGCCAGATAATTCCAATGCTTATAATTTCTTGCTGTTGGTATCTTCTGGTGCCTTCTTCCATGTGATTTGGGTTTTTTGTGTTTTCTTGTTGTTGTTCTTTAAATGCCAAATCATTTTGGACTATAATCTGAGATTTATGTATTTCATTTAAATTATGTGGAGAATATTAATATTTCTTCATTTATTAGGCAATCTATCCGGTTAGACTTGGGTCACAAGTTCTGGTCCTCTTTATGTTAGTTCAAGTTTTGAAACATTTGTTTTTGCTTTGTATTTTAATGGATAGAATTGTAGAAAATAGAATGGAATGGAGTACATCAGACTTTTTGTTTTAAATTTCTATCTAATTTTGATGCATGATATAAAATATATATTTTGCCATGGTTTAAAGAAGTTAGAAAACCTCTTTTCTAAAGCCCATTTGCTAGTAGATTTATGACGTATTAATTTTTTTGTGGCTGACAATGTTGATCAATTACTTTAGACAGATGTTGAAGAGTGGACTTCGTGGGATGAAGATGCACCTACAAGTGTAAAGATTGAAGGAGGGAATGGGAATGTGTCAACACAACAGAATGCTTTGGAACAACTGGAACCAGACTATTTTAAGGACATGACACCAAACATAAGGAAAACTCAGAAAGTATGTTAAAGATTTGTGCTTTTGGACACTAAATTACTGTTGAAATCCCTAGAGTTAAAATTCTTGTTGTTAGGTGCCATCGATTTAATCCTGACTCATAGTGCCATCTCCTCACAATCATGCTTGAGCCCGTTGCTGCTGTCACTGTGGTAATTCATTTCATTGGGGCTCTTCTTCTGTTTCACTAACCAGGTTTTACTTTACCAAGTATGATATCTTCTCCAGGAACTGGTCTCTCCTGATAACATGTCCAAAGCATGAGAGACGAAGTCTCACCATCTTCCTTTCTCAGGAGCATTCTGTCTATACTTCTTCCAAGACAGATTTGTTTTTTTTTCTGGCAGTCAATGGTCTTTTTAATATTCTTCTCCAACCCCAAAACTCAAATGCATACATTTTTTACTTAATCATTGTCTAACTTTCACATGCACATGAGGCGATTGAAATTACCATGGCTTGAGTCAGGTGCAACTTAGTCCTTAAACTGTTGTCTTTGGTCTTTAACACTTGAAAGAGGTCTTGTACAGGAGATTTGCTTTTACAATACGTGGTTTGATTTCTTGACTAATGCTTTCATGAGTATTGATTGTGGATCCAAGCAAAATGAAGAGTTAAAATTAGATATATTTCAAATTATTTATTAATTTATTTTTCAAAGTATATATCAACTTGTCAATCTGTTATGTTAAGGATATGACATGACATATGTCATGCACCGGACGGCAAGGGCGATTTGAGCTTAAAGGTCAGTGGTTCAAATTCACCATCTGCTCCTTGGAAACTGTATAGATTCGCTATGAGTCAGAACGGACTTGACGGCACATAACAACAACAATATCACACTTAATGGAAGTTGCAGTTGAGAAATTAAACAATGTATTACATTAGAGGTCTGCTGTACATCTTTAAAGTGTTGAAGAGCAAAGGTGTCAGTTTGATGATTAAGGTGTGCCTGACTCAAGCCATGATATTTTCAATAACCTCAAAAGTTGGACAGTGAATAAGGAAGATCATCGAAGAATTGATGTGCATTTGAGTTATGGTGTTGGAGGAGAACATTAAAAGTACCACGGACATCCAAAAGGTTTGTTTGGTCTTTTGGATGTCCATGGTACTTTTAATATGTTTAATATGTTGGAAGGTGTACAGTCAGAATGCTCCTTAGAAGCCAAGATGGCCAGACTTGCCTCTCATACTTTAGACATATTTATCAGGAGGGACCTGTCACTGGAGAAGGACATCATGCTTGGTAAAGTGGAGGGTCATTGAAAAACAGGAAGACCCCCAAATAGAAGAATTGGCACAGTGGCAGCAGCAATGGGCTCAAACAGAGCAACATTTATTTGATTCATGCAGAACCAGGTAGTATTTTGTTCTGTTGTGCTATGAGTCAGTACCGATTTGATGGTACCTATTGTTGTTACTGAGTGCCGTCAAGGCGGTTTCAACCCATAATGACCATGTATAGGACTTCCGAGGAGTGGCTGGTGGGTTTGAACTGACGACCTTACAGTTCAAACTGACCTTGTAGTCCAGCACATTATCCTGCAGCACTACACCAGGATTCCTTTTTAAATCACATCTAAGCATTTATTGAAATCCTATTTTACATCCAATTCTAAACTCCATTCTCTGATGTGGAAACTAAGCTGAATGAGCTCTGCAGATAGATCCTTAGAAGAGTTCAGAGTGTAATTGGCCTACAATTGATGGTTTGAGCTGTTTGTAACCATTATAAACCTTTTATGGGTTTGTGTTGTTGTTAAGTG
>NW_006408519.1:11474985-11476370 GCF_000296735.1 Chrysochloris asiatica
TATGCTTCCAGCAAGCAACGTTGTATCATCTACATATTGCAGGTTGTTAATGGGTCTTCCTCCAGTCCTGATGCTACACTCTTCTTCATGAAATCCAGCTCCTCAGATTATTTGCTCAGCTAACAGATTGAATAAGTATGGAGAAAGAATACAGTACTGTCACACATCTTTCCTGATTTTAAACCATTCAGTATCCCTTTGTTCTGTTTGAACGACTGCCTTGTGTCTATATGCATGGTTCTCATGAATACATTGTAGTGTTCTGGAATACCCATTCTTCATAGTGTTATCCATACATAGATTGCCATAATCCATACAGTCAAAAGCTTTTGCATAGTCAACAAAACACAGGTAAATATTGCTCTGGTATTCTTTACTTTTAGCCAAGACCCATCTGACATTAACAGTGGTAACCTTAGTTTCACATCCTCTTCTGAATTCACTTTGAGTTTCTGGTAGTTTCCTGTAGATGTACTGTTGCAACCATTTTTTAGTTGTCTTCATCTAAATTTTACTTACATGTAATATTAATGATCTTGTTTGATGATTTCTGAATTCCATTGGGTTATCTCTCTTTGGAGTGGGTACAAATGTGGGTCTCTTTCAATCAGTTGGCCAGGTAGCTGTCTTCCAAATTTCTTGGCATAGATGAGTGAGTGCCTCCAGTGCTGGATCAATTTTTAAAAAGATTTTCATTTAAATCTTTTAAAATACAATTGACAGAATTGTATTCTGTCAATTCTGCCAACACCTTCAGTGTACCTTGGACTTCTTTTCTTTTGTACCATTGGTTCTTGATCATATGTTAACCTCTTTGAATGGTTGAACATCAACCGTTTGTTTTTGTTACAGTGACTCTGTGTGTACCTTTCATCTTCTTTAGATGTTTTCTGCATCATTCAATATTTTGCCCATGTAGTTGTTTATGTTAAGTGCTGTTGAAACAATTCCGACTCATAGCAACCCTACTTAGGGTTTCCGAGGAGCAGCTGGTGGATTTGAACTGCCAACCTTGTGTTTCAAATGGACAGTGCAGTTTAGTGCGTTATCCTGCAGTACCACACCAGGACTCCATTTTGCCCATGTTGTTGTTGTTAAGTGCTGTCGAGTTGGTTCTGACCCATAGCACGACACTGTATAGGGTTTCTGAGGAGCAGCTAGTGAGCTTAAACCACTGACGTTGTGGTTCATTCAACTTTGCTGTCCAGTGCATTAACCCATAATGCCATAGCAAGACTCCATTTTGCCCGTGTTGTTGTTGTTAGGTACAATTGAGTCAGTACTGATTGATAACGAGCCTATGCACAACAGAATGAAACACTGCCAGATGCTGGGCCAATCTCACAATTTTTTGCCGTGGTGGAGCCCATTGATGCTGCCACTTT
>NW_006408519.1:11477600-11491779 GCF_000296735.1 Chrysochloris asiatica
CCAGTGCTGAACCCTCACTTTGTTGAAAGATTTCAATTTTTATTCCATCATTTCCCAGTGACTTGTTCTTTGCAAATTCCTTCAGTGTACCTTGGACTTCTTCCTTCAGTATAATTGGCTCTTAATCTTAGACTACCTCATGAAATGGTTGAAGATCAACCATTTCCTTTTGGTACAGTGTCTCTGTATATTCCATAGAATCCTTCAATACTTCAAGTTGAGGCTTGAATTTTTTCTTCAGTACTTTAAGCTTGAGAAATGCTGAGTATATTCTTTCCTTCTGATTTTCTAACTCCAGGTCTTTTAAAATTTCATTATAAAACTTGACTTTTTCATTTGTGCTGCCCTTTCAAATTTTCCGTTCACCTCTTTTACTTCCTCATTTCTTCCATACACTTTAGCATAATTACACTGGTGAGTAAGTTTCAGAGCCTCTTCTGACATCCATTTTTGTCTTTTCTTACTTTGTGGTCTTTTGAATGACTTTTTGCTTTCTTCCTGTATGATTGTCTTGATGCCATCCCACAGCTCTTTTGGTCTTCGGTCATTGGTGTCTAATGTATGAAGTCTGTTCTTGATATGGTCTCTAAATTCAGTTGGGATATGCTCAAGGTAACATGTTGGCTGTCTTGGATTATGCTTTAATGTTCTTTAGATTCAGACTAAACTTGCTTATGAGCAATTGTGGTTCTGTTCCACAGTCTGCCCCTGTCCTTGTTTTGCCTGATGATGTGGAACTTTTACACCGTCTCGTCCCACAGATGTAGCCAGTTAGATTTTTTTGCACTCCATCTGGTTAGGTTCATGTGTATAATTTCCTTGTCTGTTGTTTAAACAGATTTGCTATGAATAAATAACTGATTTTGCAAAATTCTCTTATGCTGTTTCCAGCATCATTTGTTTCATGAAGGCCATATTCTTCCAGCATTCTTGTTTCCAACCTTCGCATTTCAATCACCAGTAACTAACAATACATTTTTATTATTTCCAACTTTCACATTTCAATCACCAGTAATGAACAATACATCTTTATTGTTTCCAACCTTCGCGTTTCAATCACCAGTAATTATCAATGCATCTTTATTGCATGTTTGATCAATTTCAGATTGAAGATGATGTAGGTAGAATTCTTCAATCATCATTGGCTTTAGTGGTTGATGCCTAAATTTGAATAATAGTTTTGTTAATTGGTTTTCTTGTAGGTGTGTGGATAGTATCCAATCATAGAAAGCATTGTACTTTAAGATAGATCCTGAAACACTCTTTTTGATGATGAATGCAACACCATTTGTCTTGGATGTATTGTTCCTGGCATAGTAAACCATATGATTGTCAGATTCAAAATGTCCAATCTCAGATCATTTTAGCTCACTAATGCCTAGGATATCAATATTTATGCATTCCACTTCATCTTTGACAAGAGCTCTGGTAGTGTAGTAGTTATGAATCGGGCTGCGAACCTTAAGGTCAGCGGTTCGAAACTACCAGCCGTTCCGCGGGAGAAAGATGAGGCTTTCTACTCCCGTAAAGATTTACACCCTCGGAAACCCTGTACAGGGTCGCTATGGGTCGGAACCGACTCGACGGCACTAAACAACAACAACATACTTCTTACATTTCATGTTCTAATTGTTAATGGGTATTTGCCACTTCTAATTTTGAGTTGTGCCTCATCAGCAAATGAAGGTCCCAGAAGCTTTACTCTGTTTGTGTCATCCTGGTCATCTCTACTTTGAGGAGGCAGCTCTTACACAGTCACATTTCAAGTACCTGCTAACCTGAGGTCCTCATCTTTTGGCACTATATCTGACAGTGCTCTGCTTCTATTCATAAGGTTTTTAGGGGCTAAGTTTTCAGAAAGATTTAGCCTCTCCTTCCTAGTCTGTGTTACCTGAAAGCTCAGCTAAAATCTGCCCAGCATCACAAAAAAAAAACAGCAAGCAAGCCACCACATTACTGCAGACTGACAGATGAGTGATGGGCTACTCTCAATAGAACCTAGTTAATATAATAGTACCTTATTTAATTTATATTTAAATGTTTTAAACTAAAATATATCAAACAAATATATTCTATTTGACCATCTGAGATGCAGCTATTGGTCTCTCCATGTCTGGAGGTAAGAAGAGTGAAAAAAGTCAAAGACTCAATAGTCCAAAGGACTAATGGATCATGCAGCTCACATCTTCCCGTACTGCTTGAGACCCGAAGAACTACCAGGTGCCCAGATACCTCTTCCGACTGCTGTATTCAGGACCGTAGTGTGTCCTGGGATCGAGTGGCAGATAAGGAACAGACTTACTGAGCTGATAGAGAGTGGCAGAAGCCCAGTGACCAGGGCCCTTAGACACCCTTCTAAAGTGGAATTGAAACCACCACCCCTGGGGATTGATCACCTTCAGCCAAAAATCAGACAGGCCTATAAAGTGAACCTCAACAGTCGTGAAGAATGTATTCCTCAGATCAGTTAACTATATGAAACCAAAAGGGTTTCATATGGTTTTTGTCTTTAACAAAGCTCAGAAGCCATGGGTAGTGGTGATGTGCTGTTGTGTCAGTTGTTATTCAGAGAGACCCCGTATAGAGTTTCTGAGGCTGTAAATCTTTACAGGAACAGAAAGCCTCATCTTTCTCTCACGGAAATACTGGTAGTTGTGAACTGCTGACTTTGAGATAAGCAGCCCGATTCATAGCCACTACACTACCAGAGCTCCTTCAGCAGGCAGTAAGGGATGTAAAAGAAGGCCAAATGGAAATGGGGAACCCAGGGAGGAAGCTGGAAGAATACTGTTAAATTGTGGAAATAGCAACTCATTTTAGGAAACAAAATGTTTCTAAATTGCAGAATGGGAAGCTAATTTGCAGTGTAAACTTTCACCCAAACCACAATTAAAAAAAGAAAGTTAAAAAAAAAAAGTATATATCTAATTACTAATAGTCTGAAAGAATTAGTGTAGTCACAGATATCGTACATCCTTAGCGACTGGCTACTTTTGCTAGGCTATATGATACGTGATCTTCTTTAATGCAGTGACTCAGAGTATCTAGTGATGTGCTGGATATCTATGGAAAGCAGAGAAAGGAGAAGACAATTTATGAAAAGTAAAATACAGTTTTTCTTAGTATGTAATTATATATGACAAGTGCTAAAGAATTTGTATATTCTTTGCAAAACTTTGTATTTAGTTTTACATTATGCCTTTTTAAAGAAGTAGGTAAAACATTTAAAATTATTATTAGCCTAAAAATGCTTTGGTCAGTTGATTAACTGCTTTCCTATAAGGATGCATAAAATACTATAATTCCGATTTAATTTTCAGATCATTGTTAAGAAGAGAGAACCATTCAATGTTGGCATCCCAGATGGTAGCACTGGTTTCTCCAGTAGATTAGCAGCTACACAAGATATGCCCTTTATTCATCAATCTGTAAGTATTTAATGGTTCTAGAAAAAATTTGGGGCTGGAGGGTGGTCTAAATGAACTGAACATATTATTGGTATTTCTGTGGCTTTGAGACAGGGATAGATAGCTTTTTGAGAAAGATAAGCTACAATTTTAACAATGCTATTTTAAAAACTAATTTACAGATTATTTCAATACTAGGATGAGTCTCACTGAACCCCATAAAAAATAGAGAGACGATACTATATAAAAGTCTGAACTTGAAACAAATTACCGCTAAAATAACAGATTTAACATCAATAGCATCTTATTTTAAAGTGAGTTATGGATTGTTTCTATTTACATTTAAAATATGATTTGATTTAAAATTAATTTGACTTACATGTAACTTGTTACGGATAAAGGTAGTGAAGAAAGTAGGTAACTGTGGTCATCAACCCTGGAAAGTGTATCAGAATTGGCTTTGGAACTTTTTAAAAATACCAATGTTCAGACCCAACCTCGGTGGTAGTGTGATTGATTGTCTTACTTATCTACTATGTAACAACCTTCAATTTAGTAGCATAAGATAATTATAAACTTTTTTTTATCCACAGTTTCTGTGGATTAGAACTCTAAAGGTGACTTAACTGGATGGTTCTACTTCTGGGATTTCTTTTGAGTTTACAGGCAAGTCATTGACTAGCTCTGTAATCAATTGCAAGTTGACTGGGGCTGATGAAATCATTGCATAGGTGATTCACACACCTGGAAAATTCATGCTGGTCATTTGCTATGGATCTCTTCACAGGGCTGCATGAGTTTCCTCACAATCTAACACCTCGTTCCACAGAGCAGGGGATCCAAGAGAAAGCATGTGGAATATTTTCTAACCACCACATCTATCTTTTGAGCTATCTGTCCTGCTTGCCTAAACAGCATAGGTGCATCTAAGGCTCCTCGCTCCTTGGGACCTATGTTTATATTTTCAGTTCATTGATCAACACTTAACCCGACTAATGTCAGGTCCTGTGCTGTTGCTTTTGTTGTTGTTAAGTGCTGTCAAGTCTGTTTTGACTCATAGCAGCCCTGTACAGGGCTTTCAAGGAGTAGCTGGTGAGTTTGAACCACTGACTTTGAAGTTCAAACTGACCTTGCTGTCCAGTGCTTATCCTCCAATAATGAGGAAAAAACAAGAGTTCCTACCTCAAAGGATAGATTTTATTGGCAATAATGTACTATTAAATAAATTATCCTACACACGAATATATAATTGCAGATTTTGGTAACTGCTATGTAGTTTCACAATGCTGTAATAATCCCATGTGCTTTACCTCGCTCCTGGCTATTGCTAATCTTTTGGCTATCTCTGTAGTTTTGCCTTTTTTCCCAAATGACATACAACTACTCCTTGTTTTGTGACTATGACAACAATAGTTAAAAAATTGATTTTTCATGTTAATTACATATGTTTGGCAGTGATGATTGCTGATGTGCAAGGCAAAAACAATGATGGCTGGGCCAGAAGTCTCAGTATTTGGCAGTTAGGTAATAACGTAGCCATCTCCCGTTTTATGATTTGATGTGGTCTTTCTCCACTTTCACAAAATGCTGGGTTTGCATAGCAACCTTGTCTTTGGAACCTAACCAGTGAAGAGTCAGTGTCATTGAAATAATACAAGGGGGGATTCAAAAAGTTAGTGGAAAGCTTCCACTATCTTTTAATTCCATTTTCCATGAAGTATTTGAAGCCCACTCATATGGTATGTAGCCTTTTGTACTGGTCTCTTTCACTTAGCAATATGTATTTAAAGTTCGGCCAAGAGTGTTTATGGCTTGATGTTGTTGTTATTAAGTACCATCGAGTCAATTTCGACTCATGGCAACCTTAGTAGGGTTTCTGATAAGTGGCTGTTGGATTTGAACCACTAACCTTGTGGTTAACAGTCCATTGCTTATCCTGCAGTGCCACACATAGTTCAATTCTTTTGATTGCTGACTAATCTAATATTGTGTGGCTCCGTGGGCTAATGTGCGGGACTGAAAAGTCAGTTTGAGCCACAAGGTCACCAGTTCAAATTCACCAGTTGCTCCTTGAAAACCCTATTCGGGGTTGCCATTCTATTTTTTGGGTTGTTGTTTTCAAGTGCCGTAGAGTAGGTTACGACTCATAGCGACCCGGTGTAGGGTTTCCGAGGAGGAGTGACTGGTGAGATTGAACTGCCTCCTTGAAGCTCAAACCAACCTTTCGGTCACAGTTTATCTATTTCTCTATTGAAAGACGTATTGGTTGCTTCTAGTTTTTGGCAATTATTAGTAAGACTGTTATAAACATTTGTGTACAGGATTTTGTGTAGATGTAACCGTTCTACTAATTTGAGTAAATATCAAGGAACATAATTACTGAATCATACAGTAAGTCTGTGGTTAGCTTTGTAAGAAATTTTCAGGCTGTCTTCCAAAGTAGCTCTGTAATTTTGCGTTCCTGACATCAGTAAAGGAGAGTTCCTGTTGCTCCACATTTTCACTAGCACTTCATAGTAGTGTTTGGGATGCTACCCATTCACTCAATGAGGATAGTGAAAGCTCATTATCGTCTTAATTTGTAATTCCCTAATTACAAATGAGCATCATTTCACATGATTATTTACCTCATGTATAACTTCTTAGGTGAAGTATCCCCATTTTGTAATTGGGTTGTTTGTGTTCTTTCTGAGTTTTAAGAGTTCTTTGTATATTTTGGGTGCAAGTTCTTTATCAGATATTGTTTTGTATATATTTTCTCCAAGACTTGCCTTTTCATTCTTTTAACAGCGTCATTAACAGAACAGAAGATTTTAATTTAACAAACTCCAACTTATCAATAATTCCTTTCATGGATCAGACTTTTTATTTATCTAAAAGCCCATTGCCAGACTCATGTCGCCAAGACTTTGTCCTATGGTGTCTTATACAAGTTTTATGGATTTGTCTTTTTATATTTCGGCCTATCATCCACTTTGAGTTAACTTTTATAACATTAATTCTAAATTTCTTGCATGTGAATGTCCAGTTCCAGCATAGTTTGGAAAATTATTCTTTCTCTGTTGAATTGCATTTACTCCTGTATCAAAGATCACTTGGCTTTATTTGTGTGGATATATTTCTGGTTCTCGTCAACTAATCTGTCTGTTCTTTTGCCAGTAACACAGTGATTTGATTATTATAGGGGTACAGTAAGCCTTGAAGTTTTTCTGTCATTTCTTAAAAACTTAATTTTCAATGTGTTATTGGCTTAGATGTTTTTTATGGGCATATGTATTCAGTTTTTATGCAAGTAAACTATCAACTGCATTTACATTACAGTTTTGTTTTTTTATTTCTTTAAATTTAGAAGGACATTACTACTAAAAGAACAGATGTTGTTATTTTTTAAATGGTTCTAATAGTTTACTTTTTTTTAATGTTTTATTGTGAATTATATGATAGGTTGCATGGGAGAACTTTAGTTTTACATCTAATAGTTTACTTTTTTATACTAAAAATCATGCAGTGGAAAACTGAATAAGTAGTATGAATGAAAATTTTGCATTTAAAAAAATAGACATGACCTAATAACAGGGAAAGAAATACTTGAGCTTATTAGTTCTTAGTGATTTGAAATTAAAATAGCAAGACACCATTTAAAAACCTTATCAAATTAGCAAAGATGAAAAAGAACGCAGTTGCTAGTATTGACAAGGACACAAAGAAATCCGAATTCCACCTACAGCTAGGTCAGGAGGAGAAGATGGTCCAACTTTTCAAGTGGATCATTTGTACTATGTTTCATTAGCTTTAAAAATCACCCTTTTCTTTGGCCTAGCTTTTCTATTGCAGAAGTTTTTTTTAAATAAATATTTACTTTGAAGAGTATTTTTTAAATAGAGGATGACATTACATCTATGATCAGGGAAGAAAAGTGAAAAAAATATTTCTTCATTTTTATATGTAAGATCTGAAAACAGAATGCAAATAAACATATTTATTACTATGTTGTTGTTTTTAAGTGCCGTTGAGTCGGTTCTGACCCATAGCGACCCTGTACAAGGTTTCTGAGGCTGTAAATCTTTACAGAAGCAGAAAGCCTCATCTATCTCCTACGGAGTGACTGGTAGTTTTGAACTGCTGACCTTAAGGTTCACAGCCCTATTCGTAACCACTACAGTACCAGAGCTCATTATTTATTACTATAGATTTGTGCTAATTATTTTACACCCATAATCACTTCAACACTTAACCACTTCAACACTTAACTGAACATCCCAAAATGAGCATTTTGAATGATTTTTAATGATTCATGGAAGAAAAAAAGTGACGTTTTCTAGGTCTGGCCTGAGGAGTGGAGGGTCGTAGGAACCTGATGATATCAGACAAGTAGGAGGGAAAAGGAAACAAGATGTAGAAGGATGCCAATCAAGATAAATAGAGGAAGGCTTGTGAGGCTAGCACAGGGCTGGGCAGTGTTTTGTACTGTTGTACATGGGGTCATTATGAGTCAGAACCAACAACACCTAACAACAATCCTCGGACTATATTATTCTACTTTTAGCACTGAAAGTCCTTCATCACAGGAAACTAGTGTCAGGTAAAACCAGGGCCACAATCATTTGGACGTTGTGTATAGGACACAGTAAATAAGTTAAAAGCCACAGGAGGGCATTAAACAGGGGAGGGACAGATTCTGTGTTCTGTTTTTAAACACACCTTATTGACTGCTCTTTGAAGGAAACAGATGGCTCTTTGCTATCCTTTTATTTTTCATTGTAGCCTGAATTAGGTGACTTAGATACCTGGCAAGAAAATACCAATGCTTGGGAAGAAGAAGAAGATGCGGCCTGGCAAGCAGAAGAAGTCTTGAGGTATTTCAGTGATACGCATATTTACATTGCAAACTGAGTAGAAGAACTAGATTTGTTTCCTGTTGTGTTTAAGGTCAAAAAAAGACTACTCTGCCAAATGTCATATTTTTCCTCTTTCTTCTTCATTTGAATCTTGATAATATAGGACACTTTTTTTGTATTTCAGAACTATATACCCTTTTTTATATGCTGAAAACCTCATTCTCAAAAACCAGGAATTTAAGAAAAAAAAATTATTAATGGCAAATGAGTCCTTATACAGTGTATGCTTTACACTTTATTCCTTATAAACCACACTTACCTCCTATTTGTCCGACTCTGATGTGTGAGTCACCACGATATGTTCTTTTAGGTCAGAAATTAAAACTTTATTTGTGCTTCTTATGGCCTAGCACACATTTAAATGAAAGAGTGTAATCTCCACACGTACATACGTGCACCTATGTATTTTCATTCTGTGTGGTACACATATCTCCGTTGTTTGTGTTAAGTGCCGTAAAGTTGGTTCCTACTCATAGCAGCCCTTCATAGGATTTCTGAGACTATAAATCTTTGCTGGAGCAGAAAACCTCATCTTCCTCCTGTGGAGCAACTGGTGGGCTCAAGCTGGCAACCTTGTGGTTTACAGTCTAGTGTTTATCCTGCAGTGCCACCACATTCCCATGGCTCAGTTAATGTACACAAGAGCTCCATGAGCTAGATACATCAGGAACTGCCCCTTGTACAGGAAAGGAAATAGAGGATTTAACTTTATTTTCATTGGCAGTTTGGTCCGTTCTTTGTTGTTGTAATCACCCAACTTAGTTCTTGTCACTGCTGCCGTATGTAACAGAGTAGATAGGCAATTTACCTTAGCTGTCATCACTGATCAGTTATGTGTATCTTATGTCTATGACACATAAAATAGAGTGATGCATTTTTTTTTTTCATCTTAAGATTATTTTCACAATAGGGATGCCCTGGTTGTGCAGTTTTAAAGTGTTTGATTAACTGAGCAGAATTTCAGCGGTGTGAATCCAACAGCTGCTCTGCAGGAGAAAGATGTGGCAGTCTGCTTCCGTAAAGATTTACTGCCTTGAAAACCCTACAGTGCAAGTCTTCTGTGCTCTGTAGGGGCACTGTGAGTCAGAACTGACTTGACAGTACTTTATTGGGTTATCTGAGAATCTTAACAAAAACAACTGATTTCATTTTTTTTTCTTTCCAACCGATCAGTAAATTACAATTACTTTCAATAATCAGTAGAAGGCATAGTTCGATGAATGGAAATTACTTTTCTCTTAGATTAAATTTGTTTTGTTTTTGTTTTTATTTGTTGTTGTTGTTGCATAGACTCTTCCTTCCTGATTTTAGCATACCTTTTCTATTATAAGAAGAGGGTAACATTTGTTAAAAAAAAAAAAAAAAAAGTTTGTAAAGCTGTTACACAGATCATCAAAAATGAGAAATCATCTGATTTTTTATTTTTTCAATCAATCATAGATACAAAAGTCTGAATATTTTGTAACATTTTGGAGATTCTAGTGATTACTAGTGTCATTGCGGTTAAGTGCCGTGGAGTCGATTCAGACTCATCCTGACCCTGGATACGGTTTCCGAGGTTTCCAATCTCGGAAAGCTTCATCTTTCTTTCACGGAGCGGCTGGTGGGCTGGATAAAGGAAGGAGATGTTCATTTTGGATCTGGTAATATCAGTGACAACACAGTAGAGTTTACACCATGACTATACAAGTATCTAAACATTCACTATGCAGAGCATTCTCTTTTCCATCTTATCCTTTTTTCCCCCTAAACAATAAGAAAATACATTTGTCTTAATTTAGTGTTTAACATTATCATGAGAGATTGGGGAAGGGGGAGCTATTACTCAATAGTAGAAATGCTTCTGCTACAAGTTGCATAAACAGGTAGAGCCAAAGGACCATGGGAGGCTTCCTAAATCTTTCCTGCCCTGAAAGAAAACTCAGACTTTTTACGTGTGTCCCTACTCCATGCCCCCTAACTCTGAGTCTGTGTATGGCTGCCACCGTGGTCAATATCATTAAGGAATTTGGTCCATGAATCTGTTGTTGTTGTGAAGTTGTCAAGTCCGTGGCAACTCAGAGTAACCCTCTATAGAGTTTCCAAGGAATGACTGGTGGGTTTGAACTGCTGACCTTGTGGTTAGCAGTCCAGTGCTTATCCTGCAGTGCCACACCAGGAGTCCCCATGAATCTGAACAGGTAAAATGTATTTTGTCTGCAGTGATCTTTACATTGTTGTGACAGAAATCTCTTCCTTTAGTCACTGAAGTTTTGCCTTTTTAATGCAAACTTTCTGTTTTTCTTGAAAGTGAACAGAGTTAGTGAAAAGCAAAGCTTCTTTATTCCTTAGAAACATCTATTCTTTAGAAACTTCGTAATATTGAAGGTCAAAATGTTGCCTAAAATAGACCTCTGTATTTTCTTGAGTTTTGTTCATCTATAACTCTGTGTACTCTCTTATTTATAAGAGTTGTTGTGTGCCGTTGAATTGACTCTGACCCATAGTGACCCTGTATAGGGTTTCCGAGGAGCAGCTGGTGAGCTTGAACCGCCAACTTTGCAATTCAAATGGCTTTGCAGTCTGGCGCATTAATCCACAGCGCCACACCAGGAATCCATTTTTATAAGAGTGGGTCCCACTTTATAAATATGTTTGTGGGAAAATTCCATTATCTTTTAATAAAGTTTTTCCATGAACTTTTTGAAGTTTCCTAGTAAGTGTGATTAAGGAGCTCTAGTAGTGGTTACGAGTCTGGCAGCTAACCTCAGGGTCAGCAGTTTGAAACTACCAGTGGTTCCACGTGAGAAAGATGAGGCTTTCTGCTCCCGTAAAGATTTACAGCCTTGAAAACCCTGTAGAGTCGCTATGAGTTGGAACCGACTCCACAGCACATAACCACCACCACCACCAGTAGCTTAGTGGATTACATGTTGGGTTGCTAACTGCAAGGTCAGCAGTTCGAATCTTCCAGTCACTCTGTGGGAGAAAGATGAGACTTTCTGCTCCAGGGTTGCATTGTAACCAACTTGATGGCACACCACTACCACGACCACCATCACCAGTAAGTGTGATTGAGAATGTGTATACATTTTACTCAGTGTAGTCAGGTATAGGTAATCCATGATGGATTTTTCTGGCTATAACCAAATGTTGTCTATCAGTGCCTGGCTGTGACTTACACTTTCCTTCCTCGACTTAGAATACTATTCTCTCCATCCCATCCCTTCAGATCAAGCACTAAGTTTTGTTCCCACTCACTTCTGTTCATCACCCCCTCTTGCTCCAACTCTCCACAAATCCTTCAATAAAGATAGGCTAAGTGATTCTGTGCCCGTGGAGTTTTATGGTAGGCCTAAGGAGAGGTAATATATTTTGTAATATAGAATTAATAAGTAATTACTGTTCTCCTTCATTAGTAGAGTTGGTGGAATGTTAATCCTCCAATAGATTTCTAGCTTCTACTTAGTATGTTTTCATTTTCTCTTTGGAGGGTGTTCTGAAGAATTGTATTTTTAACAGAGAAGCTCTGGTGCCACAATAGGTCTCACCTTGGGCTACTGACAGCCTGGCTACTAACCCTACTAACCACCAGGTCTTACCCACAAGTCCAGAGATGAAACTGTCTGCTGCTGTAAAGCTTGGCAGTCTCAGAAAACCTAGGGAGCAGTTCTACTCAATGGCGTGGGTTTAGTGGGTATTCTTCACATCCTTTGTTGTTGTTGTTGTTGTTGTTAAGTGCTGTGAACTTGGTGTCGACTCATAGCGACCCCGTATAGCAGGGGAATGTCAGGCCACCGGGCCATGTAAGACCTGAGAAATCCTTTGGTGTGGCCCTGCCAAGGCAGCCACAGTTGCAGCTATCACCTTGTTGTTGTTCAGTGCCATTAAGTCAGTTCTCACATAGAGCGACCTTGTATAGGGTTGCCAAGGAGCAGCTGGTGAGCTATCACATTAGAAGTGAGTTAATTAAATATTTGACCAAATATAGCAGCCTAATTTTTAAGTTGATAATTTTGTATTGTGCATGATGTTATAAAATATCCATATGACCTTTGGCAGAAAAAAAAAATTCCCCACCCCTGCTGTATAGGGTTTCTGAATAGCTGTTGGTGGGTTAGAACTGCTGATCTTGTGGTTAGCAGAGTTCATTGCTTATCTACAGCATCACACCAGGACTCTTAACATCCTTTGTTGTTAAATGCCACTGAGTCAGTTCAGCTCATTGCGACCCTGTCTAGTTTTTCTGAGGAGCAACTGGTAGTTTTAAACTGCTGACCTTGTGGTTCGAAGTCCAGTGCTGATCCTACAGCACTACACCAGGAATGCTAACATCCTTTAGTTGACTGTTTTTAACAATTTTAATGACAGTAGGTTTAATCTTCAATAATGAAAGTTCTGAATTGTAAAAAGAAGAAGGTACGGTCCAATGGAAGTTTTCAGTGAAAATAATCTGAAGAAGAGGGCTCAGGAGAAATGAATTCTTATCCTTGTGCTTAATCCTATGACTTTGGAAGGTCACTTAGCCTTTGTTCCTTGTTTTGCTTATTTGTGAATAGAGACAGTGCCTGTTCTATTTCACAAGTTATATTTTAAGAATTAAATGAAATACTGGTTTTTTTTTTTGCAGTCTGAAACTTTGAAAACAGTGAGGCAAATCAAGGGAATTTTGATTTGATCTTAGTAAAAAGGCATTGTCTGCTAGGATTTATTATTTCATTGGTGTAGCATTTTCTACAAGTAAAAATATAAAGGTGTTTCTTTTCCAATCCCAGGCAGCAGAAAATAGCAGACAGAGAAAAGAGAGCAGCAGAACAACAAAGGAAAAAAATGGAAAAGGAAGCACAGCGGCTAATGAAGAAAGAACAAAACAAAATTGGGGTGAAACTTTCCTAACGAAGAGTTTTTCTTCTTTAAGTGTCAGTGCCAGTAGGAGACACCTGAGTGCCACAACCCAGGCAAGATGTGTGTGGATGGAAGCGTGGTTCCGGCATACAAACATGCTGCTTGACTTTAGTGCATTCATCAGGTCACCCGGCACCCAGGATTTGCCCAAAGTACTCACAACTCTTGTGGTTGAGAACAAAGACGTGAAACAATATTTTCTTCAATATGCTTCAAATATCAGACAATTGATTGCTATAGAAAAATTATTACAAGTGAAACATGCCAGTACCTCTTGAAGCTAGTGTTTCTAGCCTAATAAATGGGTGTAAATAATGTTATGGTGGGAACCAGATTCTGCTGCTTGTTACGCTTTCCTTCAATGTGCTCCGTGGGACAATAAACCGTTTAAATCCTCTCTTACTTCCATGATTACCTGACTCAACCAGGCACGCTGTAGGGCTTTCACTGCCTTGTGTTCATACTAGACGCTGGGGTCTGCAGACGGAAATTCCCTCTCATTTAGAACGATGGTGTTTGTGTGGAACAGCATTAGGAATTGGAGGACTTGGGGTTTCATTCAAGAAGATGACATTAAACGCAATAATTTTATTTATCATGAAGATTTACTGCATTTTTGTGTTCTTTTAGATGGTATTGCAATATTATTAATAAATTACAAAATTATGTATTTGTAATTTATGTTGCATGTATAAACACACTGAAAATCAGTTAAAATGGTAAACTTGTGTAACATTATTATAACTTGTGAGTTTTTAAAACTAATATCTAGTAGTTTTTCCTTTCGTTGTAGGTTTAGGGATGTTTCGATTTCTTTATGTATCTTATTCTTTCCTTCTTCCCCCCAATCATTCATTTACGAATGGAGACAGCCTTCGGTTCTGATATTTCAAACTTTTTAGATGGTTTCTGTGTCATTTTATACATCTGATATACTGCAGGCTGCCTGTGTTGTTAGTTCTGGTAGCGTAGTGGTTACGAATCGGGCTG
>NW_006408519.1:11491879-11514649 GCF_000296735.1 Chrysochloris asiatica
TTCTACTCCTGTAAAGATTTACACCCTCGGAAACCCTGTACAGGGTCGCTATGGGTCGGAACCGACTCGAAGGCACTTAACAACAACAACAACCTGTGTTGTTGGCCAAGATAGTATTGATTCATGTAATCATCATTTTAGACAGGAAGAGTTTTTTTATTTGTGAGTGTTGACTGCCACACAAATAGCCCCTTAAAGAAATGAATATAAACCGCCTTCATGGGGAAATGTAGATTTGGTCATTTAAAATACTACTGGCTTTTCAGAATTAAAATACATCCGGCTTGACTTCCTGTGGCTCTAGCATTTTTAAAGATTTTTACTTTCTTAAAAGTCATTGCCACAAATTTACATTTTTGTGGGTTGTTAATATGTAAAATATATTAGGTTAAACATCGCTAATATATTTGAATAAAAGTGAAATTTCCTAGCAAGATCATGTAATGTATAATAAGAGTTCCCTTATTCCTTAGCCTAAACTTACAGATTCTAAGTGATTGTATAATCCGTTGAAATTTAACTTTGATGAACAGCTACTTGTCATAGTTCAAAACCACATTTTTAGTTTCTGTGTTTATTGAAGTTTCTGCCAATAAGCGCCCCAATAAAATAGAATTAGATTCAAATTTTTAAAATAATTTTATTCTCTCCTTCATTTGTATTTATTTAAGTTTCATTGTTATGGGACTATTCCATGATTTATCTAAATTTGGACTTTAAAAAGGATAACCTTTGGTAAAAATTATTTTGCTGCTTTCCCCCCAGAAGTTAAAAAAATTGCTAAAGTTTGCTTGTTTATGGTTATCATTTGTGTGAGGTTTGTGTTTTGTTAGACTTTTTGGTTTTTGTTCGATAAGAAATACAGACTCATGTAGATGTTTGTATGATTAATTAGGAAGAAATAGATTTGTCTCATAGAAAGAGTAAATGGCAGTTCTGCATTTTTTTTTTATTTTTTTGCCCTCTGTTGGCATGTAAACTACATTCCTACATTATATTTGGGTCTATTGTGGTCCCAAAAGAAGTCATAATTAAATGCATATGGTACAGATTACATGGAAGCAAAATGGGGGCTTTAGTTCTGAACTCTATGGTTTCTGATTTTGTGTTCTTCATTTTGATAAACAGTTGCCCATTTTAGAAGCTTATTAGTCATACTTCTGTTCTAAAAGTAAGGAAAAAACAAGGGGGGGGTACATAAGTAGAATTGGTAAAGAACTCTCCATGTATCTGAAATTGTACTTTTCATTTTCAAAGATTAACAAGTAATCAAAGATATGAATGTAACTTAGTTTGTATTTTTTTATATATAAAATTTGTAGCTTTCTGCCATTTCCTCTTTATTGCATTTCGGTGAGGGTGTTCATCTGGTAACATGTATAACTGAGTTGGCATTTTAGGACCAACAGCTTTAAATGCAACATCTGCATTCCTCAGTTTTGACATGCACTTGCTTCTGGCCAGGGCAGTGATTATTCCCGGGTGGAAAAGATTGATGGTCGAACGGAAGATGATAGCTGTATAAACTGGCATCTAGATCACGCTTCTGACGCCACTCTACAAACTCCTACTATAGCGTAAACCCAGCCAGAGGCAATGTTCTGGAAAGCCTAAACTTTGTCACTGATGGCATGTTTACTGAAGAGACAGTGTAGGTCAGATATAGTTAATGTATACATGTTTGATCTTTTGTCATTCCAGTTTGAGATAATTTACTATAATCATTTTCACACTTTTTAGCACCTGTTCAAAGAAAACTTTTCATAGATGTATATACAGGTACAACAGCAGTTGAGCTGGAGGGCTAAGAAGATGGTGGTTCCATGAAGAGCATATTTTAGCAGCTAGGATAAGCAGTGCTAACCACAAGGTGGCAGTTCAAACCCACCAGTTGCTAGTTGGAAAACTGTACAGGGTCGCTATGAGTTGGAATGAACTTGATGACACTAAACAACTTAGTAAACATGCTTTTGCCATTTTAGTTGTCTTCTTGGGGTATCAAGAGCACTTATTTTATGTGTATATTTTCCTGTACTTTCCTTTAACATAGCCAAGGCTGATCCAGTGTTACAGCAGGAGCTAAGAACTACTTTTATACTCGGAGTCCTGGTATGTGTGGCATGGTAGCATAAGGACTGGACTGCAAGGTTAGCAGTTCAGACTCACTCCTTGGAAAACCGTTACAGGGTTGCTAGGAGTCAGAACCGACCATGGCGTTTAACAACAACTTTTATACTCAACTTACAAATTTTTTTAAAATTTGCTTCTTACATCTTCAGTGCTCCTTTGTCATGACCATTAGGCATGACCATTAGGCATTTCAACAGCATAAATGTTGAAAGCTAGTAAAATGCTTGATCAGCAGAAATTAAAACTTAAAGGGTTAGAAAGAGGACACTATTTTAGGAACAGATCCCAGCAATCACAAGAGACTTCTCTGTTTCTACCCTTGCATACCTGCTTCTGACAAGAATCTGCAATTAGGAGCTTTTACAGAGAAACTTTCCCTGGCAATCTGTAGCTAGCCATTCCTTGCACTGGAACTCCAATGACTATTTCTGCCAGAGCGTTCCCTAAATACTGATCTAATCACACAACCCTGGGAACTGCTCAGGTGCTACAGAGATGGCATTGCTGTTAAATGGCGTTGGGTGGGTTCTGACTCAGAGCGACCCTGCATAGGGTTTCTGAGGAAAGGTGGTTGGTTTTAAACCCCCAATATTGTGGTTAGCAGGCCAATGCTTTTCCTGCAGCGCCACACCAGAACTTTGCAGAAACTGCCTAGTGTTGCTTAAACAAATCAACCCCCATTAAAAAGACCTGGGTTTGTAGGACTTTTAATGGGGATGGTGATTTTAATGACTGAGACCATGTAAGCGTTCTGTATAGTGCCTGTCACATAGAGCACGTGTATGGACTTTTCCCTTGTCTTACTGTGCACTGGTATTGGCAGCCCTTCCCCTGCAGAGAAGGAGTTGACCTTGAAATACTGTTTTTTACACTTTTAAGTTGAACCACTGCTACTGGTCTGACAGTTTGTTGTACTGTGGTGGCTTGCGTGTCACTGTAATTCTAGAAGCTATGTCATGGGCACTTTAAATACCAGCAGGATCACCCATGGTGGACAGGTTTCAGTTGAGCTTTCAGACAAAGACTAGGAAGAAGGAGAAACAGACTACTGAGTATTTAGTCACCGAAAACCTTATGAATAGCAGTGAAACACTGTTAGCGTCAGAATACTGGATACTGTCACATGATGAAGAGCACCAGAATATTATCAGATACAGTGCCAGAAGATGCATCCCTAAGGTTGGAAGGCACTCGAAATGTGACTGGGGAAGAGGTGCCTCCTGTTTAGTTTAGTGGACCGTGATGATACGGATAGAGTAAAGCCTTCAAGACCTTCATTTGCTGCTGATAACGAAGATAAACAGTTGTAAATATCCATTAATAATTGCAACATGGAATGTATGAAGTATGGTGGTTGTGTGCTGTGGAGTCTGTTCCAACTCATAGCAACCCTGCTTAGGGTTTCTGAGGCTGTAAGTCTCTATGGGAACAGAAAGCCTCACTTTTCTACCATGGAACAGCTGGTAGTTTCAAACTGCTGACCTTGAGGTAGCAGCCCAAGTCGTAACCACTTCACTATCAGAGCTCCTTATACAAAGTATGAATCTAGGAAAATTGGAAATACGCAAGAATGAAATGGAACACATAAACATCGATATCCTAGGTATTAGCAGAAATGACTGGTACTATGTTCAATGTGACATACATGGTTTACTATGCCAGAAATGACAAATTGAAGAGGAATGGCGGTGTATTCATTAGCAATAAAGGACATACGGAGATCTGTCTTGGAAGTACAATGCTGTCTGTGATAGGATAATATCAATATGCCTACAAGGAAGACCAGTTAATACCACTATTCAAATTTACACACCAAACACTAAAGTCAGTGATGTTGAAACTGATGAATTCTACCAACATTTTTAGTCTGAAATTGATCAAACATGCAATCAAGATGTATTGATAATTATGATTGGGATGCAAAGGTTGGAAATAAAGGGGAAGGATTGGTAGTTGGGAAATATGGCCTTCGTGATAGAAATGATGCTGAAGATCACCTGATGGAAATTTACAAGACCAATGACTTCTTCATTGAAAATACCTTTTTTTAAACAACATACAAGATGACTATACACCTGGACCTCACCAAATAGAATACCCAGAAACAATTTGACTATGTCTTTGGAAAGAGACAGTGGAAATACACCATATCATCAGCTGCTCAGACACAAATTCAGGCTGAAGCTGAAGAAAATGAAAACAAGTCCACAAGAGCCAAAATACGACCTTGAATACAGCTCATCTGAATTTGGCACATGATCAAGAGCCAATGATACTGAAGGAAGAAATCTAAGGTGAATTGAGGGCATTGGCAAAGAACAAGGCACCAGGAATTGATGGAATAGAAATTGAAATCTTTCAACAAACTGATGCAGCACTGGAGGCACTCAATCTATACCAGGAAATTTGGAAGATAACTACCTGGCCAACTGACTGGAAGAAATCCATATTTGTGTCCATTCCAAAGAGAGGTGACCAATGGAATGCAGAAATCATCAGACAATATCATTAATATTGCATGCAAGTAAAATTTTCCTGAAGTTAACACAAAAATGGCAGCAACCATACATTCACAGAAAACTTTCAGAGGTTCAGCTGGATTCAGGAGAGGTTGTGGAGGAGCAAGGGATATCATATCATTGCTGACATCAGATGGATTTTGGCTAAAAGCAGAGACTACTAGAAAGATGTTTTACTAACTGTGCTTTACTGACTACGCACAATCTTTTGATTGTGTGGATCATGACAAGCTATGGACAACATTGCGGAGAATGAGTATTCAGGAACATTTAATTGTACTCATGAGGAACCTTTACATAGACCAAGAAGTAGTTGTTTGAACAGAACAAGAGAACACCAAATGGTTTAAAATTAGGAAAGGTGTGTGCCAGAGTTGTATTCTTTCACCATACTTATGCAATCTGTATGCTGAGCAAATAATCAGAGAAACTGGATTATATGAAGAAAAAGTGGCATCAGGATTGAAGGAAGACTCATAAACAACCTGCAATAGGTAGATGATACAACTTAACTTGGTGAAAATGAAGAGGACTTAAAATACCTACTGATGAAGATCAAAGACCACAGTCTGCAGTATGGGTTGCACCTCATTATAAAGAAAACAAAAATCCTTACCACTGGACCAATAAACAATATAAATGGAGAAAAGACTGAAGTTGTCAAAGACTTAATTTTGCTCAGATCAACCACCACCACTCATGGAAGCAGCAGTCAAGAAATCAAACGGTGTACTGAATTAAGCAAATGCATTGCACAAGACCTCTTTAAAGTGTTCAAGAGCAAAGATGCCAGCGTGAGGACGAAGGTGTGCCTGACGTAAGCCTTACCCAAGTATTCTCTATAACCTCAAATGCTTGCGAAAGCTGGACAGTGAATAAGGAAGACACTGGAAGAATTGGTGCATTTGAGTTACGGTGTTGGAGGCGAATGTTAGAAGTACCATGAACTGCCAAAAGAACAAACCCATTTGTGTTGGAAGAAATACAGCCAGGTTGCTCATTAGAGGCCAGGATGGCCAGGCTTCATCTTTCATACTTTGGACATATTATCAAGAGGGCCCAGTTCCTGACAAAGATATCATGATTGGCGAAGTGGAGGGTCAGAGAAAGAGAGGAAGACACCCCACCCCACCCCTGGCAACGAGCTGGATTGGCCGTGTCAGCAGCAGTGGACTCAAAGGTAGCAACAATTGTGAGGTTGGCGCAGAACCGGGCAGCATTAAGTTCTGTTGTGTACAGGGTCACTATGAGTCGGTGCAGACTCGATGGCACCAAATAGCAACAAGCTGAACTGCAAGTTTAATATGAAAAGGGAACCAAACCCATAACTAACTGCCCTATAATGATAATGACTCTATATGACAGAATTCATCTGCTCCATAGGGTTTCCAAGATTGTAAATCTTTTAAAGAAGACTGCCCATATCTTTCTCCTTATGGTGAGTTTGAACTGCTGACCTTTTGGTTACCAGCTAAACTGTTTACCCATTTTACCACTAGGACTCCTTTAAGTTAAGGAGCAAACAAGTGCTCAACCTTGCCTGATTCTTTAGCTGATTGACTCCTCACATTACAGTGAAGTAGACAGGATTTCCATTACACAGAGGAGGACACCAAGGCTGGAAAAGGCAGTCATGTGCTGAGGAATGGGAAGCAGACTGCAAGCTTTGACAGAGGTGACACACCTCATCAGCAATGCACGTGGACTCTGTTCTAAGGCATCTCTAGAGACTGTTCCAAAATGGCTCCAGTAGTTCCTCTCAACATAAAACCTCAGTGGAGAGTTTGTTACGAATCATAATATTTGTAACATCCATTTGGATTTATGTGTACAAAGAAAAGTAGCTTGGCTTTTATTGTGATAGAAATTGCAACTATAGTTGAATTTCAGTGTCCTCAGTTTACTTGGAATGGGTACTATAATCAAGACAAAATGAAATGTGCTTTATGGTCACATACTTTAAAAACAGGCCAATTAGCACATGAATGAATCCTAATTCTAATGAGAGATCAGTGGCACGGCTTTCACGTATAGTGCAAACCAGTAACTTCTGTCCTCAGAGACCTTTTGTACTAGAAACTATGCCCTTGACCCTGACCCGCTATTAACATGAGGTTTTAGGATCTGAGTGGAAGAGTGGCACACACAAAAAAAGATCATCTCCATGTATAAAAATTCAAAGTATAGACTCCAAATCAGAGGTATATTGAGATTTATTTTTTAAATTATTCTTAGGCCAATGTTAACCCATTATCACAATCTTAACTACTCTCCATAATCAGTTTCATTTCTTAAAATATCAAACCATGATTTGATTTCTTAATTTATATAGCAGTGTATTTTCCAAACCTGTTTACTAATTCTTAATAAAAGTTTTGCTTACCTCCTATATAAGGATTCCTGGTTACGTGTTGGACTGCTAACTGCAAGGTCAGCAGTTTGAATGTATACCACTCCTCAGGAGAAAGATGAGACTTCGCTCCCATAAAGATTATTTTATAGCCTCAGAAACCCTATACAGGGTGTAACTTTAAGTCAGAAACAACTCTACGGCACACACCACCTGTTGCATGTAGAACAATTTAGTCATCCTTAAATACACTGGCCTCTGAAATAAGATTTTGAATAAAGGGCTCTTTTATTGCAGTGCTGAGTGAAATAAGGCATGCATATCCCACCACTGTAAAGTCTACTTGAACCCATAGTGAACCTGTAGGACAGACGAGAACTGGGGGCTTCCAAGATCCTGCAGTTTTAGAGAGCGGCTGGTGGATCTGAGCTGCCAATCATGCAGGTTAGCAGCCCACTGCTTTCTCACAGCACCGTCAGATGTGCATTGTTGTTAAGTGCAGTAGAGTCATTTCCAACTCATTGTGACCCTGTATGGATTCCCAAGGGGCAACTGATGGGTTTGAACCTCCCACCTTGTGGTTAGCAGTTCTATAGCGCCACACCAGGCCACCAGATATGCATAAGGATCCAGATATTTGCCTGTTTTAAGTTTAAATTACATACAAATAGCAAGTTTTTTTTTTTTTTATTGACGCTCACAGTGCATCTGAACCTCATAATTGCTTAATCTGCCTTGATTAGAAGGAACCCTTTAGAGAATACAGATGATCATTTTTAAGGCTTTTTTCCACGTACTGCTTTTGGAAGATGTGAAAATTACGACTGCTTTCGTCTTTCATTTTCTCTATACAACAAAGAAGCCAGAAACAATGTGCTGGTTCAGAAGAACTAAAGGTCAGTTGAAAACGCTAGCACCTATTGTTTACCATAGAACAAGAGACTGGCAAATGGTTTCAAACACTGTGAGCTATTTTTATTACAAGGAAAGAGAGGGTGGTGCCTAAGACATATTAGAGAAATTACAGTTGCTAATGGTTCTTATATTTCAGTCCACTAGAACTCTAATGTGGCAAAATTTTAGTTTCTTTCATAGTGACTCCAAATAGTTTTCATCAGAAATGGCACTTTCAGAGAATGAGAGATTGTATTATTGAAGGTGAATCAGATAAGGTCACCATGGGACTTCGTCCTACCACAAATAGCACGGTATGATACCCACATTCCAGACCATTCACAAGGGAGGCTGGACTGTGGGTTTTTACAGCTTTTTACATCACCACGCTCCTGAGGCCCATATGTTGGTATGGCCTCTGTACTTGGAGTGAGTGAGAACGAGTCTGCTTCATTGTTAGGAAAGAATGATGAAACAACTTCATTAAGCATTCGTTCGTTTGGAACAGTTAAGAGGATCGAGTTTTCTGGCATCAGCTAGATTCCAATTAACTGAGAATGACCACACGTGAATGTGGAGCCCTGATGGCACAGTGGTTAAGCACTCAGCTGCTAACCAAGAGGTCAACTGTTTGAGTCCACTAGCCACTGCACAGGAGAAAGATGTGAGTGTCTGTTCCATAGTGATTTATAGCCTTGGAAACCCTATGGGATGGGTCTGTTCTGTCCTGTAGGGTCACTATGAGTCGGCCTCATCTCAACACCAGTGGTTTTATCTCATACATGAGAACTTACATGGATGTTGTTAAGTACCATGGAGTTGGTTCCGACTCATAGTGACCTTACACAGGGTTTCGGAGGCTGTAAATCTTTACGGGAGCAGCAAGCCTCATCTTTCTCCCACGGAACAGCTGGTAGTTTTGAACTGCCGACCTTGGGGTTAGCAGCCTGGTTCGTAACCACTATACTATATGGATGGCAGGTTTCAAAAGAGCTGGATGTAGTGAAATGATTCTCCAACTTGCCCTGAGGTGTTACCAAGACCACAGCAGGAAGAGGAAACAAATGGAAGCACTCCCAGGCTGGTGTCCCTACTTTTATATTTTCGACTCCTATGTTCAAGGACTGCCTTTTTAAAAACTTAGTTGCTACTGAAATATTCTAACCTTTTAACAAACTTCTGGTTAGTGGCTAAGCTTTTCTGAAAGTATAAAATTCATTGGAATGATTGTGGGTGCCTTATCACAGTCACTGTGAGAGCCGCCAGTCAGTAGTCACAGCCGAGTACGCCTTTCCGTGATTCACAGGTAATTACCTTATAGAAATCTATTTTACTCTATACAGACTAATTTTCATTGTTGTTCTGGACAATTGGGAGTTGTTGACATTTTTTCAAGATTCAATTGCTATACACTGCTATTTTGAATTTCCCAGGTTACTGCTTCATTGTGTACCTTTTACCTGTCAACAATGGAAATGAATGAATGTTGTAAAAGTGATCACTGACCCAAAGTGGAAGTCAGGTGCTACCCCAAACCTTTTAAAGTGAAAAACCCTCAAGAGAAAAACATATCAGGCCCAACCACCTCTTAGGCAGGGCCTGTGTTAAATGCAAATCACAGACTTCCTTTTTCTCCTGCCACAAATGTCAAAAATGCTTGGCGTCTGTGAGCAGAGTGCATTTTTTCCTTCTTTCTGAACAGCTCAACTTGGAAAGGTCAGCATATCCCTTTGGGGGAGAAAAAAATCTTTTCTTGTAAATTGGAATGTTTGCACATCAACTGTAGGAAATGTTTAACATTTGCTTTGATAGGGCAGCAATTTGTTCAATAGAGTGGAATTGTTCTTTTTTCCATTTTCCTGCCTGTTTGTACATCATAAGTGTCCAAATTAGAGAAAACAACTCTGAGGTGCTTCTTTCTACAGGATCTGTTAGTTCATCCTGTCCAGAAAGCCAGCCAACGCCTTAGGCTTCTGAAAGGCAAGCTATGTTCTATCATTTATGTACTCCAAGGGAATCATTTGTGATTTCGTTCTGAATCAAAGCAGTAATTTTCCATAGTCTGCATGCTGAGACACTGAAGGAGGAGGAGGTAGCACGAAGAATACAAGACCAAGAAAGAAAAAAGAATAGCTTCTCCAGGATCTCTTTTACCTTTGTGCAATTTTATTCCAGTGTACAGAGGGCATGCAGTGTTCAAAACCTGTCTCCAGTCGATTGTTTTGTTTGAATCTTTTGATTTGCTTCGAGAAGGATGTAGAAAATCCTTGATCTAGACAACAAAGCAAGTTGTTGTTTGTGATCAGCTACTTCTGATTTAATAATCAACAGAAATGTTTATGGTTTGAGAAGAATTTCTTCTTATCAGGGCCCACCTTCCATCCAGCTGGAATGGATGAAGAACAATGCTGAGTTTGTGTGCTTACAATCATTTTTGTAGCCAACAAGTAGATAACAAAATTAAGCTTATCCTTTTCCTCAAAGTAAAAATGATTTCGTTTAGCAGTGACTAAAAATAAGCCCAAGAAGAGACTTAAAGGAAGACTCTAGTATCTAGGTTTTGGTAGAAGCTGGTCTACAGGAAGGAGCCTGGGTCACAATAGCAGTGTTTAGTGGAGCTTCACATTATTTACCTTCAGAAATAGTTTCCCTTCCATTTTAGCCAGATGCATGCTGTGTAAGTACATGTGTGTGCATGCCTAAGGCACATGTAGATTCTAAGAAATGTCTTCTCAAAGCAAACCACTTCTTTCCAGACACACAGCCTCATGCCCTGGATCCTACGGTTTCTCAACTTGTCAAGGCCTTCCCTTCTTCAATTGCCCCTTTTATATGTTGTTATGGATTGAATTGCTTCCCCAAAAGAGGTCTCTTGGAGTTTTCACTCACAGAAGTCTGTGAATGTCACCTTGTTTGCAAATAGGGCCTTTGAAAATATCAGCATAAAGTCATACTGGAGTCAGGTGGGTCCTAAACCAATATGTTGTTGTTGTTAAGTGCCGTTAAATTGGTTCCGACTTATAGCAACCCCGTATGGGGTTTCTAAGGAGCAGCTGGTGAGCTTGAACTGTCGACCTTGTGGTTCAAACCGACCTTGCAGTCCAGCACATTAACCCACAGTGGTGGCCTTATAAAAGAAATCAAAGACAGAGGTCAAGACAGATACAGATGGAAGGCAGAAGCAGATTGGACTGATCAACAAACCAAGGAATGTCAAAGGAGCGCTTGTAGCGTAGTGATGACGAATTGGGCTGCTAACCTCAAGGTTGGCAGTTCAAAACTACTAGCTGTTCCACGGGAGAAAGATGAGGCCTCTGCTCCCATAAAGATTTACAGCCTCGGAAACCCTGTTCAGGGTCACTATGAATCGGAACCGACTCCGCAGTACTTAACAACAACAACAAACAAGTGTCTTGGAACAGATTCTTCCTCAGAGTCCTTAGAAGGAATCATTATCACTGATGTTGTTGTTGTTGTTGTTGTGTGATATCCTGATATTTTGGGAGTCCTGGTGTGGCACTGTAGGATAAGCACTGAACTGCTACCCACAAGGTCCATGGTTCAAACCCACCACCTACTCCTTGGAAAGCCTATACAGAGTTGCTATGAGTTGAAAGTGACTCGATGGTACTTATCAACAGTCTCCAGAATTGGAGCCCTGGTGGCACAGTGGTTAAGGCACTAGGCTGTTAACCCCAAGGTTGGTGGTTCCAATCCACTAGCCGATCAGCAGGAGAAAGATGTGGCAGTCTGTGTCCATAAAGATTTTGGAAACCCTATGGGACAGTTCTGTGTCCTATGGGGGGCACTATGAGTCAGTATCAACTTGATAGCAACTGTATTTTGGGAGGTTTATCCTGCGTTTCTCATATTGTTATGAGGGACCAGTCACTGCAGAAGGATGTCATGTTTGGTAAGGTGGAGGGTCAAGAGAAAAGGAAGACCCCCAGCTAGATGGACTGACAAAGTGGCAGCATCAATGGACTCAAGCGTGGCATATATTTATATGTTAAATATATATGTTAACATACAAATTAACACCAGGCAGTGTTTCATTCTGTTGTGCACAAGGGTCGCTATGAGTCAGTACCAACTTGATGGCACCTAACAACAACAACAACATCCTCTGGAGATGTGAAGTAATAAATGTTCTTTTATAAGCCACCCAATTTATGGTACTTTCTTACAGCAGTCTTAGGAAGTAAATATAGCTGTCAAGTTATTTTTTTTTATTGAATCATTTTCAAAAGCATCAAAATACGCTTTATCTGAATATTGAGGGGTGAGGGCAACCTGGACTAAATTCACTTCTTCTCTACTCCCTTTCACAATTAAAAAAAAAAAAAAAAAAAGCCATATACACTGATTCTCTCCCATTCTATCTTCAACACTGCAATCTGGTTTCCAACCCCATTTTGCCCAAGAAAATGATTTTGACACAGGCACATATTCTCCGTATACTACACAGTCTGCTCAAAACAAAACAAAACAAAACGAACCCAACTTTCCTGAAAGTCCTCAATAAATGCTTATTAAATAAAGTACATGTACAGAGAAATGCCTGGATAATTTAAAAGTGGAATCACATGATCAAACCTATTTTAATTAACTTTTATTCAGAAAGGAAATTTTATTAAAGACACGGTAAAAAGTCTTCAACTTTCTTTCAGAATTATGTTTCCCTCTTATTTTTCATGTTAATTCCATTTGATAGATTCCTTTCTGATACAAATGAAAGGGTCTGTATGCATTTAGAGTTTCTTGTTATATATAAAAGTAAGTCACAGACGTAATTGTCTTATAGGAGGAGAAAACATTTATTTCAATGGAAATACTAATCTTTATTCTGTCATGCTTAAATGTGTGGTTACAAACAACTTCCAATAAAACACTATATATAGTAAGCAATTAATACATTGTAAACTTACAAACAATTTCATCAATTAACAGGTTTAAGAACAAATAAGCCATTTAAGACTTTAGAGCTACATTTAGTTTAAAAAAAAATGTACTCAGGCGCTTTATCAACTTCAAGTAAGACTCTAAAGAGCTATTCAAGACTTCTTCAAACTGATCACACAAAAGACATTTTTATTTTTGGTTACTGCCCCCTGCTATGCACAAGACCACTGGATTGCTGGAACAATTACACATTTTAAAACGGTACAAAGCAAAGCAAGGGAATAACATGCCAGCCTTACAGAAGCTGTCTTCAAAGTGCAAATTTTGCATCTTCTCTTCCTGAACCACCGGGGTAAGAACGGGCACCTCAGACAACACGGCAGGGTCAAGAGCATGCTTTCTATATCACACTGGTGGGACAATGACTTGAGCCAGGTCTCCTTGCCTTTGAAGATACCTCCAGTTTTAGACAGTGAGCAGGCTTTAACTAAATATAGTGCAAATCAAAGACCGAGGAGCAAAACGACAGACTAGAGACCGCCACAGATCCACCTGCTGTTTCTCCATCTGGCACAACGCCACACAGGACAGACTGATACGCTGTAACAACTTCTATTTAGGTTTTGATATGAAAGGCGGTACGGCGGAGCGAATGCAGGGCAACCACACAGCAGCCCCGGAGCAAAGCTCCGATGTTGTAGACAGGATCTGTCCCCCCTCTCTGAGTACTGAATGCCCACAAAACTGTAGGGACCACAGGGGCAGCCAGAGCCAGGAGATCCACCAGAAAACTGCTGCTCCAGTACTGCTTAGCCACATCCCCCGGAGGTAACGGGATGATGCTGTCCAATCTTTCTTCTGTATAGGCTGCAAAATCCAGCTCTTTCATGAGATGGTTTTCATGAGCTTTCACCTCCACTTTGTTGTATGGTGTCTCCACAGGAGACAAAAGGATGGCTGAGTTTGGATTTCTTGGAGTTAAATCGATCACTAAACTAGGGATGGCCTCTGGGGAGCTTTCTGTCAGCTCAGCTCCAGATTCATCAGGGGATGCTGAGCTCGAGGAGCAGGGGTCCTGGAGCTTGAGCAGGCTCTGAATGAGCTCGGAGACTGCAGGGCTGTACAGCACCACGTCCGTCTGGACAGCTTGCTCCACCACCACACTGCCCTCCTCTTGCTGCCCCGCAATGGGGAGGATCTCAAGGACCTTTGCCCCAGGAGTAGAATGCAGAAGGGCTAGGTCACCAGGCTCGGTGGTGGTGGCTGTCACCATCTCATCCAACAAATCTGTACCATCGACCATACTATCTCCCACCATCAGCTCGGTGTCAGCCCCTTCCTCTGTGACCTGCTCTTCCAGGGACAGCCCATCTGCCATCTTGCCAAAAGGGGTGTTGAGTGTGAAGCTTTTTACTGGGGAACCACACGGGAAGTCTAGACACAGCTCATCCCTCAGAGAGCCATTGTGTGCCATCTCCATACTCTGAAGGAGAGACTCCAGCTTCTTGTTTTGGATGTTTATGTCCACAAAATACTTCTGGATGCCTTTATCTTTATCAGCCAAGCTGCTCCTCATGGTTTCAATGACCTGTCGGAGTTGTTTTATCTCTTTCCTGGCTTCCTTGAGTGCCAACTGGGCTTCCACTCGGTGACACTCCTCTTCAATCCAGTCTTCTCTCATACGGGCCAGCTGGGACTTTAGCTCCACAATTTCACTTTCCCTAGAATGGGAAGACAAGCAGGGTTCAGAAAAATGTCAGCGTTGGACAGGTAGTAAGCAATTCTCACACACCATCAAGAACCCATATTCTCCCAGTTGAAACAGAGGTTGAATCAGTTTTGAACTTTTTCTGTGTCAGGTATTAGTCATGAACTCTCACCATCCATTGTAAAATAGCCAGAATAATAATCTGTATAAAAATTAAAATCTCTACTACTGCTCTCTTTCCGTCTCTCTCTCTTTTCAAATGCTTACTATATGTGAAGCATTGTACTAAATACAAATTCTAGCTCTTCAAGACTTAATATCTGAAATTTCATTAATAGAACACATTAGAATCTCTTAGCTGGATAGTATCTCCGTAGTCTAACCTTTCAAAGTGTCCTAACAGTTTATGGAAGGAAAATTCACTTCACTTTTAATTACCCATCAAAGACAGATTTTTTAGACTTGTAAAACATTTATATCTTGTTCCAATATTAATTGAAAACCATTTTTAATCATGAAATGCTAAGAACATTATGAATGTTGCTTATTATTTCTCCTCTCAGGTAAAATGATCTTAAATCCAGTCTATACTGGACTCCTGGTGTGGCACTGTAGGATCAGCACGAGACTTTGAACCATGAGGTCGGCAGTTCAAATCCACCAGCTGCTCCTTAATAAACCCTATAGAGAGTTGCTATGAGTTGGAACTGACTTGATGCCAGCCTTACAGAAGCTGTATTGAAAGTGCAAATGTTGCATCTTCTCTTCCAGAACAACTGGGATAAGAACGGGCACCTCAGACAACATGGCAGGGTCAAGAGCATGCTTAACTTAACACCAACAACATACTGAAGAGAATCTATTTTAATTTTCAGATCCTACTCGTGAATCTGTTTCAAAATATTTGTTGAAAAATTCTTCCTTACATATACTTTTTCATAATCAATGTAAATATATGTCATATTTTTGGTGAATAAGCAGTTTTGGTAGCTAGGACATTCATATAATTTTGTGGTTAGAATTACTTTCTCAAATCCAGACTTGAATACTTCCTCAGGCTTCATTGCCTCTCTGTACCTCTGGCCCATACATAAGTGCTCACATCAGAGACAGGAATCTGATTCACCTCAGAAGTGAACTTGGCTTTCAACTTTACTTCAAGCAGGTGAGATATACCCCTCCTTACATTCCCCACCCTTATCTGTTCAGGGTTTTATCAACTAGAGTCTTTGACAGATTGCTGTAGGAACACAGGAGAGGACCAGCAGATCAGCTGTGCTGTATCCGACCCCCATGCTCCCAGAGAACGCAGACCCTGCACTCATCTTGAGCTGTTCGCAGCTACCTAAACTAGTTCTGTGAGTCTATTCCAAAATGTTTCAGGGAAAACCACTAAGCAGAAACACTGGTCCGTTCCAAGATATCAAAGGTCCTTCTCTCTGAGATAAGATCTCACAGGCGTGGACTTAGTTTTTTTATGCTTTTTTTTTTTTTTTTTTTTTAACCTTACCACTTAGCCAAGAATAACAAACCTCTTCCCTCAGCACAGAAATAGTTGGAAAAATGCACACAGCTATCCAAGCTCACAGAGGTAATCAGGGTCTAAAAGGGGTCCACTCATGGAGCATGTGCACAGAACAAGAAGTAGTTGCTCAAACAGAACAAGGGAGTACTGCACGGTTTCAAATTAGGAAAGGTGTGCATCAGGGTTGTATCTTTTCACCATACTCAGGTATGCTGAACAAAGAAGCTGGACGAGAAGAAGAAGAGCATAGCATCTGAATTAGAGCAAGACTCACAATCTGCGATATGCAGACGACACAAGCTTGCTTGCTGAAAGTGAAAAGGACTTGAAGCACTTACTGATGAAGATCAAACACTACAGCCTTCATATGGATTACCCCTCAACATAAAACGAAATTCTCACAATGGAACAAATAAAGACCACCATGATAAACAGAAAATACTGAAGTTGTCAAGGATCTCCTTTTACCTGGATCCACAATCAATGCTCATGGAAGCAGCAGTCAAGAAATCCAATGTATTGCACTGAGCAAATCTGCTGCAAAGCACTCTTTGAAGTTTTCAAAAACAAATGATATCACCTTGAGAATTAAGATGTGCCTGACCCAATTCATAGAATTAAAATGTTCTCATATGCATGTGAGAACTGGATAATGAGTAATGAAAACCCACTAAAAAATCAGTGCATTTGAATTATTGTGATGGCAGAGAATATTGAATATATCATGAACTGCTGAACAAATCCGTCTTTGAAGAAATACAACCACAATATTCCCTCGAAGCAAGGAGGGCGAGACTTTGTCTCATCTATTTTGTACAGGCTATCAGGAGTCCTGGTGTGGCACTATGGATTAATACTGCTGTTGTTGTTGTTAAGTTGTAGAGTTGGTTCCAACCCATAGCGACCCTGTAGAGAGTTTCCAAGGACTGACTGGTGAGCTTGAACCACCAACCTTGCAGTTCAAACTGACTTTGCAGTCTAGCGCATTAACCCACAACATCACACCAAGATTCCATGGATTAATGCACTGGATTTCAAAGTCCGTTAGAACCCCAAGGTCAACGTTCAAGCTCACCAGTCACTCCTTGGAAACCCTACATAGGGTTGCTATGAGTCGGAACTGACTCGATGGCACTTAACAACAGCAACAACAACAGGAGAGCCCAGTCCCTGGACAAGAACATCATGCTTGATAAAGCAGAGGGTCAGCGAAAAAGAAGACCCTCAACGAGCTGAACTGGCACAGTGACTACAACAGTGGGCGCAATCAGAGGAAAGACTGCGTTTCGCTCTGTAGCATGTAGGATTGGAAGTGCAGATTGTTCCTGTAAGTGTTCCTGCCATTTAAAAATAGTCACACACACACACCCAACGTTTCAAGTCAAAGCTGTACACACCCAGAAAAAAGCAGTTTCCTCTTTACTGACCAGTGTTCTTGAGCTTCTGGAATAGATGAATCACACACAATTCCAAATGGCTAATTTGAGAAGCTGGTTTAAAAAATTGGGCAACAATTAAAACTATTTTTCTTCATTTTAAGTTTTCTGTAGTTTGGGCCCATTTTATGGAAAAATACATTATCCTAAACCACAGAATGTGAGAAATGTGGACTCACCTTTCATGAAGCCGGCGCTCCGATTCCTTCAGTTTGGTCTTGAGGTGTCTCACTGTGACCTCTTTCTGCTGCAGAGGGGTCAAATACTGCTCTGGATTTGGGGGTTTGACACCATGATTTTCACCACAAGACATGTACCTTCCAGAACGCCTGAAACAACCCACATAATGAAAGGTGATTTTTCTGTCCTGTGTCCTTTATTATAAACAGAAAAGGCACCCTTATCTACTCAGAACTACAGGGTACCTAGCTACCAGTACTGACTGTTCTAATCAGACCCACGACAGATGGGCATTGACAGAATGGGGGGAAACGGTGGGACAGAAGTTCAAATTTCTGAAAACAACCAACAAAAAGACCTTACTGACTAGGTTGAGACTTGAGTACATCCAATATTACCCTAAGACACTTTAAAACATGAACTGAACCTAACTCCTTTTAGCTTAATAGATTGCCTTACATAAGTGTGATCCTTTGAAAAATCATCTATATGAGACCAAATGGTCAACAATTACTTTAAAACAAAGGTGAGAATGTAAGGGGGTAGGGAAACTAGATTAAGAGAAACAGAAAAAGCAAAACGTAAATACTGAGGGTCATTCATTGTGAGGAATGTAATCAATGCCACTGAACAATCTGCACAGAAACTGTTGAAAGGGAAATTAAACTGCTGTGTAAGCCTTCACCTAAAACATAATAAAATATTACATATATTTATTTTAAAAAGCCAAAGGAACACACAGCTATCAACTTTAGGAATGACAGGTGTATGTTGGGGTCTTAAGTTTTAATGATGTATGACTTCACATCAGCAGGAGCATGGTAACATACCTGCCAATCTGCTGGTGACTGGGAAGGCTGAAGGGGTGTACATGTGTGGAAGGGAAGCAGTGGAGAGGAAGGCTTTTCTATGATTTAGGAATGACTTCATACACAATAATGCACAACTGTCTTACACTGAGTGCCCCTTCAGAATAATATGCATTTATATTAAAAGGACAATGAGCGGGCAGGGAGAGGGAAGGAAGAGAGCAGATGACCTAACTTTCCACACAATGTGCCACTGCCTAGAGGTCCTGATTGTTATTAGCTGAATTCTAATTGTTCTGAAATTAGTCCCCTGATGGAAGCTGAAGGTTTTCTCTTCCGAAGGGATCAAGGCTTCTCCCCTCTCACCAGTGTGTTCTGTGAGAGAAAAACAAGACATCCCTAGGTAATCTTGCGTCCTTGTCGGGACTGGCCAAGGACGGGCATCCCTGCTGTAGTGGGAGGCTGACTAATGAGAACAGGATTTCCAGAAAAAGACAAAGCTAGGCCAGTCCATTCCGCTGAGCCGGCTGCTCCCAAGCCCCAGTAGTCCTGTTGTGACCCCTTTTTAAGTTCATTCCTTCTGTCTTTAAGCCTCCTGTTTCCCTTGAGATGAATCGACTCATTGCTTGACCTTCAGCTGTCATGTCAACTCTGATTCCTCCAGGCTGAGCAGACTCGCTCTGCCCCCTTTTCTACATGGTGTTGCAGAAGAATCTTGTTTGTGCCACTAAATCACTAACATCTTTCTCCTCCTTTGGGTGATATGCTCAGGGACCTTCTCTTTTGTTCAGTGTTCTATTCCCAGTGCTTAACACAGAGTCCTGGTGTGGCGCTGTGGGTTAATGCGCCAGACTGCAAAGCCGTTTGAACTGCAAGGTCAGTGGTTCAAGCTCACCAGCTGCTCCTTGGAAACCCTATGCAGGGTTGCTATGGGTCGGAATGGACTAGACTAGACGGCACTTAACAACAACACAGTATCGGCACATCATGGTAAAAAACAGAAACAAACAGCTGTTGTGAAGTCAAGTGGATTCCAACTCATGGTGATTCATGGGTGCCAGGGTTTTCAGTAGCTGAGTTTTCTGAAGTAGATCACCAGGTACTTCTCCCAAGGCACCTCTGGGTGGACTTGAACCCTCAACCTTTCAGTTAGCATTCAAGTGCATTAACTGTTTGTCCCACCCAGGGACTCTGACATATCCTAGTACTCAATATATACTCAGTGTTTGAATGAAGGGATGAACAAACACTTGAGTGATTCTTTCCTGTTGGGAGGGAAATGAGTAGGACCTTCCTCCTGCTGGGTGCCAATTCTCCTCCCTAGTCAGTAACTACTTGGCCTGCTACCACGTGTTAGAGACTGTGGTTGTGCTCTTTCTGCAGCAGTCCTTGAAGAATTACCTGAATGTAGGAAAAGACAGAGAAGTGTCTTACCTAAGAGTGGGACAGGTAGTAGAGAATTAGCAAGCGTGTCCAACCTTTTGTGAAAAGGAAAACTCATCAAGCAGGACAAACTAAGTGCCCTGAATCAGTGAGCAGGACTCACCTCATGATTGGGCTGCAGTCACTTCCTTTGTAAGAGCCCGAGTTGCTACTACTTGGGGAAGAAGGTGCGTAACTGGAATGGGCGTTAATGGGACTCAGCTGGTTTCGGCACAACATGGACAGAAGGTCTTTTTCCCGTGGGGATGGTGGGCTATTGACAGATTTGTGTGATGAAGCTCCATTGCTCCGCCCATGGGAACCTCGACTGAGAGAAAAGCATAACAGATGTTAAGATCCTTGGGACCAAAGATGCCTAAATGCTAATGTCTTACTCCTGCTTAAAGCAACTTATTACTAAGGGATTCCACTTTATAGTCTCCAAAGGACTCTGATTATTAGTGAAACTGGCCTCCTCATGAGCAGCCTCTACCCACCTGCCTGGTCTTTTCTCTCCTTCCATTAGCAGCACAAGCAAGCTCTCTGCTGCTCTTTCAAATAATTCCCCTCCCACAAAGCTGTCTTGGACTTAAACCCAGTTGCCTGCAAAGGACACAATACAGTAAAACACTGATTTGGTTTAGGTTCATTTTGGAACAGGTAGTTTTTGGTCTACTGCACACTAATTTCATCTGAAAGGTATTTGGGATTGGTTCATATTGGGGTCAGAATATCAGGACAGTTCATTCGGAGGATAGGGGAGGAGACTGACCAGAAAATAAGAAATAACAGAACAGACCAACACAGGCAACACAAATGTATCAGAGGTTTGTAATTTTTTCTTCTTTGTTTACCTCTTCACCCAATGACTTAACACAGCCTTCACCAATGAACTGCTGAAATGCTATCACAGTCACCTTTTGGTTCCCCTGCCTCTGGCACTGCCCCCGCCCTCCATCAAGGAGCTGACCGTGTGGCAGGAGCAGCCTTTCTGAAAGAATTGGAACGGTTCTATTCTCTCAGAGCCATCCAACGGCTCTCCACTGCTGCCAGAAATAAAGCCAGAGTCCTAATTATGATTCACAAGTTCCAACCCCACCCAACCATCCAACCTGCTTGCATCCATCTTCCCTCTCCCCTCTATATTCTAGTGTTCCTTGTGACTTACAGGTTCCTGCAGCATGATGCTCTCAATCATCTTTATGTTTTGAAAGTGTAACTTCCTCTTCCTACTAGATTCTCCTCCCACTCCCTACTGGACTGGCTACTTGCTGCCTTGAGACTGAAGGAAACCTACTACAAGCAAGCCCTCTCCACATTCTCCCTTCCTTACATCGCTCCAAGTGCCTCTCCTTGGTGCTCTCTAGTACTGGAAGCAAAATTCCTCCAGGATATTTATCACATGCATTCTTGTTTGCCTTCCCATCCAGACTAGGGCATCTTTGAAG
The DNA here is from genome assembly GCF_000296735.1 of Chrysochloris asiatica. NCBI lineage: Eukaryota > Metazoa > Chordata > Mammalia > Afrosoricida > Chrysochloridae > Chrysochloris > Chrysochloris asiatica. The sequence continues at coordinate 11,513,203 of NW_006408519.1, forward strand.
GTAGGAATCTAGTCTTTTCTTTTCCATCCTTAGTATTTCCTGGTACATGGAACCAAAAATTCGTTACTGTTGGGTTGATTCCAATTCATGGTAACCCTGTGTGTGGCAGAGTCGAATGGGGCTCCATAGGGTTTTCAATGGCTGATTTTCAGAAGCAGATTTCTAGGCCTCTATGCCAAGGCTCCTCTGGGTGGAGTCGAACCTTCCATCTTTCAGATAGTAGCCAAGCGTGGTAACCATTTACATCTATCCTGGACTTTTAGCTTCTTTTGGGAAAAAGATCAAGAATGGCACAGTAGTACAGATTATTGCGGTGACTCCTAGGTCACAGGATTCCGGGAAGATTAGGGTGGCAATTTATCAGGACCTGGACCATTTCGTTACCTGAAAGGCATTTGCTAAATGCCAATTTCAATTTTCCATTGGATTTGAGAACTGGTATTACCACTTGCTGGAAATGTGAGCAAGTAAGCCATTAAATTTCCCTATCTGCGATTTGGGGACATATACTAATCTTTCCACTTTCCTCATAGAGCTGATGTGAAAATCAAATGAAAGAATGCAAGTAACCACATGCAATGAGCTGATTAGGGCAACTCAACTAAAGGGTATTATTATAGAATAAACATTAGGATTTCACCGTTTAATCTACATCCAGAGACCTGACACCCACTTGTATAAGGAAGAATCTGGAGAATGGTGAAATTACTTAAATAGGATAACCGTCCTGTGTCAGGAGTATTACTTGATTATATTACAGGGAAATAAGATACCTTTGGGATAGAAGTACTGCTTTTTGACAACCCTCCCTGTAATTTTAATTACAGTTGTTTCCAGCTGACACATCTCAACGAGAAATATGTGTCTAGGTGGATATGAGTGTGTGTGAGTAAACTCAGCTCCAAAACCTTAATTACTTACTTGACATCAAATACAATTTCCACGAGCTGTCAGTCTAGAAAAGTATGCATCAGTGAAACATCACCAAATTCTAAAGTTAATAGGTCTTTCCTCTGAAGGCTTCCAACCAGACTCTCCCTCTTTTTTTGTGAGAAGAGGACACTTTATATGGAACAGATGGGTGGATGGCTGACTGACAAACCAACCTCAGCAGTCCAGGGATGGGAAGGACTGAATAAATAACTGAAAGGAACATGTACCCTGGCTTGAATTTTGTCTCAATGTGTGTCTGGCACCAGCCAATTGATTATTTAATGTGACTGTGGGAACAATGGAGAGTTAACCATTTCAAGTCAGGAGAGGATGTAAAGAGCTATTACTCAGAGCAAACCCCCTTCCAAGACTAAGACTCAATGGGAATACACACTCTGATTGGTGACCACGTTCATCAACAATAAGGGGAAGTGAGGGAAAAACAGCAATGAAGCTGCGAGCTAAGCCCTACAACGTTCAATAGACTCCTGTGAACCCGGGTGAAGACCTGGTT
>NW_006408519.1:11515411-11528521 GCF_000296735.1 Chrysochloris asiatica
GTATACCCTTTGGTTGGTTGATGATGCATGGAGGGGATTATAACCATGGCAATGAAACGATATATGATAGGATGAATGTAAAACTAATGTTCTCCCATGTAAACGATCACATAATTCACAATAAAACATTAAAAAAAAAGAGCTATTACTCATAAATTCTAGTCTCTTTTGAGCTAATCTTCACCGAGGACTCTTTGATCCTTTGTCTTGTTCTAGATAATTTATTATTTAGTTTAATTCTGGCCATCCCTCTGCAAGCTGGATGCAGTTATTACAGCAGCCCACTGCCATCAAGTCGACTCTAACCATAGCGATTCCATGGGACAGAGTAGAACTGCTCCCTAGGGTTTCTGAGGCTGTCAGTCTTTATGGGAGCAGACAGCCTCACTTTTCTCCTGGGGGGTGGCTGATGGGCTCAAACTGATGACGTTGTGGTTAGCAACCCACTGTGTAACCCACTAAGCCATGCCCTTCTACGTGTGCGGTAACTGCATTGAAGGGAAGAGAACTGGCAAGAACACATAGCTGAGCAGGATTCCAATCCGGGTCTCTTAACTCTACAGAAATGTCTCCTACTTAACACCACATATGCTTTGGACTGGTAAGTAGATGCATGATTGGTGACATGTACAATGGGCATTTTGTAGGAACTCATTTACTGCACAGAATAAACCAAGACCCTCCAAACATCATCTAAAGTCCAGGTCTCTGTGAATTGGAATCAACTCAATGGAAGTGGGTTTTGATTTTTTTTTTTTTTTAAAGTACAGCCCATATCTTCAAATATATTTCAGAAAATGCATTATTTCATGATATAGCTAACTTTAAAAAAAGAAACTACATGCTTAAAAACATGGCTTCTGTTCCATTAGTTTAGTTCAAGTGGAGTAACATACATGTGTACAAACTTATCATGGATGATGACAAACATTTTCAAAGGAGGAGCTGAAATTCTGTGTTTGTTCTGGCTGTGAACAGGTAAGCCTGCTACTGCTCTCCTCAGCCCACCTCAATCCCTGAGTCTGAGGAACAAAACACATGCAGTTCACATAGAGGAGATGTGATTCCACTGACCCTGCCCCCTTCCTGCATCCCTGAGCAGAGCCACTGGACTGTAACAGAGACAGAGAAGTGAAGAAGGGAAACCCACATGTGAATCTCTGTTCCCCAGCCACTGCCCTTTCCTTCAGGTAATGATACTGTTGTCCTCATCACCATCAAAGCCTCTATAGTCTTTGACACTGTGGACCATTGTTGTTGTTAAGTGCCGTCAAGTCAGTTTCAACTCACAGCGACCCTGCACAGGATTTCCAAGATGTGGATGGTGAGTTTGAACTGCTGACCTTGTGGTTCAAACTAACCTTGTTTGCAGTCCAGTGCTTATCCTACAGTGCCACACCAGGATCATGATGGTGGTGGTTATGTGCCGTGGAGTTGGTTCCGACTCATAGTGACCCTGTATAGGGTTTCCGAGGCTGTAAATCATTAGGAGAGCTGAAATCCTATCCTCATCTTTCTCCTGTGGAACAGCTTGTAGTTTCGAACCACTGACTGTGAGATTTGCAGCTCGATTTGTAAACACTATACTACCAGAGCTCCTTATACCAGGAGCTAGTTTATTAAATGGGTTAAATAAGTGGCTTATTCTCAGAGCATGCCTGATATCTTATTTATACAGAAAATGTTGATATTCATGTCCTGTGATCCCAGAGGCACTTTATTTCCAAAATAGAGGAAATCTGGGGATAGAGGCTTTGAGTTCTTACTGTAGACTTTATTCTTACAGGTTTAAATGGCCCAGCTCCATTTTTAACAAGAAAACTGCACTGGGGTCTCAGAACCCTTTATAAATACCAGCTAAAACTTTTGCTACTCAAAGGAAATAGAAAATCCTTTCTTGCTGAGTCCTGGAACTACAAACTTTTAGAGCCTAAACAGTTTTCTCTAGGGAGAGACTTACGGATCTGGCATTCCAATCCCCCTTTTACAAATTTGGACACTGAGGCCCATGATAGTCACGTGACTCATCCATGACAAACCTTCCCCAGGTGTTCTTGAACCTCACTCCATCACTTTGTTGAGGTTCTGTTCACAGCTCACCACCTCACAGATGTCTCCTAAAACCTCCAACCACTTCCATCGAGTGGAGTCCGGCTCATAGACTCCCTGCTTAAGGTTTCTGAGGCTGTGAATCTTGAAGGGAGCAGAAAGCTGCTTTCTCCCATGGAATGGCTGGTAGGTTCAACCTGCTGACCTGTGTATCAGTTCATTGTGTAGCCCATTACACCATCAGAGCTCTATACTTCATTCTCTATATCCCTACCCTGCTTTAAAAAAAAAAAATTACAAAGAAGTTATTGTTGTTCATATTATTTATGTACTTATTGTCTTTCTTGTCCTACAAGAAAATACAATTTCCATGGAACTCTGTGTATTGCCATAGCTCCAGAATCTGCCTCGTAGTAAATGCTGAGGAACTATTTGCTGAATGAATGAATAAATCACTGGTGTTGGGAAGAGAATCCTGAGGCTCACACCCTGCCTTACCAACTGTGACCAGTGCCTCTCATCTTCCCACAGTCTTTCTCTCCTCCAATGCAAACACCACCAATGGCAAACATATGTGGATGTTTACTTACTATGCTCCAAGTACTGGCTGGACATTTGATGTATATTAGCTCATTGAATTTTAACAATGAAACCCTACAAGATGAGTATGATCATAGCCCCCATTTTACAGATGGAGAAACTGAGGCACAGAGAAGTTAATGAAATCACTCAGGTCTGCAGGTCAAACCACAGCATACTGACTCCAGGGCCCACACACTTGACAATTTTGCTCTACTGCCTCTTGTAATGGTGGCCACTCAAGTCATGTCTACGCACTTTACACTCTCCTTTCCTTCCTCAGATGCATTGTGGGAGTGGACGGGGGTCACCGTGCTGCCATCACAAACATAAAAAGTGGAAGTTCAGTTTGAGGAAAGAAAGGGTGAAGCTGTGACAGTAGACTCATGAAGGACAGGTAAGAAGGGGAGACCAGTGTCTTCATACGCAGGTACGCACACAGGTAAGTGAGGGAGACAGAGACGAAGAGAAGGACGAGAGGCCCCAGCCAAGGACAGGAAGGAAACAGTCACAGGTGGGCAAATACAGGCCGAGCTACAGGACCACAGGAGGCAAGGTAATGAAAATATCAATTTCAAACCACTGTAAAAATCAAAAGCAAAAAACTTTACTCAATAATGAAACATATGAGTAAACAGCAATTCAGTTGGACCTAAAGGAACCAAAGGGGCAGGTAAGTCACTGTGTAAAGTCTTAATAATTACAGAGCTGGGAACAGTGCCTACTTGCGTGAAAAAGTGGACCGCTTGCTTCCCGCAGCAGACATATGGACCTCAGGAGCGGAAATGCTACCCGTGCTGCTTGAAGAGCTAAAATCGGCTTCACTCCCTGCAAAACAATAGAGAGAGAGAGAGAGATGCATGAAGGCATGGAGAACACCCTGCAGTGGACAACATGCCTGCCTTCCAAGGTCCTGGCTCTGTTTGCCCACTCTCTCAGCAAGCAGCAGGATTCCAGACTCCTGTTTCCTCAAAGCCTAGCGGACAAACACAGGGACATCTTTCATAAACACAGCTCACAAGCAGAGTAAAGCTGGCATCAGAAAGACATGGATGCCTCTGCTGGTTAACAACAGTGAACCAAGAAATGCCCGCCATCTCTCTACATCAGGGTTATATTCAACAACACCCATGTGCCAGTCCAAACTGAAGCCAAAGAAAAGCACACTTATCAGTCCAAAGGTAGTTTTCCCCACAGCATTTATCTTTGTGTGTGTGTGTTTTTTTTTTTTTGTAGTCAGCTAGGCATACCAGAATCTGGCAAGTTAGTTCCAGAGACAAATGCCCAGTTATAAGCAGTCCAGGAACAATGCCCAGGTTCCAGAAACTGCTAGAACTGGTACTATCTGATTACTGATTATATGAACTGCAGGCTTCAGTTTTATTTTATTAAGATCCAAACCTTAGAAAAAAGCAGCAATTGAGCATTTCCAAACATGTGGACAACGTTTACAGTGACTGTGATGGAACTCTAGAATTATATTGAAATTTGAGGGCTTAGTTTGGTGTGGGATTGAGGAAGTATTGTCCATAAATTTACAGAGATTATATTAAACTTGGAGTGTGGATTATTGTTGAGTGTGGAATTTTAATAGACATAAATTGTGTGACAGAATTACAAATACAAATACATGTCTAACAACAAATAATCCCCCTAATTCTGAAATAGTAACCATAGAAATATTCCCAGGGAATGCCTGGAGAAATAAGTGAAGAGGACAGAAAAAGCAAGATAGAACAATGGGAAGAAAATACAGATTTTTTTTTTTTTAAAGTGATTAAATTCCTCTTGCCTTTGGAAACTATTTCTAGAAATATAATTTTATTTGAGCTGAAGAATATAAATAGCTTAAATTCCTCAAAAGTTTATAATAAGCAGTGAAAGTCTGAAACTACCAGCTGCTCCCTGTGGGAGAAAGATGAGGCTTTCTGCTCCTGTGAAGATTTACAGCCTCAGAAACCCTGTACAGGGTCGCTATGAGTCGGAACTGACTCCATGGCATATAACAACAACAACAATAATACAGAGTCCTGGTGTGGTTCTGGAGGGTAAGCACTGGACTGCTTGGTCAATTTGAACCACAAGGTCAGCAGTTCAAACCTACCAGCCACTCCTCACCTATCCTATACAGGGTCACTATGAGTTGGAACCGACTCAATAGCACTTAACAACAAAAGCAATAATACTAACAACAATAACTAATGATCGAATGCCCCGACTCCACGGCACATAACACATGACCTTGGAGTCCTGGTGTGGCGCCGCAGGATAATGTGCTGGACCATAAAATCAGTTTGAACAGCAAGATTGGCGGTTCAAACTTACCAGCTTCTCCTCCGAAACGCTGCGCAGGGTTGTTATGAGTCAGAATTGACTTGATAGCACTTAACAACAACAAAAACACTATGACCTAGGAGTCCTAGTGTGGTGCAACGGGGTAAGCCCTGGACTGCAAGGTCAGCAGTTCAAACCCACCAAGCTACTCCTTGGAAACCCTATAGAGGGTTGCTATAAGTCAGAACCAACTTGATGACATTTAACAACAACTAAGACCTAGGCACTGAACTATATGTATGAAGTGTACAAGTCTTTATGTCACTTAATCTCAAAATCCTTGTTAGGCATTGATCTCACCATTCCACACCTGAGCAAACAGGTGGCTGTGTCCAAGCCTTATAAGTGATGATCCTCACCCAGGACCAAATTCCATGCTACTCCTACAACAGCAGTAGGCTGTGTGTCCTCAGGAAGGAAGAAGAGATGGACCCAAATAAACTCCATGAGTCACAAGCACAATTTGTGGTCAGACTCTGGCCCCTTGGAGAGTAGAATCCTCTAAGTGTTTTATTAACTTTACAAAGGAAGGGTAGGCAATAGTTAAGTCTGAGAAAGAAAAGTCCCTTCCCTGGCTTCCAGAACTTCTGAGACATCTCTCACAAAGTCTAGGCTGTTTGGGGAAAGACATCAAGAATGACTTCTTAGTAAAGATGATGGCAGTGACTTTCAGCTCATACAATGCTGGGAAGATTAGAGAGGCAATTTATTAAGACTGAGATAAGCCATTCCGTCTAGATTTCAGAGACTCTGTCAAATGATGTAAAGATCTCCTAGAAGCCCCCTGACCTAATTACTTGCTTCTGAGTAACGCACTGGCTAAATTGTCGTATTTTGCAATCTCAACGAGCCATGCAACCTGTTGTTATTGTTAAGTGCTCTCGAATCAGTTCTGACTCATAGCGCCCCTGCGTAGGGTTTCTGAAGAGTGGATGGTGACTTGACCTTACGGTTGGTTGAATACTTATCCTAAAGCTACACCAGGACTCCTAGCAACATACTTTTCCTAACAGTCTTGTCTGCTACTAAATGAACAGGTTGGTTATTAAATGATAAAGGTAGACAATTTTCAATAAAGAATTCTATGTTTATAGCCTTCAGGTAAGACAACATTTTCTAATGGAAAATTATTACTCTGAAATAACCTGCCTACACAAAAACTAAAATTCTCGAGCAAGAACAGTCAATTGCTAAAAAGCCATTGTTACTTCAACATGCCTTTGATCTGTGGGGATTATGTATTTTGAACAAAAGGAACAAGTGTTTTCTACATTTTGTTGCACTAGAATTCAGTATAGTTGGCCATATATTTGCAAGGTCTATGGTCACTTCATTCCAGTATTTTTCTATCTGATCTTCTGCACCTCTGAAAGAGATTAGGGGAGCCATTGTGGAGACCCGGCAGTTGCTTCCTGAACTATTTTAGTAAAGTTCTTGTTCGATGTCATCAAGTCAATTTTGCCTCATTGCAATCTCAGCTAACAGAGTAGAAAAGCCCATGGGGGTTCCTAGGCTGTGATCTTTATAGGAGCAGCTAGCCAGGTTTTTCTCCTGTGGAGCCGTTGGGTGAGTTTGAACGGCCAACCCTTCAGTTAGCAACCAATCACTTAATCATTGTACCACTGAGGCTCCTTATTGTAGTAACATGATAGTGATAAGTCCCTTATTTCAGTTTATGATTTAAAGAAAACAACCTCAAGTTTGGCCAATTCGTAGGCATACCCTACTCATTCACTAAGCAAATTAACTAAAAGAAGACGGGAGACCTGAACACCTTCCATTTATCTATGAGTTGACAAGACACAAGGAAGCAGAGGCACTCCATTTTTGTAAATTCCTTTAGTGTTTGAAAATAGAGAGGGCACTGTGAGTATTCTAGTTCAATGCTCTCTTAAGTCTATTACCATCACAGAGACTAAAAACATTAGTTCTGCGTCAGAGTGTCTGGGTCCAAATCCCATTTCTACTGCCCAATAGATGGACAATCATAATACCTTCCAGACAGTGTTATTCTAACCAATGAATGTATATGTGTATACAATATATATGTGTTGTTAAGTGCCATCGAGTCAGCTCTGACTCACAGTGACCCTGTATAATGTTTCCAAGGAGAAGCTGGTGGGTTTGAACCACTAACCTTGCAGTTAGCTTGCAGTCAGCAGTACAGTGCGTTATCTTACAGTGCAATACCAGGGACTCTACATGTATAAGCACACACATATAAGTTTGTCGCTGTTCAGTGCTGTTGAGTCGGTTCTGACTAATAGCCACCCTGTATAAGGTTTCTGAGGAGCAGCTGGTGACTAGCAGTCTAGTGCTTATCCTATAATGGCACTAAGTAAAGTGTTTACAAAAACACCTGACTCACTGTAAACTCTCAATAATAGCTGTTATTACTATTCTGCAGATGTTAAAAAGACAACTTTTATTACACCATATATTTCTTTTGTAGAGAAAAGCAATGATAAAGAAGGGAAAATAGATTTCATAAGGCAATAGCCAAAAAATAAATACAATTAACCTTTTGGTATACAACTGTTTTAATATTCCTATTTGCTATATCATTATGTAATCTAATGATTTTCTCATAATATATATCTTTAAACCATAGTACATCTTGTTTTAGTAGATCAATGAATTGTTGTTATTGTTAGGGGCCATTGAGTCGGTACCAACTCATAGCTACCCTATGCACAACAGAACAAAGTCAATTGAAACATAACAGAAGCAAACAGAAAGAAGTCAATGAATAGGTAGGCTATTTCCAAGTTTTTTACTATTAATAGCAAACACTGTGTTCCAGAAACCATCCCAATCAACTTATATATCTATATTAATGCATTTATTCCTGGTGTGGTGCTGTAGGATAAGCACTGGACTGCTAACTGCAAGGTTGGTAGTTCAAACCCAGCAGCTGCTCCTTGGAAACTCTATACAGGGATGCTGTAAGTTGGAACTGACTCAACGGCAATTAACAACAACAAATTTTTCGTAAGAGTACAAAACATATGAGGTAGGAAAAATTAACACTTCCTTTCACAAACTATTGTTGTTAAGTGTTGCAGAGTCGGTTCCAACCTATAGAGACCCTGTGTAGGGTTTCCAAGGAGTGGCTGGTGAGCTTGAACCACCAACCTTGAAAAAGTTAGGCAGAGAGAAGTCAAATGGCATGCAAAACGTAACAAAGCCAGTAAGTGGTGGAGGCAAAACTGGAACCCACAGCATCTGACCTCAGAGTGCATACTCTTAACCACAGGTTTAACATTTACAGATATCCTTGGGCATGCAACCTATATCCTTACTTGATTACATCCTTAGAATACATTATTAAAAGAAGAATGACTAAATCAATGGATATACTCAATTTAAAGACTTTCATCATAGTTCCTAGGAATCTTTAGATGGTACTAGCCTAAAGCAGTTTAAAATGTTGTGGATTAGGCATTGGGCTTCTGACAGCAAAGTAAGTAGTTCTAGCCTACCAGTGGCTCCTTGGAGAAATATGAGGGACATTATGGGTCAAAATCAACTAGATGACAGTGGGTTTGGCTTTCTAGATGACTAGCCTAAAGTAGTTTTTGTGGTCAAGACAGTGTTTGCTCCCACCTGCCTAATGTGTAGATAGTCTACAGGTAAAGTATCGGATGTCACAGTGAACTTTATGACAGTGTTGGCCATTGAAGACTTGTGCTTGCAAAACTAAAAACAAAATATTACATAACCAAGTCATGCTCATCAATACTGCCTTTGTTCCTCATTGCTATTGTATTTCATCAGCTGCATGGGCTGAAGAAGCAGTATTCCAGAATTGTATAGAGAGGATGAACTTGATTACCTTTAAGGTACCCTTTGATGCCAAAGTCTTAGACACTAAGCATCAAAAAGTATAAGGAATGTTCTGACTATGAAGAAACTATACTCACTGGTCATCAAATTCTTGTGCTTTTCTGGACTCACTTGTCAGACTGTTGTTTTTAAGTGTTGTCAAGTCAGTTCTGACGCACAGCAACCCTGTAGAGGGTTTCCAAAGAGCAGCTAGTGGGTTTGAATCGTCATCTTGGTGGTTAGCAGTTAAGTGTTTATCCAACAGCGCCACACCAGGCCTCTCCTGTTAGAGGGTGGCTACTTTTACTACTAATGTTAGGGTATGTTATTGCATTCTGTGCATGTTATGTTAAGGCCGGAGAATCAGATAAGGAATAAAAAGTAGTAACAAAAAGAATATGTGTAAAAATGAAGACTTATTTGTTTAGAATACTGCGTGGGATTTAGTCTCTTAGGGCATTATTATTTCTGTTTGCTTTCGAGTCTCTGTGGAGTCTACACACATCAGAACATCATATAGCTCAGCCTCGATTCTCAGGAGTCTAAGAACAGAGCAATCCTGTAGCCTATGTGGCTGTACTAAGTAATTCTAAACCCCTGATTTAAGTCAGCCCAATCCCTCCTTTATCCTCTGTCACTGCAAAGCTATCAAATTAATTCAGGTCGACCACCTATATCCCCATCTTAAGGAGAAGCTGCAAATTAAAAAACGAAGAAGGAAATCTTCCCACTCCCCCCACCTCACCCCAAATATAGAGATCTTTTATTTAAAAGTCTCTAGGGAAGCCAAGCAGAGCCATTAAGGGGCAGCTGGAGTAGTGGACACACATGCAATTACAGAAGACACTATTAGAAGACATTAAAGTACATCCAGAAAACTGACTCTTAGCTGCAAAGGTTTGATGGTTCTAACCTAAGAATCTATGAAGTGCTTTACAGCCTAAAAAGGGTTTTTTGTTTTAGATGTGCCAAGTACTTTCCTAAATTTCCAAAAGGTGTTTTATTGTGGAATGGGAATATTTGATCAAAAGATGAATCTTTTAAGATATATATTTATGAATACATAGAGAGTCCTGGTGTGGTGCTGTGGGTTAAGGCACTAGACTGCAAAGTCAGTTTGAACTGCAAGATCCGTGTTTCAAACTCACCAGCTGTTCTTTGGAATCCCTATGCAGGATCACTGTGAGTTGGAACCAACTTGATGGCACTTAACAACAACAATAGCAACACACACACACACACACACACAAAGGGGTTTCAAACAGTTCATGGAAAAGCAGAATTAAAAGATGGAACTTTTCCATGAACTGTTTGAGAAACCCTTATATATCTTCTTGCATTTCAGAACAGAAGTCTTTCTATTTTAGTTATCATTTTCATTTATATCACCATTCCAGAAAGGATTTATCTTCATTCTGCTTGATAGTCAACACAGTGCCATATACTTAAAAACATAAATGCAAATACTTAAAAGCAAAAGAGAAATTCAAACATAAAGGATTCGAGAGTGAATAATTTTGTGCTGATAAATTCAAGTACTAAAACTGCTTATGTAAAAGTAACAATGAAAATCAAAGACAAATAGCAAATGGAAAGAAAATACTTACAACATATTATAGAAATGAGCTAATCTCCTTAATTTACCAAAAGTTCACACAAAACCAAAAAGAAAAGGAAATATGTGAAAGGACACAAATAGGCAGATCACAGAAAAGAAAGAAACAAATGGCCAATACACATATATTGTCGTTGTTGTTAAATGCTGTTGAATTCCGACTCACAGCCAGCCTGTATAGGATTTCCAAGAAGCAGCTGGTGAGTTGAGGCTGAGTGCTTATCCCAGGGTGTTACACCAGGACTCCTATATATGTGTACAGTCCTACAATTTCATTCAGAACATAAAAAATGTAAGTGAAAACAATGAGGTATTTTTTTCCACCTAGGAGTCCTGGTATGGCGCTGTGGGCTAATGCATGACTGCAAAGTCACTTGAACTGCAAGGTCGGTGGTTCAAGCTCACCAGCTGCTCCTTGGAAACCCTGTACAGGGTCACTATGGGTCGGGATCAACTCGACGGCACTTCACAACAACAATCAGGGATTGGCAAAAAAATGAAAGTTAGATAATAGTGGTTCTGGGATGAGTTAGTGAGGGTGTGAACTGATAGAACAATCTGAAAACTGTACTGCAGAGAATTCACCCTGGAAATCCATGACCTGAGACACAACCTAATGGGCCATCAGCTGGGATGGGTTAAATCAAGCGGCGCAACAATCATCTGCCATCAAGAACGGGCATGAAGGGAGTGAAACAAGTCTGTGTGCTGACATGGAAAGGTCTCAAAGACCCGTCATTTGACGAAAAAATCAAGATGCAGAACAGCAGGCACGTACGCATGTTTGCCTTTCTGCAAATAAATCTTTAAATAATATAGAGCATGCTCTATGTGAACAACATTTTTTTCTTGAGGGACAAACAAACAAACAAAAGGATCTGTTAATAGTGGATTCCCTCAGGAATGATCAAGTGGGGTCATAAGACTGTTATTTCATTTTATATCTTTCTGTGCCGTTTGGCTGTTCTAATGACACGCATATTACTTTTGTTACAATAATTATAATAATAATACAAATAGGGGTGCAATACAACAACTGTTGCCAATTTGAGGGTTTTTTCCCCCTTAAAAAATTTTTAAATTAGTTTCTATGGAAAATTGTTTTATAAAGCAAATTAATCATGCCATATGCTGTAGTATTTCAGACAGCTTCGGAGTCAGATCACTGGAGTTGAATCTTGACATTTCTATTTACTCTCTATGAGATTCTGAGCAAGTTATTTACCTTCTTTTTGCCTCAGTTTCCTCATCTGTAAAAGGGGGATGATACTTTTGATAAGGGATTGTGGGAATTTGCCGATTGTGAAATCGGGAAAGAAATTAGAACAGTACCTGATACATAGTAATGCCCTAACAAATACTAGTAGAGTGGATTACAAGCTGGACTGTGAACTGCAAGGTCAGGAGTTTGACTTGACCAGTTGCTCTGCAGGTGAAAGATGAGGCTTTCTGCTCCTGTAAGATCTGAAGTCTTGATGTGGCGTTGTAGAAGAGACCCCAAGGTTGGTTTGAGCTGCAAGGTCGGCAGTTCAAACTCACCAACCGTTCCTTGGAAACCCTTTACAGGGTTGCTATGAGTTGTAACTGACTCAACAGCACTTCACAACAACATTATTTCTGGCTGGAACTATGGACAAAGTGGCTTGAGGGACAGAAGAGGATTTTTCAAACAATATTACTCCTTTCTCATAAAAGCACCACAATAAGAAATGCCTTACCCTCAAGCCACAGGTTTTCAAAATCATTCAAAAAATAACAGTCATTCCACCAAGCCATTCTCCAGTGGAGAACATGTTTCTAATTATTGGTGTGTGTGTATATATATACATACACAAAACAGGGTATGTCTAAAGATCCATAAGTCTCCCACCACAGAACTTCAGAAAGCCCTAGAGCTATCTCTGGGTTGGAACCATACCTCCAGAAAGCCTAGACAAAGGTGTACAATAGCTTTCATCTTAGCAGAGTTGATGGCTTTGAAGGTCCCTAAGTTGATGGCTTTGAAGGCCTGAGAAAAGGAGAGATCACAGAAGGGGAGGACCTAAGAAGGCCATGGGTAACTCCTCCTGGTTCTTTATCTAAGACTGGCTCAGCTACCTGATCTTGGCAGCAATCCACCTGCTAAACAAAACCAGTGCACGAAGAAACAATAATGAAAGTACGAAAGAAGTTTAAGAAAATGAAAAGCGAAAGATTTTGACCAGTGGAAAAAAAAGAAAAACATCTACTCTTCTTCTGCTTTACTCCTAGGCACAATCAAGACTGGGTACTGGCCGGCTTATTAGCAATCCAGGAAGGAGAAGAGGAACATTGTCACTGCCTATTCTTGCTACGTGACTTTGTGAATGACTACCCAACTTCCCTGGGCCTGCTCTCTTCATTAAAAAAAAAAAAGACGTATATGTTCCTGTTAAGTCAGCAAAGTTGGCCAAGAGAACAACATTAGAGGAAAAGTTTACTTTATATAACCAGAGGTCCATCAGATGCCTCTGGGGTATTGCCGTGCTACTAACATGCACTTCTCAGTATCACCAGAAGGAGGTGCCAGTCTACAAATCCACACACCAGCAAACTATATAAAGAGCACTAAGCCTGGCTCCCCACCACTCATCTGTCAGTTTGTCCTACTGTGGTGGCTTGTGAGTTACTGTAATTCTGAAAGCTATACCACCGGTATTTTAAATACCAGCAGGGTCACTCATGGAAGA
>NW_006408519.1:11530546-11531736 GCF_000296735.1 Chrysochloris asiatica
AGGAGGGACCAGTCACTGGAGAAGGTTGGTAAGGTGGAGGGGTCAGAGAAAAAGAGGAAGACCCCCAACAAGATGGACTGGCCAAACAGCAGCATTGATGGACTCCAGTGTGGCAACAGTAGTGAGGTTGGCCCAGGATTGGGCAGTGTTTCGTCCTGCTGTGCATAAGGTCGCTATGAGTCGGTGCCGACTTAACAACAACAAGAATAAGAAGCCTGGCTCCCCCACTCATAGCTCCTTGGCAAAGTTTTTTTTTCCCCCCAAACATCTCTGAACTTTAGTTTTCTCATTTATATATCTTTGTAATAATTCACCTTTTTATTTAACAGAAATTCTTTTAGTTCCTACCATGTGTCAATTCATGTCCTTCTGTTCTACTGCAAGGATAATAACCATTCCTACCTTGTAGAGTTATTGTGAAGAGGAAATGATTGCAGGAATAGAAAGTGTCTGTTTGAAATGCTAATAAACAGCAATTTTATAATTACTGTTAACAATGCAATGATTCCGAAACCTCACAGTGCATGAGGAGGATCATGTGGGAAGTTTAATAACAGTGCAGATTTTTGGGTCCTACTCAGAACTTCCAATGCAGGAAGTCTGGGTTGGAGGTAATAATTGACATAAATAATCGTGCTGCTGGAATACATTGTGAGGAAGCGAGTTCTAAAGGTGAAGAGTACTTGGACTTTCTCTCCAGCTTCTATCAAATTGTAAGAGCTTTCCCAACTGACAAGTGAATGGTAAGTGAACAGATGGTAATATGGGAAGGCCAATGAGAGGAGAGAAATTACTTCATAGGAAAGGCACACAGGAGAAAACAGTTTCACTTTGAGACTGACTGACACCTTTATAGCTCTTCAGGCACACTTTCCTGGGCTAACTCCATTTTCAGGGAGTCGGTGTGAGGGACATGGTTGTTCAAACCTGGGCCACTTCCACTAAAACACAACAACAACAAATCATGTGTTTAAATGCTGGTCTGAAAATCTATTAGAATATTTAGCAGCTGACCACGGTTTGAAGCCCTTCTAATCCAATTTTAAGAAGGAAGGGTCAACCAGTATTGGATTGTTGTTGTTAAGTACTGTATAAAGTTTATACAGTTTATACTGTAACAAAGTTTATATATATACTGTATAAAGTTTATACAGTTTATACTGTAACAAAGTTTATATATATACTGTATA
>NW_006408519.1:11532047-11543811 GCF_000296735.1 Chrysochloris asiatica
TGCAATGAAATTAAATACGATAGGATGAATGTAAAGCTAATGTTCTCCCATGTAAACTATCACTTAATTCACAATAAAAACTTAAAAAAAAAAAAAAGAAGATGATTCAAGGTAGACACAGGATCACTGTGCCAGAAAGAAATGGTCAATGTTCAACCATTTCAAGAGGTAGCATGTGATCAAGAACTGATGGTACTGAAGGAAAGAGTCCAAGCTGCACTGAAGGCGTTGGCAAAAAAGTAAGGCTCCAAGAACTGACAGAACACAAATTGAAATCTTTCAACAAACTGATGCAGCATAGGAGTTGCTCACTCATTTATGCCAGGAAATTTGCAAGACAACTACCTGGCTAGCTAATGGGAGGAGATCCATATTTGTGCCCATTGCAAAGAATGGTGACCAACAGAATACGGAAATCATCTAACAATATAATTAATACTATATGCAAGTAAAATTTTGCTGAAGATAATTCAAAGCCAGCTGCAAATGTATTCATCAATAGGGTACTGCCAAAAATTCAAGCTGAATTTAGAAGAGGACATGGAACAAGGGATATCATAGCTGACATCAGATTGATCTTGGCTGAAAGCAGAGAATATCAGAATGATGGTTTTTGTGCTTTATTGACTATGCAAAGGCTTCCAACTGTGTGGATCATGATGAGCTATGGACATTGTGACAAATGAGTATTCTGGAATATTTACTTGTGCTCATGAGTAATCTGTACATAGACTAAGCGGCACTATTCTAAAAGAAGGGGATGCTGAATGGTTTAAAATCAGGAAAGGTGTGTGCCAGGGTTGTATCCTTTCATCATACTTATTCAGTCTGTATACTGAGCAAATAATCTGAGAAATTGAATTTTACGAATTAGAACATGGTGTTAGGATTGGAGGAAGACTCATTAACAACCAGCGGTAGGCAGATGATATAACCTTGCTTGCTGGAAGAGAAGAAGCCTTAGAACACTTACTGATGAAGATCAAAGACTAAAGCCTTCAGTACGGATTACACCTCAATGCAAAGGAAATAAAAATGTTCACAACTGGACCAATAAGTAATCATGATAAATGGAGAAGATTGGAGTCAAAGACTTCATTTTACTTGGATCCACTATCAATACGCATGGAAGCAGCAGTCAAGAAATCAAGCAAATCCTCTTTAAACCTCTTTAAAGTGTTCAAGAGCAAGATATATCAGTTGAGGATATAAGGTGCGTCTGACCCAAGCCACGGTATTTTCAATCGCCTCATACGCATGTGAAAGTTGGACAATGAATAAGGGAGATCATATAAGAACTGATGCATTTGATTTATGATGTTTTAGGGTCACAGTCCTGAGACATTGTATAGTAAATAAATCCTGGGACACTGGCTCTATGGACTGAATTTCTCAATTTCAAAGGAGAGCCTAAAGCCTACTAAGCAATGGGAAGCTAATTACTGCAGCTTTTCATCGGTCTGTGGGTCACATACACCACACTGTAGAAGATGACATCACCACAAGGATAGGATTTCATTAGTTCATGTTTGTTTGCCCTGTGGCTCTATGCACATGTCAGACTGAGACACTGGTCCTGCCTTCAGAAAGAGGCAAGTGTCTTTCCAGGGGCATAAATTAGGAGCTAAGTAGCGTAGTGGTTATACATCGGGCTGCTAACCTCAGGGTAAGCAGTTCGAAACCAGCAGCTGTTCCATGGGAGAAAGAAGAAGCTTTCTGCTCCCGTAAAGATTTACAGCCTCAGAAAACCTGTACAGGGTCGCTATGAGTCAGAATCAACTCCATGGCACATAAGAACAACAACAACAATAAGAAAGGTTAACGTGAGTGCCGTGGCTCTGTAGGATAAACACTGGACTATGTACAAGGTTGGCAGTTCAAGACGACTAGCTGTTCATCGGGAGAAAGATGAAGCTTTCTGTTCCCTCAAAGATTCACTGCTGCAGACACCAACTCAATAGCAATAACAATGACAAGAGAGGTCAACAAAGGGAAATATTACTTTCTGCTGGGAGGACTAATTTCAAGGAGGAGGTGTAAGGAACTGTCTAGCCTTTGAAAGTTTTCAAGACTGTAGCACACCAAACTGTAGAGACAGAAATTCTGGAGAAGGAATCCAGAGCAGCACCGAAAGGAGAAGCCACAGAGGAAAATGAGGTGAAGCCATGTATAAAGAATCTGACTTTACCCAATGAATTTGGTCTTTGTCCTCTGTTTCTGAGAGATCACCTCTAAATCCTGGAATTTCCCTAGTAATTGAAGTGTCTCTGATGAGGCCTCCAGACACACACCAAGGGTTTATGCAAATGAGGTGACTCAGGTGTGGCTAATCACCTAGGGGTAGCAGCTGACTTTAGGGGAGGTGGGCTTATTCAATCAATCCTGACTATGTAATGAGGCCCCAGTAACAGCTCCGGACTTGGAAGCTCCATTTCATATTGACAACAATTGTAAAAAAAAAGTCTGCCGACTGTTATCCATATGTCTGGTATTTACAAAAGCAAAGGCCTGTAAGGCGAAAGTAATGCTGGCTATAATCGTTAAAGTTATGTGTCACCTGGCTGGGTCTTGAGTCTCAGTGGTTTGGCAGTTACGTAATGATGTGGCTGCGGGCTCATAGCGACCCTGTATAGGGTTTCCAAGGCTGGAAATCTACAGGAGCAGGAAGGCTTATCTTTCTCTGGCGACGGAAGTCCACTTTGTAACCCACTACATTACTAGGACTCCTTGTGTAATGTTGTTACGTGCTGTTGAGTCACCCTCAATTTTGTGACCTGATGCGGTCATCCTTCATTTTTGCATAATACTGATTTTTGCATAATGGCCTGGTCTTTGGAACTTAACCAGGTGGATGAATAAAGAGTGGGGAGCTAGCACTTTTTGTGAGATCTAGGAGTCATTCTTGAATTGTTGAATCTGAGAGAGTAGTGGGAGCAAACAGGTCAAAAGTCATTCTGTCTCTGAGGAGCCCTGATGTTCTGTCCATGATCCTGACCCTTACATCTGACAAGGATACCAGCCCATCCACATGAGAAGCTGACCCCAAGTTACTGGATTACGCATAGAACCTCACTGACATAGAAACCCTTGTCTCTTGTGAGTATGACCTGGTGCTTAACACAGCCCAGAATTTGGCTGATTACCTGGTTTCAAGGCCAAACACTGGACTTAAAGTCACACCTGAAGGAAATATCTGAGTTTTATATCTGGCCCTGCTGTTTTGGAGAAAAAAGGGGTTAAGGGATAGAAGTCTCTGCATTAGAAAGCTGCTCTGTTTTAGAAATGTTAATGACAAAGTAAAAATTTCTGTCTTGATTCTCTTATAAGCATCTATACATGTTAGTAGTGAACACTTATCACTTCAAGATGTCTTTCACCATGAAGTTAAATAACTAGGTCTGTGGGTTAGCATTTAAACCATCCTCTGGTTCCTAATGTACCCATTAATACCTTCTCATTCTTGTAAGACAGTGGTCCCAAACCAACAGCAGCAGCATCACGTGGGGACTTGGTAAAAACGCAAATTCTCAGATCCCCACTCTGACTGAGTCAGAAAGGTGCTGGCAGGGACTGGGTCCAGAAAGTTGTGTTTTATTTAGCAAACTCTCTAAGCTGACCTGATAAACACTAGAGTTGGAGAACCACAATTCTACAAACCCCCATGGCTGAGAGTCCTCTCATATCACAGCTCTCTTGGGGGTTGCTTCTAAGAAGGAGCAGCAGGCTTATTGTGCCTTAAAATCAGATGCATATCACTGTATACATGTGGGAACCTTTTTGTACATTTCACGTTCAAATGAGTCAACTGTCTAATTGACATGGCATGATGCTGAGTATTACTAACCATGCTTCATGGCCCAACAATGTGTATTTGACAGCTGTGGTGAAAAGCAGGTTCTAGCATCAGAGGGTCTAGACTTCAAATACCTGTTCTTTCATTTAATGACAGTGTGACCTCAGGCAGTCCCTTAATCTCTCTAAGCCTGTTTCCACACTCTAAAAAGGGATACAAGAGTGCCTATCACATGGGGTTACTATGAGAATTAAATGATGTAGAATGAATACAGTAAGTACACAGTAAATGTTTATTTCATTATTATTATCATTAGGCTAATTACCCGTGGGTGTGTGATATATGTTGTGAACCACTTTCTCTTAGATTTCTTGCATAGGGCACCTAAAGCTTTTTTTTTAAAGTGTGATTTAAGAAGATAAAGTACTTATTAGATGGCTGAATTCTAATAAAAACGATGAGCTTATTAGAGATCACACAGCTTCTTTCAAGAAGTACTTTACATGCATTAACTCATTTAATCCTCACATCGCCTCCAGGAGATATGTGGTCCCAAAGCAGCAGCACTACCATCACCTGGGAACTTGTTAGACACACATATGTGTGTTGAGAGGTTGTTGTTAGTTGCTGTCACTGGATGCCAACTCATGGTGACCCCTTTGCAGAGGAAAACTTTGACGTCAGGTTTCCCAGGCTGTCACCTTGCAGAGGCACATCACCGGGCCTGTCTTGCAAAGCCTTGGAAACCTGACGAGCAGTTCTCCTCTATCCTTCAGGGTCGCTATGCGTCAGAACCCACTGCATGCAAATAATAACAATCTTTACAGGAGCAAACTGTTAGGTCCCTTCCCTCCTGCTGAGCAGCGGGTGAGTTTGAACCACCGACCTTTTGGTTAGCAGCTGAGTGCTTAACCAGGGCTCCTTATCATCTCTTTTGTCCCTGTGCGGCCCCCAAACCAGCAGAACCACTCACCACTTCCTGATGGTGGTCCAAAGCTCTCTACATTCCCTGTTTTCGTACACGCTGTCCATTCTTCCTGGATTCTTTTTAGAATGATCTTTCTGTTTGCTAACTCCTATCTGTTCTTCAGGTCTCCGTTTAGCCTTTGACCTCACTTCCTCTATAAAAGAATTCAGGTGCTCCTCCTTTATACTCTCTCACCCCACCGAGATTGTAGAAAGCACTGATCACATTGCACTGCAATGACCTGTTTGTTTTCCTGCATTTCCCAGAACACCATCATCAGCTCCTTGCGAGCTTGTTCATCACTGAAGCCAGCCTAGTGTCTACTACAGGGCTTAGAATACAACAGGTGCTGCGGCCTTAAAGAATTCATAACATCAAAGGCTCCTCCAGCTTACTCACTCAGCAAGAACACCTGGAAAGGCTCTGTGATGAATGAGTGTCCTCTGTCTCCTATTCACCATTTTACATTGGGCTGATCACCAGGTACCAGCTGCCATTGAATAAATTCCAACTCCGTATGTGTCAGAGTAGAACTGTGTTCCATAGGGTTATCTTTCAGATTACCTATGAGCTTATTAGAGATCACACAGCTTCTTTCAGTTCCAATGGCTTATCTTTCAGAAAGATTGCCAGACTTTTCTTCCAAGGCACTTGAGTGGACTTGAACTTTCAACATTTGGCCAGCAGTCAAACATGTTAACTGTACTACCCAGAACTGACAACCTGGGAATATTCATAATTAGAGTAAAAATATATCCTCCATCCTATATTCCCAAATTCCTTAAACCTCTAGTTATCTGTCCAGAATACTAGGCGTGCTAAACTCATGCAGATTGGGAACACTTCTTGTTCATCTAAATGTCCGCAAGATCAAGCACAATACTTTGCATCTAGTAGACTCAGAAGAATATCTATTGAATGAGGGAAGGAAGGCACTGAAAGAACGTACAGATATAATTGTGGAATGACTATAATGAATTTGTGAGAAATTATAAAGGAAAAGAGGTTCCAGAAAAGAAACTGACAAAAAGTATACCAGTTATCAGAGCAGAGTAAAACATTATGAAAATCAACTGTCAAGTCTGGTATTAGTTTCCAACAAAATTCTAGAAAAGGTATCTTTAAAAATGAAGTAAGAGAACCAGATGTGCAAAAGAATTCTCAAGTCTTTCTGATAGCTATGACTGGGGTTTGCCACATAAATCAAGCATCTGGAATTCAGTAGACATTTAGTAAAAACACTCAGGATACTCCTATGCACAAAGTTGACATGCATACATTGGATAAGAGTACAGTTCAGTACTAGAGGATGTTTACCAATGGATTACCTGTCAAGGGAAATCGCTAGTAATATGTCACCTGACCCTGTCCTTGCCCTTATCCTATTAAACATGCTTTATTAATG
Source organism: Chrysochloris asiatica (assembly GCF_000296735.1). NCBI lineage: Eukaryota > Metazoa > Chordata > Mammalia > Afrosoricida > Chrysochloridae > Chrysochloris > Chrysochloris asiatica. The sequence continues at coordinate 11,538,213 of NW_006408519.1, forward strand.
ACATGAATGAAAACATGTCAGGCTAGAGACACAAACTCTGAAGGGATAACCAATATACTGAATGGCAGAGTCAGATAACAATGTTACTGTTGTTGTTGTTGTTATGTGCCGTGGAGTCGGTTCTGACCCATAGCGACCCTGTACAGGATTTCTGAGGCTGTAAATCTTTACGGGAGCAGAAAGCCTCATCTTTCTCCAGCGGAACAGCTGGTAGTTTCGAACTGCTGACCTTAAAGTTCATATCCCGATTCGTAACCACTACGCTACCAGTTACTAGCCACCAAATATTAAGAGCGTACTCTACCAAGAACACTAACTCTTCTATTTCTTTTTATCATTCCAAAGACAAAAACGAAGCAGACGAAGAGATTGAAGTTTTTTAGCGGCAATGAGACATGCTCCACATCGCAGAACCACCCAATGGCAAGCTGGCTTGTTTGACTCTAGAGTCTGCTGTGTTTGTTCACCACTCTAGTTCCTTGTGATCAGAACTCACAAAGATCTAAGAATCAGAAACAAGAAGATAACATTCAGTTTCGTTCATTTCAAGTAAGTGTTCATCCCTGCACACAACTAAGGGGTCAGAGAGAAGCAGCGTGGGTCCATGTGCTCAAGGATCCTTCTAGTACATGAAACCCAGTCAAGTTAGGACCTGAGGCACATTGATCAGTGTAATACAGAGAGACAGGGCACCAAGGGGGCAGAAGGGGAAGAACTACTCCCAGCTGTTGTTATTGTTGTTGTTAAGTGCCGTCAATTCCAACTCATAGTGACTCCATATAGGGTTTCCAAGGAGCAGTTGGTGGGTTTGAATGGCTGACCTTGCAGTTACCATAAGTGAAATGTGTCATGGAAGAGATGTCATTTGAGATGAACCTTGAAAACAGTGAGAATCTGAACCAGTGTTGAGGGTGGAGTACAGGGTAGCTCTTGAGTGGAAGGAACAGTATAATTCAAGTATGGAGGAAGGAACGCAAAGGGCTTATTTGGAACATACTGAGTCACTTGATTGGTTGGGGTTTGTTGGTGTTGATGTTAAGTGCCGCCGAGCTGGTTCTGACCTGTAGCGACCCTGTACAGGGTTTCCCAGGAGCGGCTGGTGGGTTTGAACCACCGACTTTACAGTTCAAATTTACCTTGCAATCCAGCACATTAACCTATGGCATCACACCAGGACTGTTTGGCTGGGGTATCAGATGGGAAATGCAGTGAAAAGCTGAGTTGTAGTCAAAGTGTTGAAAAATGTAAAAGTGAAGCTAGAGTCATTTACTCAGAACACAAGGGGGAGCCAGGACAAATTCTGAATGCGGTGGAAATATGAATGAAGGAATGTTTTTTGATGGTTCTTGGGTGGAGTAAACAGCTAACTGGAAGAACTGAATCCATCTAGGGGCAACTCTGGCAAAAGTCCAAGCAATCTACTTAGCCACTGAAAATCCTATAGAGGACAGTTCTACTTTTTGGTGTTTCTTGGGTGGAGTAAACAGCTAACTGGAAGGATTGAATCTACCTAGAGGCAATTCTGGAAAAAGTCTAAGCGATCAATTTAGCCACTGATAATCCAGTGGAGGATAGTTCTGACATACGTGGAGCTGCCAAGATGCAGAGCAGACTTCATGGCAACTGGTAATGCTTTCTGAAGATACTGTGGCAGCAGTATCCAGAGGAGACTCGAGTCTGGAAGACAGCTTAAGTGTCAATTACAATAGGGGTTGGGGGAGGAGGTAAAGTAATGGGGAAGGAGCCCAGTTGTCTCAGGCATTCCTTACCATAAAATTACAGCATAGGTTCAAAATGGTTTTAAACTCTAGGTAAACAAATGGGATTAAAACCAGAAAAAGGATAAAGTGTAACATTAAAAAGCACCTTCATCTCCTGTTGAACTCTTAATCACGGTGCTATGGATATAACAGAATAATCAGATGGAGATATTTAAGTTTTCTTCAGGACCAAAGAGAGGAAAAGTTGGTTTCAACAGGAATGATCTCCATCAAATGGAAAGAAACATGCCTGAGGGAAGTGGGGAAAATCTAATCAGAATGGAGCGAGATGCTCTTAGGTCAAGGCTAGATTTACCTCTGGCCCCTACAGAGATGCACTGATACCGTGGCATACACAACTGGCTCAGACATACCAACAACTATGTGGCTGGTGCAGGACCCGGGCAGGGTTTTGTTCTACAAGTTGGAACTGACTTGAAGGCCAGTAACAACAATCTTTAATGTAAATATTCTTTATTTGCAAGCACAAAAGTCAATAAAGTAAAACACACAGGATAATTTCTGGCATCTGTACAGGGTGTGAGAACAAAAGTAAATGGAGAAAGGGAAAGCTCAGCCACGTGTTTCAGGAACCAAAGTGAAGAGGGCAGGGGGTAACGGAGTCACAGGGAAATGTTTCTAGAAGGCCTGACAGTACAACAGAGAGAATTCTGGATCAGAACATGTGCTCAGGAGGAAAGCAGGTATAAACAGGTAAAACAGCTCCCATGCTCCTGCCCTCGGACACTGGTTCAAGCTCTGTGGCGCCTAGCACCTGCCCAAGGAAGAGATGCATTTTTGAACACTGAATGCCCATTGCAGCCTTCAGGAGCCGAGAAGACTCTGCAGACTAGCTGGGTCTCTAGCAGTAAGCTCCAGTATTTCAACTCACACCCTTCAATCTGAGTTGACAGTAATTTGAACTCTCAAGCCTCTGAGCAAAATGATTTTGAACACCCCCCTCCCCATCAGGAGAAAACGCTGCTATTTATTCTTGTGTGTTTATAGCACTTAAAAAAGAATGACGCACACTCATGATTAGATTATGCTTGACAACTACTTCTGCTACACATTTCTATGGAATCGTTTAATGAAACCTTCCCTTGGATCTCAACCCTCAGTGCAGTCTGGCACCATGACCATGTTCTGAGGCCAACCCTTTGCTTGTCCAGCAATGCTGCCCCACCCCCTGTACATGTTAACTTTTAAATTTTAGTGTACGCAGTGTTCTCTACTTCTACCCACTCCCTTCACCCGCCCACAATGTTCTATGAAAAATGGAGGGGAAAAGCAGACCATGAAAAACAAAATCAAAGCCACTCTTTTGGATCACTTGAAGCATTGAGTGCTTCAGTGGCAGCAAATGGGAGACTTTAGAAATGGTATTTGAAAATATCCTCAAACAGTTATCAATTATGTGACTAATTTCTTTAGTCTACCTCTACACGTATCCCTAAAAAAAGAAAAAGACAAGCAACTGGTGGCCACTGAGTCAGTTCAGACTCATGGCATCTCCATATGGTTTTCAATGGCTGTGATCTTGCAGAAGTAGGTCACCAGAACTTTCTTCCAACGTGTGGCTTGTTGTTGTTAAATGCCATCGAGTTGGTTCCAACTCATAGCGACCCTGAACATGGATTCCAAGAAGCAGCTGGTGAGCTCGAACCTCCAGCCTTGCGGTTCAAACCAACTTTGCAGTCCAGTGTACTAACCCACAGAGCCACATCAAGATGGCTGGATGGAGTCAATCACCAACCTTTCAGTTAGTAACTAAGTGCAAACCATTTGCTCCTTCCAGGGACCATTCAAGTATCCTAAAGGACGAAACTAAAAGGTTCAAAATGAACAAATCTGCTTAAGATGCATTACAATCTCCCCTTGGCATAAAGAACCACAGGAATTTCTCCTAGAATCTGAAACATGCTCATTTACTCAACAGTCATCCACCCAAAGCCTACTAAGTTCTAGGCACGGAGCTAATTAAGGAGAACACAAGGATGAAGAAAATCATGCTTCAGGACTGCTTATTTTTATCCGGTGTTTCAACATATTTAGAGGGACATATAAGAAGTGGGTAAATTATTTCTAAAGTATCAGGAAATGACAAAACACAGTTCAGTACAGTGGTTCCCTCTTTGATCTGAGAGGAACATGCAGGCACCTTGAGTGGTGGTAACATTCACTTTGTTACTGATTTTACAGCTCACATGTGTCACGTATACAAGGGAGCTTCAAAAAGTTCATGAAATGATGGAATTAAAAGATAATAGAATTTTTCCACAAACTTTTTGAAGCTATCTCGTATTATTTTTATGCACCATTATATATATATATATATATAAATAAAGTATGTAAGTTAAAAATGGGAAGTGTGGTGGTTCTGTAGGATAAGCACTGGACTGGAAACCAATAGGTCCACAGTTTGAGCCCACCAGCTGCTCTGCAGGAGAAGATGAGGCTTTCTGTACCCAATGGGACCCTATACAGTGTGGTCACTAGGAGTCAGAACTAACTCAAAGCACTTAACAGCAACAGCATAACTTAAAAATATATCGTATTTCCAACAATATAAAGGAAGCAGAAAGAACTTTAAAAAATAATAAAATGATTAAAAAGGAAGGAAGGAAGAAAGAACAAAAATATGGGTCTGGTTTGTTGTTGCTAAGTGCCGTCCTATTGGTTTCAATGCATAATGACCTTGGATAGGGTTTCCAAGGAGCAGCTGGTGGGTTTGAACCGCCCACCTTGAGGTTCAAACCAGCCTTGCAGTCCAGTGCACTATCCTGCAATACCAAACCAAGACTCCAGGCCTGATCTAGAGGACTTACATATACTAGAAGATGAAAGAGCTACTGAAGAAATATTAAGTATAACATGTTGTTGGTGTTAAGTGCCATTGAGTTGGTTTCAACTCACAGCAACCCTATACAAGGTTTCCAAGGAGCAGCTGGTGTATAGCGCTTACAGGGCTTTAAGTCTTTGAAAGGTCATACAGCCTCATCTTTCTTCCATGGAAAGACTGGCAGGTTTGAACCACGAACCTTGTAGTTCAGCACAGTGCTTATTGATGGAGCCACCATGCTCCCCAAGTATAACATAGTAACACTAAATATTTAAAAGAAGGCTAAGCAAGTAGATAGTCTTTAAGTAAATAATAGCTTGTAAAAGTTCAGATCCCCAAGTATCTTTGCACATAAATACCGAGTTTTACTCTTCATGAAAGTCAACATAGCATTCTTTTTTTTTTTTTGGATATCCTTTCCAGATCCCCAAACTGTGGGCTCCGTTCTTTCTTTGTGTATCCATTGAACCCTGCACTTTCCCCAATAACACATAACACATATACAGGGATCCCCTTATTTGCTGTTGTATCCCACTTAGTAGGTAATCAAAACTACCTGTTCACACACAAATGAGCAGTACTACCAGATACAGCAGCTGAGATGGAAAACGAAGGGCAAGAATACTAAGCTGGGGAATCCCATTCAAACTCAAAAATGACCCAGCTCTGCATGGATACAACCCCTTTACTGCCCATACCTCACTGGCCTTGACAGTATCTGAGAAGATAGCTTTATCTGCAGATCCTAAACCACTGTTCTGGGTGCACTCGTGCTTATCCATTGGCAGCTTGGAATTTTCGCTTCTTCCACTAACTATGAAGGGAAAAGCATTGGATGGCAGACAGTAATTCAGGATTGGGTTAAGGCACAGCCTCCATCTCTCAAGTAGTCAGTTCCACCAGGAGTCCCCGCAGAAATCCGATCTTTCTGGCAGAAGCTTGTAGAGCCAGCCTATCTCAGCCACAGAGGTGAGTATAAGAAGCTTGTAGAGCCAGC
>NW_006408519.1:11543911-11554577 GCF_000296735.1 Chrysochloris asiatica
TATCTCAGCCACAGAGGTGAGTATAAGAAGCTTGTAGAGCCAGCCTATCTCAGCCATAGAGGTGAGTATAACAAGCTAAAGGCCCAGGAAGATCCAATTTCCCTGAATAATGCTGCTGCCACACCAGCCATGGGAGCATCCCTCCTCTGGAATTGCTACAAACTCCCCTAATGAAAAAGGCTGCACAAATAGGACTGTTCACCAAGACCTTCAAATCCTCCCCCATGTCAACAAAAGGATATGACCCAGAATTCATGATAGCAGCACTAAGCACGTAACACTTGACAAACGACGCCCCATCTGAGCACCAGCATGCATGACGAGTAACAATGGAAAAGAAAGTAGGGCATTATTTTGGTCACACACCAGTAGAATACAGATAAAAATTCACCATGCTAGAGGGCTGTAGCTAAGGATTTAACTTTTGCCTGGAAGCATTATGATAGAGGAATCATTATAGCTAGATCCTTGGAATGATAGTGCATCTGAAACTGGGGTTAGCAAAATATATTTGGTGTATATGGAAATACACAGATCCCAAGGTCTCAGCCTCTAGAGGCCTGATTTCAAACCACACAATTCAAATGTACTCCCCTCCCTTTTTTAAAATTCATATGAGTTGTAAAGCCCTTGTTACACATGCCACATTCTTCTCAGGGCAACCAGATGGAAAGAGGAGAACATGGCAGAAAGAAGAAACAGAAAATGAAAATGACATTAAAATAAAAATAAAAGCTGCAAAATATAATTTGGGTCAATGCTTCATGCGTCTCAAAATCTGCACCAGCAGGCTCAGCACATATGGCGTTGGTTTTCTATTTTTCTTGGCTCAGATGTCACATACAATCAGCTCAAGAGAAAAAATCCCAGCACGGAGCCTATTTTTATACAGATAAATCAATCATTTCCCATCTCACCCTCTCCCATTTCCCCCCAAACTCTTGATGAAATCACTCTGGTTTTCAAAATATGTCCTTTACTGCACTCTGAACGGTGGCAGAAATCCTTTCAGGAAAGGAAGTGGGTTTTCATTTTAAACTTAGATTTTCATATTTTTAATTAATTACATATACTAACCAGACTTAAGGAGCTCTGGTAGCGTTGTGGTTACGAATCGGGCTACTAACCTCAGGGTCATCAGTTCGAAACTACCAGCTGTTCTGCGGGAGAAAGATGAGGCTTTCTGCTCCCATAAAGTTTTATAGCCTCGGAAACCCTGTGCAGGGTCGCTATGAGTCGGAACTGACTCCATGGCACATAACAACAACAACAACAACAACAACAACCAGACTTACTCTCTGGTCTACTCCCTTTTCTCTGACATAGCCACTGTGTGAGTGGCATGCAATAGCATTAATTGGGAACATTTTATATATGCATAGGCATTTAGAAAAACATAGCTAAAAATTTGAAAACAAAACAAAAAAAGGCCCCATATATATCGCCCCCTTTTTTTCCAGCAACAGTCTCATGTATGTTGGATCCCAAAATTTCCATAAGAGGAGTACATGGCTCTGTAAGATAAGAACCGGACTGAGAACCACAAGGTTGTCAGTTTGAGCCCACCAGTTGCTTTGCGGGAAAAAGATGAGGCTTTCTGCTCCCACAAAGATGTGCAGCCTTGGAAACCCTATACAAAGTTGCTATGCATTGGAACCGACTCCATGGCATTTAATAACAATTCTCATCAGAATGCCAAGCACACAGTATGTTGTTCTCAGTATCTGACTGGAAATTTGAGAGGTGAAATAGAATTGTTGTTGTTATGTACCACTGAGTCAGTTCTGACTCACAGCAAGCCTATGTATAACAGAATGAAACACTGCCTCGTCCTTCCTGTGCCATCCCTCCTCACAATGTGGTTATGTGTGAGCCCACTGTTGAAACCATTGTGTCAGTCCGTTTTGTTGAGGCTCTTCATCTGTTTCGATAACCTTCTACTTTACCAAGCTTGATGTCCTTCCATAGAAACTAGTCCCTCCTGATAACATGTTCTAAGTGAGACCAAGATTTGCCATCCTTGCTTCTTATGGAACACTAGTGAAGATCTGCTCTAACTGAGAGTTAGTCAGGCTCACTTGACTACTAGGCATTTTCACTGCAACAATGGTGATGCGTATAGGATACAACAATACAAGAGTAGCAATTATTTACTATATGCCAATTTTCAAAGCAGCCTTAGGAGATTAGGTACTATTATACAGATAAGGAAACTGTTTTAAAGAGGATATTAAGCTATTTTGGGATACAAAAATCCCATACTATGCTGGTTTTCAGATGGGCAGATGAATTCACTGCAGACACATTCGGAAAGGAGGCTTCTATACTCAAGAGATGAAAGACTTTGGGGAAAGTATCACCAAGGCTGTTCCCAGGCCTCCAAAAATGTTATCTCTACACAGTTCACTATGCTCCCAGGTTTGTCCCCTGTTCCATCTATTGAAGGGAATTATATTTATAAACCATTAATTACCTAATACTTGACTCCACTGACACAGCCCAAACCATAGCAGTCATCAGGGCATTACCAAAGGGTGAAACCTTTTCACCATGTTGGGACACTGAAATTATGCCGAGGGAAAAAAAAATCAATCCAAATAAGGCAAATATTGTATGATCTCATTTAGATAAAAAGACAAGAAAAGGCAAATGTACAGAGAACAGAGCTTGTTAGTGGTTAGCAGGAGCAGGAGGGAGGGGGAAAAAGGGGTTAACAGCGATAGATTACACAGTTGATCATAAAATTGCTGTCAATAAGTTCTACACCTGTAAAAACCTAAATTGGCAAGAGTTGTGTAATAGACATAATTACAACAGCAAATAACAAAAAAGGAAGAAGAAGGGGAACTACTGAGTATGCTTATGGTTTGGAGGTTTAGGGTCATGGCTTCATGAGACATCTCAGTTAATTACCCTAACATCACGTTTAGTGCTTCTGTGTTACTTCCAGATCGCTGAGTAGTGCTGGGGGTCTTAAGAGCTTATAAATGGACATCTAAGGCACAAAAATTGGTCTTTATTCACCTGAAGTAACTGAAAAAAAAAAAAAGAGTGTCAGGATACAAGGATATGAAATGTTGGTAACTGTCTCTTTGGGTATGAGACCAGAAGAACTGGGTTGTGCCCAGCTCCCATAACATGCATGTTGGATAATGAGTAAGGAAGACCACAGAAGAATTGCTGCATTTGAGTTATGGTGTTGGAGGAGAATATTAAAAGTATCACTGACTTCCAGTGGAACAAACCAATCTGTGTCACAAGAAGTATAGTCAGAGTGTTCCTTAGAAGCCAGGATGGCGAGACTGTCTCTCATACTTTGGAAATGTCATTATGAGGCACCAGTCCCTGGAGAAGGACACCATGCTAGGTAAAGTGAAGTGTCAGTGAAAATGAAGAAGAGCCCCAACAAGATGGACTAAGGGGCAGCAGCACTGGACCCAGGCTAACCACAGTTGTAAGGATGGCACAGGACTGGACAATGTTCTGTTCTGTTGTGGCTGAGTCAGAACTGACTTAATGGTACCTAACAACCACTATAACAACTATATAGTACTGAACATTTTGATCAAAGATGCTATAGAAAAATCCTGGTCAAAAAGGGGATCATGAAGAACAGAATTAAAAATTCAAGTGGACTCCCATCTTCCTAGAGCCATGAAGGTTAGATGAATTCCTGAAACTACACCCTGAGGTAAACCTTAAGCCCAAATATTCTTTGAAGTCTAGTTAGAATCAAAGAATAGTTTAGCTTAACTAGTATAAAATGTCTGCTTGAGCAAAATGATTTTGTTTTAAAACACCAATTGTTGTTGCTAGTGTCGTTAAGCCGGTTCCAAGTCAAGGGATCCTGTACAGGGTTGCTCAGGCTGTAAGTCTTTGCAGGAGCAAAAGCCTCATCTTTCTCCCATGGAGCGGCTGGTGGCTTGAACTGCTGACCTTGTAATCCACAGTCCAGTGTTGGGATCAAATGGACAGCAGCGACTTCAAATATTAGACAGGAACCTTAGAGGGCAGTGAATTTTTGCTAATGGGAGAATAACAACTGAGCAAAGGAGGGAGAGAATGGTTGCACCAATCAAAGTATGTAATCACTGCCGCTATATGGTACCACAAAATCACCGAACTGGTGTGCGTTCCTGCATATATTCTAAACAACAACAAAATAAATAAAATTATTAAAAAAACAACTGAACCATAACTAACACTTGGGACAATAACATCAAACAGAACGATGCTTTGCGTGAATGGATATAAATACAGAAAAAAATCATCACAATCCAACATAATATGCTGTGCTTAATCTTGAATCCTGACATCACAATGAATCCCTCTTAAACTTATTCCACACAGTTTTCACTTTTTGTTCAGAACTACTAGATTCTAGTCATCGACTGTGGATGTTCTAATAAAATCTTAATTTTATACATTTTTCAAATTACTGAACTCGATTTGAGGTTATCATATAGTCCTTTGTTGTTGCTGCTGCTTCTATTAATGAATTTTAACACCTAGGCATTAATCCAGCAGATGAGAAACACTTTAACATGACTCATGTGTTTTACAACACTGGAAACCCAACATGCTCTTGGAAAGTATGGTACAGAGGAAATGTTAGATCAAATCAGATAATAAAAACAAAAAACTTGCTCATCCTAATTTCATGGACATGAAAAGCTTCAGAATTTCTACTAAATGCCATGAGACAAAAGTAAATTAAAACTGGTCAGAGATACACTCTGAATAATTTCATGGTGAACTGGCAGATGATTCCCTTCCCTAACACATGACCGGCTCTCTGGATAATAAATACACAATGTCTCAGCCTACACAGAGGCCTATCGCAAACTATGTACAGTGCCAATTAGCATTAATTGTGGCTGTGCTCATCTATTCCCATAGCACACCACTGGGAAAGGCCAGACTCGGCATTTAACAAATACAACATGAAATGCTCCGATTTAGACACGCTTTCTAAAATGTAAGTGTCCAGAGTCAATCCTTCCTGTTTTGGCATCAAATTGCACAAATAGACTTACAGATGACCAGGGTATTTAAAATAGATATACAGATGGATGGATGTATATGTGTGTGTTTTAGTTTAGTTACACACTTTGCATCCAGAGTGTTTGAAATGTGTAGTTGAAAACTTGTTTTAGGTTACATTTTTATCCTACCACAACTAACTTTTATCCTACCACAACTTTGAAGACACACACAAAAGAGCATATCCTCTGGGATCCAATGTAATTATTTACTTACTGTGGCTAATACTACTTACTTATCAGGTAAGCTCCGTAGACTTTCATGGCAAACACTGCCTCTGCAAACAGCCTCCCACCACAAGCTGGGGTATGTCTTTTGCAGAAATACAGTGGGTGCTGCTCATCTCTAGTGGAGTACAGTCTCTGAGTGGGTATCCATGGAGACGGAGCCTCCTGCATGTGCAGGGCAAGGAAGTTACTCTGCCAGGCACCATAGCAACAGGAGGCAGAAGGGAAGCCAGCCTATCAGGAAAGAGCACAGAAGCTGCTCCCTGGTGACTGCAGCATTTCAAATGAAACCACTGCCCTCAAGAATGGCTACAAAGCATTTGAAGGAATACCAAATTGTCAAACAGAAGTACATGCCACAAAACAGTTCAAGGATAATCCTATGACAATGTTGGAGCAAAACACTCCACATCTTTCCACAATGATTTTAATGTCACAATGGTCAAGGAAGAAATTATACCAAAATGCTACACGTTTCTAAATTCAATGGCAAGCATGCGACATTCAGAGGGAAATGCTTGGTGGACCCCATGAATTCCAGCTACTTAAATATGCAAGCACTCCACAGTACTGCAAGGAGAGAGGAAGGGACAAAATGGAATCCAGGGCTCCTGGGGACAATTATGGGCACATTCCTTTCAAATAAGAGTTTGTTCTGAGTAAACACATTTATTAAGCACCCCTCGCAAAGTCTTCCTTTATGTGAGAATGTGAGAATAAGTATTACTAAGGAGATACCGGTGATAGGATAGGACCAATGCAGACAAGATGGTGAGTGTATATTAAAAAATGCTCTAAGGATGTGTTATTTATAAACTTCCTTCATTTCACAATAGTGATATAATTACATTTTTAAGTCCACACTATAGGACAGGCAAACATTGTCACTAGAAGTACAGCCTCCTGCCAAATGCCGATGCTGATTCGTATAGATATAGGATGTGCCCATCTACCTATCAAGATAGTTTAGTTTTTACATGAGGAATAAACTCAGCTACTTATCTACCATCTTTCTAACAACAACCTGAAAAGTCTAAGTAGTCATTATTCCTCTCCGTACTAGTATTATAGTTGAAGAAAGAGAAATTTTTCTTACATCACTACACAAACTTCTCCTTACCACTAATTCCCCTTCTTCTCTCACCATAATCATCTTTCAATAAAGAAGAAATATCTTCACACTAGAGTCCTTCCAACGCCCCTTAGTATATAGGCCCCCCTCCTTAATCACCTTCTTTGAACAAAAGGGTCATTTAAAAAAGACACACTAGTCTGGATCAGGGCTGCCTTCAGAGGCCAACTGATGGAACTGTTTACAATAGAGATCAAATACCAGATTCTGTAATTATTCCTGTGATAGAGACGAGGCTTCTAGTTTTTATAGGTCCATTTAAGCAACAACACGGTCAGTAGTTGAGTCATAAGGAATAACAAAAATCCAAAAAGGGTCCCTCCACATGTGAACTCAGGAAGGCTCTTATGGATAGTAATGTTGTTGTTAGGTGCTACTGAGTCAGTTCTAACTCATACTGACCCATGTACAACAGAAGGAGACACTGCCAGGTCTGTGCCATCCTCACAATTCTTGCTATGTTTGAGCCCATTACTGTAACCACTGGGTCACTCCACCTTCCTGAGAATCTTCCTTTTTAGTTACCCATCTACTTTACCAATCTTCATGTCCTTTTCCAGAGACTGGCCCCTCTTGATTACTTGTCCAAAATACATCACATCTACACATCAGAAAATCCAGCTTCCCAACATTTGTGATAGCCAGCTGTTGTCTACTAATCTTTATTCTCCCTTTCCTCCATAGTAACAGGTGGCTATGTGTGTGTTAAGTGCCATCAAGTTGGTTCCAACTCATAGCAACCTGATATAGGGTTTCTGAGGTCCAATGCATTAACCCACAGCACCACCACTTGACTAAAACATACTGGGTTTAAATTGGGAATGACCACTTCTAGGTCCTGACCTTAAACTGATGGGTGAATGTCCCCTGGTTCCTTTCCCCTTCCTTTTGCTTGGTAAATGACAGTCAATGTGGGCCCACAATGGAAGCCAACTGTAAGGTAGCTCAGCTGCCTACTAGGCCAGATTATCCAAATACCTATGTGCTGTTTTGCAGGAGGCACAAAAAAGACTTCTGTATGTTAAAATTTAGTATCTTGTTTGTGTACTTGTTTAGCATCCATCTCCATGAGAACAGGCATCTTGTCTGGCTTTTCACTCCTCTGTCCTTCATTCCTAGAACAGTGAGTCAGAACACGTTGTCAATGTTAGATGCCGTCCAGTTGGTTTCGACTCATAGTTACCCTAAGCACAGTAGAATTAAAAGCTGCACAGTCCTTTGGTATACTTACAATGATTACGCTTGAGCCCACTGCTGCCACCACTGTGTCAATCCATCTAGTTGGGGGATCTTCCTGTTTTTCACTGACCCTCCTCTTACCAAGCATGATGCCCTTCTAGGGACGGGTCCCTCCTGACAACCTGTCCAAAGTATGAGAGTTGAAATCTCACTATCCTGGCTTCGAAGAACATTCTGGCTGTAATTCTTCCAACACAGATTTGTTTGTTCTTCTGGCAGTCTGTGGTACTTTCAATATTCTTTTCCAATATGGAACACAGTCAATGCTTAATAAATATTTGTTGAATCAATTAAAGCAAGTAACTGTACAGCGGGATACAAGTGTAGGTGTAGCAGAAAGTTCTTCTTGTCTGCATGGTCAAGTGAGGAGTCCCTCTCCTTTAGACTCCTAAACAGTGATCACATTCCAGCTGTGCACCCTGGGCAGTACAAGTCATGGCAGCCACATTCCTGAAGCAAAACGCTGGCCTATATCACCTAGCTTACTGCTGTCCTAGCGTGATGTCAAGTGCAAGCTGAGGTAGTAGAAGACTAACTCACTGACTCAACCACATGGTCATTCATACTCCATTGGTTTAACACATAATTTTTTGCTTATAACCCTACATATTAAAAAAGCAACACCAAGATCAGAGACCAAGGAGTGCACCAAGATGCCACACAATACATTATCCCTCAGGATGCTTCTCTGCCAGGCCCAGGGTAAAACTGGCTCAAAGCTATTGTCAGTACCAAGTATTTCACCAACCCTACAGGGTTCCATTAACCATACCCACACTTTGTAAGTGTTCTCTTCATTAATTTCTCCTCAATTGGGGGTGGGGGGAAGTATTAGAAAATCCACATAAAGCATATGTCTGTGTGATTTACAACTCTTGGTTTATAAATCTGTATGTAAAAGGAATTTCCAGCTTCTTTTTTTTCTGTTATGCTGATAGTAGCTAAGTACATCCAAGCGTGGGTATGTGATTATTTACCAGAGACCTATATAACACATAGTTCTCAACATATAAGAGCACTTGGTAAGTATGTGGCAAACTCCCAAATCAATGCAATAAATCCTAGAAGAACTGGGATTTAGGTGACAGTTACCTTTGGGAAGAAGAGCATTATAAATTCACTAATCCTTAGGTAAAAACCATTACAGGACCATTGGACACTACTACATTGATGGGGTTCCTCATTGAAAGCACAGATGAGAGAAAGTCAAGAGAGCAAACACATCAGAGTGCCATAAAGACACACCAAGTCCATTCATCACATTTAAGCTTTATCGTATGGCTTGGTCCTTGTTAGGGAGAGACTATCAAATGGTCTACCACAAAACATCCTTTGCTGAGAGAAAGTTTTAAAGATCCATTTGAATAGAATGCAAACACTGTTGCTTAATTTGATAAAATCAAGGTCTTCGTTTCAGAACGTATGCATGACAGGCTGAGCACACTTTGAGAAGTAAAGCAAAGACCCGTGTATGATTAAGTGGAAGACTCTAAAAGCCCTGGAGCATCCTTGGATGGTCACCTCATCATGGATTATTTTACTGATCTGCATTAAACGTTCTGTGCTTTATTGACATTATTAACCAAACCAGCAACAGCCACTACAATTTATCTGTGGAATAAACTTGCTAATGTATAAGAAGTTTTGCCGTTGTTGTTGTGTGCCATTGAGTCTGCTCCGATTCATAGTGACCTTGTAGAGGGTTTCTGAGACTGTAAATATTTACAGGAGCAGAAAGCCTCCCTCATCTTTCCTCCACAGAGTGGCTGATGGATTCACACTGTACCATAAAAATAAGTTATTTCTGTCTTATCAACACATTTTTCTTTACGGCCACACTCCCTTACTACAATTAAAAGTACATTTTTGAAGACATACATTACAACTAACATTGGGATTAAGAGTTAAGAGCCAGATGTCCTGCTTAAAATCCATTCATAAACTGTGTAACTTTGGATGAGTTGTTTAACCTCTCTGTGCCTCAGGTTTCCCATCTTAAAAACAGGATAATTATAACCTTATCTCACTGATGTTATGATTAAATGAGGAAAGTTCTTAAAGTTGTGCTTAGGACAAATCTCAGTAAATACTTGTTAATTTATTTTTAAAAAAATCAGATTTCAGGAGTGCTGGTGTGGCACTGTAGGATAAACACTGGACTGCTAACTACAAGGTCTGTGATTCAAACCCACTAGCCATACCACTCCTCAAAACCCTATAGAGGGTCACGCTGAGTCGGAACCAACTCAGTAGCACTTAATACCACCAATAACATAAAAGTCCAAAATTATAGCTGGTCCATCCTTCCAGATATTTCAGATTTTCACCATCCTAAAATAGAATGAGGAGCTCTGGTAGCGTAGTGGTTACGAATTGGGCTACTAACCTCAAGGTCAGCAGTTTGAAAGTACCAGCTGTTCCATGGTAGAAAGATGAGGCTTTCTGCTCCTGTAAAGATTTATAGCCTCGGAAACCCTGTACAGGATCACTATGAGTTGGAACCGACTCCACGGCACATAACTACCACCACCACCAAATAGAATATGAGCCTCTGTTTGGGGCTGGACTTTGCTGCTATAATACCTTTGATGGTAATTGTCAGGTATTTGCAAGTTACTGCTTTGTCAAGGAATGCAAAAGATTTCTATATAATCAATATCTTCCCTTTAAGCACTAAAATTTTAATTTTTGTCAACTTTGTGGAAATATTTCTGAAACCTAAATATTTCCTATGTAAGTCTAAAACATTTTTCTGCCTTCCACCACAGCATTTTCTGCCAACACCGTTGTAAAGATGACTTGATATGCTTTATAACATCAATTATTGCACTAAGTGCTACAGAGCATTTACAGCCTGAAACACTTAGCCTCCAGACTGCAGAGCTTTCCTGTGGTCATTGTTCTGTTCTTTCATAATTCCCATCTCTTACCTCATCATAGTCAAGCCATCAGCTATCAGTGATACATACTCCTGTCAGTATCTCACACAGCAAGGAACTTTCTTATTTTATGTGAAATGAGATAA
>NW_006408519.1:11556033-11580116 GCF_000296735.1 Chrysochloris asiatica
AGCCAATTCTGAATTATGAAGATTCTATATGGCAGAGTAGAACTACCCCACAGGGTTTCCAAGACTGTAAATCTTTAACAAAGTAGGCTGCCACATTTTTCTCGCATTGAGCAGTTGGTGGATTTGAACTGCCCACCTTCTGGATAGCAGCAGAGTGTTTAACCCCTGTGCCAGTGTTAATTAATCGCTGGCCTAGTTGGTACCTTCTGAGTTTTCTGGCAAATACTGCTGAATGTAGGAAACAGTTTTCTTGTTTTTCAGTAACAGATCCTCCATTATTGTTGTAAGGTTATTACAGTTCAACTTCTCAAGGCCTCCAATTTCAAGTGTCTGAGTGGTGTTTGATGACAAGGGACTACTAACTTAGTGTGAATGGTAATGATACACCCTGGAAGCTTTCAAATGCAGATTTCAACATTTCAGTTTATAAACATGAATTTCTTTTCATTTATAGTGAACCTAACCATTTGCTCAGAGTCCTGGTGTGGTTCTGCAGGATAAGCACTGCACTGCTAACCGCAAGGTCACAGGTTCAAGCCCACCAGCCATTCAGCAGAAACCCTATAAAAATTTGAGTTGGAAGCAACTCAACAGCACTTAGCAATGACCATTTGCCTATCTTAGGTTCATTTTTCCTTTTACAATTTCTAATTTTACAATTTAGCCATGGTGTCCCCCTCTCCCCAACACACACACACACAACTTTCTAAGTAGCTTTGTGGAGTGGAAAAAGTATTTCTATTTGTAAAAGAGTGACACTAGGTCTTTTTCTTCCTTGGATTCAGATACAACCCAAGTAGTCAGTCAATCAAGCATTTGAGGGCTAATGTGCTGGAGCAGTACTCCAATGAGATCTTTGATTTCTAGGTAAAAAAAGCCTCATCTTGAAATGGACTGCAAACAAAATACTAGAGGGTTTCAAAAAGTTCATGGAAAAATTCCATTATCATTTAATTCCATTTTCCATGAACTTTTTGATGCTATCTCAGATAGGAGCAGCATTTGGGGAGAGGAAGGATACCATCCCAGATTCCTAAAAACGTTTCCAACCAAAATGCTTGCCTTTCTTTTCTTTTTATCTGTTTATACTTACTAAACAGTATTCTGCTCTAAATTAGAAACTTCTAGAACCAGGGAAGACAGTTGTTGTTGTTAAATGCTGTTGAGTCGATTCCAACCCATAGTGACCTTGTATAGGGTTTCTGAGGAGCAGCCAGTGAGCTTGAACTGCTGACCTTGCAGTTCAAAAGACTTTGCAGTCTGGTGCATTAACCCACAGCATCACACCGACAGGGAGGCTATTTTTTTTGTCCATCTTCCCTTGATCCTCTAATAAACAGTAAAAAAAAAAATTCCTTGCACAAAATAGATACTCATTCAAATATTTCTCATTTAAGAATTTCTTGAACATCTAACTTTATGTCACACTGAGTCACTTTATGTCAAAATTGATTTGGGGGTATCTACCAACAAGGAAAGGAGCTCTGGTAGAGTACTGGTTACGAATCAGGCTGTGAACCACAAGGTCAGCAGTTCGAAACTACCAGCTTTTCCATGGGAGAAAGATGAGGCGTTGTGCTCCTGTAATGATTTACAGCCTTGGAAACCCTGTGCAGGGTCACTATGAGTTGGAATCAACTCCACGGTAACTTACCAACAACAACCAAAAACACACAGGTGTCCTGTGTGGTTATACGTTGGATTGTAAAGTCGGTTTGAAATGTAAGGTCAGTGGTTCAAGCTCACCAGATGCTCCTCAGAAACCCTTTACAGGGTCACTATGGGTCGGAACTGACTTGACAGCACTTAACAACAACAACCAACAACACAACTTTAAGGCAACACAAGATTCTGCTGTAGTGTTTTAGCTTTGAATGCTTTCTGAATTCGCTTATAGATGAAAGAAAAACATGAAAACATAAACTCACTGTTCAGCTGGACAGTAGGAATGTTTTCTTTTTCTCATTGGTGGAGATTTTAAATGAAATCTGCATAAACATTAGGCTATAGAGGAGCCAAAGTGACAGAAGGCTTATTGCCTCGGAGAAGCTTCAGAACCAGTTTCCACCTGGAGGAAGGAAGGTCTTCCTGCTGTGCATGACCCAGTGCCCAGGCGAAAGGTGCAGGCCTGTCACCTGTCCAAGCCCTTCCTGGCAGCCTGTAACATATTTCCCTTCACCATCAGCATCAAATACTCAGCAAACTTGAGTTCTTTATCTTAAAGGGACACTTAAGTAACTCCTTTCTGAGGTATACTCCAATGTTCCAGAATCTAGAACAATGCATCTAAAATTAAATGGGCTTAAGTTAGTTATTTAATATTAAAGAGCTTATGAGCATCTGTAGAAGAGTTACTAATTGCTTGCTATTTTAATAAACTGGTATTGGTTTTAGTGAATTGATTTATTTTAAAAATAGAGCATGCATCATGAGCTAAAACTCAGTTTGGGATGATAGAGAGGTGTTCACTTGAGGCTATGGGGGAGGCAGAACATTTTGACCTGAAAATAGTATCGTCTGTGGTTTACCAGATTATGTCTTTGCATTTTATTGATTTTGGAGTCATCCAGGGGCCTCACTTCCAGGATTTCCTCTTTTCATATTTATGAGCCTGGCAGATTTATTCCGAGAACTGTAGGTCACAGTGCAGATTTCTCTCAAATACAAAGAGATTACTGTACGGAACGGTAGCCCTTTCTAAAGCTCTAGCAACTTCCTCAGTGATGATGATATTAGTAAATTTAGGCAACTAAAAAATAAACTTTAAGGATCTCTTAGACATTAGTTGAATGCAAATATGTAAACAGATCGTAAGGTAAGGGCTGCTTAGGTTTTACTGATGCCTGTAATCCATTCATTCAGGAGCAGTTGACAACAGTGATCATTTCGGACTCTCGCTCTGGGAAAGGGTCATTAGCTAAGATGAATAAATCCTAAAAATTACCTCTGGAACCTCTGAAGTAGATGCAATATTTTGTGCACATGGAAGTTTTCTGGAGCATGGGTCTATATTGTTAAGTGCTGTCGAGTTGGTTCCGACTGTATAGGGTTTCCAAGGAGCAACAGGTGGGATTGAAGTACTGACGTTTCGGTTAGCAGTCCAGTGCTTGTCCTACAGTGCCACACCAGGACTCATGGTTCCATAGCCCTCACAATTTTCAAACAGGGCCTTGAATTAATTCACTCTGGTACAACCAGCTGCTGTGAATTTGTATCTCCACCTCAAATATACTGAATAATAATCTATGAGGAAGCTTCAAAAAATTTCTGGAAAAATGAAATGAAAAGACAATGGAATTTTCCCAAGAACTTTTTAACTTTCCCCTCACATATATTGTGGTGCTGTGGGCTAATACGTCAGACTGCGAAGTCATTTGAAGTGCAAGGTCAGTGGTTCAAGTTTACCAGCTGCTCCTTGCAAACCCTATACAAGGTTGCTATGGGTCGGAATCAACTCAACGGCACTTAACAACAACAGCAATATATATTTTAATAAGACCCCCAAATGATTCTTATAGATCCCTAGGTTGTTTCTGTTGAGTGCTGTTGAGTCAGTTCTGACTCACAGTGACCCCGTATAGGGTTTCCGAGGAGAGGTTAGTGGGTTTGAACTGCTGTACTTGCAACTCAAACTGAACTTGCAGTCTAGCGCATTATATTGTAACACCACACCAGAACTCCATAGATCCGTGGATATCCTGTTAAAATGCAGATTATAATTCAGTATATCTGAAATAGAAACGCAAATTCTCAGCAGGGGTAGAACTAGAATGGACCTGTTAAAAGCCTCATTTGCAAGGTACCATGAACCAAAGAGTCCTGGTGTGGCACTATGGGTTAATGCACTGGACTGTAAAGTTGGTTTGAACTACAAGAGCAGTGGTTCAAGCTCACCAGCTCCTCCTCGGAAACCCTATGCATGGTAGCTGTGGGTCAGAACTGACTTGATGGGATTTAACAACAACAACAAATGAGCCAAGGCAGCATGAAGAACAGGTCTTGCAACAGTTGGTCTCTCTCTGTCTACAGCAAAGT
The DNA here is from genome assembly GCF_000296735.1 of Chrysochloris asiatica. Taxonomy (NCBI): domain Eukaryota; kingdom Metazoa; phylum Chordata; class Mammalia; order Afrosoricida; family Chrysochloridae; genus Chrysochloris; species Chrysochloris asiatica. The sequence goes on from NW_006408519.1 coordinate 11,560,069, forward strand.
AGAGTGAAGAAATCAAAGACACATGGAAACAAACAGACCAAAGGACTAATGGACCGTGTGAACCTCAGCCTCCACAGTCTTGAGGCCCTAAGACCTAGATGGTGCCCGGCTACCACTGCTGACAACTTTGTAACAGATAACAACATAGTTCTTAGACAGAGTCGGAGAAAAATGTGGAGTAAAAACAAAAATTATATTAAAGACCTAGCTTACTGGTCTGACATAGACTGTTTGAAACTCCCAAAACTACGGCCCTTAGACTTCTTTCAAGCCTGGAACTGAACTCACCAGCCCCTCTCCACACCTCCTAACTCAACTTTCAGTTAAACAATCGATAAGATTAAAAGATGAACAATAACACAAAGTTAAATACATACCCCTAAAACTAATCAACCATATGAGATGAAAAGGGCAGCACTTGCCTAGGAATAAAGCTCAGAAGGTAGGAATGGATAGGAAGAAGGCTGACTGGAGATGGGAAACACAGGGAGGAAGGGGCTAGAATCAATGTCACAAAACAAAATGTGCATGAATTGCTAAATGGAAAAGTGATTTGCTTTGTAAATGTTCATTCAAATCACAATAAAAGTTTTTCTTAAAATAAGAATAACTATTCTTGTTTTTTCTCTTTTCTTATTGACAGTTTCTTCATAAAGATCAAAGGCTATAAAACATTCTCAGAAAGACAAGGGGCTGATCTTTAGCAAGTGCTTTCTTCCATAGGTTTAGGGACTTGCTCAGTGTGAATTCTGTATGCATACACAGGGTTTTAAAAAACGTATTTTAACAGACCAGATGGTATGTATTATCACTACTGAAACAAGGAAGAGCAAGCAATGATATAATACTGTTGTTATTGTTGTTAGGTGCTGACTTGATATTGACTCATAGCGACCCTATACACAACAAAATGAAACAGGCCTGGTCCTGAGCCCATTACTGCTACTGTGCCAATCCATCTCATTGGGGGTCTTCCTATTATCTCTGGCCCTCCACTCTACCAAACATGATATTCTTCTCCAGGGACTGGTCCCTCCTGATAATGTATCTGAAATACAAGAGATGAAGTCTGACATCTTGGCTTTCAAGGACCACTCTGGCTGTACTTCTTCTAACACAGATCTGTTTGTTCTTTTGTCAGTCCATGGTACTTTCAATATTCTACTACAACATCATAACTCAAATGCATACTAACTCCCATTAAAACTTAGTTTTCTTCTTGCTACACCACATTTGTCTCCTGTTTTACCATGTTTCCTTGCATTGAAACTATTTAAAATGTTTTCTGAAATGAAGTGTGTGTGGGGGAATAGAATTTGAATAATTTTAGGTTGCATTCTAATAATACGATACCTTCATGATGAAATCTGCTTTTTCTTTGTAACCCACAAAGCTGGCGTTCTTTCCAGTATCATTTCTTGCCCTCAAATTTATAGTGCACCATGCTCTTAAATTTATTATCTCATAGGTAGAAATTTTACTCCCAGGTTAAAAGACAATTGAAACATTCCTCCAAAGAAAACATTCAAATGGCCAATAGGAATATGAAAAGATGCTCATTATCACTAGCCACTAGCGAAATGTAAATCAAAACCATATGAAATATTACTTCACACTTATTATGATGGTTTATAATAACAAGTATTGTAAGGATGTAGATCAACTGGTACTCATGTGCATTGCTGGTGAATACATAAAACGGAAAACAGTTTGGCACTTCCTCAAAAGGTTAAATATAGAATTACCATTGTTGTTGTTGCTGTTAAGTGTGGTTGAATTGATTCTGACTCATAGAGACTCTGTATAGGGTGTCTGAGGAGCGGCTGGTGAGTCTGAACCACTTAGCTTGCAATTCAAACCAACCTTACAGTTGAGTGTTTCTCCTACAGTGGCACACCAGGACTCCATATGACCTAGGAATTTCTTAGGTCCTCCTGGTGGGTCACTATGAGTCAGAAGTGACTGGCTGACACTTAACAACAAATAACAAGAAAGGGTTGCAGGGAGTCCTGCTGTGGCACTGTAGGATAAGCACTGGGCTGTGAACTGCAAGGCTGCTAGTTCAAACCCACCAACTGCTCCTTGGAAACTCTGTACAGGGCCATTATGAGTAGGAACTGACTCAAAGGCACTTAACAACAAAAACAAAGGGTTTCAGAAGCTCTGTAGGATAAGCACTAGACTGCAAACCGTAAGGTTGGCAGTTCGAGGTCACCAGCCAATCTTCACAGAAAGTTGAGGTTTTCTACTCCGGCAAAGATTTACAGCCTCAGAAATCCTATACAGGGTCATAATCAACTTAACCACATTTAACAACAACAAAGGGTTTCTATGAGTCAGAATCAACTTGATAGCAATGAGATTAATAGCTTTAAAAATTGAAAAGAAAAACGTGCACATGAATAAAACAGCATTATTTTTAACAGCCAAAAAATGGAAAGCCAAATGTTGATCAATTGATAAATGGATAAAGAAAATGTGGTATGTACATTCAGTCACAAACTGAATCAAGTACTGATGCATGCTATAACACAAATGAATCTGGTAAACATTAAGCTAAGTGAAAGAAGCCAGACATACAGTCTACAAGGTTGTACCATCCCACTGGTAGAAGACATCGAAACAGAAAGTGGTTAGTGGTTGCCAAGGGTAGAATAGGAGAGTGGGAAGAGATGGGGAGTGTCTGCTAATGAGAATGGAGTTTCTTTTTTGGGGTTCTGAAATTGTTCTGGAATTAGATAGTGGTGATAGCTGTACCACCTTTTAAATATACTAACAACTCCACAGTTAGACTCTTTGAATGAGTGAATTTTATGGTACATGAACGACACCTGAACAACAACAAAAAGACGACTGAGGTGGGAGGGAGGGCAGGGAATTCTGGTCCTTGGGTAAGCGAGGTAATGATGTTATGTATTGGCTACAATTACAGGATGTTATTTTACTCAATCTCTTTCCTAAGTATTGAGGCAACCAATTCCTTTTCCGAAATTCCATCTTTCTCTTTCATATGTCCCACTTTTTCATATTATTCCATAGAGATAACTACTAATAAATCCTTCATGACTAACACTTATTTATTCATATTAAGAACCAGGGGATTTCGTTTTCACAGTGTAAGTTTTGTTCTCAAACTAAAGAACATTCATTTGGTTGATAAAACAAGATGATGGATAATTCATTATGATATGCTGTACACATCAGTTATTCAGAAGTAAACAAGCAGACAGAGATGCTATCACCCAGTGGAAGAGGATACAGGACCATACCTTGTCTCCATCAAAATAACCAATTTGTAGCTCCATGCACATTAATGTCATCACCAAACATAAATTAGAAGACAAACGCAGCTCAGACAAGTCATTTATCTGTTTTTTTCAGATTCATAAGTATGTACAGTCACTAACCATGGATGCTAAAGGAAAGTCTGCAATATAGAAATTGTCCCTCAATGCCAAAGCCCATGTTCTTTTACTTTAAAGTTCTAACTTTAAATAAAACTACAGTGTTTCATTCTGCTGTGCTTAGGGTCGCTATGAGCCGGTACCAAATCGACGGCACCTGCCTAATAACAACAATACTTGCTCGTATACTGTATATAATCCTGGGATACATATTGCAAATTCTAATAAATTACCTTTTCTGATGCTCATGACATCTTATCCATTGCAATAATGATTTCCACTTTGTCTCAAACCTCTAAATTTTTTTGTAACCATTGGACTTACTATATGTATATATGTGCATGCATGTGACATTATATTCATATTTAAATCTTTAAAGGGAATTAAAATGTTAGCATGTATGCCCAGCTCTACAGATATGCATCAGATAATCTGTGATTTTCATAATCCGTGGTCACTTCAGATGGTACCAAGTAACTTTTTATTATAATTTAATCTATAGTTAATTAATGGTGTAAATGTCTGTAAAGATCATCCAGCTTGAATTTCTTCAACTTTGCTCCTTTAAAGCTCTTTGTAATAGACATACATGTCAGTATACTTATTCGATAATTAACAGCCACCACAGAAGATACTTTACTTTCCTCCCCACCTTTTTTGAAAAACACAGAACCCAAACAAACGACACTAATATGATGCTTTTGAGTATGGGATACAGCACAGCATTAGTAGCCACACACGACATGCTGGAGTCTGGTTTCTAAACTGAAATCTCTCCAGTCACAATGCTCTGATAAAAACATAGAAAGGACATGCACATACCTGGCTTTACAAGGCCAGACTTTGGTTCCTTCTTATGTCGAGCTGACTGGACGCTTCCTTCACCAACCACTCCAGTTGTGCATTTTTTTCTGGTAAAGTCTTCATCACTTCCAGGACAAAAGCCAACTGGGCTGTTTCCAGTGTCTGAGGGTGTCTTCACAGGAGATACTGACTGGCTACTAGGACAGCCCGTGTCATCTGTAAGACATGAATCAGTACGCATTTTACTGAGGTGGAGGACATCAACGATGGCAAAGGGAAGCCACACAGTGTGCCACACACACAGATGCACATGCACAGACACATACACCCTACTTATGAGGCTCTGGTTTACTGCTGTGGATGACTCTTCCTTTATGCCCTTCCTTTTCCTACCATACTTTGACCATTCATGTTAACAGAGAATATCAACTATAGAGTGCTGGTGTGGCGCTGTAGGAAAAGCACTGGACCACAACGTCGGTTTGAATCGTAAGGTCAGTGGTTCAAATTCACCAACTGCTCCTTGGACACCCTATTTAGGGTCACTATGAGTCAGAACTGATTCAACAGCACTTAACAATATCATAAAATATAATGAAGGCAAAAGCATCAGCTTTCTGTAACATTCATGATGTCAAAACTTAAAGATATGTCTGTCTTAATGTGTAATGTAGTATAATTCTGAATCTTAATTGTCTACAGATTTTTGATCATGTTAATCATCAAAATGTCTCCAGAGAAACTCAGGATCATTGGTGCAAGCACTTCAAAGTTGTTTATTAGGAAAAGAGTTTCTTGAGTATTACTGATCACATCCACCCGTTTTTGATCATTTGGCCCATTCATTGGTTAACAGACTTTGATTGCTAAGACATCTGGTTTAGGGTTTCAAGAAAGTAAAAAGAAGTGAATTTTATCATACAGATCCAACTACAAAGATATCATTAGAGTGGACTGGTACAAAACCTTTAAAGTTACTGATTTTTATGGTCACTGTTAAAAGTTAATTTTCTAACAGGAAAGTCCTATTGATGGCTCCTATCGGTACTCCCATACTGATTATATATTTATGATGGCTAGTTAGTTCATTTGTACTTTGATGAGGAAAATTATATGGGAATGTAAAGCCAAATCAATACCACTTAAAAGCATGTCTATCCAGATAGATTGATTAGTGGTGAATTTTTATAGTTATTAATCACACAGAAATATTTTGATGCCACAGAGTTGCTTTAGGGAATCTACCTTGAAATTTCATATATATTTTAACTAACTGAAAAATCAGTTTATTTATTTTCTTCATTGTGTAAATTATGACATGCTTCTGCAGGTAATTTTCCACAAAAGCAACCTAGAGGCTCAACATGCATCATTACTCATTTGATTATTCTTTTTTAATGCTTTATTGTGGACTGGGTGAAGGTATACAGAGATCATCAGTTGTACATTCAATAAAACATACCCTTTCATCTCAATGATTGCAATCTCCCCTATGCAACAAGTTATCCCACTTCCTCCCTGTAGTTTCTGTTTGCATTCCTTCCCTTCCCTTCTCAACTTTGTCCTTAGGTAAATGTTGCCCTTTTGATCTAGAATGATTGATTAACTATTGCATGGTAAGCATACCTTGTTGTTGTTAGGTTCCATCGAGTTGATACTGACTCATAGCAACCTTATGCACAAAAGAACAAAACACCACCTGGTTCTGCACCAACCTCACAACTTTTGCTACATTGAGCACATTGTTGCTACTACTATGCCAGTTCATCTCATTGGGGTCTTCTCCTTTTTCGCTGACCTTCCACTTTACCAAGCATGATGTCCTTCTCCAGGGACTGGTCCCTCCTGATAATGTGTCAGAAGTAGGAGAAATGAAATCTAGCTACCTTGGTTTCTAACGAGCATTCTGGCTGTACTTCTTCCAACATAAATATGTTTGTTATTTTATTGGCCCATGGTACTTTTAATATTCGTTTCCAACACCATAACTCAAATTCATCAATTCTTCTACCTTACTAGTGTTATTGTCCCACCTATGTAACTATCTTGGCTGAAAATTGAGCCATCATGGTGCATTCTATTCCAGACCAGGGTGATAGCTTCAGGTCTTCCAGTCTCTTTTTGACTGGTAAACCCAGTCTTCTTCTTCTTTAAATAATTTTGAGCTTTGTTCCACATCTTCTGACACCTTGTCTGGGACCTTCCAATGTGATCCCTTTCAGGAAAGTTGGTAGTTGTCGCTGGGCACCATCTAGTTCTTCTGGTCTCAGACTCATGGAGACTGATGTTCACCTGCTACATTAGTTCACTGGATTAGTTGATTCTAAGCATCTGGTAGTATAGTGTTTACGAACCTTAAGGTCCGCAGTTCGAAACTACCAGGCACTCTGCGGGAGAAAGATGAGGCTTTCTGCTCTCATAAAAATTTACAGCCTCGGAAACCCTGTACAAGGTCGCTATGGGTCAGAACCGACTCGACGGCACATAACAACAACAACAAGCATCTTCAATTTCCATCATTCTTTCTTCTGCACATAGAGAGACCAATAGTTGCATCATTGATGGCCACTCATGAGCTTTTAAGATCACAGACATTTCTCATAAAAGTAGGATGTAGAATATTGTCTTTGTGGACTATGTTATATCAATTACTCATAGTGTCCCTTGAGACTATAGTCTTAAGCTCCCAGAACCAGGAACTCATTGCCTTAAGATGTTTGATAATAACTAATAATCTTTCATCATTTTGGTCCCTGTATGCTCTGGATCTGTAGGAAAACCACTGCACTGCTAACCAAAAGGTTGGCAGTTCAAACTCACCACCGCTCTTCAAAAACACTATACAGGGTCGCTATGAGTAAGAACTGACTCAATGGATCTTAACAACAGCAACATATGTTCTACCACATTCAAAGGTGAGTTGGCAGAAAGGGTAAGTCATTATGTACAAATATCTGATTTCAAATCCTTATCTATTTGTGGGTATATCCCCACTCTCCCTCTCATACCCGTTTACCTTATATATTTGTCCATACATCAATCTGCAGAACATTGCTGTTCCAGGGTTGTGTATGTAATACTATTTAACACAATCCCCTTTAACCCTTACATACTTCCCTGTGTCTTCATATGTCTTCACCATTCTTTTTCCAATCTCCTTCTTGTTTATTGCCCTCCCAGTCAACTGTGCTAGTGTGTCTACTCTCTAGCCAGTGAATTATTCTCCTTTCACTTCCATCCCTGGTAACCATCAGAGAAAATTTCTCTTGATTTGAGAACCTTTTCTTGAATTTTTACAATAGTGATCTTATGCAATATTTATCATATATTGTTGTTGTTAAGTGCCGTTGAGTTGGTTTCAACCCATAACGACCCTATATAGGGTTTCCAAGGAGCAGCTGGTGAGCTTGAACCACGATATAGTAATTTACTAATTTCACTCAACATAATGTCCTCCAGGTTCATCCATGTTATGAGGTTCACAGATTCATCATTATTCTTCAACATTGCATAGTATTCCACTGTGGATATGTACCAAAGTTTGTTTATTCATTCATCCACTGATGGGCATTTAGACTGTCTCCATCCATTTACTATTGTGAATAGCGCAGTGATGTACATTGGTATAAATATATCTACTTGTGTCATGGTTCTTATATACCAACTAGAGGGATTGCTTGGTCATACAGTATTTCGATTTCCAACTTTTTGAGGAAGTGTCATACCATTTTCCACAGTGGTTACACTATTTCACAGTAACACCAGCAATGTAGAAGGATCCCAGTTTCTCCATGCCCTCTTCAGCATTTGTTGTTTTTTTTTTTACTTTGCTATTAATACTGCGGTGAAATTGTTTTCTTTTCTTGTTTTTTCTTTTGCTATTAATACTGGGGTGAAATATCTCAGTGTTGTTTTGATATGGAGTGGCAGGGTGCTGTAGGATAAGCACTTAACCACAAGGTCAGTTTGAACCGCAAGGTCAGTGGTTCAAACTCATCAGCCACTTCTCAGAAACCTTATACAGGGTCACTATGAGTCAGAACTAACTGAACAGCACTTAACAACAATAATGATTGAGAATATTTCTTCATATGTTTATCAGCCATTTAAGTGCCTTGTTTGGTGCAGTGTGTGTTCATGTCCTCTGCCCATTTTTTCATTCAGTAGTCTGTCTTTATCTTGTGGAAGTGTTGTAATTTTCTATAAATTTTTGAGATTAGTTATTTGTGTATTACTCATTTTATTTCTTAGGTATTAAATATAAAAGTTTGCCTTGGGCTATCCATTCAATAAATTTTTATTAAGGTCCTATATGTGAAAGAGAGAAAGGAAGTTAAGATCTACATAGGACTAACCTATGATATTTGCTTCCCCAATTTTTTTAACTTAAAAGACCTTTAGCCAATGACTTTATTTTTTATATGCAAAAATACATTTATAATAATAATTCACTTACTAAAAACATTGGTACTGTCATTTTAATATGAAAGTATTTGCTCTTCATTCTGAATTTTACATGTACCATATCTGAAACCATTGATTCAGAAACAGGTATTTTCTATACTGCAATGATAATGCTGAGGATTGTGCACACATTCAAAATGCTTCCTTATTATATTTTATATAAGTATTTATATGTGCTAAGAATAGATCTGAGAATATACGAAGTTATGAAACCTTGGTGTTGTTGTTAAGTGCCATCGAATCTGTTCTGACTCATAGAGACCCTGTATAGGGTTTCCAAGGAGCAGCTAGTGAGCTCGAACCACCGACCTTGCGGTTCAAACAGTTTTACAGTCAGGCACATTAACCCACACACAGCCAACGTAATGATTCTCCTGCCACTTCCTCCCTGATTTTGCTATTTCCATTCATCCTTCTTTCTTATCCTTGCCTGCTTTTTAAGTTTTATCCCTGGCTAAATGCTGCTTATATGGTTGATTTTTTAAGAAATGTATAACTCCTTGATATTACTGTTTACCTTACAGGCCTGTCTTTCATTTGGCTAAAAGTTAAGTCATGGGAGGGCACTCAGGTCCAGACCTGAAGGTGCCTAAGGGTCATAGTTTCAGAGGTCTCACCAACCTCAATCAGACCAGTAAGCCGAGCCTTTGGCATTATTTTGAGTTTTGTTCCACAGTTGTTTTTTTCTCCATTCTATCCAGGATCTTCTTTTGTGATCCCTTTTAGAGTGGTCAGCAGTGGTAGCTGAGCACCATCTAGTTCTACTGATTTCAGGGTCATGGAGGCTGGGGCTTACAGGGTCCACTAGTCCTTTAGACTAATTGTTTCCTTGATGTCTTTTGTTTTCTTTACTCTTCTTTGCTTCAGGTGGCAAGAGACGAATCATTGCATTATTGGTCTTAGACAGCGGCTCACAAGCTTTAAGACCTCAGTATTTACTCACCCTAGTAGGACATACAATATTGTTTTTGTGAAGTATGTTATGCCAATTGACCTTGGTATCCCCAAAGACTATGGTCCTGAGCTCCAAGGTTTCATACCTTAGTCACAGACAAATATCTTGAAGGAATGAATCACTGAGCCCTTGAGTTGGTTCCGACACATAGCGACCCTGTATAGGGTTCCCAAGGAGTGGCTGGTGAGTCTGTATCATCAACCTGTGGTTCAAACCAACCTTGGGGTCCAATGTTTATCCAATAGCGCCACACCAGGACTTCATATTACATATATCATACCTACATATATGCAATGCATATCTTCTAAAATATCACAAAAATATAGTTACTTAAAATGAATAAATATTTAGAAATTCATAAAAAGTTTTGTAGTGAGTATGTAAACTTATCACATGACCTCCTTTTTCACTCCTCTTTCCCCATTCCCTATTTATAACACAAACTTCGGTGAAGTGAGCCACATTAGTGATATTTTCCCATGTACCTGGATTTAAGAACACTTAGTTAACAACAACAACAACACTGGGGAAAGCTGCAAACTGAAAGAACTGTTTTCTTGCTACTAAAAAATTTAGTTCAAGAAACCTTCAGATATTCTAGATCTTGTGCTCATAAGGATTTACCATATCTTCTACAAATTTGCTACTAAGGTATGATACTTTGGAGTAGGTTTTACGACTGTGAACATATACAGCTATAAAAAATCCTCACCACTGGACCAATGAAAAATATCAAGATAAATGGAGGAAAGACTGAAGTTGTCAAAGACTTCAATTTTCTTGGATTAACCATCAACACTCAGAAGCAGTGGTCAAAAAAATCAAACAACATACTGCATTAGGTAACTCTGCTACATAAGACCTCTTTAAATTGTTCAAGAGTAAAGATGTTAGCTTGAGGACTAAGGAATGCCTGACCCAAACCATGGTATTTTCAATAACCTCATAGGCATGTGAAGGATGGACGATGAATAAAGAGGATTGTAAAATAACTGATGCATTTGAGCTATGGTGCTAGAGGAGACTATTAAAAGTACCATGGACCACCAAAAGAACAAACTAATCTGTGTTGGAAGAGGTACAGCCAGAATACTCCTTAGAAGTCAAGATGGCTAGACTTTGTCTCTCATATTTCAGACATATTATCAGGAGGGAACAGTCCTTGGTGAAGGGCATCAGGCTTGGTAAAGTGGAGGGTCAGCGAAAAAGAGGAAGACCCTCAACGAGATGGACTGACACAGTGGTAACAGCAATGGGCTCCAGCATAATAATGACTGTGAGGTTGGCACAGGACTGGGCAGTATTTCGTTCTGTTGTGTATAAGGTTACTATGAGTGGGTACCAACTCGACGGCATCTAACAACAACAATAACTTCTTCAAAGACAATCACTAGCAAAGTCTTCTCCTTGGAGATAACTCAACCTATCATATCATTGTTAAGTGCTGTCATTCCAACGCACAGCGAATCTGTATGGTTTCTGCAGAGCAGCTGGTGGGTTTGAGCCATCAACCAAATGGTTGGCAATCAAGTGCTTATTCCACACCAGGACTCTATATCATTAAATACTATCAAAGAAAATGTGATTTCTAAGTTTACATATTCTTCTTAAAGATCCTTAAATTTAAAGAGTGAACATTAACTATAGTATACTAGTATAGATCACATTTTCAAGCTGAGACTCAAATACATTTTGTTTAAATGCAACAATTGTAACAAAAAACCCATAAAGATAGTACTAAGCACTGGACTGCTAACCACAAGATTGGTGGTTCAAACCCACTAGTTGGTATTTGGAAACCCTTTACAGGGTTGCTATGAGTCAGAACCAAATTGATAGCAATGCACAATAACAATAACTTTTAGAAGAATTACATTTTTATGAATATTAAAGGAACTAAAACAATTTGTCATCTATCAAAGGATATCTTAAAACTCTTTAACAAAGAAACAGAACTACTCCTGTGCAAAATATACTGACTGTCATTGTTCAGACGATGAGAAATTATTTAAAAACAATTGCCATTGCTTTACTTTCGACCTTGATTTTCATTTTATTGTGAAAAATCCCAGTTCCTGGAACCAAGGGAACTCAGCACTAATGAAATGATTGATTCCTTTTGGTTTCCCTTTCTGACGTTAGGACATGTTAGTATACAGGACCTAAGCAGTCTGTTTCTAGAAATTAATGTTTTTATATAATGTTGTTCAAGCCTGTCATCTTTGTTGCTCTTTAAAATGTGCCCTGTTCTTCCGGTGCGCCTGAGGAAACTGGTTTTGAATGACAGGATAATGACAATTCTTCTGGGCTGCTACTGTTCACCTACTTCATCACATTCTTTCTCCCTATATTTGCAAGTTCCATGCTTTAACCCAAAGAAATATAAGCTCTTCTCAAAGGCACAAAGCTGTCAATTACTCAGAATGAGTTCCCGCACTTTGACAAAGCTCAACAGATCTGCACAGTGTCTTGGGAGAACCTCTCATTCTTGATGTCAAACAGAGACATTCAAACGAACGAAGTCCAATCATTCAAAATTACTTACTACTTTTACAATTATTTTCTCATGAGTCAGATCCAGAAATTAATTCCTTTGAAAGAGATATGGTTCAAATAAAGGAAGATCAAGGCTTTGGATTCTCTACACTAAAATGGTTTCTTTTTGGTAGAAAGTTCTCAGACCCAAAGGTATAAAAGTCAGCAATTTCCAGTATTGTAAGATTATACTTCCAGTGAGTTAAGTAGAAATGAAATGTGTTTTGTTCGATTTTACTACCATTTTGCTGGCGTTAAATAGGAAAGAATATGTATCTACCATGTTTTTTAGTACTAGTCATTTCAAGGATGAAATGCTAGGGTCTGGTTAAAACTCAGAAACAGAAATGATTTCGAGTAATGACAGTGTGGGGAAGGCAGCTGCAATTTTTCACCTGCAGCACGTGCCTCAGATGCCTTATTATTTATAGCCAGTATCTCTAGGGTCTGGTCATGAGAAGATGACTATCTAAATACACATTCAGCTTATAGTGCCTTATTACTGCATTTGAATTAAGTAATATTCAGAGAAACATCTGTATGTCTAGTACTGTGCTTACACTGAGGGGAAACAATAGAAATATAAGACGTGATCTTTCACTGCATGGGAGGAAGGTGTGACAGACTTCTACAAAGATTGACAGACTTGGAAACTCTATGAAGGAGTTCTATTCTGTCTTACCGGGTCCCTAAAAGTTACAATCAACTAGGTGGCAATGTTGTTGTTGTTGTTAAGTGCCGTCAAGAAAGGTTCTGACTCACAGCGACCCTGTGTAGGTCTTCCAAGGAGTGGCTGGTGACTCTGAACCACTGACCTTGCAGGTCAGATAGACCTTGCAGTCCAATGCATTATCCCACAGCGCCACACCAGGACTCCAGGTAGCAATGGGTTGGGTATATGTACATTTTTCAAATCCTACTAGTGGGGTGATATCATTGATTCAACAGCTATGTACTAAGTCCTATTGTACATCAGGCACTGAATCTGCCTACAGGTGCTGTACCCAATCTCCATAAGCAGAACTTACAATACACGGTCCTTGTAAACTGGAAAACTTGTAAAAGTAAATCTACATCTTAGAAAAATCTGTGTGTTACCAGATCTTGGGGAATTTGCTTGTTTTGTCTAATGGGACCAACAGTAACAAAGGGATCTAGTTTGGGAAAGGGCGGAGCCATTACTTTTCCTGCTACAGAGAGAACACTAAGTTTAGCAAAGGAAACAGGGCTTCACATGCCTGCGAGTTAGGTCACCTGTGGCATCTGTTACACTGAAGAAGCAGTCATCTGTTCAACAAGTCCTGTTTAAGGCTTCTTCTTCTTCTTTAAAATATAAAACCCAAAACAAACAACCTCATGGTCACTATCAGAAGCAGATTACCAGTCTAGAAGGAGGTAATACTTCTTCATTTACGCTGAGATCCTAACGGTAATGAAACTAAGATTAGAACCCTTTGGTTCCTCATGTAATCTTACTATAAACTCAACTCCATGGGACTAAGCATGCTGCGCTCACAGATTGTCCACATTCCCATGTCAGCTGCTCTAGTGAATGCTCCAGTCAGGATTCCAGGTTCTAAGCAACACAAATTGATGCTGATTAACTTAAAAGCATTAAAGAAATGATGGATGAAAGGCCAGGAGGAATCAAAGGTGGTATAACAGCAACCGAGCTCAGGAAGCTCAGAGGATAACTCTCCCTTGGTCAATTGGCAGCACTCAAAACTATCAGTATTTCCTATCTTGTTTATTATCAATAAAAGTATCACTGGAGTCCTGGTGTGGTGCTGTAGGATAAGCACTGGACTGCTAACCACAAGGTTGGCCTTTTAAACCCACCAGCCGCTCCTTGGAAACCCTATACAGGGTTGGTATGAGTTGGAATTGATTTGATGGTACTTAACAACAAGTATCACTGGGACTTCTTAATAGTAATAATACTGTTGCTGTTGTTATTTAGTGCCATTTAGTCAGTTCTGACTCATAGCTACTCTGTTTAGGCTTTCAAGGAGCGACTGGTGGATTTGAACTGCCAACCTTGCAATTCAAAATGGCTTTGCAGTCCACTGCTTATTCTATAATGTCACACCAAGGTTCCAATAGTAATAATAATTATTCATATTTATTAAGCACTTACTGTAATCAGAGACAAAATGCTATATACATCTTAATTCCCTTAATTATTTGTACACCACTAGGGATGGTAAAAGGGACTCTGGTAGTGTAGTGGATTAAGCATCAAGCTGCTTAATACCACAAAGTCAGTGTTTCAAACCTCCCAGCTGCTACACAGGAGAAAGATGAGACCATAAAGACTTACAGTCTTGGCAATTCTAAGAAGCAGACGAGTTCTCCTCTGTCCTACAGTGTTGCTATGAGTCGGAATCGACTCAAATGGCTGTGGTTTTAGTTGGTTGATTTGGGGATTAGGCTCTGGGTACTTAAGTATTCCTTACTGATTCCCTTAAATCTGCCAACGCTGCTATAAATCTCTTTAATAATCTGCTTCAATTAAACTTATGTCTTCTCTTTCCAGTACTATCTTATCTACTAAATTCACCCTGTAGAATTCACAGATTTATAAACATAGAATTCTAGCTCTTATGTTAGTATAAAGAAATTATGAATGAAAAAATAATTCTACTATAACAACTGGAAGAACATGGGCAGGAAATGGCAGAACTCCTAAATGACCTAGCAACAAAGTGTAGGATGTTTCAAATGTCCAGAAAGGTGCTTGAGAAAAATGAGAGCATTTCAGTGATTTTTGCCATAAGGAAAGCTTTGCTCCAGGGCTTTAGAAAGAGGATGTGACAACTGTCAGTCTCTTGGAGAGGAGAGAGTTTCTTTTTAAAACACACATACATACCAGCTTTTATACTCACATAGTTTGAGTTTTTGCATTTCTATTATTCATAGAAAGCAATACTTTAAAAAGACTCCTTTATGTTTCACAGAGTGTAGAATAAAGTTAAATTGTTGTTAATTGGCCCTCAAGTGAGTTCCATTCATGATGACCCGCCACCTGCAGCGTCAATGTAGGCTCCATAGGCTGTGAGCTTTTGGAAGCCAACTGTCAGACTGGTCTTCCAAGATGTCTCTGGGTGGGTTAGTTAGAACCTCCAACCTTTCAACTAGTCATGAGTGGTTAGTTGTTTGAGCCACCTAGGAATTTAATCTAGGGTTCAATTAAGGAACGGTTGGCAAACGATGGCCTGTAGGCTAAATTTGCCTGCTGTTATTGAAATAAAATGTTACTGGAGTACAGCCATGCCCAACCCTTTACATATTGTCAATGACTGCTTTCACGTTGTAACGGCAGAATTGAGTAATTGTGATAGAGACCATCTGTCCCACTAAGCAGAAAATAGTTACTATCTGGCCCTTTACAGAAAAAGTTTGCTAACCTCTGGCTTAAATGACACCAGGAGGAAGCAAACAGAAATTTTTGAGACAATGGGCTATTTTAATGTTATTTACCAAAAGCAAAGAATCACGTTAGTTTTGCTAAATGAAAATGGCATTGTGATTATGGAAGAAAATGTCCATGATTTTGAACAATCCATACTGAGGTATGTAGGTAGGCATGAAGTGGCACTGATGTTTGAAGATTGGCTTTAAAACACTTCAGTAGAGAAAAAAAAGGACTGGATGAAGCAAATATGTCAAATCCTGCTATTGTTTAACTAGCGAATGGAATAATAACATTTTGAGAATGTTAAACTGTTTTTTATAAGATACCATTTAATCTCTCATAGCATGATTTTAAATGAATACCTGTTTAAAATAGAAATGAGCACAGAATTTTAAAAACACACACTTCTTTCTTAGAAAGTATTTTGGATTATTTCCTATTTTCATATTAAAATTGCTTTAATAATTCTTTTTACATGAAAATCTTTGGTCAAATTTGTAATTATCTCACAGATGTAGCTCTCGAAGTGGAATGATTAATTCTTCCAAAAAGGTTGGCGCTATTAAATTTCTAGCAGTGTTTTGTTTTTTGGGGGGGTTCGTTTTGCATTTTTGCAAAATTGATATAGAAAAAAATTATTTTTGATGTTCCAACTTGCATTTATTTATTAGTAAGGGCAAGAGTCTTTTGAATGTCAACTAGCCTTTTTAAAGTTATTCTGTGAATTGTCTATATTCTTATTAAAATTGTAGTTCTTTCTTATCGATCTGTAAGAAATCTTTATATGTGAAAGGTGTTTCACATTTTGTCTTATTTCACCCAGGTAGCAGTTTGCTTTTAATATTTCTGACATTGAACACTTTCTGGATGCTAAGTCTCTCCATGTTTTCTTTTGTGACTTCTTTCAATGCTTTTATTAACAAAATGTTCTCCACACCAAGAGCAGCTAAATATTTACCTATATTTTCTTCTAGATGTGTATAGTTTCACTTTTCTTTTCAACTAAACCCATCTGGAATTCATTTTTAAATGTAATGTGAGTTTAGGTGCTGACTATAATATTATTATTTCAATTTTCAGAAAATTTATTCTTTCCACATGACTTTGTAATGGTTTTCTGATGAAATTTTGAAGTCAATGAATGTATTTTTAAGTGACTATATTGTTAGGTGCCATCAAGTCGGTACCAACCCATAGCGACCTTATGCACAGCAGAATGAAACACTGCCTGATCCTGGGCCAACCTTAATACTGTAGCCATGCTGGAGCCCACTGACGCTGATGAGACTTTTTGCTCCTCTAAATATTTAGTCTCAGAAACCCTGTGCAAGGTTGCTATGAATTGGAATCAACTCAATGGCAAGGGGTTTAGTTTGGTTTATACTTTAAAATGTTGTTGCTAAGTGCCTTTGTGTTAGTTCTAATAACAGTGACCTGGTATAGAGTTTCTGAGGAGCATATTATGGGTTTGAACCGCTGACCTCGCAGTTAACAGCCCAGTGTTTATCCTACCACACCAGGCTCCTTGAAAATATCAGGGCTGCTCAAAGTCTATGTGTGCATGTATTATATCACGTCCTAATACTTAACCAAAGCACCTAATAACCAGCAGGGCCCCATCAAAGATATTTGGTGGCAATTATTATGACCAGGTTTTCCCTCCTTGAACTGAGTACAGATAAGAATAAAACATCAATACAATGTTTTTTAAAAGTCCATGAACCACCTCTAAAACTTCCTAGTTTATTTTTGAATTTAGATTTCAGAGCTCATTGGTTTTCCAAAGCATTGAACTAAATTCCAGAAAACACATTTAAAAATAACATGAGGCAGAAGAAAAATATGGTCTTGTACCATATGTCTTGAAAATATTCGGTTATGGTTTCATACTATTCAAAATTCAGTTGCATAATTTAAGGGGAAAATCATTGCTATATTAAGAAAACCTTACTTTAAACTATAAGAAATTTAGCTGATTCTCAAAAATTAATATTCATGAGTATTTACTACTTTGTAATCATTCATTCAGGAATATTTATTTAGTATACATTATGTACCAGAGATCGTCATCCTTATTATTATTATTAATAGCGTTTTTGAAGATTGTTTGGCAGAGAGATAAAAACCAGCCTAAATGCATAAATAATCTGAATTCTGAAATTCCTGCCACAAACCACTGAAATGCACTAAAATTATACAGATGAGCTAAGAAAACTACCATTTATTAAATATGTACCATATGACAATAGGAATCCTGGTGTGGTGCTGCAGGATAACGCAATGGACCGCAAGGTCAGTTTGAACCACAAAGCTGGCAGTTCAAACCCACCAGCCACTCCTGAGAAACCCTATAGAGGGTTGCTACGAGTCTTGGAGCCAACTCAACAACACTTAACAACAACAATATATGACCATAAGATTTTATTCATGGGAAAACTGAGGCTCCAAGAAGTTAAGAAGTCCAATTCACTCAGTTACTAAGTAATTGATGAAAGATTCAAATTTAGATTTGTCTGGCTCCAAAGTCCTTGTTTTTCTCAGCATAAACTGGCTGTTTTCTAAATTATCTCTACCTATGTTTGGCTCAGTGGTTAAGCACTTGGCTACTAACTGAAAGGTTGGCAGTTCAAAGCCAGCAGCATCTCTTCAGGGAGAAAGATGGGGCAGTCTCTCTCCCTTAAGTTACATACAGAGTTACAGCCTTGGACGCCCCATTGGACTGTTCTCATCTGTCTATGAGTCTATGAGTCTACGACTCTAGGAGTCGGGATCGACTCACCAACAGTGGGTATGATTTGGTTTTGGTTATGTTTGTTCCAAGAAGAAACAGCAGTCATTTTGGGAATGTCCAAATTAAAAACAGAAAAAGCTGTTAGGAAGGAGCCAGCCCATAATAAGCAGACCACAAAAATTTGATGCAAGAAACTCTTTTTAGCTGTTTCCAGTTTTCCAGTGTTCTTACCACAACATATGTAGCCATATAAAGTGTATGCCAGTCAGATATTTTTGCATTCTAGGTTTACAATAGCAAAATTTTGAACTTTGATTCTTTTACCCAACTTGAACATCTTCCTAGAATGATAACTTACAAGACTAGGAGGCTCTAAATTAATTTTGCATCACTAGCATACAAGGTAACACTAGTTAGTGGCCAATGTTGAAGCACGAAAATCTCATTTGAATTCATCCACTCCTTTATTCTTTGCAAAGAATTACTGGTTGTCTATTGTGTGCCAGGCAATGTTCTAGATATCAAAGATTTAACGATGCTCAAGATAGATAAAATCATTGTCCTCAAAGATTTCACATTTCTGTGTTTGAGAGAGAGAGTTAGTCAATAAGTCTTAAAAAATACATAAACAAGGTATTTTGGGATGTAATGAAACAAGCTGGGTGATTCCAAATAGACTACCTAAGTGGGAAATAAGAAGGGGCTCCATTAGATAGCTCCTGAATAAGTAATCTGAGAACAAAATGAGAAGAAACCAAACATAGGAAAAGGCAGGAAACAAGGGCAAAAGAGCCTGTAAGTTTCCCTGGCATACCATTATAAAATAAACATTTGAGGGGGAGAGAAAGGAATAGCCAGAAATATCACCATAGAAAGCTTGTAAGTCTGTCTTCTGACTATAACTGATTGGAATACATAAAATGGGGCTACAACATGCCCAGTGAAGGAGGCTTCCTGCAGAGCTTCTCCATTACATAAGACTATAGGTGGAATCCTGTACCGCATCCAGAATCTTCTGCGGTAAGAACTTTCCACTTGAAAGGATGAGCAGACCAGTGTGGAGTGCCTAGAAGAACAGAAGGCACTTCTTGAAAGAAAGAGCAACAGGAAAAATACAGGACATTATAGGCAGTACAAGTGATTACTACAAGAACAAGCAAACTGCTTGCCCAGGAGACATCAAGGCAAATAGTCGGGTCCCCTCAAGGCAAACCCCCTTCCAAGACTAAGACTCAATGGGAATACACACTCTGTTTGGTGACTAAGTTCATCACTGATAAGCGGAAGTGAGGGAAAAACAGCAATGAAGCTGCAAGCTAAGCCCCACAATGTTCAACAGACTCTTGTGAACCCGCGTGAAGACCAGGTTTGCCAGCAGTGTGGCAAGACCTGGGGACTCTTGGGCCCAGAGTCAGTGACATAGCCACAGAGAACTAGAGTGGAGAGTGAAGCGTCCAGTTGATAAGAAGAGAGGGCATATGCACAAGGTCACCCACACTTGCAGATAATACCCACTTGACCTGGCTTCAATGACTGGATGATCAGAGTTCAACTAGAAGAAGAACGAAGAGGGAAAAAAAAGAGTAATCTGGTAGAATTTGATGAACTTGATCTACACCTATGGATGCAGTAGCTCAAAAGAGGGAACAAATCTTTACAGCGAGGATCATTCCCACCCACTCCATACACACAGTAGACAGGGATGGGCAACTTGGACATTGGCTACCCAAAATAAGAAAG
>NW_006408519.1:11580671-11618800 GCF_000296735.1 Chrysochloris asiatica
AAAAAAAAAAAGCCTGTAAGATAGGAAGCTTGGTGTGTGAAAGAACCAAAGGAGGTTACAAAGGCTAAGGTTTGAATGATCGATGATGAGGTTAAAAGGATGCATACGCCTCAGAATATTCAAGTTTATAGGCCTGGAATCATAGGAGGATGGAAATTCAAAAGGTTAATGGAAAAATGGAATGAAAAGATAATGGAATTATTCCAAGAACTTTTGAAGCCCCCTCATATATCTTATGGTGTTGTTAAGTGGTGTTGAGTTGATTCTAACTCATAGCTACCTTGTATAGGGTATCCAAGGAGCAGTTTGTGGGTTTGAACCACCAACCTTGTGGTTAATAGTCTGCTGCTCATCCTACAGAAATATACCATGACTCTAACTACAGATAAGGGATTCAAAGACACAGGTCTGGATATGAGCTTTTGAGGGGAGCAGGTGAAAAGACCTGAGGCTAAGACCTGAGGTATGGTGACATCAAAGAATAGGCAAGGAGAAGAGTCAAGGCAGGTGACTGAGCTGGGATGAGACAGGCAGGCTAAACGGTCCGGGGTGGGGTCATAGAAAAGAGGCACTTGTTTCTTTGTGCCGAGTGCTGCTGAAAGGTCAAGGAAGACAGGGCAACTGGGAATGTGAGACTTAGCTACTCAGTCCTTCACCCTTGACAAGAACAACGAAAAGAACAGAAGTGTGCGAAGTTTTGTTCTGGAGGGGAGAAGATAAATGAGACGGTAATTGTAAAGAGATGAGAGGTCAAGGGAAATCTTTAAAAAATATGTATATATTTCAAGATGTGTTGTCTGGAATATATGTGTATGTTCATGGGAAGATTTGGTAACAGGGATTCTAAAGAGGTACCTCACAATAAAACCTGTGAAGTGGGGCGTAGTGATCCGTTAGCCAACGTATCTCTTGTTTCTTGGAAACAAAATAATCATTTCTCATGTAAACATTCCCAGGATTTCTGAGCTATTTTGGAGCTTCAACTGCTCCCATAAAAGTCATTCTGGTGAAGGCATCAGCAGTTAAAGAGGCAGTGAAGTGAGGTGGGGTGAGTCTCTTTCTTCTTTTTTTAAAGTTTTTATTATAAATTGAGTGAGAGTTTCCATGGGAGAACATTGGCTTTACACCATTGTTTCACTGCAATGATTACAATCGGTGAGTCTTTCTTACAGGGCTCAGTGTTCCACCTGAAACGAGAATCTCCTATTTGGTGTTCTACCAATGGTCAAGTTGTTTGGTTTATGTTCACAGCCAGAAGGAAAAGAATTTGGAAAGGAAAATATCTTGGCTCAAATATATAATGAAGTGTAAGTAACCAATCTACTGTAGAGTTTTGGTGAGGGAGGAGCTGCTGGTGAGACTGTGAAACTAATGGTGGCCAGAAGCCAAGTGAGATGTGGTAAGTGGGGAGCTGAGTTCTTCTGTCAGGCAGGCCTTTATTTCTCTTGCCTTTCCTTTCCAACAAAGGCATGTTCCAAGTCTTCCTAACCTGCCCTCCTGATAGCAACAAAGGTTTATCTGGAATTTCTCAATCATTCCATTCTAACTGCCCCCTTCCTTTTTGTTTTTTATTATGTTCCTTGGCAGGAGAAGGTGAGGGAGGAAGAAAACTGGAAGGACAACGGCGATGGAAAGGGAGAAAAGGAAGAAGAGAGACAGAGACCTAGAATCTAGCTCTTAAACCTTATAAGAGTTAGCACAAGGAGATTTCATACCACTCTGAAGATACATGCACTCCAGTTAAGCTTGCTGAGCCAATGTCAGTGTATTTTTGCTTCCCTTCTACTTTTCCTCATATTGAGAATCTGAAAAGAGTGATCGTCAAGATGGAGCATCAGATAAACATGGAAGAAAGTGAAATAAAAATCAACGCCCATAATACAATTAATGCAATTGTTACATTTGGACTTTTCCTGTACTTTTAAAAAAAGAGTTGTTTTAGATAATGTCTTCAGTGTTGCTCTGATGCTGAACAAGGAACCGTGGTGGTACAATACTAAGTGCTCAGTTTATAATCAAAAGGTCAGTGGTTTGAACACCAGTGGCTCCATGGGAAAAAGACCTGGTGGTGGTGGTGGCTGTGTCCCGTGGAGTTGGTTCCGACTCATAGCGATCCGCTTTTGTGAGATTACAGCCTAGGAAACCCTATGGGCCAGTTCTAGTCTGTTTAGAGCGTAAGTAAGAGTTGAAATTGACTCGACAACAAACAACATCAACATGCTGCTGAACACACAATTCAGCGGAGTTTCCAGACTAAGATGGACTGGGAAGAAAGGCCTCGTGACACACTTCTGAAAAATCAGACAACCAAAACCCTATGGATCACAATAGTTTCATCTGCAACCGGTCGTGGGGACGACACAGGGCGGGCAGCATTTCCGTCTATGCACATGGGTCACCGTGTGTCTTGACGGTCACTAACAATTCTGAATTTACTTTAAAAAAAAAAAAAAGGAACAAAGAAAGGAGAGATGACGACATATGCTCACAATTTAGTCTAATTCTGAATCTTGGACACTAGCCTCATAGACAAAATGTGTACCCTCAGGAGAGTGGTTGGAGACACAATGGTCCTCCATGATGCCATAGCACGAGTGAGGGGCCCCTCTATGTGCACACAATGACTCCCTGGAGCTGTATCAGCATTGCTCACTGCCCCATGTCACTCCTAGAATAGTACCGTCCATACAATAAGCATTTCACAGAGACTTATGTAACCAATGAATGGAAAGGATCAAAGATAAGTATAACATGAGCTCACTTTGATAGAAAGCACAACCAGGCAAATCCTATAAATGTTTTCACATCCACTCTGACATACACAAGTGTTTGCATACCTTATAAGAGCATGAACTATTTAATTAAAGATAACTAGTGTTTTTAAAAATCACACCAAATACCCCAGAATAATAGAAGGGTAGCTTAGGGTCTACCAGGTCTCAAGAGTCCTGAGTATAAGGTCAGTACCTAACAGGAATTCTATCTTCACAGGTACTCACAGAATAGAAAATAAAAACTGAACCAGCCAGTAGAGGAGGAGCCCAAAGAAAATTCATACAGAGCAGAGAACTGTTGAAGGATGCGAGTTTCAGGGGGTTGTTTTTGTTGTTAAGTGCCATCGAGTTGATTCCAACCTGTATAGGGTTTCCAAGGAGCAGCTGGTGAGCTTGAACCATCGATCTTGAAATTCAAGCAACTTTGCAGTCTGATTGACGCCTTAGCCCACAGCACCACACCAGTTAGTACTGCTCAATCCCACACAGCAAGCACTGTGTACACTTGGCAGCTTGGCTTGGGCTCCCCTCAAGAGTGAGCAGCCTGCAACAGCAGGCCTCCTTCTGGAACCAAAAATGCAACAGTAGGCCCAGAGGGCTTTGGCACATAATGACCTTAACCAGCAGTGTAAAGGGCAGATGGGTCAGCAGTCTCCGCTCTGGTGAGCGCTGCATCTTGTCTGCAAACAGGAGTCAAGCTGAGTGATAGAGGAGCTTTGAGCAGTAACTATGCCCAGGAGTCAGAAACAGCCACCTTAGAATATAGACATGCCCAGTTGTCTTATGTAGCACCCGAAAGACACAAGGTCTCTCCTGGGTCAGCAAGACGACACTGGGGTTTTCTTAGAGTAAAATCCACCATTTTGTGGGGAAGGATGGTGAGTGTTAAGCCAGAGTCCTGGGAGACATGGGTATATGGCTTTGCGCTACATATCTTGACTATAAACTGGCTTTGGATTTTCTCCTGGCTTGTGTACTGAGAACCAAAGATTAGGAAGACAGTACTTCTCCCTTACCCCAAATATGCCCTGAACTTTCAAGGTTTTAGACTTTTACACATACCTCTCTGCCTGCCATGGCATTCACTGCTTCTCAAACTCCTATATAGCCTACAAAACCCCACTGAAGTGCCAACTCGAGAGGAGCAGTTGCTGGTTTGCTCGGTAATAGCTGTCTTATAGCTATCCAGAGCACCAGGTCTGTGGTTCTATTACAGAACTTACTCTTGTGACATTTATAGATATGAAAACCTCTTAGAACAGGATTTCATTTAACAATGTTACATTAATTTAATAATAAACCCATGTCGAATGATGGGTAATACATATGGTTGTCACTCAACAGCAATGGGTTTGGGTTTTTATTATTTTTTTCAGTTAATGACCTACTTAATTTATTTCTGTAAATATTAAGACAGTGCCCTGTACTAAATACATTTTATTAAACAATGAAGCTGTTTCACTTATCCTGTTCTGATAATTACATAGGCCTTCTACCAAATTCCAACATTTGTTAAGCAACTGCTAAGTGCCAACCACAGTGCAAGGAACTATGATGCGCCTGCCTTCTTAGAACGTGTGTAGTCTGCTGGGCTGTCAGGTAAATAAATAATTAATTTATAAATCAATTAGAAAGCAATTTTAATTCAAGGTCACAGGTAAGCTAGAGAAGCATAAAGAGAGGGCCCTCACGTGGACTTAGCTATGGATGCCCTAGAAAGCTAACACAGTGTTGTGAGAATTGTTCTGCTGCTGCTGTTACTGGCCATCACATCGATTCCGACTCCTGATGTGCCAAGCGTGCAGCCTAGACCTGCTCCACACGGTTTTCACGGCTGTGACTTTTTTGGAAGTAGATTGCCAGGTCTGTCTTCTGAGGTTTCTCTGGGTGGGGTCTGAACTGCCTACCTTTTGGCAGCTAGTTGCATGATTTAACTTTTCCTTCAGTCCCAATTAAGCTTTTAAAAAGATTTGTTTACAGTCTATTTGCCACCTCTCACTCACAGCTCCTCCTGATGCCATCTGGACTCCGCCCCTACAATTTTCTGAACTGCTTCTACTTAAGATCACTGACAATGGTCTCTTCCTTGAGCATTTCTCTGGGCATGTTGTGGCTAAGTGCTGTGGAGTCAGTTCCAGTTCCTATGAACCCTGTATAGGGTTTCTGAGGAGCAACTGGTGAGTTTGAACTGCTAACCTTGCAGTCCAGTGCTTATCCTACAGTGCAACACTAGTATTTAAATCTTGCTGTCACATCTGAAAGTGCTGACCACCGACTTCTCAAAATTCTCCTTTGGGACTGGACACTCAGTTCATTCCTGGCTCCTTTCTCCCTAAAGCTCCCTCCAGTGCCCCAGCTGCCTCTATTTTCCCTACTTACTCATTGGTCTGCTAATCTCTCCATGCTTTCTCCTCTATTGAAATGGTCAACTCCCTTGACTTCAGCTACCATCATCTCTAACTCCTCCTCAGAGCTCCAGATTTTTGACTCAATGCAACAAAGTCTCAACTGAACTGGTGTGAAGAAGCCCTAGTGGTGCAGTGGTTAAAATACTCAGCCAACTACAGAAGAAAGCTGGGGCAGTCTGCTTGCGTCAAGATTTGCTGTGAAGTGCTGTTGCATTGGTTCTGATTCACGGCGACATTGCAGTGTTTCCGAGGAGCAGCTGGTGGGTTTGAACTGCTGACCTTGCAGTTAGCGGTCTACTGTCAATCCTACAGCGCCACATCAGGCCTTGGGAACCCTATGGAGTGGTTCTATTCTGTCGTATATGGTGGCTCAGTATCAGTCAGAACCTAGTTCCAGCAATGAATTGATTTTTTTCAAACTCATTAACTCACTACCCTTCTCCCCATCCTCTTACTCCATTTGTATTTAACTCAATGAAAATTTAGGCACAATCCTTTCCCTTTTACTCAAAATCCAACTGGTCTACCTCCCAAAGACCTCATGCTTATCATTTTTCAATTTTCACCTGACTGCCACTAGGCCTTCAAACTGGGCAAGCTCCTAACTTCCATTGCCTGCTTCCTCCAATAAGCCATTCAACCTGTAATCAGAAATAACCTTCTAAATTATAAATCTGGTTATGTGTTTTCCCTAGGTAAAACCT
This sequence comes from Chrysochloris asiatica, assembly GCF_000296735.1. Taxonomy (NCBI): domain Eukaryota; kingdom Metazoa; phylum Chordata; class Mammalia; order Afrosoricida; family Chrysochloridae; genus Chrysochloris; species Chrysochloris asiatica. The sequence goes on from NW_006408519.1 coordinate 11,586,558, forward strand.
TCATTAGCTCTACAAAATCTTTAGGAATTACAAAATGGCATCCCATGAACCATATCCAGTTATTTACGTGTGTTTTGGGCCCACATGTTGGGTAAAAAGCAGATTTTCAAAAATTTTTAATAACATTAGACAGGGCACACACTGGCCAGTTCTACAGTACCCTCTATTGTCTTCTCTCCAGCCAGCGTCACTCTTATCTAACTGGTCTATCACTGTATGGGCTCCTGGTGTGGCATTGTAGGATCAGTACTGGACTGCAAACCACAAGATCAGCAGTTCAAACCCACCAGCTGCTCCTCAGAAACTCTATACAAGGTTGCTATGAGTTGGAACTGACTCAACAGCATGTAACAACATCAGTCCCCATGGGCCCTTGAGATCATAACTCAAGGTCTTATTGTGGCCTACAAAGTTTTCTGATTTGGCCCTGCTGCCTTTCTAGTCTGATTTCATGTGTTTCATTTGGGTCTGCTGCTGCCGAAGCTTATGTTTTTCTATTAATGTTACTTCTTTGAATCTTTAGGCTTATGAAATATGAGATGCCCAATGTTGATGTCAAATACAGCAACAAACACAAATAACAAGGAAGGAGTGTATGGGGGTGCATGTGGATGAAAGACACAGGGACATAAAACAAGCATTAAGATGCCAAGGATAAGGCAGTAAAATCATTGAATTTCCCAATACTTGTATTTTATCCATCTTTATAGCTTTGGTACAATTCCTGACCCTTAGCAATTAATAAATAATTACTAAGTCAGTACATCTTTGGGAAGTTTCTAAATAATGGAATGTTCTGTGACTCCCAGACCTCAGTTTCTCTTCTTTGTACTTCTTTCCATGTCCCCACTATTCTAAAGTTACTCCAATACCAAAGAAAGAAAATGAGTAAGCAGTGTGCCTAGAGAGAGTAAATCCAGAGAGGATATGTAGGAAAATGAAGGAGATGCTTTCTCCTCCCTCTTAGTTTTCTACCATTTGAACACAAGTTAAATATATAATGTAGATAAAACTAATATTATAGCTGCATTTAATGACATGAAATTTATAGCATCTTAGGCTATAATTTCCAGGGAATGTAAAAACATTTACTTTGTCCCATGGTTATTGGTGTAAAGAACTTGACTGGAAGCCACTTCCTACCATCTTTGAGCCTGTTCACCTTACAATGTCTCTTTTATGTATTCCCTTTAAACCCCTGGTCTAGAACTCCCAAACACTGCTGTTTACAGAGAACAAGCAGTTAAGCTCAAAATTCAGTGGAAGGCCTATAAAAACCCAGATTCTCTAGCCCTTCTATGGTTTAGGGTAGGGCCAAGGCATATGAACTTTAAACATGTTTTCCTGAGGATTTTACAGCCCACAAACACCATACTCTGAAATTGAGAAATACTGTCATGAAGATGGATATATCAGAACCAAGAGGACTTTCAGGTTAAGTACCATAATTTGCCTCTAGACACAGTCCAATTGTACCATCATTACCCTGCAAAATCCCTACTGCTGAGGCAATAAACCATTACCTTTATCCCTTTCATTGTAGTTACCACATTCTTAAGGAAATATTGCATCTTTAATCTCTTCCATTCACTGAGTATTTCTGAGGGCAGCTTAGTGTTTGAAATATACTATTAAGCAACTGTACCTAGCTCTCATGCTCATTAAAATGATACTAAAGTCATAGGGTCTTTGTGTTTGTTTGTTTGTTTGTTTGTTTGTTTGTTTTTCTTCACAGCGGGCTGGCAGTCATCCAATTACAGCACAATTCGGTAACGCAGCTCAGTTCACTTTCAGCAGCTCATCTCCATTCTAATCATTATTTTCAGATGCTTACTCTATCCAGATGCTAAGTTCCCTCAACTAGACAAAAACACACCAGAAATATTTCTGTTTAGCAAGGCCTGGAAATTTTTTGGAGGCATTGTCATGTCATGGTAGGGTAATAGTCAGGTTATAATTTGCTTTAATTGTTCCTCCCACGAAGAGCAACAATAATTACCTCCAGGTCACGGGCACTCAGAGAAGACTGTCTCCCTAGTCATTTCTGCAAACACATTCCTCAGGATTAGACTGCAAAGAACCCCAGATCCTGGCCACTGGCCTTATTAATCTGGTACATGTTTCTCAATGAGACAAAGTCACAAAACCTGTCCAAATATTTGTGTGTGCACATTAGAAACATGGCAATAACTTAGAGAAATTACTGGTCGCCCTTAAAGCAATCAGTGTTCCATATGCATAATTTGTTCTACCTGCCATGTTTACAAGGCACCCCAAGGAGAACTAGCTTAAAACCCAGCAATCCATCTGCCTTCCCCAGTTCGAAGGGGTAATTATTGCCTCAACTAAGCTAAGAGGAATGCATAGCTTGCTGCTAGCATGTCCGGTGACTTAGACTTGTTCCTGACACATCACTAAAGCCATCAGCTTCAGTCATGGTATGACAACAAACAGAGTTCTCTACTAACAACAAAAAAAGGGAGGGGAGAAATGGACAGAAGCCACACACAGATCACAAACCGTAAATATGAGCTTTACTACTTCTCACAGGAAAGTCAAAAACCAGAAACATGGTGAGTTTATGCCAAACACAGTGATTTTATGTCAAAACACTGGTGGTTAAAAATGAAATGAACCCCCCTCCCCATCCTGATTAATAAAAAAAGAGGGGATGGAAGCAGGTATTTTGTTTTTATTAAATAACTTATTACTAACTATACTTCCCTATGTATTCACTACTTCTTCCAATAATAAAGTTAAATTTCTTAACATTTATTAAGAATAAACAATGCTGTGCACACAAAATGGAACCTGGCTTCTAACAAAATATAAATGTAACTGTCTCCATCTAAAGTCACAGTGACTAAGACCAAAAACAGACTACAAGGAATAGAATGTTTTAACACCAGAATGATGTCCGAGACAAACATGTGCTAACTAAATGCACAAAACCATGAACCTCTTCACAGGCATTCTGCTTCTAAGAATCTATTAAAGGAAAAGCTCTTTGGGGACACACCCCAAATGAATTTCAAAAGGTTGCACACAAATACTTCCTCTGAAACAAGACAGACCTAACATACAAATTAGCATAGAGAATATCAAGTCATTAAGTATTCCTTGTCTAGGCTGGAGGGGAGGGAGTGGGTCTGGGGAAGGCAAGGGAAGAGTAAGTTAAAATGGATGGATCGCTTTGAAAATTGGCCCCAGACTTTTAAATTTCAGAGATCTGCAAAATTAAAGAAAAAGCATGGGCTGATGGTGAAGGAAATGAAAGCACAGAATTGTCATTTATTTTGCTGAAGAAGAACTTCTACTATCATGATTTTTTTCTTAATAATACAAATGATAAGAAAGCCAATCTCTCCAAATAAAGGGTAATCCTTTGTAACAAGTAAACTTAATGTAAACTCACTACATTATCTTTCTTGACAAAAATGAATGCCTTAGGATATGATGCTCTTCATAATGAATGTCCTTGAGAGACTTTAGTTGGCAGTTCTGCAGAGGGTATTTTCAAATTCAGATTTTTCATGTGTATAAATCAAGGGGCTTCAAAAGTACATGGAAATTTTTTCATTATCCTTTAATTCAATTTTTCCATGAACTCTTTGAACAAGAGTCCTCAGGATTGGGCGGTGTTTCATTCAGTTGTGCACAGGGTCATTATGGGTCGATGCTGACTCGATGGCACCTAATAACGAACAGTAACAACGTATCTGTGTGCATGCATATATATACAGAGATACACAGAATTGTGTTTGAAAAACATCTTTCTCCACAAGTTCACTGGTAGGTGGTAAGACTCCTACCTATGCAAGTTCCCTTCCGCATTAGTGAATGTCATGATTTATAGTGAAGGCAATACAGAACGATCCCTGTTAGATTACAGAGTTATGATGGCGACGGACACCTCTAGTTATTTTAGTTTTGTCCTAGCAAAGGTGGCATTTTTAATGTTTAATACATTCCTTGTTCTCTGTCTGAACTATCACGAAGAAGCAATGAACACATATTCTGCTCTTAGTGTTAAAGTGAATGGATTAAAACCACTGTTGCCCTGGCTGGTTGGACATGTTTTACATTCTCTACTTCATTAATGTTCCCCATAATACCAAACCCATTTATTTCCCATATACCAACTGACCTCATAAAGCATCATTAACATGCCCCCAAATGCCTTTCTCCTGTCAATCAGCACAGCCCCAGATACCTCTGCGGGTTTACCAGAGTTCTGGAGGAAAGGAAAGCAAGGTAGGAAAGGTGGACAGGACTCCAATTTTGACAGATCACCAACAGCAGAAGATGAGAGACAGAATGAGGCCCAGGGATGGAGGCAATCTTATCTGGGGAGAGGATGCCTAACTAAAGATTCATGCAGCAGGTTTAGAGACCCATAATTCTACCACTCAATTCTCAACTAGTTAACAGCAGAAGGATCAATACCTCTTTTTGATTTTCATGTACAGCTTTATGGCTTTAGTGGGAGACAGGCCTCCTGGGAAGGCGGGATGATGTAGGAAATGGGTCTTGGAGAGAATGACTCATAAACAGAATAAATAATTCTACTGTTTTTTCTTTATATTTTCAAACGCAAATTTGGTATCTTTCTCTTGTTTTGTTTGGACTAATTTTCCCTTTTTTGAGATAATACTACTCTCCTTGAAGGCAGTCAAACAGAAATCAATTTATGTGAAGGGAATATCAGAAATAAATGTGAAGTGAGTTGTGTAAACAAAGCCTTATCCATCTGAAATGATGTCCCCAAGGTTCATCCATATACAACCAGAGCCTTGAGATCCAAAACGGAGTTAAAGTAAACAGCATTACATTCTGCAAATACGATTCTAAGTTCTAGGAATCTTAACTGTTTCAGCTTGACATTTTTTCTTTTTTCTCTTTTTTTAATTCCTGGGTAAGTATCACATAAACCACCACTGGATTTCCACTTTAAGTTAGATTTGTATAATTCAAATGGCAAGAAGTCTTATAATATTTTTTATGTATTTTTTTCCCAGATCACACAGAGAACTGCTTCATGTTGCCGTTGTTGTTGTTAAGAGCGGTGTTTCGTGCGGTTGAGTCGGTTCCAACCCCTAGCAACCCTGTGTAGGGTTCCAAGAAGCAGCTGGTAGATTTGAACCACAAACTTTTCAGTTAGCAGTCCACCGCTTATTCTATCATGCTAAAAAGCCAGCAGAGTAACATATAACTTATGTATGGAATGGAAATATTTTGTGAATGTAGTAAATCCAAAGCCACAGCTATAAAACCCATGAAAAATGTAGGTAGTAGCACTAAATATAATGGGATGTTTCATCCTGTTAAATTAGGGCACTAATAATAGCATCCTGATTCACATGTCCCTTTTTTCTCATAAATGTTAGAATTATATTTTACCTAAATGATTTCTACAATTTTATCCACTATGAAACAGTCACTAATCACAAGACAGTCATTCCTTTAAATTTTACCTAAATTCTTACTGTTTTTTCAAAGAACACAAGTTTTTCTAAGTCCTTCTTAGAAAATGGATATAACAGGTTCTATGCGGAGTGGTTACGAATTGGGCTGCGAACCTTAAGGTCAGTGGTTCGAAACTACCAGCTGCTCCATGGGAGAAAGATGAGGCTTTCTACTCCCGTAAAGATTTACACCCTCGGAAACCCTGTACAGGGTTGCTATGGGTCTGAACCGACTCGACAGCACTTAACAACAACAACAACAACCAAATATGCTTGGAAACTCAAGGACATTTCCTTGATCCAGTGCCAAAAATGACATCCCTAGTTCATCATATGAGAAATAATCATTTATTAAGCACTATGCCAGATCCTGTGTTAGGACATCTAGGCACACTTTCTCATTTAACCATATAGCAACTCTACAAGGTAGGCATTTTATGGATATAACAACTGAGGTTTAGGGAGTTTAAACAATTTGCCTGAGATCATACAGCTTAAAGTGATGAAAGGATCAGGGATTTAAGCTTTCAGGTCTGGCAGATTACAAAACCTGTGCTCTTTCCCCCTAAACTACAAGGCCAGACCAGCCTGGGACCTACGGTTATATCCCTCCTTGATCTTGACCTCATTAGGTAAGAGTTTCTTTATCTTGGTAGATTCTATAATCAGAAGTGCACAGGCTTACAGAAGTTGTAAGCAGAAAATTCAATCTAATACATCTCCCAGAATTTAACAAAAAAGTCATTTTTTCCCTAAGTCATAAAAGGATACATTTCAAATTATAAATTATAAACTAGAATGCATATAAAAATAGGCATGGAAGTCCATCAGGTTGAATCACATTAAACTACTGAATTTTGGGGGGGCCAAATAACCAAAAAGATACAGATTTATACAAGTCATCCTAATGGCAGTCTAGGTCCATTCACAATGTACCTGCATCATACAGGATTCAAGTGGATACTGTACCTGAGCAGAAGCTGTTGCTGCTAATGGTCCTTGCTGAGCGCCCAGAGCTGCTGGGGTTGAATTCTCTGCTCTCTTCCTCAGAGAAGGGAGACTCAGATGCTGGAGATATTTTGTTCTGTTGTTGGGGCAGATGGGGTCGAAGAATCAGACGAGGAATTCGGCTTCGGGAAATCTCTTTCTCATGATGCTGCACTCTCTGTTCCTGCTCAAAATTGGACATAAAAAAGGAAACAAAAGGAAGACCATTTTCCTCTCTGAGTTCCTGTCTGCTCCTTCAAGGCTCAGTTTCTAAGGCATTTTATTTTTAATGTTAGATCTTCACAAAAAGACAGAGTAGTCTTACCGCATGGGTTGAAACGAGTTTTAAAACTTTTCAACTGACCTAACCTTTCAAATATATTGTCTCTTCTCTTCCCCTCCACCCCTCTCTGACACACATACACAGCCAGAATAATCACTTCCAAGGTCTAGCTGCTGGAAGGCCATCTTCTTTCCCTGACTCACCTTCCCAACTCTGGCTTTTCCTATCACACTCAAGCTTTGGCTCTCAGACTATTCATTACTCACGGCACACTCCTGCTTATTACTTGACTTCTAGACTTTCATTTTGCTTTTCCAAAAATAGTTTTGACAATTTGATTTTTTTCCTTCCCTGTCTCCTCACAAAGTAGACCCCTATCTATAACTGGAACAACTCTTTCCTGATAGATCACATAGCAGTATCTTTCAAATCCCTCCCCCTCCAGCCAGGATCTTAATTATTCATTAATATCCTGGTACACAGGCTTGTTGCCAACAGAAAAGCAAACAAAAATCCAATACTCAGTTAAGATGGCTCCACCTTTTTACATCAAGGTTAGCTTTTGTTTTCCTTTCAGAATGCCTATGAAAAATTATTCTTTCTCTTTTTAAAAACAAAGTATTTGCATACACAGGGCCAAGTCTTGACCAAAAAAAATAAACAAATGTAGAAAAGAGTAACATTTTAGCAATGTTTTCAATTCATAAAAATGTTTTCACAACCATTATCTCATTTGCTCTTTACACCTTGGATTATAACAGGGAGTGGGTACCCATTCATTTCCCTATTTACAGATGAGGAAACAGAGGCTAAAAGAGGTGGAGAGGATGCCTAGCAAAGACTACACATTATCTAGAAGCAGTGTTTTTCCGAATTACCACCACCCTGCCTTATTAAAATGGATTCCTAGTTGGAGTTCTTTGCAATATATATATATATGTATATAAAATCACAGCTCCCTCCAACCTCTGCAATTGAAAAAGGCTTCAAATTAGGTAACAAACACCATTTCACAACATGACCTACTGCTCATTTCCAAGCGGTTTACCAGGAAGGGTCACTGCCAAATTAAACACCTCTGGGAGGCCCACACAGTGCATGAATTGAAGGGAAAGCCCCAGCCTTGGGAACTCCTGAGGTTGCGCAGGCTGACACCCTATCCAGGGGCGGTGAGCCGCACCCAGTATCTGGATTTGTGCCGCACATCAGTAAGCCAGCAGGTATCACATATCAGTCACTCCGCTCATTAAACTGCAGACCCTCAACCAACACTGGTCAGAGTCCGTATGTCTCAGTATTGATATACCAAATTTCTTTTATTCACATCACACACGAGACATCATCTGAAAGCTAGATTCCAGATACCCAATGTCAGCAGATGGGATTAACCCTCCAGACTCAATCGTTATAATCCTGTGTCAACCTGCTAAATCTTGTTCTCTGGAATCTCCTCCCCATGCCAGGGGTCTCAACACCTGAGCGAATGTCTCTTTACCTCCCTATGTGCCCCCCTCTGGGCCCCCTTTAACCCGTTCTTCACATGGACTCTCCAGCTCTCACCTGTAAAGATTTTTGCCCGCAGTGCTGCCCTTCTCTCCCCTCCACCCTCTGGCACTGTCATCCGCGCCCACACGACGTGCCCTACTTACCTTGGTCTCTCGGAGTGGCCCCATCGTGCCGCTGCCCGCGGAGTCCTCGCGTCGCCGCTGCCGCCGTCCAGAAGGAAGCACCTGCATGCACCGGAGCGAGGAGACTGCGCTGAGCCGCGTGGCCTGCGGGCGGCGGTTGCTGCGGGGCCGACGCGCCTCCCCAGTTCGCGCTCGGCTCCGAGGGCGCGCCCGCTGCCCCGCCCTGGCCGGACACGTGGTGCCGCCGCCAAGCCCGGGGCGCCTCCCCCGGCTTCCCTCACCTGCAGGCTCTCGGGCAGCTAGTGGGCGCCGAGGCGCGCCCCGCCCGCCCAGTTTTGCCGCTGACACCTCCCTGCCGTGCCGCGTGCCCCTCTCTCCGTGCAGAGCTCGGGTCTGAAGAGGGCTGGCGAAGGTCGGGAGCATCTCCAGCCTGGAGGCATCCCCTCCCCTCCGTTTTTGCACCTGGTACACGGTTTGTACCGTGTACGCGTCGGAAGCACGAGCTGAGAAAAGCTGCGACATCACGGAGAACCAAAATGGAGAAAGAGGGAAAGTTTCTCCCTCGCGGCCCCTCCCTGCCGAATCGGTTTTAAGCCAACGAACCAAAACCAAACCCAATACTAATAGTACATTCCGATTCAGCGACCCCATAGGAGAGAGTAGGACGGCCTCGGAGGGTTTCCAAGGCTGTAATGTTTAGGGGGAGTCCTGGTGTGGCGCTGCGGGATAATGCGCTGGACCAAAAGGTCAGTTTGAACCATAAGGTCGGTGGTTCAAACTCACCAGCGGCTCCTCGGAAACCCTATACAGTGTCGCTATGGGTCGGAACTGACTTGAGGGCACTCAACAACAACAACAATCTTTAGGGAAGTACACTGCCACAGCTTTCTCCCGGAGCAGCTGGTAGTTTCGAACCAGTGACCTTTCTTTCTGTTAGCAGGCGGAACGTCTAACCCACAGCGCCACCATGACTCCTTACAGCACCCCACAATTATCTCACCCGAGAGACCCGGCGGTTCTTCTCTCTTTTCCCGGACTGGCCAAGCCAATGCTGCAGATCTGACACAGCATCTTGGTCTCCGGATTTCAAAGGCTGTGATTCTTTGCGGATTTGCATCAGAAGGGCCTTTGGTTGGTAGCTCCGCAGGAAAAGCACAGCGAGGCGGTTCCTTCGGGCTTGGGAAACCAGGCTGCTTGGAGGAAGACCCGTCTGTACTGCAGCCGCCAGGAGTGAGCCGCTGGCTCACTGCTCTATGCTTGAGCTTAGAAAACCACCTTCAAGTTAGCATTCCACTCCCTTCAAAATGACTGCCTTTATGATGAAAGTTCTTGGCCCCTCAATTTTACAATTACCCTTGTTAAATTGAGGGATAATAAAGATTATATATATATATCAACCAAAGGAGCTCTAGTGCGTTGCTAACTGCAAGTTCTGTAGCTTGAATCCACCAGCTGCTAAACGGGCGAAAAATGAGGCTTTCTGTTCCGGTAAAGTTACAGCCTCAAAACCCTATACTAACAGGGCCTCTATGAGTAGTGAAGGAATCCATGGCACACAACCAACCAACCAAACAACAAACCAACAAAACAACTGGACCCAGCTGATTAAATAGTACTTTCCAAAAGGCAGTTAACCCAGGTCGTTCATTCAATATTTGCTGATGCCCCTTTATGACAAAGGAGCCCTGGTGCCGCTGCGGGATAGGCACTAGACTGCTAACCACAAATGGGCTGTTCAAACACACCAGCAACTCCTTGAGGGGTAGGGAGGTGGGGGCAGTGGAGAAGAGGCGGTCTGCTTCTGTAAATATTTACAGTTTCAGAAGCCCTAAAGTTTGGGATTGTATATGACAGGCAGCAAAAAAGCATTGGTGACATAGACAGTTATGTTGTAAAAAGGGTTTAGAATAGGAACCATCAACTGAGTTACGGACCTTGATTATACTTGGCAATATTTAAATCTTATCTGATGATATAACTCAAACTGTATATCTTGTTGTTAAGTGCTGTCCAGTAGGTTCGAACCCATAGCAACATAGGATTTCCAAGGAGCAACTGGTGAGCTTGAACTGCCGACCTTGCAGTTCAAACCAATTTGCAGTCCAGTGCATTAACTCACAGCACCATACATGGCCTTTATTCAAAATGAAAGAAAATATAGTCTTAGTAGCATTGTCGACAAAGAAGAGTCTGACCCTTACACTCCTGTGTCCTACATGGAAGTACTGCAATCCCTGAAAACTGTATTTGGACCTCTACCCTCAATACTTGTTTCCTCTCCAAACAGCATTCCTCTCAGTCCTCACCTCTCACGCCTAGGACCCTAAGGGGTGAGACTGAAGACAGCCTGAAGTCAGCATTAAGTGAAATCAATTTGCCTTCTTATGTGCCCCAATAGATTTTACTCCATAAATCATGTCTTTTCCTTCACTTAGACCTTTAAAATAGGGAGGTTGCGGTAATATTAGGGCTCTTTCATTGCTGGAGGTAATTAATTAAGCCATATGTTCTTGTATCCATCACTTTCTCAGATATGGACCTCAGGAAAGTGTTGATCTAGAATATTTTGTATAATCTATTATTTCTGAAACAATGATCCTGAGACCTGCACTGTAGGATAGAAATGAACTACTAAGGTCAAAAGATGTCTTTAAGGAGTTCTTTAATTAGATTGAGCCTGGATGCCGAATTCCAGAGCTGTCTAAATTGAGTTGTCTTAGTTGTCTAAGTCAAAACCTTGGGAGTCATTCTTAACTTCTCCCTTTCCCTCACCTTGCTTCCCACATAGTATGAATGACTAGGTGATGGCCATACCTCCCATTAATAAATGTCTCAAATCTGATTATTTCTCACTATCCTGGATATTGCATATTTATCTAACTAGAGTTACTTTGTTTCCTATCTTGCCCTTATTCCTCTCTCTCCAACCAATTTTTTCCCATAAAAGCCAAAATGATCTTTCAAAAGGCCAAATCAAGCTGTGTTTCTAGATTAATACTCATTACTGACTTCCTGGACCAAAAGGTCAGTTTGAACCAAAAGACTGGTGGTTCAAGCTCACCAGTCGCTCCTTGGAAACCCTATACAGCGTTACTAAGAGTCAGAACCAACTCACGGCACTTAAACAGTAATGCCTTCCTGGCTGTCCTCCAGTTAATAATAGTCAATCTCCTCACTGTGGTACAAAGGCCTTTCATGAGCTGACCTTTTTTTATCACTCCAATCTCATTTATTTCCACTCCTCTTCTAAACTACTCCCTCCCCTTCCAGTGCCCACACCCTGTCACTCTCTTACATATAAATGCACACCTCTTAAATTATAGAACTTTGTAAGAACTCTGGAGATTTCGTGCTATCTTTATCCTCTAGGCTATTTCACTTGCTAGACATTTCCTGTATCCCGTGCTGGAACTCCTCAACTCCTAAAGCTACACTAAGTTCCACTTTAGAGACAGCGTCTTTCAGGAAACTTCCCTGATCCTCCAAGAAGGCTCAGGTTCTCCTCTTACATATTTCCAAGACCAAATCCACCAAACCACTGCCATCGTGTAGATTTTTACTCATAGGGACACTGTATAGGAATCGCAAGGTTGTAAATCTTTACAGAAGCAGATAGCCCCATCTTTTTCCCGAGGAGCAGCTGTGGGTTTGAACCTCTGACTTTGTGGTTAGCAGTTCAGTGCTTATCAACTGGGGCCCCTTACTTCCAAGACACCTTTATTTATCCTAGGAAAGCGCTTATGGTCTATTTTTACAACTCACTGCCATCAAATTGATTCCAACTCATAAGGACCCTATATAGGGGTCCCAAGACTGCATATCTTTATAGGAACAGACCGCCTCACCTTTCTACCAAGGAGCAGCTGGTGGGTTTGAACTGTCGACCTTGCGGTTAGCAGTCAAATGCTTACACCACCAGGGCTTCTTGGATCTCATATTAGAATTCCCCATTTACTCATCTGCCTTCATCAGGGTTCCTGTCATCATATGCAGTTCCTGTCACAGATAGGCACACAATATTTGTTCAATTAGTGGATGAATGTATGTATGAATGATTTCTGTAATTCCATGAAGGGACCCATCAGTACAAGAAAAAGAACACGGACAGAACTTTAGCTTTGAAAAAGCTAAAACTGCCTCCAATGTGTCTTTGTATTTGATGATGGGAGTGTGCCTAAAACATCCAACATGTGTGCAGTGAAAGCTTTTACTGCAGAAGTGCAGGCTTTGAGAGGCTATGCTGGAGCCCTGTTGTCACCATAGCAACACTGCCGAAGGAAAGGCTGATGGTTTAGTATTCAGACGCCTCTTAGCTCTGTACTTTTGGAACCCAAGCCTGTTTTTCTGCTGTTTTAAAAGGCAAGTTTTACAAATGGTAATATCTATGCTGCCTTTAATTTCATTCAAGTGTTTTCTCGTATCAGTAGAAGAATTGTCTTATAATGTTAGGATAATACCATCAAAGAGATATAATCGAATACAGCATATTATATTCATCTTTCATCTGCTTCAAAATATTCTCATGCATTGTTTCCATTTTCTACTTAAATATTAATTTAATTGTCTTATGTTGTCATTTTGTGGGTTTTCCTTTAAAATGAATGTCTTAACTGAAGTTGGGTTTCAGAAAATAGCAATTGCGTTCAAAGAATAGAACTCTTAAAGATGATAAATAATGTAGCTGTGTAGGCCTGGGAAGGAACAGGGGAGATAGGGTATTGTAGGTTTCGAGAAACAAATGCATTTATATGATTACACCCGAAATTTGGGATAAGTATATTGATTGTTTATGTGAAATTTGTTAGAAATGATTTATATCTTTCAATTGCACAAAACTTTGTATTTCCAGAGCTCTCTCATGTAAATACTCTCATTTGAGCCTCACAAAAATCCTGTGAGGTATATGTGGCCAATCCCTGTCACCAGACAAATGATATAAAGGGCAGGATTTTATTGATAGGAACCCCACAGACCGAAAACTTCACAGAAAAGACAATACAACTGCGCTGCCCTGGAGAAAATGTCTGTAGCATACAGCCAAGACACATCATGGTCCGCTACAGCCCCTCCTGCTCACATCTCACCTGTGTATGCTGGAGACTTTCTGGGACTCAATCAGGGCTGACAAAGCACCATCTCCTAATCCTATCAGCTGTGCAAGCAAGCTCTGCCTTCTCTCAGTGACCCGATGTTGGGTGATCTGCACAGCAACAAGGAATAGCTGATGTGCTTTACAACACGTCATGAAGAAAAGAAACTGCATTCTGGGGCATCCTGGGATTTTTTTGTGTGTGTGTGATGGGGTGGAGACTCCTATTTTTCTTACCAGAGAGAGCTGCTCGTTTTCCTGTAAGAGCATGTGTGAGTGATCAACCCTCCTCTTATTGTATGTGTCTTATTGTTACTAGATGGTTACGGTGTTTTGATGTTGTAAAGTGTAATGACTAGGAGTCCATAAGATCACTTCCAGAGTTGGGGTTCAGAGAGTACCTGGGGAAAAGGACAGTGGTAATCCAAGGCAGGGCTAGAGAGAGCATTCATTGGGTTCACGGTTTGTCAATTATCTCTAGTCTGCAAATGAGTTTTTTTGAATCAGAGTCATCTCTCAGATAAATAATGGAAATTAAGAGAAAGGCCAGCACAGGAAGCAGAGGTTGGGGGCTGGGAGTTTCAGGACAGACTAAGGATATAGGCTCTGCTTGCCTGATAGGGGAGCAGACATAGAGCTGTTGTTGTTAAGGGTTAACCATTCGGTCCCAAATAATAGCCACTCTGTATAGGGATTCCAAGGAGCAGTTGGTGGGTTTGAACCACTGACCTTATAGTTAGTAGTTCAGTGCTTATACTACAGCTCTGGAGATTTCCAAAATTGCTATCTGTTGCTTGTGGCCTTTTGTCTATTAGTGAGAATAGAGGCAGTGAGAATAACCAAACACATAGATATGGGATTGTATTTCTATAAAACAGGGACAAGTTAGACAGGTAGGTGTGTGATTACTGGGGCAATGCATTCAAATATTTGAAATGAAGATGCTCTAGAAAGTTTGGGTAAAGGTTGACTTCCAGGTAGGAGAAGCTGAGTCTTACATTTTCCTGGACCTGGGGTCAAAGAGGCCTACAGAATAGGGCAAAGGCAGTTCTCTGTAAGGTAGACATGTTGTTGTTGTTAAGTGCCATCGAGTCGGTAGACACAGGAAGGTCTAAATCCAGAGGTGGACTTCTGGGTCCTAAAGAGAAATACGTTCCTTTTTCAGTATCCCAAGAGACAGAGGGTGTCAGCAGGATGGGACAGTCGAAAGCTGAAGGAGCTCGTTCAGAGCCTCCAGAGTAGCTACCTAGAGAGAAGACAAGGAATTGGGGTCAAGACTCCTCTCAGACATGGCAGGGGAAGAGGAGGGACCCCAAGTAGTTCCACTTGACATCTGTAACAGTCTAGGTTTAGGAAAGAAATTTACAATCTGGGTTCCCAGGAAATAGTTTGTGGCTTAGATTTGTGTTACATTATTGTAAAGGAATATGTTCTCCATGGTGGTGGTGGTGGTATGTGCTGTAGAGTTGGTTCCAACTCATAGCAACCTTGTACAGGGTTTCTGTGGCTGTAAATCTTTGCGGGAGCAGAAAGCCTTATCTTTCTCCCACATAACATCTGGTAGTTTTCAAACTGCTGACCCTAAGGTTAGCAGCAGCTCGATTCGTAACCACTACACTACTATTATTTATTTCCATGATTTAGTGTTTTTCCTTTTCAACTTTCTAGTAAACTTCCTTTTTTTGTAATTCTGATAAAAGATGGAGGAGGGTGGAGAAGGAGTTTGAGATAGACTACTCTAATGGAATAGTAGTGGAATAATGATTAAAGTACTCACTACTAACAGAAAGGTCAGCAGTTCAAACCCACTAGCTGCTCTGCAGGAGAAAGATGTGGCAATCTTCTTCCATAAGAATTTGCAACCTTGGAAGTTGCCCTTAGAGATTCACTATGAGTTGGAATCCAATCCATAGCAACAGGTGATTTGGACTTGACTCCAAGGCAATGAGTTATTTGGATTCAAAGGACAAGAACAGTATTGCAAAGTGAAGCAGAGTGTCCCTAGAGGTCACATACTATAACAGCAGCTACAGTAGCCTAAGGGAGATGTGGATATGGACCAACAGTGCCAGCTGGTGGAGTTGATTCTGCAGTTATGGAGCTGAAGACAGTTTTGTTTGGTGATTCATTCCCATGCTAGGTCATTCCCCTGAACCATTTTTCCTTATCATCCAAAATCTTGTGGCCCTGTGAGTCAGTTTACCTTTGCTCTGCACTTCTAATTTGTTGTTTCTACACTCAAGAAAAAGAATGTAGGAAAATAAAGCCAAAGTTTGGGAATATGGTCTGTGTTGCACCATCTGTCCATGTGTCCTCTGTAGCCATTTCTATAATAGTTTAATCAAAGAGGGGAAAAGTGCTTTTGTTAGTTCGATTTTAAGTGCATGAATATTTTAGAACGATCAGCTCAAGGCTGGTCCTTATGAGGTAGAGGTTAAAACATAATAAATAATTAACTGCCCTGCATAAGGTAACTTTACTATTTTAATTTTTAAAGTACTAAAATCACATCATCAGGTTTTTGGGAAAAGAAAAAGAAAAACATTACTCATCATTTCATCATCCTATAATGAGCTCTGGTAACCTAATGGTTATGAGTCAGGCTGCTAACCTCAAGGTCAGCAGTTCGAAACTACCAGCCATTCCATGGGACAAAGATGGGGCTTTTTGTTCCCGTAAAGATTTAACAGCCTCAGAAACTCTATGCAGGGTCGCTACGAGTCAGAACCGACTCCACAGCACACGACCACCAGTTATTCATATTTCTCCAACTAGCATTTTGATGTTTAGACTTGTATCTTCTGCTCCAAAAGTGTTATTGTTGTTGCTAAGTGCCATCCAGTCGGTTCTGACTCACAGGGACCCTGTATAGAGTTGCCAAGAAGCAGCTGGTGAGTTTGAACCACCGACCTTGTGGTTCAAACTGACCTTGTGGCCCTGCGCTTATCCTACAGTGTGACACCAGGACTGTACTTCAGAAGTTGTTGTTGAGTGCATTAGAATCAGTTCTGACTCATAGCGATCTTATATAGGATTTCCAAGTAGCGGCTGGTGGGTTTGAATCACCACCTTAAGATTCAAACTGACCTTGTGGTCCAGTGCATTATCCTAAAGCACCACCCCAGGACTCCAAAAGTAACTTCAAAAGTAGCACTGTTGAAATGAGTGGTGGGGGTGGTGGTGTGCTGTGGAGTCAGTTCCGACTCATAGTGACCCTATGTAGGGTTTCTGAGGCTGTAAATCTTTATGGGAGCAGAAAGCCTCATCTTTCTCCTGTGGAATGAACGGCTGGTAGTTTCGAGCTTCTGACCTTGAGGTTAACAGCCCAACTTGTAACTACTACACTACCAGAGCTGCTTTTTGAAATTAGTATAAAAATTCTAAATAAGACATGGCATTTTAGGACTCCTGATATCATCACATCTTCTTGTTTCTACATGGCTGTGGCAGGCTTGCATGTCCATTATCTTCCCACAGACTCACTTGTCTCTCCTGTCCTCTGACTGGGCACTAATCTGAGCTATGAGGCTCTCCAGCTTCCTTACTACTGTTGACAATCAGCTGGGACTATTGCTGGAAGCTGGGGAGGGGTGACCTCCCAGATCCTTGGCTTTAGTTATGACTTGGACTAGCCAAAGTTTCAGTAGAATTGCTGTGGAGGATTAGCAAAGCTGTTGCTTAAAAAATGACTCAGTTCAGACAGTGATGGGAAAATACCTTTGTATCCCTTTCTATTAAGCGGCTTGCCATAAACTAAAACCTAACGCAGTGCCATTGAGTCAATTCCAATGCATAGCAACCTGATATAGGGTTTTTGAGACTAAATCTTTATGGGAGCAGACAACCTCAACTTTCTCCCTTAGAATGGCTGGTAGGTTTGAACTGTCTACCTTGTGGTTGGTTAGCAGTCCAGTACTTGTCTAACAGTATCACCAGCACTCCTTACTGGTTTGCCATACTGTAATGTAAATTTAAGGGAGAATAGGAAAGTTAAATGAGTTTCCTGAAGTCTGCAAAGAGAACTGTGATGAGAAAATGTAGTTGAATAAAAAGGCAGATGGATTGGTACAGTGGCAGCAGCAATGGGCTGAAGCGTAGCGATAATTTTAAGGATGACGCAGGACTGGGTGGTGTTTTGTTCTGTTATACATAAGGTTGCTGTGGGTCAGAACCGACTGGACAGCATCTAATAACAAATAACAATAAAGGGCAGGGACTCTGGAGTCTCATAGACCTGGATTTGAATCCTACTCTGCCTCTTGTTTACTGTGCAATCTTAGCAAATTGTTTAACCCCGCTAAGACTCCGAATGTGGTATGTACATACACGATAAAAGTTAAAGAAGGAAATAAGGAAGGAAGATCTGGTTATACCAGTTCAAGTCTTTGAGCAAATTAACTTCTCAAAACCTCACTTTCTCATCTATAAAATGGGCTTAATAACAGTAATTAGTTCACAGTACTGTTGTGAGGATTAGATAAGAATACATGCAAAGCCTAGCATTATGTCTGGCACATGGTTCTCCAAAACTCATCCCACCTCCCTGCCATCAAGTCACTTCCTGTATAGGATTTCTGCTTCTGTGAATCTTTATAGGAGGAGAAAGCTTCATCTTTCAAACCACCAAGCAGCTGGAGGGTTTGAACTTCTGACCTTGTGGTTAGCAGTCCAGGGCTTATCCTACAGTGCCACACAACACATGGTTGTCATTGTTGTTGTTGTTGAGTGCTGTTGAGTCAGTTCCGACTAATAGTGATCTGGTATAGGGTTTCCAAGGAGCGGCTGGTGAGTTTGAACCTCTGACCTCGTGGTTGAATTACCCTTGAGGTTGAATGCTTTTCCTGCACCACCACACCAAGACTCTTTTCCCTTGTTGTTGTTGTTAAGTGCCGTGGAGTCGGTTCTGACTCATAGCGACCCTGCACAGGGTTTCCAAAGCTGAAAATCTTCACAGGAGCAGAAAGCCTCATCTTTCTCCCACGGAACAGCTGGTAGTTTCGAACTGCTGACCTTGCAGTTCGGAGTCCGATTTGTAACCACTAGGGTCAAACAATTCCAGTTACCATTGCTACCTCTTGCTTGCTTGCTTGCTTCACCTTTTCTTCATCCTAATGATTTTTCTTTTAATTTTGACTAAAGGCAAACTGAATTTTTCTCAAAATAGTTATAAAGAAGAAAGTTGGATTTTCCATTAGAACAGATATCAATAGGACTTTTCCTGCGTAGGGTAATCAACAAGTAGAAGTCATGATCAAGACCAGGTACCTATCATTCATTCATTCTATCATTCATCCATCAAGGCTTATTTGATGCCTATTCTGAGTTGAACACTGGCATCGATACTGGTCCGGGATTACCCAATAGGCAAGGTCAGCATTTGTGTTTACTGTAATCATCTGTAGTGAACAGTTTCACATTCTTTCACCACACTAGACTCTGCTTCTAGGTATGACTGATAATCTGTTCTTCTCTCAACCCTACAACACTTTCCTACAGGATAAAAGTCTTTTTTTCAAATTTACAATCCTGTCAGGGATGGAGTAAGCCCAAACCTCCCTTGCCTACTGGGTAACCCACCCCTGTGGAGTAATCCAAATGAACAGTGTTTCCTGTCTTCAAGCATCTCATAGTTGAATGCAGCCATGCACACGACCCTCACTGAGCAAACTATCAGTATGTTATCACCACGACAGAGTATGCCTAGTGGGCTTGCCAGCATCTGAATTACAATGTGGGATGCCAGAGTGAATTTCGAGCTGAATTTTGGAGGACAAATAGGTGTCAGAATTGACACAATGGCAAAGGGTTTAGTTGTTTTGTTTTTGTATTATAATTTGAACTTCTTGAGAGTTTCTCTTTCTCTCTGTGTCTTATATCTTCCCCCTCTATAGCTCTCTTTTTTTTCTCCACTTTAAAATATCTCTGCTTCCCAGAGGACTGCGGCAGAGACCCAAGTTTTGGCTTTCCCTTGAATCGGACTAACCCGGATAAAGAGCATTTTGTCTGACTTGATCACCTAGGACAGCGCCAAGAACAGGACCTGGTGCCTCAATTAATACTTGCTGGTTGTTGTTGTTGAGTGCCTTCGAGTCCGTTCCCACCCATAACGACCCTGTAATGGGTTTCCCAAGAGCAGCTGGTTAGCATGAACGGCCAATCTTGCTGTTCAAAACGACCTTGCAGTCCAGTGCTTTAACCCACAGCGCCACTTGCTGGTTGCCACTTAAAAACTTACTACTGTTGTTAGGAGTTCTGGTGTGGCGCTGTGGGTTAATACGCCAGACTGCAAAGCCATTTGAATTGCAAGGTCGGCGGTTCAATCTCACCAGCCGCTCCTTGATGGCACTCGAGTTGATTCCAACCCATAGCGAACCTGTATAGGGTTTCCGATAAGTGGCTGATGAGTTTGAAGTGCCAACCTTGTGTTTCAAACTGACCTTGGTCCAGTGCTTATCCAACAGCGCCACACCAGCACGTGAGCAACACTGTATATAAAAGAGTGTCAGAGACTCTAAATCTTTACAATAGCAGAAAGCCTCATCACTCCTGAGGAGCACTTGGTGGGTTTTGAACTGCCGTAGCACGGCACTTTTAACTGTAAGTTTGGAGGTTCAAATCCACTAGCCGCTCCTTGGAAACCCTCTACGTATAGTCTTTCAAGTTGGAACCAATTCGACTGCATGTTATTGTTACATGCTGTGGAGTTGGTTCCAACTCATAGAGACCCTGTACAGGGTTTACGAGGCTGTAACTCTTTACGGAGCAGAAAGCCTCGTCTTTCTCCCGTGGAACAGCTGGTAGTTTTGAACGGCTGACTATGAGATTAGGCTCCTTTCGAGAGCATATTAACAGTACTCAAAATTTAAAAACACCAGGCTATATTGCCACCTATTTGTTTGTTTGTGAATCTTTCTTCTGCTGCCAAATTTTATTTTGTTTGAAACAAAATAAATCTTTATAATAAAGTTTGTTGTTAAGTGCAGTCTAATCAGTTTTGGGAGTCCTGGTGTGGCGCAGTGGGTTAATGCGCCAGACTGCAAAGCCGTTTGAACTGCAAGGTCGGCAGTTCAAGCTCACCAGCCGCTCCTCGGAAACCCTATACAGGATCGGTGTTGGTCGGAACCAACTTCACAACAACAACAACAATCAGTTTTGAGTCATAGCGAGCCTGTTTACAACAGAATGAAACACTGCTCAGTGCTGTACCATCCTCACAATTGTTATGTTCGAGCCTCTTTTTGCTGTGTCTGTGTTGCTGCATCTCATTGGGGGCCTTCTCTTTTTCACTGACCCTCATTTCACCAACTATGATGTTCAATTCCAGAGACTGGTCCCTC
This sequence comes from Chrysochloris asiatica, assembly GCF_000296735.1. Lineage (NCBI taxonomy): Eukaryota > Metazoa > Chordata > Mammalia > Afrosoricida > Chrysochloridae > Chrysochloris > Chrysochloris asiatica. Next base: position 11,607,347 of record NW_006408519.1, read on the forward strand.
GTGATAACATGTTTGACATATGAGCGATGAACTCTCACCATTCTGGCTTCAAAGGAGGATTTTGCCAACACAAATTTGCTTGTTCTATGGCAGTCCATGGTACTTTAAACATTCTTCTCCAACACCCATAACTCAAATGCATCAATTCTTCTACAGTCTTCCTGATTCATTGTCCAATTTTCACATGCATATGAGGTGATTGAAAATACCATGGCTTAGGTCAGGTGTACTTTAGTCCTCAAACTGACAGCTTTGCTCTTGAACACTTTAAAGAGGTCTTTTGCAGCAGATTTGTCCAGTACAATACATCATTTGATTTGTTAACTACTGCTTCTATGAATGTTGATTGTGGATCCAAGCAAAATGAAGTCTTTGACCACTTCAATCTTTTCACCATTTATCAAGATGTTACTTACTAATCCAGGGGTGAGAATTTTTGTTCTCTTTACATTGAGGTGCAATCCATACTGAAGGTTGTAGTCTTTGATCATCATCAGTATTTTAACAGTGCCTTATTCAAACACCCAGAACTATTTCAGAAGAATTTTAAAATATACGATACATATCACTTGACACAAATGAACAGAATCAACATTAATGGGTATGGGAAAATGAGCAGGTGCTTTGTAACCTGATAGACAGTAGTTACAAATTTACCTACTGAGCAATTTTAAACAAGTTAGGTAACATCACTGAGTTTGTATTCTTATTTGCAAAATCTATATGTATTTCTACTCCAAAGGACTATTGTTTAATGAAATTATATGGCACTTATAGTCTATAGATGCTTGCACAACCTAAGATTCAATGACAGTTTCCTTTCTAATCTCCCTTCACCTCACTCCTTTGTTTGTTTGTTTGTTTTTTAACCTTTTTCAATTCATTATGACCCTTGGAAAGATAAACAATGTGATTCAGTTTAACTATTTGTTATAAGACAAGACTAGTAAATGATATTCAAATGGTCCTACCTTATGTATTTTCAGTTCTTTTATTATTATTATTTAAATCTTTGGACACAATCCTTCCCTGTATACATTATTAATTAGTTGTCATGCTACAGGATAATGCAATGGACCACCAGATTGACTTGAACTACAAAGTCAGCAGTTCAAATCCACTAGGCACTCCTCAGAAACCATTACAGGGTCACTATGAGTCAGAACTAACGGAAAGACATTTAACAACAATAACATACTCTATTATGGAAAAAGTTATGAATAAGTGCCTACCTAGTGGATCCATGCCTGTTACTGCCTCTCGTTCCCTCCCTTTTCATGGCCTTCTTAATCTCCACAGTGCATCCAATGCCCAGATTTATGGAGCTTCCCACAATTGCCTTAACAATATTTTCTCTCCTGACCTGAAGCTTTAACAATCAGGAATGCATTCTTTCACTGTTTAGAAGGCTAGAAGTCCTGAAATTGCTGTAAGAAATCACCACAAATTTCTGGCTTAAACAACAGAACTTTATTCTCTTATCGTTCCGGAGCTCAAAGTCCAAAATGATTTCAGTGAGTGGAAACTAGTATGTTAGCAGGGCTGAAGGATGTTAGCAGGGCAGAGGAGACTCAGCTTCATCACATTTTCCAGCTTCCATAGCTGCTTTCCTTGTACTCCTTGGCTCTTGGTCCCTCTTTTTACCTTGAAGGCCAGCAGCATATTTTCTTGCTTCAGTTGCCACATTTCCTCCTATATCTAATGTCCTTCTACCTCTCTCTACTAAGGATATAATTGTGATTTAATTTAGGGCTAACTGGATAATCCAGATGACCTTCCTAGCTCGAGACTCTTAACATAGTCACGTCTGCAAAGTCTCATTTGCTATATATGGTAACCATTAACAGGGTCCAGGGATTAGGACCTGCATGTTTTTCAGGGCCCTTATTCTGTTTTCATAATGTTTCTCAGCTTCTAGCCCTGACTCTCTTGTATTTGCATTCCACCTTTCCTTCCTGGGTAAATCTTTCTTTCCTATTGTGACAATTACAATTTCATAGGTTCGCTTCTTATATATTCTTAAATCCATATTTCTATTCCATAACTGTTCCATGATCTGTTTGTCTACAGGATATATTGACTTACATATTCCTTAGGATTCCAAAACTCACTGTGTTCCAAATTGTATTCATCCTACTTCCTCTAAAAGTTTCTCTTCCTTCTGTGTTCCCTAAGTCAGTAAATGGTGCCATCATGCCAAGTGACATCCTTGAACACTCTGTCTCCCTCACTTTCATAACTAAGTGGACCTCATATACTATCTATTTTACCTCCTAATTCTCTTTAAAATACATTGCCCACATCATAACAATTTAAAATAGCAGCCAGAAGATCTTTTTATACTCTCACCACATCCCCCTGCCGCCAGTTGAAACCCTTCAATGGTTAGCATTGCTCTCAAGATAAATTTCATATATCACCATATGGTTTACAAGGTACCACATGATCTAATCCTTGCCTCCTTCCTTTGACCTTCATAAATGTTCCCTCTCCCTGGAGTCCTCTCTTCAGTCTCTAACCTGTACCTCCCACAACTGCTGTCTGAGTCCTACTGACCTTTAGAAATACTGATTGGAAAATTTGATTTGTTCAAGTCATGAAACTTAAGAGAGAATGATTTCAGGCATTGGTGTTTTAAAAATAATTTCTGCTGAAACAATATGGGTGTATAGTATGATAGAAGGTAAACCCGTATTAAAGAAAAACATTAAATATTCCATGATAAACATGAAAAGAGTCTTGGTGTGGCACTGTGGGTTAATGTGCCAGACTGCAAAGCCTTTTCAACTACAAGGTCGGTGGTATAAGCTCAGCAGTCACACCTTGGAAACCCTGTACAGGGTCACTATGGGTTGTAACCAACTTGATAACACTTAACAACTTAACAACAACAAACATGAAAGCTGTGTTAGCCTTTGGGTTAGTAACACGAGTTATAAATCAAGTTAAAAGAATATTTGAATAATCAAGTGAAATATTGACTTTGAAGTTAGTGTAACTTGAGAAGTTTCTGCTAAAGACAGTGCATGATGCATTTAATCCTATTTATAAATATTAACCTTTATTTTTTATTTTATGAAATCACTCCTCTTGACTCTTTGATAAAGTATTCTCCTGAATTCTGGTTATAGTTTTCCTTCCTGCATTCTCCTACTACTTAATTAACTTTTAGTATTACAATAGAAGAAAATTCTAGAAAATCCAGAGTTTAATTAAAGGAGACACTGTTGCTTATATTTTAAAATATTTAAATGATTACATTTGTACATTTTATTGTTATAATAAATTCTGGGTTTTTTTTTTCTAATGTAGATATGATTTAGGTAAATCTATTTTAAACTTGGAAATATTTATAGTAAGTAGCAGTTTGAGCAAGAGAGCCTCATAAGACCTCACACAAGGAACCCTCTTTAAATACACTTTAAGAGAAGTAAATTCCCTAATACTTGAGACACTAAGTATAGAAGTGTGAATCTGGAAAACAAAACAAAACAAACCCAGTGTGTTTAGATTGCTCAGAGTAAATGCCTGGAATTTCTTGCATATAAATTCCTAATGTTTGTTCTGTCTACACAAATATTAGTAGTTCTCCCCTAGAGTTCTAACTTCAGAAATACTTCTAAAATGTTGCAAACGGAAATGTAAAATTAAGAATATGATCTTTTCCACTTTTGACTTTATTCTTTTAAAGATTTTATTGTGAATTGAGTGATGGTTTACTTGGGAGAGCATCAGTTTTGCACTTATCCTATCATATTTCATTTCATTGCAATGATTACCATCCCCTCCATGCATCACCATTGAACAGTATTTGCTTCTATTCCCCACCCCCTTTTTTTCTGTGGTTGTTGTTTTGTTTTTATGTACACAAAAACACTCAGGAATACATAATCATTTAAACATTATACAAGCCTGTCTCTTGGCCACCAGCACACAGCTTTTCTCTTTCCATGAGCCTGAAGTCCTTAGTTGCTCTCCATGTCTTCATCTCTGCTTCCATCTCTTGTGTTGCTGCTTCTCTGGATAGGGTCCCACATTCCACTCATGCTCTTCTCCCTTGATGGTCCTAGGGTCCTCAGTTCCTGGACTGTAAGATTAACTACTCCCCCTTTATGTTACAAAACTTCTACCTTTACAGTTGTGACAATTACAAATATTCATGATAACAATTACTCACTATTGAATCATTAAGAATCTTATCCTCATCTCCTTTCACCAGACCTGTCTAGACAAGATGGAAATTATTCAATGGGGACTCTACCTTCCCACACACACTGTGATACTAAACTTCCTCTTGAAAACTTGTAAGCCAGTCACGTCATACCTTTATAGCTCCCTTCCGCCCCATTTTGGGTAGCCAATGTCTAAGTTGTCTATACCCATCAACCTTTGGACAGAGGAAATAGGTTTGATCCTTGATGTGAAGACTCCTTCCCTCTCAGTTGGTATTTTGAGCTACTACATTCATAAGTATAGGTCAAATTAATTAAATTGTAGGGATTTACACTTGTTTCCTTTGTCAAATTTCTTTATCTTCCTCTATTCAATTTCTGATCATCAAGTCATTGAACCTAGGTTAAATGGGTACTATCTGCAAGTTTTGCCGTTCTTGTGCGTATTCCCTCATTTCATAACAGCCAGATGCTTCACTCTCGGCTCTAGCCCTCCGTGGCTAGGTCCTTGTCCATGGCCTTAGGAATCCTCAGGTCTCACCACACTTCAGACCAACCAGCCCTTCCTCTTCTCTCTCTCATCTCTAAGTCTACCGGAGTCTATGGAATATGGTCAAACTCAGCCCATATCTTCATTACTGTCTTTCCCCCTCTTCCACTCACCAGTAGACCCACGTGGTCGCCAGTAAACTTACATGCTTGCTTGTGTATTCCCTTTGAGTTTCAGTCTTGGAAGGGGGTTTATCCTGAAGGAACTTGACTGCTTGCCTTGATGGCTCCCCAGGGAACAAGTTCTTGTTCTTATAATAGTAAATCAGACTATCATTTTCATTTTCAATTTTTTCCTGCTGGTCTTTCTTTCAAGAAGTATCTTCTGTTCCTCTAGCCACTCCAGGATGGTCTGCATGTCTTTTAAGGTAGGAATGTTCCACCTCAGAAGGTTTGGATGGGGCTCAGGATTCCACCTAAGGTCCTATTAACTACAAAGGCTCTGCAAGAAGCCTATTTCACTGGGCAAATTCTAGAACCCCTTTTAAGAATTCCAATCAATTATAGGCTGAAGACAGGCGTACAAGTTTTCTGTAATCATGTTTTCCGATATTCCTTTCTATCCCACTGAAGTATCTATTTTATAATAGTAAGCAAGGGAAACCAACATACATAAGACAGTCAATCATCTTAACATTATTTATCCTCTTTTACCCAAAAAGACTGTGCCTTGATCCCTGTATCACAGAGCCCTCTTGTTCCAAGGTTGAGCATCATCACTATTTACTTTTGTCCCATTCAGCCCATGCAAGCCTGTTTCAGTGTTCCCCTATCTACCTTGTTCTTCTACTCCCTTCCACTTCTTGTGTATTGCCCTCCCCAACAGCTGAACCATGATGTGTCTATCACCTAACCTGTGCACTACCTTCCCCTCCGTCTCACCCTTGGTAACCAATAAAGTTTTTTGTTTTTTTTTCCCTTTCTCTTAATATGGGTATCTACTTTTGATTTTTAATTATGCAATAATGGATACCTGAAAAATGCTGTTTTTAAATATGAAAATTCTTCATTGCTAAACAAAATGGAGAGAAAGCAAACAATAATTAGGTAGATTTCCTAATTCTCACCTAAGAATTATAAAGCTTGACTTTAAAAAATATTTGTTGTTGGGAATATACACAGCCAGCCACATAATAGCTGGCTGGGAGCACCCAGTCCATTTCTTGCCTCAGTGCCTTTGTGCAAGTAGCCAAAAAGAGACTTGATAAGCAGTGAGTACTGGCATGTTCTGGTGTAGAGCTGTAGGATAAGCAATGGACATATGGTCAGTGTTTCAAATTCACCAGCTACTCCTCAGAAATCCTAAACAGAGTTGCTATGAGTTGGAACTGACTTTGACAGTACTTAACAACAACAACAACACTGACATATTTAGATACATTGGCCCTTATAGCTGCTGTAGACAGGAGAAGGTTGACCAGCACTGATTTAATTCTCCAATGTGAATGCAATCTAGAACAATGTGTGGGCACACCCACGCATGCTTTGTGCCTCTGGGGAGATCTTGCACTGGTAGAACCATAGGCATCTGGGCTGCAGTAAAAAAATGACACACCTGTGGTTTTATTAAATTCACTGTTGGTTTTTTAAGTTGTTGCTTGTTTCTTTTCATTTAAGAGAGAAAGGGTTAATTAGACTAGGTCAGATAGCATCATTTTGCATTTAGTCACAGAAGCTTTGGGAAACTTAACTTGTAATAAATAAACTTGCAATGTGAAGCAAGAACCTAGAAAAGACACTTATTATAAGCAGAAAGTCTGACTCTATAGGCCAGCACTTTGTGGCATTTCAAACTGATTATAGATCCTATTCTTGGAATTCCAAACTTCTTATAAAGAAAGGATTTCATTCATTCAACAGATATTAATTGAGCACTTTTTTTTGTACTAAGGACTCAGGTTGAGACAAAATTAAGTAGTATGCCTGCTTACTAGGAACAGGGAGTTTGGTTTCTTATTTTACTCTGTGCAGTCACACAGTGTCCTAAGAAATGTTTAGAGATACTGATAGATGGCCAGGGTGAATAAAGGTAGGATAATGAACTTCACACAAATACTAAACCATGTTATATTTTTGGACAATTTTTAAAGATTAAAATAGAATATGGCCATTTTAACACATGATAAAGACATGAGTCATTTAATAATAATATATACTTCTATTTCTAACTATATTTAAAGGTAACCAAGAATAAAAATAGAGAAAATAAACTTAGCAAAAGAATTACAACTTTATTAATATATAATTAAGAAATGTAATCAATGGAACTTGACAATTTCTTTCATTTTCCCTTTTGCAAAAAATAAATATAGCATGAGATAATGACAATTTACAGAGGGGACTCTGACCAAAAAATTCTAATGTATTCTTTTTATCAGACAGAAGACAGTTCTACTTTAAAACTGAAGTTTTCTGATGATCTTTTGCCAAAAGATAATTTGTTTGTTCTGGTGTGCTTTAAGAAGAAAGGGGTGACAGCAGGTCTGTCGCTGTACATTTCTGGCTTTAGGCCTTTCATAGAAATGTGCATTAGATATTCAAGTCCTTTCTCATGCATTCTATTCCCGAAACCTGACTTCATTCTTTGCTTTCCACTGTTGCCATTGAAACTGAAAATGACTGCAGAATACAAATCATATGATAAATATTTGGGAATTTGTTTTTGTAGTTTTTCAGCTTCACTGCCAAACTTCTTGCCTACAGAGCTGTGTGAGGCTTTTCAACCTGAAACCTTGGAGCAAATCCCATTCTCTAGTCAACTGGGAAGTAGCCACATGATTTAATTATAGCATCTCTTCAAAGGAATTAATAAATATTTCAAGTTCTTTGACTCCATATACTTCTAAGGCTGGCTTATCTGCTTGTCACATATTTATGCTCAAACTTTTCAAAATAAGGGGATGTTGTTGCTAGGGGCCATCATGTGGGTTTTGATTCATAGCGACTTTATGCCCAACAGACTGAAACACTGCCCGGTCCTGCACTATCCTCACAATTGTTAAGCTTGAGCCCATTGCTGCTGCCTCTGTGCCAATCCATCTCGCATGGGGTCTTGCTCTTTTCCACCACCCCTTCACTTTACCAAGCATGATGTTCTTCTACATGGCCTGGTCACTCTGATAATATGTCCAAAGTAGGAGAGATGAAGTCTGGCCATTATAGCTTCTAAAGAGCATTCTGGCTGTACTTCTTCCAATACAGGTTGGTTTGTTCTTTTGACAGTCCATACTGTACTTTTAACATTCTCCTTCAACACCATAATTCACATGTAGTCTTCCTTACTCATTGTCCAGTTTTCACATACTTATGAGGCTATTGGAAATACTATGGCTTGTGTCAGGTGTATTAGTTCTCAAACTCACATCTTTACTCTTGAACACTTAAAAGAAGTATTTGGTCTTTGATCATCATCAGTAAGTATTTTAAGCCTTCTTCACTTTCACCAAGCAAGGTTGCATGGTCTACATATTGCAGGTTGTTAATGAGTCTTCTTCAATCCTGATGTCATGTTCTTATAATCCAGCCTCTCAGGTTATTTGTTCAGCATACAGAATAAGTATGGTGAAAGAATACAACCCTAATGCACACTTTTCCTAATTTTACACCATTCAGTGTCTCTTTCTATTCGAATGACTGTCTCTGGTCTATGTACAGGTTCCTCATGGCCACAGGTGTTCCAGAATACTAATTCTCCAAAATGTTGTCCATAGCCTGATGTGAGTCACAGCATTGAAAGTTTCTGCTTAGTCAATAAGGCACAGGTAATCATCCTTCTGGTATTCTTTGCTTTCAGCCAAGATCCATCTGACGTCAGCAATGATACCTCTTATTCCACACCCTCGTCTGAATCCGGCTTAAACCTTTGGCAGTTGTCTGTCAATGTATTTATTGCAGTCGTTTTAAAATTATCTTTAGCAAAATTTTACTTGCATATGATATTAATGATGTTGCCTGATAATTTACACATTGCATTGGGTCATCTCTCTTTGGAATTGGTACAAATATGAATCTCTTTCAATCAGTTAGCAGTGTAGCGGTCTTCCAAATTTCTTGGCAAAGATGAGTGTGTGTCTCCAGTGCTGCATCAGTTTGTTGAGAAATTTCAATTTGTAGTCCATCAATTCCTGGTGCCTTGTTCTTTGCCAATGCCTTCAGTGAATCTTGAATTTCTTCTTTCAATACCATTGACTCATGAGCACATGCTCTCTCTTGAAATGACTGAACATCAGCCATGTCTTTTTGGTACAGTGACTTCTTTGTATTCCTTCCATTTTCTTTTGATGTTTTCTGCATCATTAAATATTTTGCTTATGTTGTTGTTGTTGTTAAGTGCCTTTAAGTCAGTTCTGACTAACAGCAAGCCTACATAGGGTTTCCAAGGAGAGGCTGGTGAGTTCAAATCAACCTGTGGTCCAGTGCTTACTCTTCAATATTGCAAGTCCATGCTTGAATTTTTTCTTCAGTCCTTTTAGCTTGAGGAATCCTTAGTGTGTTCTTCCCTTTTGGTTTTCTAACTCCAGGTCCTTGCTCATTTCTGTATAATATTGGACTTGGTCTTCTCCATTTGCCCTTTGAAGTTTTCTGTTCCGTTATCTTCCCTCCTCATTTCTTCCATTTGCTTTAGAATCTCTACGTTGGAGAGCAACTTTCAGAGTCTCCTCTGACATCCATTTTTCTTTTCTTTCTTTCTCGTCTTCCTAATGACCTCTTCCTTTCGTCCTGTATGATGATCTTGATTTCATCCCACAACTCTTCTGGTCTTTGGTCATTAGTGTCTGATGAATCAAATCTGTTCTTGAGATGGTCTCTACATTCAGGTGGGATCTGTTGAAGGTCAAATTTGGCTCTTGTGGACTTGCTTTAATATTCTTAATATTCAGTCTGAACTTACATATTAATAATTGATGGTCAGTCCCACAGTCATCTGCCAGTTTGTCATATTGTGGTGGCTTGCATGTTGTGTGATGCTGGAAGTTATGACACCACTATTTTAAATACCAGCAGGGTACACCCATGGTGGACAGGTGTCAGCTGAACTTCCAGACTAAGACAGATGAGGAAGAAGGAGAGGCAGACTACTTCTGAATGGTTAGCCACTGAAAACCTTATGAATAGCAGTGAAACACTGTCAGACAGCACCAGAATATTGAATATTGAAAGATGATGAATGTTGTTGTTGAAGATGCCATCGAGTCGGTACTGACTCATAGTGACCCCATGCACAACAGAACGAATCACTGCCTGGTCCTGCACCAACCTCACAATTATTGTTATGCTTGAGCGCATTGCTGCTGTCACTGTACCAGTCTGTCTCATTGGAAGACTTCCTTGTTTTCCTCTGATTCTCCACTTTACCAAACATGATATCCTTCTCCAGGACCTGGTCCATCCTGATAATATCTCCAAAGTATGAGAGACGAAGTCTGGCCATTCTGGCTTCCAAGGAACATTGTTGTTGTACTTCTTCCAACACAGATTTGCTTGTTCTTTTGGCAGTCCATTGTACTTTCAATACCTTCCTGCAACACCAGAACTCAAATGCATCAATTCTTCTATGGTTTTCTTTATTCACTGTCCAACTTTCATATGCATATGAGGTTATTGAAAATAATACACCATGACTTGGCTCAGATGCACTTGATGAAGAGCACAAAAATATTGTTACATCTCAATGTCAAGAAAACAAAAATCCTCACCACTGGACCAATAAACAATATTCTTATCAACAGAGAAAAGATTGAAGTTGTGAAGGACTTCATTCTTCTTGGATCAACTATCAACACTCATGGAAGCAGCAGTCAAGAGATCAGACGACGTATTGCATTAGGCAAATCTGCTGCACAGGAACTTTTTAAAGTGTGGAAGAGCAAAATTGTCACCTTGAGGACTAAGGTACACCTGACCCAAGCCATGGTATTTTCAATAACCTCATATGGATGTGAACGCTGGACAGTGAATAAGGAAGATCGTAGAAGAATTGATGCATTTGAATTATGGTGTTGGAGGAGAATACTAAAAGTGCCATGGGCTGCCAAAAGAACCAATAGATATGTTTTGGAAGAAGGGCAGCCAGAGTGCTCCTTAGAGGCCAAGATGGCCAAACTTCGTCTCTCATACTTTGGACATATTGTCAGGAGGGAACAGTCGCTAGAGAAGGATATCATGCTTGGTAAGATAGAGGGTCAGAGAAAAACAGGAAGACCCCCAACGAGATGGATTGGCCAGGTGGCAGCACTAATGGACTCAAATGTGGCAACTATAGTGAGGTTGGCCCAGGATCAGACATTGTTTTGTTCTGCTGTGCATAGGGTCACAATGAGTCGGTTCCGACTCGATGGTACCTAACAACAACAACAACAATTGTCAGATAAAATGCTGGAAGATGAGCCCCTCAGGTTGGAAAGCACTCAAAATATGACTGGTAAAGAGCTGCCTTCTTAAGGTAGAATTGACCAAGATGACGCAAATGGAATAAAGCTTTTAGAACCTTCATTTACTGGTGGGACACAACTCAAAATGAGGTGAAACTGCTATTGTTGTTTGTTGTCAGGTGCCATCGAGTTGGAACTGACTCATAGCGACCCGATGCACAGCAGAACAAAACAATGTCCAATCCTGGGCCAACCTCACTACCGCCTCCACACTCGATGCCATCAATGATGCCACCTGGCCAATCCATCTCGTTGGGGGTCTTCCTCTTTTTCTCTGACCCTCCACCTTACCCAGCATGACA
>NW_006408519.1:11619515-11621082 GCF_000296735.1 Chrysochloris asiatica
CATTAGGCAAATCTGCTGCACAGGAACTTTTTAAAGTGTTGAAGAGCAAAGATGTCACCTTGAGGACTAAGGTATGTCTGACCCAAGCTATGGTATTTTCAATAACCTCATATGGATGCGAAACTGCTATAAACATCCATTAATAATTGGAACATGGTAAGTATGAAGTATGAATCTAGGAAAATTTGAAGTTATGAAAAATGAAATGGAACACTCTGGTCAACTGGTGAGTGGACATAAAGGAAATGCAGCAGTAAAGACATGGGCTCAGTTTGGCCATGTTCCATGTTCCATAGACACCTGATGACCTTCAGATGAGAAAAAGAAGAGCTGGTTGGTTTGAAGTTCAAGGACACTGACCTAGCCACTGGGAACTAGAGTTCAAAGTGAAGTAACCAGCTGGTCTGAAGTGGGGGAAGGCATGCAAGAACTCTCAAACTTGCAGAATAGTACCCATTTGACCTAGCCTGGATGGCGTGCTGAACTGAACTTGATCAGATGAAGATAAAGACATTTGATACATGGAACAAGCATAAATTGCTACAACTTGATGAACTGGACCTTTGCTTATGGATGAAGTTGCCCAAAATTCCAACTGAAAGGGAAGGTTTCTTCATATCAAGGATCAACCTTGTCTCCTTGATGGGAACTTAGATTTTGGCTATCAAAATTGGGACACTATAAAGATTCTATTTGAATAATAGTGATATTAACTGTTCTTCCTTATAGAAGTGGCTGGCTTACAAGTTTTCATGAAGGTGCTTAGGGCCAGAATGAGGCGGGTAAGAAAGAATCCTCACTGAATAGTGTTCTTTTTTTACAGATTGGTTTGGTAACGATGGGGATAGGATTTTATGATTCAATTGTGAGTAACTGTTATCATGACTAATGGTGATTGTCACAACTGTAAAGGTAGGAGATGTGTAACTAAAAAGGGGGAGCAGCTAACCAGTCATTTCAGGTACAGAGGACCCTAGGACCATCACGATTGAAGAACATGAGAGGATCAAGGGATCCTAGCCAGAATAGCATTAACAACAGAGATAGTGGCAGAGGCGATGGCATAGAGAGATAGAGTAGCAGAGGACTCTAGGCCCATGGACTGAGAAAGACAGTGTGCTTGAGGGCAGGAGGCTGGCTTGCAAAATGTGTCCTTTGAACATTTAAAGAAATATATATTTTCAATGTGGTATGTGTACATAAAAAAAAGTGTGGGTGGTGAGTGGTAATAGAGGTAAATACTGTTAGCTGATGGTGCATGGAGGGGATTGTAAGCATTGCAATGATTTGTTGACTGTAAAACTCATGATCTGCCCCGTAAACCTTCACTCAATTAATAATAAAAGGTTTTAAAAAAATGAAACGGAACACATAAAGATCTATATCCTAGGCATTAGTGAGCTGAAATGGATTGGTATTTGCAATTTTGAATCTGACACTCATATGGTTTACTATGCCAGGAATGAAAAATTGAAGAGGGATTGTGTCACATTCATCACCAAAAAGAACATTTCAAGATCTATCCTGAAGTAGAATGCTGTCTGTGATAGGATAATATCCATATGTC
>NW_006408519.1:11622197-11622788 GCF_000296735.1 Chrysochloris asiatica
AACAACAACAAGTAGAAATTAAGACTCACTAAACATTTTTAATTACCAAGCTATCCAAATTTAGTCTGATAATACGAAAGATACTGCCTTTGGATTCTCTCCTGCATCCACTAATAAAGTGCACTATACAAGGTTCCTTTCTTTGTTTTCTCAAGTACTACAGCACTTCTCAAGAAATGATGTGGCAAAAAGCCACACACGCCATTTTGCATGAGGATCTAATATCTCAATGACAAGTAGGCCATGTAGAACAAATTTCAAGCTAGTTAGCATCCCCAGCTGGTGCTGCATTCCAATGTTGAGAATCTGATCTGTGATTGTCTTATGGATCATGCTTCCAAGCTGAGATACGGACATAGAAAATATGTGAAGGAGTGCTATCTTTGCCCTGTTTTTATGTTATAACCAGTACATTCCATTGGCTGTCTTGGGTGTTGTTAAACCTTCTTCCATATCTCTGCTAAAATTTTAAGTCACAAACATGAATGGTGGCTGTTTGGTATAAGTCATAAAAATCAGCAAGTGTACTGAACATGTTAACAAGTCCAGCATTTCAAATGTGTTCATTGTTGCTTTCTCTCTAGATTGTGA
>NW_006408519.1:11623624-11632467 GCF_000296735.1 Chrysochloris asiatica
CTAAACAGTGATGATTTGAAGTCTTACGTGTTAGTAAACAAGAAATAAAAATTTGAATATTGAAGTAAATGTATAAGATTCATATAATGACTTGAATAAAAAAAAAAAGAAAAGTCAGCAAAGAATACATGTGGATAAGTAGCATCTGACAGGATTTCTCAGTGTGTTGCCAAGAAATCAGTACTATGAAATACTTTGGGGAGAAAATGTGCTCCATTGTCAAAAGGAACTGAGAAATGTTATAAAAATTGCTGTTGTTGTTGTTATATGCTGTCATGTCAGTTCTGACCCATAGAAACCATACATAGGGTTTCCAAGGTGTGGTTGGTGGGTATGAACTGCCAACCTTTTGGTTAGCAGTCCAGTGCTTATCCTGCAAGGCTTTGAAAAGTACCAATCCAGATTATTCTACTAAGAGGCTTAAAGCATCCTGTAGTAAAGAGGTCTATTGTATTTATCTGCTTCTTTTATTATTCCCCTAACTCATCTGAATATGGAACATTTTTTCTCCTGAAAGTTAAGACTTAGTAGTCTTATTGTGAGAAGCTAAATGCTTAGAGAAAGAAGGGTACAGATTAAGTGCTAAGGACTTCAGAAGAGGGAGCAGCTACTTGTAGTTGGGAAAATCCATTATGGAGAAGGGATACTTTTAGTTAGATCTTGAAGACTGAGATGGACATGACCCAAAGGAGGATATTCCAGACAAAGGAAACCGTGTGAACTGAAAAACAGAGTGTTAATAGTCAAGTACTTACCACCATACCACCAGGGTTCCTTCATTAGAAATGAAATGCGCCATAAATATAATATTAAAATTTTTAGCAGCAGTATTTTTAAATGGAAAAAGAAACAGGTGAAATTAACTTAATACTATATTTTATTTAACTCAGGATATCCAAAATATTTAAATCTGATGTATATTTTATATTTCAATTTGGACTAACAACATTTCAAGTGCTACTACACTCAACAGCACAGGGCTATGAAAGAGCATCCATTAGCTAGATGATGAAACAGAGTCAGTGTGGACAGTTTTCTAATAACTTTAACCATCTTAAAAAAATCTTTAATTCTTTAAAATTAAGTGATAAGACATTTGCTTTTTTTTTTTGCTTTTATAATGTAGTTAAAATTTTTTTTTTTATTGTTTTAGCTGGATTTGAAATGGGCAAATAAGATATAATCATAAGTGAAAGGTGAAAAAAGTCCAGGTGTGATACTGTAGGATAATCACTGGACTGCCAACCAAAAAGTTGATCGTTCAGACCCACCAGTTGTTCCTCTGAAAGCCTATACAGAGTTGCTATGAGTAGGAACCTAATCCATAGAACTTAACAACAACAACAAAGCTCCATTTTCACTAATTTATGTATTTTTTTTTTCTCCTTCTCTGTTGGCCTAATAATAAGTTTAGAAAAGCCAGTGGATTTAAAAACAACAACAACAACAACAACAACAACAACAACAACAGTTTTAAAGTACAGTTTCTAGTCAACTTTACATAGAAAAGTTTTTTGGGACAATTGAATATGAAGACTCTACTACATATGCCATCAAATTTATAATCATGTGCATATTCTATGAAACTATTTTTCAGATATTTAAATTTTTAAATGATTCCTACTCTGCTGATATAATTTTGTCACACTTCATCACATTTCTAAATAATTCATCTTGTAACAGTGAAGATTTCATGTCCTGAAGGCATTATACTAATACTTTCCAAATGCTTCTACTTAAAATATAGAGCTGCTTTATTCACACATCCTATTTTTGAATCGACCAAACCCTTTTGGTGGAGAAGAAACTAGAAACCTGCTGTTCAATTTTTGTTTTCACAAACTTTCTTTACTGAGAACTTGTACACATTTTTTTTTTTTTGTGCTAAGTTTCCAAAGCACATTTAATATCCATCAGAAACCGAGTAAATTTGGCACATTCTTTAAATGGTAGCTTTGGAAAATCTGCTGCTTTAGAAATGGAAGATGAATGCCAAGGCAACTGCTGGGCTTCTGAGAAGAGCTCTGTTCTGTCAATGTGGACATGGATTAGAAATGGACGCTATTCAACAACCAAAGAACTCTTTGAAAATTCATGGCTTTATTCCAGGGTTCCAGAACCTCAGTGCATTAACATATTGGACCAGATAATTCCTCCTTGTGGGAGACTGTTATCCTTTGAAGGGTAGAATGTTTAGCAGCCACCCTGGCCTCGACCCACTAGATGCCAGTAGCACTCCCTGACCCAGGTCACGACAAATCAAAACTGGAAGTTTAAGTGATTGCCAATGTCCCCTGGAGGACAAAATTGTCCCCAGTTAAGAACCACTGCTTTATTTAAAGTCTAATAATTACATATTGGTCGGCTCCGACTCGAAGGCACTTAACAACAACAACAACAACAATTATATATTTAGATATAGCATATGATTTCTAGTTTCAGAAAACAAATCCATTATTATTTACCCACATCTGATTTTCCTAATGGCTTTGGAAAACATAATCTTTGGAAAATTTTTTATTATAATCTTTTATACCCCATCTTGTTGATTTAACAATTGTGTTTTAGCTTACCCATCTAATTAAGAGTTAAATACTCTCTCTAATTTTTATCTGGGGTTGGTATATCATAATGAGAATATCAACTTTCTTATTAGATCAATTATGCTTAAAGGTAAAAGTATAAAGCTGTAGCAGCTTGAACCCCCGTGGAGATATTGCAAGGGAGTTTATTGAGATTATTTTTATACTAATCCCAAACCACCCTGTTTGCCATCAAGTCAATTCTGACTCACAGTGACACCACAGGTTGCAGGATAAAGCTTCGCCATTGGGTTTTCTTGGTGGAAATTTTTAGAGCAATCACCAGGTTTTTCTTTCACAGTGCTCACTGAGTGGATTCCAATGGCTAATCTTTAGGTTAGTAGTTGAGTTCAAACCATTTGTACTATCCAGGGAACTTAACACGAACCTGTGCACCCTAAGCAGAGAACTAAGGTACTGAAAATCTCACTGCATCAGTTTGGCATCTTCCAGCAGAATCACAAAGAAACTGTTGTAATTAATGTTTTAAATAGTACCTCAAACCTCTTTCAACAACTAAAATACTGTATACGAATAAAGCATTCAAAGCAAGACTCATGTTTCTCTCTCATTTAAAACAGATCAGAAAGAAAGCATATTGTATCAGTATAGCCTATTGTTGTTACGTGCCATCAAGTCAGTTTCAACTCACAGCAACCCTTTATAGGGTTTCTGAGGAGCAGCTGGTGGATTTGAACTGCCCATCTTTCGGTTAGCCATCCAGTGCTTACTCTAGAGCACCATACCAGGACTCCTAATAAAGGCTAGAATTGTTACGTGCTGTCAAGTCAGTTCTAATTCATAGTGACACTATATAGGATTTTCAAGGAACAGCTGTTGGGTTTGAACCACCAACCTTGTGTGCTTATCCTATAGCCGTACACCAGGACATATTGCATTATCTTTATAACTTAATTCTGAAATTACTGAACAGGGAAACCAATGCAATGAGGACAAGGCATATGATGATTTAACACAGGCTACCAGCTGCTCTCAGAAACTCTACAGGGTTGCTATGAATTGGAACCAACTCTGTGGTACGTAACAACAACAACAAGTTGGAAGTAGAAACCCTGGTAGCACAGTGGTACTTAGAGTACAAACATTCAGTTGCTAACTGAATGGTCCGTGGTTTAAACTTACCAACTACTCCATTGGAGAAAGGTGTGGCTTTTATAAAGATTTACAGTCTTAGAAGTCCTATGAGGCATTTCTACTCTGTCCTAGAGGGTTGCTATGACTCAAAATTGACTTGACAGTACTGAGGTTGGCGTTTGGATTTCAGTGGTTTCTTTAAAACACAAACAACAGTCTTGCCTTAAAGAAGAACCATCATTGTAATCACTGATAATATTAATCACTTATTGATAAATATTATACTAAGCTAATGGACATACTTTCATTTAATCCTGAACGGTTTTTTGACATGCTATTATGATCCCCATCTGATGTTAAGGGAATGGAAGCTCCAAAATGATGCATCTATAGAAAGGCATTCAAAGGGATCCCCTCTTTGTGCCAAGGCTCAAGGCATTCTCTGTTGTACTGCTTCCAGGACAACTCTTAATGAGAGCTGGCCTGAGGCTTGTCATTTGAGGAGGCTAATGGGCTTTTGGGCAAAACTGCAGAGTCTTGTCATATTTGCATTTAAATTCATCTAATCCAATTCTTCAAGTTTAAAATGAGAGGGAGGAGAAGAAAAGGAAGGGGAGGGGAACACTTTTCATGGTGTAGGCATTTTCAAGCTTTGGCCTGGGAATTAAAGTAAAATGGAACTGTGAAACTGCTGTTTCCTCCATGGATCTTGATTTTCACATTTTATTTCAACAAATGTGTTTAAAGTTATAATTTTGGTTTTCATCAAATAAAATAAAACAACATAAAAAAAGAAGAAGAAGAAGAAAAGTATCAAGTAGTCTAACTGTTTACAACTTAAGGAATTAGAAAAAGAAGAACAAATTATTCCTAAAGATACCAGGGAAAGGTAGTAACAAAGATAAGAGCAGAAATGAATGAAATAGAAAAACAATAGAAATAAGCAATAAAACTAAAAGTTGGTTCTTTGAAAAGATCAATAAAATTAACAAAACATTAGCTAAATTGACAAAGGAAAAAAAGATGCAGATGAACAACTATACACCAACAAACTTGATAACTTAGGTGAAATGGACAAATTCTTAGCTGCACAGTGGGGTGGTTATGTGCAGTGCAGTCAATTCTGACTCATAGTGACCCTGTATAGGGATTCCAAGGGTGTAAATCTTAATGGAAGCAGAAAGCTTCCTATTTCTCCCAAAGAGCAGCTAATAGATTTGGACTGCTGACCTTGCAGCCCAACTCATAACCTACTACACTACTAGGTCTCCTTTACATGCATATAACTGTTTAGACTAAAATCTTGTATTAATTCAAAGGGATAATACAATATTTTATTTCTCTATCATAAAGTAAACAGTTTACATATTGGCAACAATAAATGTAATTTTAAAATACAAGGGGGATTCAAAAAGTTCAAGGAGAAGTGGAATTAAAAGAATGAGGACTCCTCTTCCCTTGCGCTTCCTTCCAGTAAGGACCTGGTGCTTCACCCTCATTTTTTTTCCCACCCAGGCTACAGTGGCTGATGTTGTTCGACTTCAAAAGAAATGCAGCAACCAGTGCCAAGGACAAGAAAGCAATGGGCGGGTAGGGGTCACCATCAGGGAAGCACTAGAGACCCTCTGGTGGGTCGGGGATGGTGTGCAGTGCAACCACGAGATGGCCTGCCAAGGCAAACTTGGGAAACCAGACTTCAAAAACGATGATCATGTCAAATCTTTGTCTCAAGTGACGGTCTATGTTTTCAGTGACAGAATGAAAAACTGGGCAGCATTGTGACTCTCATATTTTTTTATTCCTTTGTGGCCAAACACTCGAAGAGCATAAGCCAAGAAAACTCTATAGACCCATTAGCTCCAAGTATTACAGATGTTCTTGGAAGGACAAAATAGGACTGAGTAGTCAAACAAAGAGGCTGGGATGGGTTTGTGGAGTTCTTCCATGTAGAGGACCCAGAAGGTGGCATCAGAAATGTCTTGCTGGCTTTTGCAGGTGTTGTTGGAATAGGAACTGAATTGGCATATCTAATCAGATAGCCTTGTTAGTATAATAGTTGACTTTGAACCAACTCCAGCCACCAAAACCATAAACTTTTGCTGTGAAATTAAATATATTTATGAAGTCAGACATCAAGCTGCCCAAACTGTAGCCTCCGAGAGTCCTATTCTAACAACCTAGCTAGAAAAACAAGTTGGCCAGAGGCATATGACTGAAAGGTATAAATACATGGGAAAACAGTCTTGCTTCTATCAAGATTCACTGTATGAAAGGAGAATTTTCCATTTTAACAACAGGCAAAGGGAGGCAATGGAGGACTTTCAGGTTAGTGAAGATGATAGAGTGGAAAGACTTAATTTCTTCATCTAGAAGAGTGGTCAGTAGCCAGCCTCATCATAGCATTCATTAGCTTGCTGTAGTTTTGAAAAAGAGTCATTAACAATGTCAATGACTTGTGTAAAATGAATTTAAGCTACAAGTAGTAAGGTCTGACTAGAAGCCTCAGTACTGAACAACAGAGTGTGATGGGAAGCTTTTTATATGATTCAATTTAAAATATAGTTATTTTTATTTATATTAGTGCAGCTGTAATGTCTCTACTTAAAATTGTTTTGATTATCTTTTTTTTTTTCTCCCTTTGTCAATATAGCTAACTCTTTGTTAATTTTATTGATCTTTTCAAGTAACCAACTTTTAGTTTTATTGCTTATTTCTATTGTTTTTTTCTATTTCATTCATTTCTGCTCTTATCTTTGTTACTACCTTTCTTTATTATCTTTAGGGATGATTTGTTCTTCTTTTTCTATTTCCTCAATTTGTACAGTTAGACTGCTTGATTTGCTTTCCCAGGTATACTTCTTAATGAATAGAAAGTCCAAGTGTTCAGGATATTTTTTTTAACCTGTTCTACTTTGGTTATGTTTGAGCATATTAGCCTAGTTATGGCCAAGAATACTGGACTGTAGGCTTAATAATCACAGTTATAAATGTGGAATATCTATATAAAAAAACCCTAAATATCTATATAAAAAAAGCCTGTAAATGTATTTGTCTGTAAAAATTATCTAGTTTTACAGAAGATTATTTCTTTGAAACAAAGGGAGAGAGACATCTAGAATTTTAAAAAATGAAAGATAATAGAATTTTTCTACAAACTGAAACCCTCTGATAAGCCTTCTAAGGAAAAATAAATCACTTCACCTAGTATATAATGAGTGAGGTCATTAGGATAAGTACTGGACTGGTGATCACAAGGTCAGCAGTTCAAACCCACCAGCCACTGCTGGAAACCCTATATAGGGTCGCTATGAGTCGGAAACTACTCAATGGCACATTACAAGTATATAATGGGGGAAAAAAGGTGTGTGTTTATGCTAAACAGTGAATTTAATGAACAGTGTAATGAATATTCTAATATACTTTCAAATTATATTGATATTATAATTATTCTTTAAAATCCAACATACATTGTAGTTCTATTACATTTGTATATGAATATATCCTCACAACTGAACCAACAAACAACATCATGATAAACAGAGAATACATTGAAGTTGTCTGTTTACTTTTATTTGGATCCACAATCAATGCTCATGGAAGCAACACTCAAGAAATCAAAAGACATATTGTAAAATTCAAGATGGCAAATCTGTTGCAAAAGATTTCTTTAAAGTGTTAAAGAGCAAAAATATTCTTTGAAGACTAAGGCGCATCTGATCCATGCCAAGGTATTTTAAATCACCTCATATCCATGTGAAAGCAGGTTGATGAACAAGGAAGATAGGAGAAATATTGATGCATTTGAATTGTGGTATAAGCAAAGAATATTGGAAGTATCACGTACTGCCAGAAGAACAAACAAATCTGTCTCCGAAAAAGTGCAGTCAAAATGATGGTGACACTTTGTCTCTCATATTTTGGACATGTTATCAGAAGGGACTAGTCCCTAGAGAACTACATCATAAAGCAGAAGGTCATCGAAAGAGACCCTCATCAAGATGGATTAGCATAGTGGCTGCAACAATGGGTTAAAACATATTTACAATTATGAGGATGGTGTAGGACAAGCCAGTGTTTTGTTCTGTTGGGCATACGTTTCCTATGAGTCAGAGCCTACTCGATGGCACCTAATAAAACAACAACACATATGCTAAGAGGAGTTTCTGGGTGGTGCAAAAGGTTAAGTGCTCAGTTACTAACTGAAAGCTTCCAAATATGGCAAACTACTTCTAAAAGATCACAGCTATTAAAACCATATGGAGTGCAAATTTACTCAGAAACACAGTGGACCCCAGGAGTCAGAATTGGTCTTGACACCTGGTTTTATGTGTTTTTGGTTTGTTTTATGTACTTAATGGAGTAGGAGGGATAAAGAATTACTTTGAAGGGATTGTCACTTTTTAAACAAGAAAAATGAACTAAAAATCATATTCTTTATTTGTTAGTTGTTAGGTGCCGTCGAGTTGGTTCTGATTCATAGTGACTCTATTATGCACAATAGAATGAAACTGTGACTAGTCCTGTGCCATCCTCATAAGTATTGTTACCTTTGAGCCCATGGTTGCTGCCACTATGCTAATCCATCTTGTTGAGGGTCTTCCTCTTTTTTGCTGACCCTCCACTTTACCAAGCATATTATCAGGAAGAATCAGGGTCTGGTTCTTCCTGATAATATGTCTGAAGTATGAGAGATGAAGTCTGGCCATCCTGGCTTCTAAGGAGTATCTGTACTTCTTTGAACACAGATTGGTGTATTCTTCTAGTAGTCCATGGTACTTAAAATATACTTCTACGACACCATAACTCAACTATATCAATTCTTCTACAGTCTTCCTTATTCACTGTCCACATGCATATGAGGTGATTGAAAATACCACAGCTTGGATCAGGTTACCTTAGTCCTCAAACTGACGTACTTCATTTTGAATGCTTTACAGCCTCAGAAACCCTGTACAGGGTTGCTATGAGTCAGAACCGACTCCACGTCACATAACCACCACCACCAAAGAGCTCTTGTGCAGCAGATCTGCCTAAGGCAATATGTCGTTTGATTTTGTGACTGCTGCTTTCATGAGTGTTGATTGTGGTTCCAAGCAAAATGAAGTCTTTGAAAACTTCAATCTTTTTTCCATTTATCATGGTGATATTTATTGGCCCAGTTGTGAG
>NW_006408519.1:11633638-11640938 GCF_000296735.1 Chrysochloris asiatica
GTTCTTGGTGTTATCCCACAACTCTTCTGGTCTTCGGTCACTAGTGTCTAATGCATCAAATCTGTTCTTAAGATGGTCTCTAAATTCAGGTGCTATTTATTCAGATATACTCAAGGTAATAGTTTGGCTCTCATAGACTTGTTTTAATTTTTTTCAGGTTCAGTCTGAGCTTGCATATGAGCAACTGATGATCTGTTTCACAATCTACTCCTGGCCTTGTTGTGATTGATGTTATTGAGCTTTACTGCCTTCTCTTCCCACAGTCAGTCAGCTTGATTCCTGTGTATTCCATCTGGTGATGTCCACATGTACAGTTGCCTTTTATGTTGTTTACAAAAGGTATCTGCAATGAATAAGTTATTGGTACTGCAAAATTCTATCATGGAATCTCCAGCATCATTTCTATCACCAAGGCCGTATTTGCCAACTACTGATCCTTCCTCTTTGTTTCCAAATTTCACATTCTAATACCAACAATTAGTAGTACATCTTGAATACATGTTTGATCAATTTCAGACTGAATCAGTTGGTAATACAATGAAATTGTTTAATTTCATTATCGCTGGCTTTAGATGTTGGTGGGTAAATTTGAATAATAGTGATATTTACTGCTTTTTGTGTTTGGCATATGGATGGATATTATCCTATCATAGGCAGCAGTGTACTTCAATACAGATCTAGAAATCTTCTTTCTGACAGTGAATGCAATGTAATTCCTCTTGTATTGTTCCTGGCATAGTAATCCATATGGTTTTCAGATTCAAAGTGGCCATTATCAGTCCATTTCAGCTCACTAATGCCTAGGACATTGATCTTTATGCATTACTTTTTGTTTTTTGACAATTTCCAGTTTTCTTAGATTCATAATGCATAATTCTATGTTCTATTATTAATGGATGCTTGCAACAGTTTTCCCTCATTTTGAGTTGTGCCCCATCAGCAAATGAAGGTCCTGAAAAGTATTCCATTCATGTCATAATCATCAAGTCTGTTTTGGGGAGGCAACTCTTCCACAGTCATATTTTGAGTGCCTTCCAACCTGAGGGGTTCATTTTCCCACACTGTATTTGACAATGTTCCACTGCTATTCATAAGCTTTCAGGAGCTAACCATTCAAAAGTTGTCTGCCTCTCCTTCTTCGTAGTCTGTTATAGTCTGGCAGCTCAGCTGAAATCTTGTGCACCATGGGTGACCCTGCTGGTATTTAAATAGCAGTAGCATAGCTTCTAGTATCACAGCAACAAATAGATCACCACAGTATGACAAACTGACAAATGAGTGTTGTAATTAGCTGAATAGTTAATGCTATTTCATTCTCAAACGGGATTGTTGTTGTTAAGGGACGTCAAGTTCTTTATTTAAAAAAATTTTAAATGCATCTAAAATGAAATTCTTTTTAATTTTTAGGAGGTTTTTTTTTGGTGATAAATAGTAAATATATATGGAGCTCTGGTAGCGTAGTGGTTACAAATCGGGCTGCGAACTGCAAGGTCATCAGTTCGAAACTACCAGCTGCTCCAAGGGAAAAAGATGAGGCTTTCTGCTCCCATAAAGATTTCCAGCCTCGGAAACTCTGTTCAGGGTTGCTATGGGTTGGAACCGACTCGACGGCATGTAACAACAGCAACAATTCAAATACCTTAATTTAGGTACGAATGTATTAAAAGTCACTCCCATATGATAGTACTATGTACTTATGACAGGGGTGCCATCGAAAACAGACATTGAAATTTTCCCTTAGGTGGTGGAAATTCAGGCTTATTTGTCTGACTTATTTAATTACTCTATAAAACTAATTTGTTAAATTGAAGATATTTTGGGCTCTGGCATAAATGCCTATAAAATCTAAGTGAATAAAATACATTATGCAGCATTATAACATAAAACATATTGATGGGTTGAGCTTCAAGTGGAAAACATCTTATTATGTTAATATTAAGTTAATGTTAGTTAATAACATCTGAGTTAATGTTAGTTTTCATTCAAACACTATTTCTGAAATGCAAGTGAAACATGGATTCACTTAAATTAATGAAAAGCATCCTTGATTCTTACCTCATCTCACCTCTACAGACCATTCAAGGAAAATGTAAGGCAGCCAGAGGCTAATACTCACAACATGCTCATTGATTATATAGTTCTCATATGAAAGACAATTATTTATTAGCTTAACTGCATGTCTGTGGCCTGATTATCCCTGCCTTTGTGCAAATAATATTGCTGAGCCTGGATCCTGGCTACAAATGCAAAACATGGAAAATCCACTCATGTGTGTCTAGTCAAAGTTCTTAAAATCTTCAATAACAGATGAGTGCTCACCATAGTTATATTTATTACATATTTGTATTTTATATTTATAACTCAGTATAAATGTAGAGGTTTAAAAGGTAAACCAAAAAAGTTTAGTAGTGGTAACAGAATTTGGAATAGAACGCTATAATCGAATGAATGATTGGATTAAGAAATGCAAAAAATAGTTATATTTTTTTCTCATAGTCATTATCATCATACATATGTTGATTGTGTAAATTTTTTTGTCTTGTTTTATATTGGTGAATAAACACATGTGTTTCTATAGCTTATCTTTCATCACTATTTAAATATAATATCTTTAAATACAATTTTAAATTAAAAGCCATTCACATTATCTCTGCCAAGATATCAATTTTTACCAAACAACCCTGATTTCTCCTCTCTCCTTCCCTTCTCTCCCCTTTTATTCTCTCCTCACTTCCCCTTTCTTCTTTCGTCCTTTTATTGATTCTATTTTAATAAATATGTGACTTGTATCTATTTGTGTATGAGTGGTATTTTTCCATGAAGTAAGATAAAATGTTAGGATTTTTCAGTAAGTTCTATGGGAAAATTGGCAGTAAAAAAATTGTCGAGCTAAATTCTGATAATTATAGTACAAAAATATTGTTTATACCCTGATATTAAAAACTTCTCAGAAAATATCAGTATTTTCATTTTTTTATTCCTTCCCTAATCTCCCCTCAGGCATAAAAAAAAGGTTGTAAGGCAGTTACAATGGTTATGAGAAGAAGTTATATTTTATTGTATTATAACAATGAAAGATTTTGATTCTTTCTTTCCTTTCTTCCTCCCTCCCTTGATCCCCTTCCTTATAAGAGGGGTCTTCAAAAAGTTCACAGAAAAAAATAGAATGAAAAGAGAATGGAATTTTTTCATGAACTTTTGGAAGTCCCCTTGTATATTTCTGAAAATACAGCCATAATTAGTTTATCTTTATGTTAAAGAGAGACCGAGAAAGAATACATGCTTTACTCTATTAGGTAGCTAAGGCAACCTTAATACAGCACTTCTTTTTGTGTTCTAAGGGATAAAACACACACATACACACACTGAAACAACCCCTCTTAAATTACAAATCCTCCAGGTCAAGTAACTTGCTCCTTACAATTTATGATATAATAATCATGTATGAAAGGAGTTCTGATAGTGTAGTGGTTACAAGTCGGGCTGCCAACCTCAAGGTCAGTAGTTCGAAACTACCAGCGGTTCCACGGGAGAAAGATGAGGCGTTCTGCTCCCATAAAGATTTACAGCCTCAGAAACTCTGTGCAGTGTCACTATGAGTCGAAACCGACTCCACAGTACTTAACAACAAATCATGTATGAAAATCCTGACTTCAAAGGATTAAAATCAACTAGCTGTGCACTGTTGAGACCTACCCCCCTACCCACCAGATGAGAATTCTTTTTGATACAGTGAACTCTGCTTACGTGTGTTGTTGTTGTTGTAAGTACCGTGGAGTCGGCTCCGACTCATAGTGACCCTGCACAGGGTTTCCGAGGCTATAAATCTTTATGGGAGCAGAACGCCTCATCTTTATCCCGTGGAACCGCTGGTAGTTTCGAACTGCTGATCTTGAGGTTGGTAGCCCGACTCGTAACCACTACGCTACCAGAGCGCCTTCATGTAGAAACCCAAAATTTATTTCCATTTGTTCAGGTATTATCCTTATTATGGGTGTGGCACAGTGCTTTCTTGAAAAGAGAAGGCTATGTGAGTGCAGATTTCATAAGCTTCTTATTCATTATTCATGCCACTGGAGATGGAAGGAATATCTACTCACAAAGCATTTTCTCAGATGTGTCCTCTCAGAACACTCAGCCTAAACCTCAAAGGTCTCTTTCAGAGGGAGCTGGAGGGAAACTCAAAGAAGGCTGATGGCCTTTCTCAGAAAGACTCCTATAGTAATGCCCCTGGGTTCCAAGTTCCACTGGAATTTAATTTTTGCAAACATTAATAAGGCCACTAGTACTTTACTCTAAAATAACCTAAGAGTGATTACAGTATTTTAAAAGTTCCAAACTACTTTTGTTCTGTGCATTCCAGAAATATTATTTATTGAAATAGGAAAAAAAAATTGAATTCATTTTTGGGAAGGTTCATGCCATTAATTAATTAATTAATCAATGCTGCTTGCTAGAAGGTACAGCTGATTTAGGCCTATGAGTTAATTAATATGCACTGAATGTGTTGCAGGTACTTCATGAATATTTAATTATAAAATGAGGATAATGTGTTTCTTCCCCTACTTGAATTAAAAATGAGTTATTAGTATAAATATTTTTAGAAACTCATTTATGAAGGCACAATGAATGAAGTAATACATTTAGTGCTAAAATACACTATGTATTTAGAGAGCAGGAATGATAACCTCTTTTTAATTAATAACAGATTATGTTTTTCCCTGACCTATCTGTTTAAGTAAGAAATGAAACATTAAGAAAACAGATAAAATTATAAATGAAATCTCTTCTCCAACCTCATCCTGTATGTATTTCAAAGAGTTGCTGTCTCAGAAGGAAAATGTAGTTAGTTATTAGTATTAGATTGTTGTTGTTAAGTGCCATCAAGTCAGTTCATAGTGGCCCTGTATAGGGTTTCTGAAGAGCGGCTTATGAATTTGAACTGCTAACCTTGCTTGCAGCCCAGTGCATTATTCCACAATGTCACATCAGGACTCCAATATTAGAATTAGGATGTTGTCTAGTGCTGTCAAGTCGGTTCAGACTCATAGCGACCCTATACAGGGTTTCCAAGGCTGTAAATCTTTACGGGAGCAGAAAGCCTCATCTTTCTCCCATGGAACAGCTGGTAGTTTTGAACTGCTGACCTTGCAGTTCACAGCCTGATTCGTAAGCACTACGCTACTAGCAAATGTAAATAATTTTAATTTTAATAATCTTTGGCTTTCTGCTCCCATAAAGATTTACAGCCTCAGAAACTCTATACAGGGTCACTATGAGTCAGAACTGACTCCACGGTATATAACCACCACTACCATAGTTGAGAAACTTGGAATTTGGGGCCACAGTATCAGGGGTAGTTGTTTAATCCCAATTGCACAATATAGCATCAAGTGTCTTATACCCAAAATATAAATGAACAGGAATTCAATAGGCATGGAAAAAGCATTTCCACTTTCTGTGTTGTGGTTCATACCTTGATGAACAGAAGTTGAGTAATTTAAAGTGGCTAAGTCATCTCTCATTAATGAGGCTGTAGAAGCTAAAACCAACATGGAGCCCCTAATTCCATGTTGGAGAAGCATGACTGTTATCTGGTTTCATAGAGCAAAAGTTTAAGATGACAAGAAACTTAAGTTTTGGAAATAATAATTACCTTATTTCTGTAGATTGATGTGTAATCAACAGTTCTGTTCTTTCAAGGCAGTGACCTGGTAATCTGCCTCTGCTCAGTAGGGAGTCTCCACACCCTCTCCTTCCCATAAAAGCAAGATAAAAACTGCAACATTTCGAAGGATTTTAAAGGAACCTTTGAAAAACTGAATAAAACCAGAACTTCTTGGACCCTCCTTGTTCCCCTCTGACTGTATTAACCCTGATGCTGCCACATTTCTTTGAAACACACAAGTTTAGGTTGTGTGTTCCCCAATTCGAAAATTGTTGATAGAAAAATAAATCTCTAGTATTGTTTTGGAGTCCTGGTTTGATGCTGTGGGTTAATGCGCTAGACTGCAAAGTCACTTTGAACCACAAGGTTGGTGGTTCAAGCTCACTAGCTACTCCTTGGAAACCCTACACAGGGTCGCTACGGGTTGGAATTGACTCGGTGGCACTTAACAACAATGAGTATTATTTTACACTGTTTACATTCTCAGAAATTTATTTACATTTCTGATATCAAAGATTTAGGGTTTCCTAGATAGGCTCTGATCTTGATGTCCCATGATCAAGGACTGGTTTCCAACTTCAATACCAAGGTAAGCTGTTTTAACTTCTTCATCTGCACTTTATCTTACGGTGGCTCAGTAAAATAAAACCTCTCAGAATCTGCTCTTTTTAGATTTGTTTTTTAAATTGTTGACTTTGGAACTGCTGTCCTGATGGTTGTGTGAACTCCAGTACTTATTGTGAGTTTGGTGAATTTTAGTGTTTCAGTGTGGAATATGCTGCATACAAGAAAGCAGCCAATTTTCTTGTTTGAAGCATAGCTTGCTACGTGGCCAATAACCATGATTTGAAGTTTTGTTTGCATTTTTTTTTTTTTTTTTTTTTTAGCCTCAAACAACACTTTATTAAATTCGTATACACTATAGGGTACTTTCCAATTAGAAAACTAGTAGATTTAAGGTCTACAACAAGAAATTAGGTCTCTAGCTGGGAGAATGAATTAAGTTTATAAAAAAAGGAAATCAGGTGTTGTATGGTTCTTACAGTCATCCCAGAATCTGTAAACTGCAAGACTATATGGACACAGATCGAGCATCTTAGATGATCTTATAGTGCTCACCACTGACAGAAAAGGGTAAGCTGGAACATCAGATAAGAAAGAGCTCTAGGCTGCCTACCAAATGTAAGAAAACTCTCATGCAATGAAGGCACACTGGGAAATAAAATACTGACTTAAGTTGGTGGCAGACTCCCTGCTAGGAATTTTGACTCTGGGAAACCAAAGGTTAACCTAACAGAACAAGATTCTTAATATCCTCAATATGTTGTTATTATTGTTAGGTGCCATCGAGTTGGTACCGACTCATAGCGACCTTATGTACAACAGAACGAAACACTGCCTGATCCTGGGCCAACCTCACTACTGTTGCCATGCTTGAGTCCATCGATGCTGCCACTTGGCCAATGCATCTTGTTGGGGGTCATCCTCTTTTTCTCTGACCCTCCACCTTACCAAACATGATATCCTTCTCTAGTGACTGGTCCCTCCTGACAATATGTCTGAAGTATGAGAGACAAAGTTTGGCCATCTTGACCTCTAAGGAGCACTCTGGCTGCACTTCTTCCAAAATGG
>NW_006408519.1:11642853-11644485 GCF_000296735.1 Chrysochloris asiatica
TGTCTAAAGAAGGTATTTGAAATGAACAAATCATTGATTTTGCAGAATTCTATCATGTGTTCTCCAGCATCATTTCTATCACCAAAACCATATTTTCCAACTACTGATCCTTCCTCTTTGCTCCCAACCTTTGCATTCCAATCACCAGTAATGATCAATATATTTTATGAGACTATATTTCCTTCTTACTAGGATGTTGGTTTGTATTCATGTTCAGAAATACTATAAGCTAAATATACTCGAAGTAATTTAGAATTTCAGTAATAAAATTAGGAAAAATGAGTTTCCATTTGCATTGTTGTTTTTTTTTTTCCTGAGAAATTTCCTTTAATACTCAGTTTTATTCTGAATAAAATCCTTTCATTGAAAACTTTGGAAAGTTAATGTGTTTACCTGTGACCTATTTTTTTGTTGACTTGAGTTGATGTCACCCAAGCAATTCTGTATACATTTTAAGAAACTGGTTTTCCCATATATTTGCTTTGTTTTTGCTAAGTGCTGTTGAGTCGGTTCCGACCCATAGAGACCCTGAACAGGGTTTCCGAGGCTGTAAATCTTTACAGGAGCAGAAAGCCTCATCTTTCTCCCACCGAACAGCTGGTAGTTTCGAACTGCTCACCTTGCGGTTCGCAGCCCAATTCATAACCACTACGCTACCAGAGCTCCTTTGCTTTATGTGGTGTTCAATACAAGCCTGAGTTTTGAGCTGCCCTCACATATCAGTGAATTTTCGTGGGTTTTCGGTCTCATTACATGTCTGAGTTTCTGTCCTGTCTTTGAAAGCCATGACTGGCAGTGTCTAGATTTTTGTTTTATTTTTTTTCTAATGAAGCAACATTTTAAGTCTTATTTTATTTAACTTCCAAGAAAAATGGTTTCTAACACCTGAGTTGGGCTTTCAGTAGCTACACTAAGAAAACTTAATATAAATTGTTCTATTTGAACGGTGCATTGAGAAAGATGGGTTGTTTATTTTGATTGATATAACATATCCTTAAAATGGATAAACTGTTTTATATTGCTTCTCTAAAGGAACCTATAAAGCATGCAACTTGAAAGCAAATTCTTCTTCTTGTTGTTTTTTTTTTTTTTTTAAATTTATGATGATTTAATGACATCCATTTTGCAAGGTCTTTGGTGCAGAGGGGACCCAGAAGATTGAAAACATTGACACATTTGTTGTTGCTAAGTGCTATCAAGTTAGTTCTGACTCATACAACTCTGTACAGGACTTCTAAGGAGCAGCTGGTGGGTTTGAACTGCTAACCTTGTGGTTAGCTGCCCAGTGCTTATCCTACAGCACCACACACACACTCCATTAGTACATGTTGTTGTTAAGCTTTCTAGTCAGTGTCGACTCATAGTGACCTTTTATAGTGTTTTCCAAGGCTTTAAAAAAAATTTTTTTTAAGGTTTTATTGTGAATTTAGTGATAGTTTACATGGGAGAACATCAGCTTTACACTCATCCTATCATATTTCATTTCATTGCAATGATTACAATCCCCTCCGTGCATCATCATTCAACAGTATTAGTTTCTACTCCCTCTGTTTTTTTGTATGCACACCAAAACATTCAGGAATATACAATCATTCAGACACCCAAAGGGCATACCCTGCAAGCCTGCCCCCC
>NW_006408519.1:11645045-11658493 GCF_000296735.1 Chrysochloris asiatica
GCCTCATCTTTCTCCCGCGGAGCGGCTGGTAGTTTCGAATCGCTGACCTTAAGGTTCGCAGCCCGATTCGTAGCCACTACGCTACCAGAGCTCCTTAAGGTCTGAAATAAGAAAAATGCTATCTTATACAGCCACCAGAAAATGGGTGGATCTCCAACATAAAAAACCCAAAGACTATAATCTAAGGTTAAATTGAGAGAATATAAGGAATGGTAAAGATTTGAATGGAATTATAGACTACTAAGTCAAACTTTACTGCAATACTAATTATGTTTTATATATAGAGACTTAAATTAAATTTCTAAGATTTATAGGTAACTTACTGATAATAAATTGAGTAAATAAATATTCATTAAAATTGAAGTTTATAAGCTCTTACTTTTTATGCCACAGAGAAAGAATGCACACACACATACACATATATATTCTTATATACAAAAATGAATATGTTCATTTTTGTACTTAAAGGGTTGTATTATAACAGATATGTAACAAGGCCAGGAAATTTAAAAGGCTTATTGAAAGGAGATTTATTTGATATGATCAAAGTTCTTATTTGCTATGGCTAAAAAATTGATGGGTTTGTTTTTGAGAATTTTTAAGAGCGTCAATGTCGAATAGCATATAAAGCCAAGGATTGTTCTTTTTTTGCTGATAACAACATTTTCTTTGGCTACTGGGTTGAAGAGTTAGTTTTACACTTTGAGTAATCTGTCTCAAAAGCAGATGTTCAACAGAATAAAGTCCTGAGCTGAAAACCAACTGCATGGCTTTGAAGAAAGCTCAAGATTTTACCATTAAGATCTCTGGTTAAATAACTCAAGTATTGTTTCCTGGTGACCTATGATAAACTCCTGACAACTGTGAAACTTCATGGAAAGCCACAAAAGATTTGTTTCTGTTTATAAAGAGAAAAATGCTAAGAAACGTTTATTCAATATGTTATGAATCACATAGCATGTATTGTTGAATTAAGAGAATTACCAAATTTTCTTTAAACTAAAATTATGTAATATTTTATTAATATTAGATAACAAGCATATTCTACTGTGTCATAGTGTTATTATCGCAATTGTTAACTTGGCTGCAACTTCGTTTCCTTTGAATCTAGCATCATCAAAGCCAACAGTTTTAACTGGGAATTCACATTGTTTATGCACAGAGTTTTTATTACTATTCAGGTGTTTAGAGATTTGATAATTTGGTATAGCCTAAGGGTGTAGTATTATGGCTTAAGATTATTATGTATTATACCTGAAGTGCTTTAAAAAATAATATATATATTTTTTGTTTTTTTTTTTTTAAGGTTGACTTTATCTGGCTTTGCATTACTTTTATAATTCCCATCAGGTCATTTTAAAGTTGTTGTCTACAGATATGTTTTCTATTACTGATTAACTGAAAATGTATAATCAATTTTTAAGTTGTTGTCTACAGATATGTTTTCCATTACCGACTTACTGAAAATGTATAACCAGAATATTTCAACAAAAATGGACCATGAAAAGAACTTATGTAAAGGACTATAATATTGCAAATGTAGATACCAGTGGACTGAATCTTATGTTTATAATAAAGTTTTCCAGAATTGTATAGAACTCCATAGGATTGAGTATAGTGTAAAGTTATAAGAGAGCACTGCTGAAGCTTATTGTTTCTGTGGCTATTAAAAAACCTTTTTTTTTCCACCTTTCTCTTTTTTAATGTCAGAATCAACTATTTCAGTATGCTGACTACAGAATATCCTGTGGTAAAGGTTTTTCTCATCTCCCGAGTCTTACACTTTGACTAGGCCAAAAGGCACATCCTGGCTTTGTGGTTCTAACCTATGACCTTTGCTCCCATTTGGATGGATTAACAATGCTATAAGATTAATCAGGACCCAAGGTAAAGTGGAGGGTCGGAGAAAAAGACAAGACCCCCAACTAGATGGATTGGCACAGTAGCAGCAGCAATGGGCTCAAACATAGCAACGATTATGAGGTTGGCGCAGGACCAGGCAGTGGTTCCTTCTGTTGTGCATAGGATCACTATGAGTTGGTACCGACTCGATGGCACCTAACAACAAACAAAAACAAGGCTGACTATTACCTGACTTTCTTTCTCCAGCTGATGCTCCCCCGACCTTAAGAACTCATTAGTCCATAATTCAATTTTATAAGCATCTAGTTTCTATTTTTGAACCTCAAATAAGATTAGAAGATATTATGACATATGTCAAAGTTCTGACTAAATATATTCACAGTGTTTTAAATCATTACACCCATGGGCTCCAATAAATGGATGCTGAAATGCCGACGGTGAGATAAGTTGTTCCTCTAAACTGAATGGGTCTTGGCATCCTTACTATTACACGAAGATGCATCTGGGCATCATTAAAAATGATTGTTGTGTTCATATCCCTCATTGTCATTGTTGTTGTTAAGTGCTGACTCATAGCAACCCTGTACAAGGATTCCAAGGAGCAGTTGGTGGATTTGAACTGCCAACCTTGTGGTTAGCAGTTCAGTGCTTATTCAACAGTGCCACACTAGGACTCCTGATAGTAGTGGTAATATTACTCACTTATATTTCTCATATGAAAGTTAGAGTGCTGAATCGAAATAATCCTGTTCTCTCGATTAACTGTTTTTTGGGAATTGAGTGAAGTTTACAGACAAGATCATCAATTTTACATTCAACAAATCATACACTTAGCTTCATCTCAATAACTGCAGTCCTCTCCATGCAACACAGTTATCAAAGTAACATTTCATAGAAGAAAGAATTTCAAAGGACATTTTAATGAACCCCTGAAAAACTAGTAAAAACTGCCTGGACTTCTTGAACTCTCTTTGCTCTTTTCTGACTATATTAACTCTAATACTGCCACAAATTTTGGCACATAGTTTACATTGTGTGTTCCCTGATTTGTGAAAAACAGATCAAGTCATAAATCTCCAATATTGTTTTTAACTTTTTTCCCATCCTCAGAATATTTGTAATTGAGCTGTGGATATGACATTCAAGAAGGAATACGATTTTTTGTACAATTAAGAATGTGTCAGTTTGGCATTCAATGGATTGCTTTGGCTGTAGTCAGTGTTATCAGCATTTCAATTGGCTAAGATCTCAGTGTCTGCATTGTTGATGGGATCCCTCCCAATACTCTCTTTCCTTTTCTATTAAGGAAGATCCTGGTAGTATGGCCCAATAGCATCAGCACTGGACTGTAAATCATAAGGTCAGAGTTGAAACCCACCAGCTGCTCCTTGAAAACCCTATACAGGGTGGCTATGAGTTAGAATGGACTCAATGGTACCTAACACAAACAACAAGGGTGGGTGGAACTTGTACCATGTACTCAGTTGGCCAGAGGCAACATAAGTGGGAAGCCTTGTAAAAACCTGTGTCAACAGTCCTGTGTGATCAGCACAAAATGAAAGTTTTATGACACTTTCAAAATGCTACATAAATATTAAGCTCTGAAACATTTTCACTTAAAAACTATGAGTGCTCAAATAATTTTAAATGCTTTCTGCAATGTATTTACCAATTTTTCCAAAATAAGAATGCATTGTAGTCATTGACTTTTTCTTTATTTTAATCACATTTAAGCAAATTAATAAGCCTTATATTTTATCTATGATTTCATTGTTACTTTGAATTTTCTTTAATTATTTTTGAAATGATTTACAGGCAAAGCTTTTAGTTAATACACTTTAACAATAGATGAATCATATATGAACTATAATAGTTTTTCTATATCCAATGCCTTAAATTAAGTCAGATAATCTTACTGTTAAAGTGAATACGCTAAAGAAGGAAACTGAAAACTTATATTAAGCACCTGCTGTTTGTCAGGTACATCATTAGACATTTTAACATATATTATCTGCTCCCGTAAAGATTTACAGCCTCAGAAACCCTGTACAGGGTCGCTATGAGCTGGAACCGACTCCATGGCACACAACCACCACCACCACCACCATCCCCCTAAAGTCTTTCAAGAACCTTGTAAATAAAGTAATAGTAAGGCCGTTTTTTTCTACATGAGGAAACTGACTCATGTGTTTTCCAGACTCCACAGACTTGAGACAAATCTCAAGAACAGGAGGGTTGGGTTAAGTCATGCCTGAATAACTCAAATACAACTTTTTATTTCCCCTATCAGTTTTCTATATCCGACTCCAAATACATGAGCATTTATATAAAACATCTTACTATGCATTCTCAAAGCTCATTACATTTGTAACTTAAGAAAAGTATTTTATTTATTAAGACTTGTAACTCCAGATTGTAAATTATCTTCCACAGTCCTTGTTTTTCTCCTAAATAGATAACATTGCTCTAATAGCCAATATTGCTGGGGTAGGGAGGACTTATTTTTAAATGTTATCCAGGAAGATAATTCTCTTTAAGGCAGTGGTTCTTAATCTTGACTAAGCCCTATAATAGAGTGCTAGCGTGGCCCTGTAAGATAAGCGCTGGACTGCTAATGGCAAGGT
The DNA here is from genome assembly GCF_000296735.1 of Chrysochloris asiatica. Lineage (NCBI taxonomy): Eukaryota > Metazoa > Chordata > Mammalia > Afrosoricida > Chrysochloridae > Chrysochloris > Chrysochloris asiatica. The sequence continues at coordinate 11,649,533 of NW_006408519.1, forward strand.
CAGTGATTCAAACCCACCAGCCACATCTCAGAAACACTACACAGGGTTGCTATGAGCTGAAAATGACTCAATGGCAATTAATAACAACAACAATCAGTCATGTAATTACCTGAAGCACTTTCAAAATTTTTGATTCCTGGTCCTTCCATATGAATCTAATATGCAGTTAAGGTTATAAAATATTATCCTTGGTCCCTCACCCTCCCTTCAACAAAGACCTTATTCTTCTATAGTTTCATTGTGATGTACCCACATGACCTCAAGTAGAATGAGGTCTGGGGTATAAATAAGGTGTGCGGTATTAGGTAAAACATCATCTTAAAAAAATAAATCTTCACTTACTGCATTTTCCTTAGTCTTTTAATAACAAATTGTTGACAATAATCTAAACTTCCATAAAGGAAAAGTTCTTTATGTGATTAGAAGGGAGATAGCTGGGACACTAATCTCCATCAGGATAGTTATCTGAATTTATGTAAAAATAATGCAAGCTTTACGGAATGTAGGTAACAGGCAACAACCTTTCTACTTTCTCCTTTCTAGGGCACTCATTTAATGCCACAGGAGCCTATAGGAAAACAGCTATACTTGAATCCAGTTTCACCTGCTTGAATATTAAATCAAACTGTAAACCCTACTAGTAAATGCATGGTAGTTGTTGTTAAGTGCCATTGAGTCAATTCTGACTCATAGCGACCCTGTATAGGGTTTCTGAGGAGCAACTGGTTGGTTTGAACTGCTGACCAGTGCTGATCCTACAGTGCCACACTAGCTACTTTAAAAAAAAATATGCACACTGGAGAGTTTACCAGTAAATACTACAGCACTTCCAGTTACCAGCATATATGACATTTAATCTGTGACTTTTCCCAATCAGGAGAGCATGTATAAGTTCTCATAGGCTACAAAAGCATTCAGTTTATACAACTTAAAAGCAACCAACACATCACATTCAAATTCATTTAATTAAAATTGTTCCTGGATCATGAGGGTAATGCACGCAGTATAAAATGAGCTAGTCTGGCATAACATCAGGGATGAAACTCATTCACTCACTCAACTGCTATCAAGTTGGCAAGTTCAGAACAGCTAGCACCATTACAGTTAACAGTCCTTTCCTTGACAGATTAGTGGGACTCAGAGTGAAGAACATAAAAATAGTTCTGTATTTTTACAATCTACATTCTACCTAAATGATATATTCAGCGATCATTTGTATAATACATGATTTATAATTTCGTTAAGTATGAAGCAGACATGAGTAAATTCTTTGCAGTTAGCTCACTTGGAAACTTAAATTTTCTCCAGGTCCCTGCCAACTCCGTAACTACACTTCTTTGGAAAAATTAGCAATGCTTTATGAAAATTAATCTCTACTAACTACATTTACTTAATAAAATAAATAAATAAATCTTTGACAAAAAACTAACCCCCATTAAAACAAATATCCCTCCATCACCAAAAAGCAGACTTACCTATGAGGAAATAGAAGTAACTAAAAATCACTGGCTTGAGGAAATAGAACTAATTAAGGCTTCAGTTCTGGAACCAAGGGTGAGAGACTCTGGTTTAAATGAGCACAAGAGTCAGATTGCTGTTACCGTCCTCTAAACCGAAACCAGAGGAATTTGCACTGGCGTTTAAGTCTTTCAGGCGCCTCTCTTTGTTCCAAGTGGAATGCTAATGCCAAAATTGCAGTTTGCTTTCCTGCTCCTGCTTGCTCAGGGAACACTGATGCAGTCTGACAAAGCTTCCAGTTTAAATATCCTGATGGAGAAAAATAAGTCCCACAAGATGGGACCTCCCTTGTGTACCAGTAACATGAGCCATACAATGAATGTGTAAATATGAACAGATGGAAATGTGGTCATATACTAATAGTGTGTGATCTCATAGGAAAGATATAGCACTATAGTAGAAACATAGAAAAAAGAAATTTTCTACTTCTTGCAAATGTTATTAAGTCAAGGGTGTGTCTAGGAATTTTTTTCACCTCTTCTGCCTACTGAGCATATTTTCACTGACATACAAAAGCAATTAAGTATATAAAAAAAAGTGTCAGTGCAGTGAAATATATAGATCAAGGCATAAGATAATGGTATGGAATTCTAGGAAACACATGAAGACCATCAAGAGAGAAAAAAAATTAACATTATAATTTATTCATGTGTTAGTGTGATACAGTTTAAAATGTAAGAGAAGTTTAATCTAAAAAAAATTAATGATGTTCTTTGAGCTGGGGAAATATAAATCTGGGGAATATTACCTAATTCCAATTTTTTAAAAAGCAAAAAAGACATTTTATGTAGTATTTCACCAATTATCTCAAAGTATGCATAATTAACAAAGTTTCTTTTCCTTGCTTTATATGAAAAATGGGATAATAGAACTGGAACCAAATTCTTTTAGAGCAAGTTACAAGCTATCACACATTTAATTTATAAGCTTCTTTAGAAATTTACTGGCATATTCAGTACTAGTGAATATATATATATATATATATAGTATTTCAGTTACTTTGTATATTGAATGCCTTAACAATATTTTTGGCAAAGAAAATTGACTGCCTTTTCTCTTTTTCACTGAGAAAAATTAATGTTTCAGTGTTGCCAAGAAACGAGATGTTTTCAGTACTTTTGGGTTTAGTTAACTTTTATTTTTAAGTTTCTTACCTGGATATTGAAATTCAAATTTATGAAGTTTATGTGTTTAATACAAGACTTTACAAATTCTGTTTTCCTAACACTCTTTTAGATTCCTGGTGTGGCACTGTAGGGTAAGCACACTAGCCACACCTATACAGGGTCTCCATGAGTCAGAACCAACTCAATGGCACTTCACAACAGCATCAATAAGAACAATAGTCTTTTATAGAAAGTGGTCAGTATTATGACTGATTGAATTCAAGAGAGTTGATAAATTTTCAAGATAAAATTCAGTAATGGTTAGTGGCATGGAGCCTGGTCAAAGACTTCAGGAAAAACGTTCCAGTAAGGAAACAAATGTTTAGCCCTTATTACTGGTCTTGTTGTTAAGTGCTGTCAAGTTGATTTTGACTCATAGGGACCCTGTATAGGGTTTCTAAGGCTTTAAATCTTCACTGCAGCAGAAAACGTCATCTTTCTCTCACAGAGTAACTGATGGGCTCTAATTGTGCAGTCAAGAGCTTATCATGTGGAGCCACCGTACTCCCTTATTACTGGTGTTGTTGTTAAGTGCCATCAAGTCAGTTCCAATGAATAGTGACTCTGTAGAGAGTTTCCAAGGAGTGGTTGGTGGGTTTGAACCCACCATGCATTTCAAACTGACCTTGTGGTCCAGTGCTTATCCTATAGTGCTATAGCAGGATTCCTACTCCTGGCAGGATACCTTAATTAAGAAAGGAAGTATACAAGTGAAATGAGGAAAATTACCAAGCTGTACTTCAAATAGGTTAAAAACAAGTATTTGTGAATTAATCCTTTATAATTACTCAAACACACCAAACCTGTATTATATGCAAATGATCTTGGAATCCTGATTATAAAGTTGAGCAGTGTGTCTATATGTTATATTCTTATATAACAATACAATATCTGTATTCTTCTAAGTCAGTAACTGGCAGAAATACTACCAATCATTGGTTTTGTGTAGTCTTTGTGTGGCACTATAGGAAAAGGTTGCCAGTTTCAACTCACCAGCCGCTTCTGGGTCACTATGAGTTGGAACTGACTAGATGGCACTTAACAAGAACAACAACCCTGTAATAGGGCCAGTGAGAACAAATGGATTTCAGCACCATGGACAAATCATCAGACATATTTAGCCCTACTTTTGAGTGCACAGGAAAATGTTCTTTTAGGTTAAAATGTGAGAAATAACTTTATAGTTACCATCTTCATTTTACGGTTTTAACAACTAACTGATATACAAAATGTTCAAATAGATAATATAAAGTTTACACAGTAAGAACCTTCTATCTTATGGAAAACATTTTAAATGGCCCCTTTAAAGACATTCATCACTGTGATAAATGCATTTAAGTGTCATTAGGTTTAATGGTTCCAACTCACTCAGACTATTATGCTATCCCTTTTAAAGTTAATTTAATGCATTTTAATGGTGTGAAATTGACAAAATTATGAATCGAGGTTCCCTGGGCACAGGTTAAAATCAAGGAAGAAGAAGAGAACTAGTTAATATTACTTACCTTCCACCCCACTTTTCATTTATACCATAAAAGATGTCAGTTCTGCCCTTGGGGAAGAAATGCTCACTGTTAGTAAGTTGAATCTAAATTGATTTTTATGGTTTTAAATTCAGGTAAAAGTCATCATTTGGGTCACTAAAGGTTAGCAGTTTTCTTCAGGGAATAAGAAAATGTGCATTCTTCTGAGATTAAATTCATATTTTATCCAATACTTGCAGATGTTTATATAGCTTATTCCTTCCATTCCTCTATTCAATGGATAGAACCAACTTACAGGGTCATTCAGGATATTCTTATTTTGTGATCTTGCTCTCTCATCACCACTATTTGTCACACAAAACAGTGGTACATAATTAATTTCAAGTCTTAGTTAGGTGTTAGCGTAATAAATACTATTACTATTAACTTGAAAAAAAGAAAAATCCAAGGTTGTAGTGCCAGAAACATCTGATACAGTGAAATGTCAGTTCAGAGTATAAGGAAGGCTTAAGAATTGTAAAAATATTCACATTAATTATATTTGAAAGAAGAAGAGAAAGAAAAGCATAAACTCATTACTTCTTACAGTTCACTTAATATTTATGTATGATTAATATATAATTTTTTAGGTATTCTTTTGTTAGTTTATCAAATCAAACAGCCTCTAAACTAACAAGAATAATGTAAAACTTGGTAAAGGAGAATAAAGCTCATATCAAGTAATACTATTAGTGTCTCAAAGCCATTTAGTTCATTTGATGGACAAATTATGTCCTGGGCTTTGTAATTTTACCAATTACAAATCTAATTATGGTACCAGGTTAGTGTTTGTAGTGTAATGGGTTTTTCTTACATGGCCTTTCTGTCCCTGGGCTTGCAAATTCTCCCAAAATGATTGGTCCAGCTGCCATATGCCAAAGCATTAGTCAGTTTGATATTTGCATAAGAGGTCTTTCAATGATTGTTTGGCTTGTTATTTGCATAAGTGACTTGCAGTTCACTCAGTATGATTAGTCAGTTTATGATTAGCCTAAAGGATTGGTTAATTTACAAAAGCCACACCCCAAATTAACAAGGAGTTTTCATATATGAACAGCTAATCTCACACAGGGTTTTGGGGGACCTCTAGAGAGGTGGGATGACATCAAAAACATCATATAGGAAGAAAGCATAAGGTCATTAAATATACAGGAAAGAAAGAAAACACAAAAATGGATGTCAGAAACTTGCTCTTGAGCATAGAGAAGCCAAAGCGAATGGAAGAAATGAGGAAACAAAATAGCTGATCAGAAAATTTCAAAGGACAGCTTGAGAAGACAAAGTCAAGTATTATAATGAAATGCGCAAAGACCTGGAGTTAGAAAACCAAAAGGGAAAAACATGATCAGCATTTCTTAAGCTGAAAGAACTGAAGAAAAAATTCAAGCCTCAACTTGAAATACTGAAGGATTCTATGGGCTAAACATTGAATGACGTAGAAAGCAACAGAAGAAGATGGAAGAATATAGAGTCACTGTACAAAAAATAAATGGTCGATGTTCAACCATTTCAAGAGGTAGTATATGATCAAGAACTACGGGCACTAAAAGTCCAAGGTGCACTGAAGTTATTAGAGAAAAACAAGGCACCAGGAACTGATGGAATACAATTTGAAATATTTCAACAAAGTGATGTTACACTGGAGATGCTCCCTCATCCACGCAAGAAATTTGGAAGATAGTTACTGGTCCAACTAATTGGAAGAGATCCATATTTGTGTCTATTCCAAAGAGAGGTGGTCCAATAGAATGCAGATACCATCAAATAATATCATAAATATCACATGTAAGTAAAATTTACTGAGGATAATTTTAAAATGGTAACAATAGGACATCAACATAGAATTGCCAGAAATTCAAGCCAGATTCAGAAAAGGACATGGAAGTAGATCCGGATATCATAGCACATGTAGGGTATCAGATGGATTTTAACTTATGGATAACATTGTGAAGAACAGGTATTCCAGAACACTTAATTGTACGTATGAGGATCCTGTACATAGAGCAAAAGCAGTTGTTACAACAAAAAAGGGGATACTAAATGGACAGTCATGAAAGGTGTGTGCCAACACTGTATTCTTTCACCAAACTTAATCAGTCTGTATGCTTAACAAATAATCTGAGAAACTGGATTATATGAAGAATAACATGGCATCAGGATTGGAGGAAGACTTATTAATAGCTTGCAATACACAGATGATGCACCCTTACTTTCTGAAAGCAAAGACGACTTAAAATACTTGGTGAGGAAGACCAAAGACTATAGCCTTCAGTATGAATTGCACCTCAGTGTAAAGAAAACAAAAATCCTCACAACTGGATCAATAAACAAAATCATGATAAATGGAAAAAAGACTGATGTTGCCAAAGGTTTTATTTTGCTTAATGCCACAATCAAACTCATGGAAGCAGCAGTCAATAAATCAAACTATGTATTGCACTATGCAAAACTGTTGCACAAGACCTCTTTACAGTGTTCAAGAGCAAAGATAACAGTTTGAGGACTAAGGTGCCTCTTTCCCAAGTCATGGTATTTTCAACAGCTTCATATGGATGTGAAAATTGGACAATGAATAAGGAAGACCATAGAAGAATTGATGCCTTTAATTTATTATATTGGTGGTTATGTCCCATGGAGTTGGTTCTGACTCATAGCAACCCTATACAGGGTTTCCAAGGCTGTAAATCTTTATGGGAGCAGAAAGCCTCATCTTTCTTCTGCAGAACAGCTGGTAGTTTCAAACTGACCTTGTGGTTTGCAGCCCGATTCATAACCATTACGCTACCATAGCTCTGAATACAATTTATTGTATTAGAGAGGGATATATATGAATTGTCAGAAGAACAAACCTGTATTGAAAGTACAGCCAGAATGGTCTCTCATACTCTGGCCCTGTTATCAGGAGGGACCAGTTCTTGGAGTAAGACATCATATTTGGTCAAGTGGAGTGACAGCAATAAAGAGGAAGGACCTCCATTAAGATGGATTGACACATCGGCAGCAATAATGGGTTAAAACTTAGCAATTGTGAGGATGGCACATGACTGGCAGTGTTTTGTTCTGTTGTGCCCTGTCACTATGAGTTAGAACTAACAAGATGGCACCCAACAACAACAAGAGAAAACCTCTTCATCAGTGAGATCCTGGAAAGAAGTGTTTCCTTTGGATCTCGGTCCCTGTACTAAGAACCTTCTAAATTCAAGAAGGGTATACTGAGCCGGTAGCACTGAGATGATAACACTGAAGATAAAGAGAAATGGTGGCAAGCTCAGCAGACCAGAGCAGAAAAGAAATGGCATCAAGCACTGTAGAGTGCTGCAGGGAAACAGCAGGAGCAGTGTGAGTGGCGGGAACCTGGACATCGCCTGATAGTGGCATGAGTTGAGTTGGACCACAGGAAAAATGATGCTGATTGGCATAGTTGGTCCACCTCTGGGCAGGAGGTTATTAACAGATGAGGGTTCTTCTGGGCAGGAAATTACCAGTGAAGTTGAGTGCCCATATAGGGGAAGTAGCCACAGGCTGAGCTCATGTAGGTGAACACCTGAGCAGAGCAAGTGGTGGCATGAGGATGGAGAGCAGACTTTCCCAGATGGGATTGAGAGAAGGCCTGTTCTGAGGGGCCAGAGAGGAGATCCACCAAGGCTTGGGCATACACTCTACAGGGTTTAGCTGTAACTTTTTTGCTTTGAAAGCTGTTGTAATGCCAGCTTAACCCTGGCATTAGTTCAGGATTGTTTTAAAGTCACTGGTTGAGAACTGGACCAGCAAGCATGGAGGGAGGGAAATAGAGAGAGAGAGAGACAGAGAAAGAGAGAGAAAGAAAGAGAGAGGGAGAGGAAGGAAGAGACCGAACAAACACAGACACGGCATACTGACTTGAACAGATAATAACACTAGTGAGCTGACACTTGATCCACAGCATGCCCACCCAGTGACACAGAAATGGACCTGGGTAATAAGTAGGCTCCTTTCCTCCATGCAAAGTGAAGTACTTGTGGAGATGGAGGGGACTGGTTCACTTCAAGTCTGGTTCTATTGCTTGTTTTCTCTAAGTATTCTGTTCCCATTGCTTACTGTTTATAAATAATAATAATGGCTAACATTTTGTAAATTGTCTTTATGTTTATAATTGATAGAACAGTGAAGTCCTCCCAATAGTATCCTGATTACTCAGTAGTCAGTGGCACATAATATTTGTGTTTGCACGCAGTGCACACAGTTTAAGATCCTTTGAAGAATCCTTGTTGTTGTTATTAAGTGCTGTCGAGTTGGTTCCAACTCATAGCGACCCTGTATAGGGTTTCCAAGGAGTGGCTGATGGGTTTGAACTGCTGACCTTGTGGTTCAAACTGACCTTGCGGACCAGTGCATTATCCTGCAGAGTCACACCAAGACTCCTAGAGATGATATATTTCAAGAGGCTTGGAATCAAGAAATGAAATACATACTTTTGATTTTCAAAAATAAGTAAGCCTCTTAAATACTGTCTGGTGATTAGGTAATATTCTGGTATAAATTTAAGAAAGAAAAAAAAAGATGGTCTTTGAGCAGTTAGGAAACATTGGAACTTAGAGGTCAACTTGGACTCCAACGAATAACTTGGGCCAATCCTAACTGTTGTTGTTGTCAGGTGCCATCGAGTCGGAACCGACTCATAGCGATCCCACGCACAGCAGAACGAAACAATGTCCGATCCTGGGCCAACCTCACTACCGCTGCCACACTTGAGTCCATCAATGATGCCACCTGGC
>NW_006408519.1:11659199-11667954 GCF_000296735.1 Chrysochloris asiatica
TCCAACTGATGGTCACCATTTACCAAGGGAAGCCAGAAATTTAGTATTTTTATATGATTCTTTTGATAGTTAAAATTTTTATTAAATATTTTTCTAATCAATATTCCTTTGATTTTTAAAACGAAACAAAAATAACCTGTCCACAGGCTTCCAGCTTGGGACTAAATCTGGTCCACAGGCTTGGGACATGTGATAAAACAGCTGGACCTCAGTGAGACATCCAGCAAGGTTTCACATGATATCTTTTTGGAGGACTTCTGGGTGGGTGACAGTAGAGACATTTCAATCAGATGAAGTAAAATTTAATCTCAATATAAGGATCATTACATCTTCTCAATGTAGATTAGGCTTCCCACACACTGGAAGTGCCCAGCCTAACCTACATTTGGCAGTTCATAAGACCACATGGTACAAATCTGGACCTAAAATTTAAATTTAGTTTTAATACTTTCTCATACATAAGAATATAATTATGTGCATGTCTCCCTTTATTCACTAATTTATTCAAAACATTTATTAAAAATTAACTATCACCAAGCACTGGGAATACAAAAAACCAAAAATCTTTGAGTTCCTATAGTTTACATACGATACTTTACCTACTTTGGACACTTAGTTATATAGGTATCCTATTAATATGACTCTTTGTGTGCAGCTTCATGCTGGAGCTTTCCTATGTACTTAGCATAGCATATTCAATTATCTTGAATGAGAAGAACATTTGTTGTTGTTAGGTGCCATTGAGTCTATTTCGACTCATAGTGACCCCATGTACAACAGAAAGAAACACTGCCCACTCTGTTACCATCCTCACAATTCTTGTTATACTTGAGCTGAGCTCATTGCTGATACCATTGTGCCCATTCATCTCCATGGAGGTCTTCCTCCATGAGTACTGACTGTGGATCTGAGCAAAATGAAATCTCTGACAACTTCAGTCTTTTTTCCATGTATTTCAATGTTATTTATTGGTCCAGTTGTGAAAAGCACATCACACTATGATACACAGGGGTCATTAGATAATTAATTTAATTTTTCTTTCTACAAATATTTGTTATGAATATACCACGTTCTAGATTCTCTCCAAGGAAGGGCAAAGGCTAAACCATATTGAATGTTTGGGTGACTCACAGCCCAAACAGTCTACATTATTTTTGATCAGCCTTTCTCAACATTTAAATTAGAGAAGAGGATGAAATGCTCTATCAACTGGCAATAATTACCTACATCAATATAACTCTTCCTAAGAAATGATATTTTGTCTTTGTTACTAAATATCATGCTGTGTAGACAGTAATTCCAAAATGAGGTGGCAAACATGGTAACATCTAGTAATACATCTATGAATGTGTCTATTCTAATCTAACGTCTTATTTTTTTCTATCAGTACATATTATGTTGTTGTTGTTAAGTGCCATCGAGTCGGTTCCAACCCATAGCGACCCTGTACAGGGTTTCCGAGGGTGTAAATCTTTACGGGAGTAGAAAGCCTCATCTTTCTCCCAGAGTGGCTGGTAGTTTCGAACCGCTGACCTTAAGGTTCACAGCCCGATTTGTAACCACTACGCTACCAGAGCTCCTTATCAGTACATATTATAGGGTAAGAAAATTTGTTGTACTTACAAAATTACTTTGAAAAAAACTTAAAAAATATATAGATTCACAGGAAGTTGCCAAGATAGTACAGCGAGCTCTTGGGTTCTTTACACCCCATCCCCACCATGGTTAGTATACGTCATTTAACTACTAGTTAAGTGCTCTAGAGTCACTTCTGACTCACAGCGGTCCTAACAGGGTCTCCAAGGAGTGGCTGATGAATTTGAATGGTGAACCTTGCAGTCAGCACTCCAGTGCTTATCCTACAGCACCACACCAGGACCATAGCATATTGAAATCAAAACACTGACATTTGTGCAATGGGTGTGTATATCTCTGTGACATTTTATCACATGTGAGATTTGTATACCATCATCGCAGTCAAGATACAGAACGATTCTATCATCACAAAGATCTTCCTGATACTACTCCTTTATGGTCATACTCCCATCTCCAAACCCAAAGACGAATTTGTAAGATGACTCTTTTATGTTTATTATGGCATATGTTTACCACAGCATAGCTAAAACACATGCCTGAGTGTTAGTTCTCAGTCTCCAACTGTCCAATTTGTGACCCTGGAAAACTTCATCTCTGTTAACCTCAGTAGCTCATCTGTAAAAATAAAGGTTGGGCCAATATTTTTAAGGCCTCAGCATTTAAAAGGGACTCCTGGTATGGTGCTGGAGGATCAGCACAGGGCTGTGAACCACAAGGTCGGCTGTTCAAACCCACCAGCTAGTTGTTCCTCATAAACCCTGTAAAGGGTCACTATGAGTCGGAACCAACTCGACGGCACTCAACAACAACAACAGCATTTAAGAAGATATATAATTTGGTCTCAGTTATGATATCACCTTAAAGCCTATTAAAAGCTAACCAAGTTAAATTTTTAAATGTTTTAAATGTATTCTATGCTAAACACTTTGGTTGCCAAGTAACTTAATTAGGCCAAAGCTGCATTTTGATAGGATACTGCTGCTCTAAAATCTGAAGCCCATACAACATGCAGTTTCACTCATGCCTTCTCTCAAGGGACCGGGTGCTACTGTTCTTCCACATGTTCAGGTGGAGAAAATGGCAAAGCAATTTACTTGATTCCCTTGCCACCAGGGGCACCCTTTGGGTCAGGTTGTTGTTGTTAAGTGCCATCGAGTCGGTTCTAACCCATAGCGACCCTGAACAGGGTTTCCGGGAGCAGAAAATCTCATCTTTCTCCCGCGGAGCAGCTGGTAGTTTCGAACTGCTGACCTTGCGGTTTGCAGCCCGATTTGTAACCACTACGCTACCAGAGCTCCTTTTGGGTCAGGTGCATTCCTAAAAAAGTTCAAGGTTCTGAACAGAGAATGGTGCCACGCAAACTCTGAGCTAAAGATTTTGAGCTGTGGGGTTCAACTTCAGTCTCATCTAAGATGGAAGGTTCAGACATTAGGGGTTTAGAGGTGACCTTTGCTTGTGAGACCAGGGCCTGGGGGACTGTGCTAGAAGACCTGCCTAGGAAGCTGACAGCGGAATCTCTGCTTTTCTTGATATTACTTGCTCGTCAACAGACAAGATAACAACAACAACAGGAAAACAGTTTTCCCAAGTGACTCCTTCCATTTTAAAGCTTAAGATCACTTCCTACATACCAAGTCAAACTCACGGATCTCTTCTCTACATTTCACTTCCATTTTTAATTCAACCTGTTGACATCATCCAGCAGGCGGATATTTTGAGCTCCTTAACAGAATCTTTCATCAATATACTGATTAAAAATGGTCCTTTTTCCCTCACCACTAACAATATTCATGAAAAATCCTTAAAGAAGCAGAAACTCAAAAGGTGTCTTCTGCGGACTTTGGACTATACACGTCTTTGGAGAGGCCTACTGTGGCGCTGCGGGTTAATGCTCCAGACTGCAAAGCCGTTTAAATTGCAAGGTCGGCAGTTCAAGCTCACCAGCTCCTTCTCAGAAACACTAGACAGGGTCGCTATGGGTCGGAACTGACTCGATGGCACTTAACAACAACAACAACTGAAGTTTCTTGGACTATCTATTCTTTATGAATCTTTCCTTGTCAAAATGCCACATCTCCCAGCTCCGCTTTCGATGGCAATCAGTGGATGGATATACAAAACCGACGGTCAGACCACTCACTGGGCTAAATGCAAAGAGAAATCTAATTTACGCATCACAATCAATGAAACAAGGACGTGTACTCGCTGTTTTCTTGGCCTCATTCTGCTGAGAGCCCCCAGATGCCCCGTTTTCCACAACCTATTTGTTTGCGTCCCTGAGCACCCTGGATACCCCCGCACTGGAAGGGGCGGTTCCGGGGTCTGGAGCGCCCATCTCGGCCCTCATTGGACCACAGACGATCAGTCGCCCTGCACGGACGCCCAGGTCTTACCCTTTTTCTCCCAGAGGGGCCCCATCGCGCCGTCCAGGAGGAGGCATTAACGTGCACTCGGTGGCGCAGCGGCCGCGCTGGGCCGGGAGGGGGCGCGGGTTGGCCCCGGCGCCGCCGCTGGTTCGCGATCGGGTTCCGGGAGCTGGCCAGGCCTGCTCCGCCCGCTACAGCCCCGGCCGGACACGTGGTGCCGCCGCCGCCTCCGGGGCGCTGCTGCCTCCGCGGCCCCGCGGCCTCTGCAGCCCGTTGAGTGGTGGTCGGGGCTGCGGATGAAGTGGGGCGAAGGGCTGCGGACCAAAGGGTCGGCACCGGTAGGTAGGGCGTAGCGACGTGGACGCGGTGCGGGCCTCGGCGGGGCGCTGGGGTGCCGGGGTTTTTCTCCCCGGGCGCCCGACTTGTAGGCCCGGTCGCGGTAGCCAGGGTTGCGCCGCAGGCTCTATTTCCCGCAGCCTCTCGGGGCGGGGGCGGCGCACTGCGGAGGCGCCAGGTTCCCGCCAGTGGAGGGAGCGCTGGCTTGGCGGGAGGGTCTACGTCGCGCGACCCTCTGCCCGCCCCCCTCGTGGACCCCGGGAGCTGCTGCGGGCTTGGGTGGGGGCTGTGTCCCCGGTTGGTGGCCTCTTCCCCGTTGCTGTTTTCACTCAGCCCAGTCAATGAGTATCCTCTCCTCCCCTTACGATGGTGATAAAAACCGCAGCGTGGAGCTGAGGTGCCCTTTAGGACAGTCCCTCCATGGGAAAATTCTCTCGCTATCAGAGATATGTCAGTCTGGAATAACTAAAGGAGCGTGGCCCCAAACTGGGGGCGAAGATTTACCTCTGTCTCAAGCTCTTTCCAACGCCACTCGAGGGGCGCCTTGTTCAAACAAGGTGTCTCTGCCTCAGTACCTTTATCTCTGACCTGGGATAAACCTGGCCATTCACTTTCTAGCTCTCAGGTGATAATAGCAATCGGTTGAAAAAAAGAAAAGAATATTCCAGACTTCTTCAATAGCAAGTGCAGTATAGATAAGCTTTCTATTGGTTTTAGGTAGGGCTAAAGGAAACCTCAAGACTGGAAGGAAAACTGTTAGTCCAAAAACAAGAGGAATTCATCAACTTCACTGCCTGCTATTTTTCACGGATGGTAGGTTTTTGAAAGAGAATTGTGGGCAGATGTCTTCCTTCCTGAATTGCCAGAGCCTTGGGTAGCCTCATCAAGAAGATCCCACTTTATTAAAATATGTCTATGATAAAACTGATGTGCCTTGTTCTACCAAGTTGTTGTTGTTGTTAAGTACCATCGAGTCGATTCCTACCCAGTGACCCTGTGTAGGGTTTCCAAGGAGCAGCTAGTGAGCTTGAACCACCAACCTTGCAGTTCAAATGGCTTTGCAGGCCGATGCAGCGCCACACCAGGACTCCATAATTTAGGGCTAAAGGGTAGACACCACAGTCTAGCAAAAGACAGGTTTCTTGTATTATTTGCTTACTCTTAGGTAAACTTATTTTTTATCCCTGAAGGGAGCTTCGTACACAGAAAACGATTAGAAAACAACATGCCAGTTCTTACCCCTGCCCCTTCTGCCTGTTCTGCCTCTCTTCCCCATCCTATTTAACTCATATGCTGTTGTTAAGTACTGTGGAGTGAGTGGATTCCCACTCCCAGCGACCCTGAATAAGATTTCCGAGGAGTGGCTGGTGAGTTGTTTGTACAGTCGACTTTGTGGTTCCTAGTCCAGTGCTTAACCTATAGTGCCACACCAGGACTTCATTCAGCTCATATAGTCACTTTAAAATATAGTGTACCCTTAATACTCTGTGAGAGAACTTTGGGGTGCAATTGAAACCCATCAGTCTCATATTGCTTAACTTGAAACGAAAGCCAAACCTACTGCCTGCCATAGGACAGATATCACTGATCCTTATGGTTTCCAAGACTGGAAATCTGTAAGTGAGCCAACAGCCTCATCTTTCTCCCACGGAGCGGCTGGTGGGTTTGAACTGCCAGTCTTTCAGTTAGCATCCCAGTGCTTAATCCACAGTGTCACAGGGCTCCATTTAACATTTTGTTGTTGCCCCAACTAGTTTTCATTTAGCCATCAACTCTTCTCTTACTCTTATCATAAGGCTCAAACTCTTACTATTTCTTCTCTCTGATATTTTCTCAGTTTTGGAAAACTCTTCCTCTAGAAAATGCAGATAATAGAACCTTGTGGTGGTGGTGGTGTGCTGTTGAATTGGTTACAACTCATAGTGACTATGCATAGGTTCGTGAGGCTGTAAATCTTTACAGGTACAGAAAGCCTCATCATTCTCCTGTGGAATGGCTGGTAGTTTCGAACTGCTGACCTTGAGGTTAGCAACCTGACTCATAACCACTAAGCTACCAATGATCCTTAATAGAACTTATCATAGTAGAAATGTCTCTTTTGCAGAATCTTGACATTGCTAGCTCTTAGTATGTGCCTCCATTGTTCCTCTTCCTGTTTCCATTGAGTTTAAGCCTCTCTTGGCCTGTGAAGGAGCTAAATTCACCTCATTGGCTTCTAGCCAATACTGTTGTCTACAGCAGCATTTTTTTCCAGCTTGGTTCTCTTGGGACTGTGTTTTAGGATCTTCGTTTTCTCTCCTTCTCTCTGTAATCCTAACTTCAAGGTCCTCAGCATCAGATATTCCTGGATTATTTCCATTAAATTCCTCTTGGTTCTTTACAAAGTTATTGTTTAAATAAACAATAAAGTGCAGGTACAAGTGAACGTAAGGAGCTTTGGTAGCGTAGTGGTTACAAGATGGGCTAAAGGTCAGCAGTTCGAAACTACCAGCTGTTCTGTGGGAAAAAGATGAGGCTTTCTGTTCTCGTAAAGATTTACAGCCTTGGAAACCCTATGTAGGGTGGGTATGAGTTGAAACCAACTCCACTGTACATAACCACCCATCATGTGAATGTAAGATCATTGGGTTAATGATAACCATTATCAATCCCTTGACATTTTACAACTCCCTTTGAAACAGGGATTTCAATTGATTTGGAATGAAATGTCATTAGGTTTTCATTCTGGAGTCTTAAGATCACTGGGATTGTGTGTGTGTGTGTGTGTGTGTGTGTGTGTGTGTGTGTAGCCAAAGGAGAAGTCCAGGTTGGAGATAAACATTTGAGAGCCCTCATGGATTTTCTTAATGTGGATAATTTATTCTTCAATATAAAGGGCATCCCTTGATCAAATTGTGCTTTATTGACTACCAGTCACTCCATGTAAGAAAGGTGAGGCTTTCTGCTCCTGTAAAGATTTACAGCCTAGGGAACCCTTTAAGGCTATGTGTCAGAACCGACTCCACAGTACACAACTACCACCAACACCAGAAAGGGCATCCCTTGGCCAACTTAACAGGCAAACCAGGTGTTGTAGTTTCTTTCCCCAAACTGAAGTTGCCTAAAGCTGCTTAGCCATAGACCAGCAGACCATCACCATAGAAACTGAAATGGTATCTTGTTGAATGGAGAGTGAATCTTTTCTCTTTTGAGATGCCAGCTATGTCCGGCATTTTGAAACAAAAGGTATTCATGATCACTTCATTTCTTTTATGAAAATCCACAAAGATACCTCAAATCCATTTTAGTAATTTATGATGAGAAGAGACTATAGCAGCACCTCTGTAGAAATGGACTTTGTATGTCCAAATGCCTCCAGCTTCTCTGTTAATTTCTGACAATGACTTCGTATTTTCACTGTTAAGATACAGCTGGAAATCCATCATTAATGTAGATTTCCTTATCAAAATCATCTCAAGAAACTATCTTAATTTATTAAAATTTTTATGGAGCATTAGGAAATTTCTCTCATTGGTTTCATGATGATCCTTATTTAATATTTTGGTGAGTTGTAATATGCCAAAGATTGCTTTTTATTCTCAGGTAAAATTTTTTTGAATTTAGAGGAAGAAATATAAGTCCAGAACATACTGATTTCAGAGATAGTCTTAATGAGGCTTCTAATCTTGATGCCACATTGCTCATCTAATCTAGTTTCTCAGATTATTTGCTCAGCATACAGATTGAATTAGTATAGTGAAAGAATACAATGCTCATGCACACTTCTCCTGACTTTAAACCATTTAGTATTCCCTTGTACTACTCTAACAACTGCCTCTTTGTCTATTTACAGATTCCTCTTGAGCACAGTTAAATCCTAATGTTAACCATAGTTTGCCATGATCTATACAATTGAAAACCTTTATATAGTCAATAAAGCACAAGTAAACATCTTTCTGGTATTCTCTACTTTCATCCAAAGTCCATCTGCCATCAACAATGATATCCCTAGTTTCATATCCCCTTTGAATCTGGCTTGAAGTTCTTGCAGTTCCCTGTTGATGTACTGTTGTGGTCATTTTTTAATTGTCTTCAGGAAAATTTAACTTGCATGCTATATTAATGATATTGTTAGATGTGTTCTGCATTCCATCAGGTCTCTTTTTGGATCTCTTCCAATTGGTTGGCCAGGTAGCTGTCTGCCAAATTTCTTGGCATAGATGAGTGAGCACCTCCAGTGCTGTATCACTTTGTTGAAAAATTTCAAATTTTATTTCATCAATTCCTGGGGACTTGCTTTTCGCCAATGCCTTCAGTGCAGCTTGGAACATCAATTGTTGATCATATGCTACCTTTAAAAATGGTTGAACATTGTCCATTTCTTTTGATACAGCGACCCTGTGTACTCCTTCCATCTTCTTACAGATGCTTTTTACATCATTCAATATTTTGCCCATGTTGTTAGGTGCCATCAAGTC
>NW_006408519.1:11669614-11681281 GCF_000296735.1 Chrysochloris asiatica
ACTACCAGAGCTCTTCATCTTCACTGACTTTAGTGGTTACATGTAACTTTGAATAATAGTTACATTTACTGGTCTTTCTTCTAGGCTTCTGGATATTAACCTATCACAGACAGCACTGTACTTCAAGATGATTGTTGTTTAGTGCTGCCAAGTTGGTCCTGACTCATCGCCACCCTGTATAGTGTTTTCAAGGAGCCACTGCTAAATGTGAACCACTGACCCTGTGGTTCAAATAGACTTTGCAGTTTAGTGCTTATCCTACAGCACCACACCAGGATTCCAAGCTAGATCTCGAATTATTCTTTTTGATGATGAATGCAATGCCATTTCAATCTGTTATTTCCAACATATTAAATATTATCACTATCTGGTTCAAAATGACCAATGCCAACCCATTTCAGCCCCCTAATGCCTAGGATATCGATTTTGATTTGTTTCATTTCTTTATTGACAATTTCCAACTTTCCTAGATTCATTCTTCCTACATTCCATGTTTCAATCACTAATGGATGTTTGCAGCTATTTCTCCTCACTTTAGGTTATGCCTGATCAGCAAATGGTGATCCTGAAAACTTTCCTCACTTCACATAATTATGGCAACTCTACTTGGTAGAGGCAGCTCTTCCTTGTCATATATTGAGTGCCATCCAACCTGACCAGCTCAACTTTTGGAACTATGTTCTACTGCTATTCATAATGTTTTCATTTTCCAGCACTATATCTGACTGTGTTCTGCTATTCATAATGTTTTCATTTTCTGCCACTGTATCTTACTATGTTCTGCTGCTCTTCATAATGTTTTCAGTGGCTAAACATTCAGAAGTAGATAGCCTCTTCTCTTTCCTAGTCTGTCTTCGTCTGGAAGCTCAGCTGAAACCTGTCCACAATGCGTGACCCTCTTGGTGTTTAACATACTGGTGACATAGCTTCAGCATTACAGCAACACACAAGTCACCACAGTAACAGACATATAGTAATAAGTCACACAGTAACAGACAACTTGTGGATAGAAAATCTATAAATGCAAAAAACAGAAAATTAAAATAACTGATTACCCTATTTTCTGAGATAGCCATTATTAGAATTTCCTTGGTTTGCATATAAATACATACATACATATTAAACACATATATATCCTGTACGAAACACTGGAGTCCTGGTGTAGTGTTATAGGATAAACTGGACCACAAAGTTGGTTTGAGCCGCAAGGTTGGCAGTTCGAACTCAGCAGCTGCTCTTTAGAAACCCTATACAGTGTCTCTATGAGTCAGAACTGACTCAACAGTACTTATCAATGACATCTGACACACTGAATGGCACAAACCCTTAAGGACTCAATGGTTTAAGTTGGCGTTTAAGCCGACTTAGAGGTGCCTTGGAAGGAATAGCTGTTGACCTGCTTTAAAGAATTCAGAGCCTTAAAAACCTTATGGAGCAGATCTACTCCGTACACATGAGGTCACCATGATTCAGAATCAACTGAACTCAGTTAGTAACAACAACACATAATGTACATAAAAGTGTTATTTTGTTAAGTTAAAGTGGGATTCCTTATTTTGCAGTTTGAATTTTCCATATGACGACATCATATGTGATTTCCTCTATCATTAATTGTTCTGCTATCCAATTATTTTTAACAGCTTCTTAGTACTACGTCATGTAACTTTCCTAGGTATCTGCCTACCTAGGTGTTGATACTAATGGGCAGTGTCATGGCTGGCTTCATGCAAAAAAACATGTTCATGTAAAATTGAAATGATTTTATGTTTAGCAATCTTAATTTTCAAAGTAAATCAGAATAACAAGGCTATCAGGGTGACTCTTCAGGTGCTATCAGTAACACAATGGCATATTTCTAAGGTAAGGGTGTGAACAATTAGGGAAGTCCTCACCTCCAGCTATGCTTTGATGGTTCATGTGTGTGAGTACAGGGTGGGAATAGGGCATTATAGAAGGGTAGGTAAAAAAAATATTGCTACAAAGCATAGAAACAGGTATTAAACAAAAATATAAAAATATAAAGCTTTTGTTTCTCAACATATCTTCTATCTAGGTCTATTAACTTCTAGAGGTGATGTTTCTAACTGTCCCCCAGAGAATTTGCACTCTGAGATTTACACCATGGCAGATCAACACATTTGGCATTCCCTACGATGCTGCTCTTTGGAAACCCTATAGAGGCTTGCTATGAGTCAGAACTGACTTGATGGCATCTACAATAACAACAAGGATGTTCCTTGGACTTCTGGTATGGCACAGCACCATAGGATAAGCACAGGTTGCTAACCACAAGATCAGCAGTTCAAACCCACTACCTGCTCCTTGAAAACCCTATACAGGTTCACTATGAGTCAGAACTGACTCGCTAACTCTCAACAACGACAGGATGTTCTTTGTGTTTGCAATGTTCTTTGAGTTTTGGGAACAAAAAGAAGGCGTAAGATCAAGGTTGTGGGGTGGATGGGGTAAGTTTGCCAAGTGAAATTCCCATAGGACAGCCCTTGCTACCCTCAAAGAATGAGCAGGTACATTTCACTGATAGAAAAAAAAAAATCACTGGCACAACTTTTCTGGTCTTTTTTTTCATGAGTGCAGTTATTTATTTTCTTAAAATTTTGTCATAAATAGCCTCATGACCTTCCTGTAACCTTCAAAAAAATCTATCAAGATTAGCCCTTGGGAATTCCAAAAAATCTTATGAGCTGCCCTCTCTGTCTTGAATTGAACTGAACGGGTCCAGCAGACCCTTCAGAAGCCATTGTTTTGATTCAACCTTTTTGTTTGAAGGCACTCTAACAAAACTAATGCAGGTATTTTACTGAGAAAACTTGTTTGCAGCCATCCACTGATTTCAGAGACATATTTAAACCTGTTTTGTTTGGGATAAGCCTGTGAATGTATGAGCTGGAACTCTAGGGGCAATACTTTTTGACATACTGTTGTTTTCAAGGTTGCTCAGAAAATATTGAATAATGTTAAAGCACTAGCGTATTTTATGCAGTATTTTTATAGGAACATAAATGGATATGAACGACAGTCCTGGAAAAAGGGGATCACTGTGGTTTTTCTGGACCTTGGTATAAACTGTTAACCATGGTGGCACTCTAGCTCCAAAATGTGCCTGGTGATTTGATTTTTATACTAGCAAATAATGCTGATATAGGACATCATCATCAAGCTATTAAATATTTTGGAATTGGTGTTTTCCGTTTACTGAGTATTTCAAGGAGGCACTGACTTTTGAGGCAAGGAAGGAAACACAGTAGGTATTCATTCTTTTGGAGACCAGCACATGTAAGCCAGGCTTTTACATTTTATTCAACAAATGTGACTCTTTGAAATGGTTAATTGTGTAGGTTTTTGTTGTTGTTAAGTGTTGACGAGTCGGTTCCAACCCATAGTGACCCTGTATAGGGTTTCCGAGGAGTAGCTGGTGAGCTTGAACCACCAACCTTTCAGTTCAAATGACTTTGCAGCCTGGCGCATTAACCCATAGCACCACACCAGGACTCCTAATTATACGGGTCACCTCCTACTTATGACAGGACCTGTTTCGTTAACTCAGTCATAATTCAGTTCTGACACAAGTCCATGCCTCTTTTTTTTCCTTTTAGTTTTCATTATTATTACTGTTGTTAACTGCAGTTACGTTGGTTCTGATTCACAGCAACCCCGTATAGGATTTCCAAGGAGCAGCTGGTGGGTTTGAACCACCTACCTTTGGTTAGCAGGCCAGTGCTTATCCTACAGTGCTACACCAGGACTCTTTTCATTCTTATTAGTATCCTTATAAATCTGATCAGTGAACATCTGAGAATGATCTCATCAGAAAAGTACTTGCTGCAACATTGTATATAGTACTATTACTAATAATGCAATGTACAAAAATAAGCCCCAAAACCAGATGGTAATGAGTATGATTTGTAATAACTCAAATATGTCGTAAATCAGGAACTACCTTGTATTCATGGACCAGTACTACTACCAGTATAAGGTATATTTTGGGGCTTATTAAAAGTTTGCATTGCTGCATCCCACTCTAGACCAAATGAATCACAGTACCAGGTCATTTGTATACACACAAAATTATAAGAAACACTAGGACTCAAGGAGATTAAGTTAGGGCATTAAGAAGAAATGCCTACGAGCACCTTAGCATTAGAACTTTTGCTTTTTCTTTCCTTACTGGTGTCTCTACCATCTAGTACAGTGCCTGTAGTCCATTGGCTGTGGTCCTTATACTCGTATGTTACATGAACTGTTTTAGTATTTGTAATGTTGTACTTAAATTTTTCTTTGTACTATAACATTTCCCCCAAAGAATCTTTGAACAACTTTTCAAACAATTATAATTTCTGCTATCACGCCTTGTACACAGTAGGCACTTAATAAATATTAATTGTATGAGAAAATTTTTTAAAAATGTGTGGTAAGACCTAATCACTCTTACTTCAATTACCTCAGATACTTAGAAAGTTGTTTTCTGATCCTGAGAACATCACAGTTGAGATTCAGATTCTCAGTGTTCCATTTCTGTCAAAAATTCCACATGGCCACGAGTGGGTTGCTAACTGCTGCTGATAATGGTTTGTAATCTATGAAACAATGAAATTTAATGAGGTAATCCTTATGAAGATATTTTGAAATCAATAAAGTGCTTTGCCAATATAAGTTACTGTTTTTTGTGTTCTCTCAAACAAGGTTCTCCCCATCAAGAACCATTCCACCGGCCTCAGCTCTGGGAGAGCCAATCACTGTTCATTTATCTGTGGTAAGTTTGGGGCATGAACATGTTTAAGAAATTGTAAGTGTATGAGGTCCTGATGGAACAAGGATGGCAAATAAGTTGACTCATGTCATCTGTTTCACCTCCAGAATCCAATGCAAACACTGCTGTTGAATTATGGCCCTTGACTTTTTATGAGCCCCGGGGGGCGGGGGTGGGGGGCGGCTCACAGCCTTTTGCAACACAGTTCCACAGGTAGCCCTTTAAGGGATTGGCACTGACCCATTCCATAGACCTATTTGGCATCTCTGATGTAGGAGAAATATCTATATAAGTATTCATGTTTTAAATATGTGAACTTACATTGTACATATGAAGAACATGTGTAGGGGTGTATATATGTGTGTGTGTGTATTATGTGTGAGATAATACTGTAAGTATAAAGCTGTATGTGTGTAAAAGGAAGAAAAACTAAAGATACTAAGGTCATATTTTTAGGCTTACGTTTTGATATTTAAAACTAAACCACAATAAAATCTGAAAGCAGTTAAGAGAACAACAGGAAGATTCTGTGGGCCTCCCAGCTGCCCACAAGTTTCCCAGTCAGCCTCTCAGGTCCAGCCACCAGAAGAAGACCTCAGCTGGAGTCTTATCACTGTAGAACTACATAAGGCCTTAAAAGATTTGTGTAATGTAGCTTTACTATTAACTGAATGTTGTAACTAAATGAGATCTTCTGGTTTAGACCCCTGCCTTTTGGTGGTGGAGATACCAGTAGTGTTTTGGAATGGTGTCTCAGCCATATTTCTTTAGCCTCTTATTTGAATATTTCATGTCCTAAACAAATTTTTCCCTTCAAGAAAGTTTGATGCTCTTGTATAGAGCATTTGCCAATCTGCTAGACACTCTGGTAGTGTAGTGATTACAAGTCAGGCTGCTAACCTCAAAGGTCAGCAGTTCAAAACTACCAGTTGTTCCGTGGGAGAAAGATGAGGATTTCTGCTTTCATAAAGATTTACAACCTTGGAAACCCTACACAGGGTCACTGTGGGTTGGAACTGACTCTGTGGCACACTGCCACCACCACCACCACCACCAACTCCACCACCAGGAATCCTGGTGTGGTGCTGCAGGATAATGCGCTGGACCACAAGGTCAGTTTGAACCACAGAGTCGGCATTTCAAACCCAACAACCCTATACAGGGTTGCTATGGTTCGAACTGACTCGAAGGCACTTAGTACCAACAACATGTATACAAAGTTTCTGCTCTTCCAAAGCTAGTTTAAGTGCTTCTCCCAGGTCCGACCCCTTTGTTTTCAGTTTCAAAATACTTATCGCATTGTGTTAGCATTTCCTGTACCTCCCACTGAAGCATAAACGTCTGTAGAGCAGGATTGAT
The DNA here is from genome assembly GCF_000296735.1 of Chrysochloris asiatica. Taxonomy (NCBI): domain Eukaryota; kingdom Metazoa; phylum Chordata; class Mammalia; order Afrosoricida; family Chrysochloridae; genus Chrysochloris; species Chrysochloris asiatica. The sequence goes on from NW_006408519.1 coordinate 11,675,742, forward strand.
TGACTACTGTATCTCTAATTTCTAAACCAGAGCTTGGCAACTTTTCATTTATTTATTTATTTTTTCAAGTTAAGGGCCAGATAGATAGTAAATGTTTTAGGCCTTGTGGGCTAAATATAGTCTCTACTGCAATTAAACTCTGCCCGTGAAGTGTGAAAGCAGCTATAGGCAGTATGAAAGCAGATGAGTGTCACTATGTTCTAATAAGACTTGATTTATAAAAAAGGGTAGAATATGAAATCTGTCAACTTCTTGGTGTATAGTAAGTGCTCAGTATGTCTTTATTAATAGTAGTATTGTATTTTAGTTTGGTTGCGTGAATGAATGAAAACCCAATGGGATACATTGATTTTCATGGATCTTATATCTAATAGAGAGAGTCCTGGTGTGGTGCTGTAGGATAAGAACTGGATTGCTAACCATAAAATTGGTGGTTCAAACCCACTAATCACTCCTTGGAAACCCTTTACGCTATGAGTCAGGACCAATTTGATGGTACTTAACAACAACATATCTAATAGAGATAACAAAATATATTGTGAAGCGTCCTGTGATGGCCTTGTTTTTAATGTTAAGTGCTATTAAATCTGTTACAGCTCATAGTAGTCCTGTCTGTATAGGGTCTCCAGCGAGGAACAGCTGGTGGGTTTGAACTTCTGATTTTGCAGTTAGCAGTCCATTGCTTATCCTTTAGTGCCACACCAGGAATGTATTTGTTGTTGTTGTTGTTAAATGTCATTGAGTCAGTTCAGACCCATAGCAACCCTATATAGGGTTTCCAAGGAGCAGCTGGTGAGCTTGAACTGCCATCCTTGTGGTTCACGCCGACTTTGCAATCCAACGCAGTAACCCACAGCACTACACTAGAACTGTATTTAGGGAGCCCAAATTAACCTAGTGGAGAGGATTAGAAAAGAATTCCTGAAACAGGTGTATTCTGAAATCGATTTTGAAGAATGAGTAGAAATTATATGCAGAAAATGACAGGAAGAAAGGGTGTTCTAGGCAGACGAACTGACACATAGGCATGAATTCCATGATGCATTTGGAGAACTGCAGGTGGCTTGGCATAGGAGTTGCAACTATGCAAGACAACATTGCAGTCTAGCTGCTCCATCTGCACTTTTACCTCTGCTTTTTCTCCTCTAGAAGCTAGCTAGCTCCATTACCCACCCTCTTTCCCTTTATTCTCTTTCTTTCATCTTAGTGAATAAACATGAGCAAGTGTTTCTTGTCTTTAAAACGGTTTACTTTTCACTATCACCACCACAACCACCCTCCTTTAACAACTACCGCAATCCCCACCTCTGCCACTTCCATCTTAACAACTACTATCTGCACTTATATTATCAGCATTACTACCTACGCATCTACACATCACTTACAACTCCACTCCTACTTCTGCTGTGTCCACCACCTCAACACTTCCCTGCTGCCACCTCCACCACATCTAAGTCCAGCGTCACTACTCCCACACTGCCTGCCACGTTTACCTCCAGCCCTACCATCACCTTTACCACCTCTGGCATCTCTACTTTAACTCTCACCACCATCACCAACTTTACCACCTTCACACCTCCACTATCACCTCGAACATCACTTCTGCTCCCTCTACCTTCTGTACCTCTGTCACCACCATTACCAGCTTCATTACGTCTCTCATCTCCATCATTACTTACACCACCTCCACTGTCACCTGCACCATCATCGCCAGCTGTGCCATCTCCAAGGTCATTGCCCTGATACCACACCTCACTTCCATCCCCAGCCCTTCACCATCACCTCTGTCAACTCTACCTCTGTAGCCAGAACAACTATTTCCATCACTGTCTCCGCCATTGCTGTATCCATAATGAAAGCTTCCAATCAGTCATGACCTCTCAATTTTACAGACAACCGTCTTGAAAGAGTAGTCTGCACTCGTTTTTTCCTTTTTTGTCATGCCCCATTGCTGCCCAGCCAACTAGAGTATGGTTTCTATTTTCACCACTCTACTGAAATTACTTGAAATGAGGTCAGTACTTATTGGATACATTTGGCCTTTCACTTACTTAATCCTCTGCAACATTTTTTTGTTGTTGTTTTCTGTTTTTTTTTCCTTAAAATTTTATCTTCCGTTGATTTTATAATATTGCAACCTTCTCAGGGCCTCCTAATTTCCTCCTGTCCACTCTTTTTCAGTCTTTTCCATGGGCACACGATCGATCGCAGAATTACCTTCTAAATGTAAACATTTTCCTTGGCTTATCTGTAGATCTCACAGCAGAGGATGACCACGTAGGCAACCTCGTATATTCATCTCTATATCCTTTAATTGAGAGAAAGGCTGAGAGTCAGAGTGAGGCTGACGTGAAGAGGGGAAAGTTTCCTCTAACTGCTGAGGGAAACGAGAAAGGAACTGACTAAGACTTACTTACTGGCCAGGTCCAGCTGAATTTGCAGCTCCTACATGATTGTCTTGAAACCACTCCTTTGTAGATTTTCTTCAGAATGCTAAGAATTTTAAAAAAATGGATTTGATGGCTATATGGTTACAAAAGGGGATAAAAATCCCTAAGGATTTTCCCTTACAATATTTGTTGTAACTCCTCTCTAAACTGATACATCCGCAATTTGTTGAGAAGGTAAGACTAGCAAAGAACAGTGAATTCTAACTATTTTATATTTATGTCACTACATCCTTCTTACTAGATCTGAGAAATCTTTATTTTACCCATCCTTTAGTTGCAAGAGACATTAAAATTTATATTTATTTATTTTAATACTAATGTGAATTAACATTAGATTTGTGTAAAGCCTTGGCTGTGCTCTTTCTTGAGGTGACTTCTGAGTGTCAAATGCTAGTGCAGACAAAATAAATTGACACAAACATTTGAAGTTGTGCTTTCTCCACCCCAAAGGGGGGCAATTGTATTTTCAGTATTGGGTTTATTTTTAACCAGAATTCTTATTTAGCCATACATGGATAATTGCATGACTGGAGTCATATGTGTTACTTGGTATTTTATTCCAGCTTGCATTTTCTGTTGTAGAGCTTTCGATGCATTACTTGAAATTATTTAAAGTCAGAAAAAATTATATTTTGGATCAAATCCAAACATTTTAGTATGGTTTATCACTAGAGGCCCCTTGTTTGTATTTCCTCTCTTCCTAAAATCACAGCATATGCTCCAGCCATATGGAGTTACTTCCAGATCCTCAACCTGCCATGCCTTTTTTTCACCATTTTGTGTTTGTATGTGCTGCTTACAATAGATCACATTCTTCCCCATTCCTGGCCTAACTAACTCTTATTAATTCTTCACGATTTCACCTTCTCTGGAAAGTCTTTCCTATAATCCTAATGTTAACTGTATCATAGGACTTAATGTATCATATTGTGATAATTCTTTCTTCTTGCTCTTACTAGATAATAAGTTCCTTGGGGACTTCATTTTTCATACATGTGTCCCTAGTGCCTAGCATATGTTTGACAATTGGAGGTACTCAATAATTATTTGAATGAATTAAATTATTCTCCATGTTCCATTTTTATTTTTTAATCACAATGACATTCTATTACTCTGACATATTTTTCAGCCATGTTTCATAGTTTCTTGGATATAGACTTCTACTTTAGGAATAGTAAATATGTATATTATTTCTAAGTTGTTTTATATCTTTGTATTTGTCTAGCATGACTCACCAGAGATCTTGTATTATCCTTGCTCCCATAGCTTCACCTCCTCCATTTTCACCCATTTACTTGCTTCCACCTACAGGCCTTGATTGGTTCCTGCTGCAGTAGGAAGTATATAAGAAGCTTCTTGCCAGGGACTGAAGATTGCCTTGGAATCAAGTTCTCCTTTTTGCTGGTACCTGGTCTCTGTTCTTCTGCTCATCTTAATTGTAGATCACCGGGTTCCTGCTGATCTGCCAGAGCTTTTGACCATCTGCCTTGCCTTCCAGCTTTGGGAATCTTCAGCTCATCTCTGCCTTCCTGTCTCTCATTCATCTGCTGTTTGCTCTGAACTTCCATGCTGACATTGATTTTTCTTTTTTATCTTGGTTTCTGAATGACCGTATATCTTGGTCTCTAATTCATTTGTGTGTTTGAATTATGGACTAAACAATATGATTGCTGTTTCATCACCTCACCTAGGTTCCTCCTTGTGAATATGCTCTAACTTTCCTGGTCTTCTATGCATGCATCATTAACTACAGACCTGGCTGTGTGATATTATTTCCTTTAATCAGGGATGCCATGTCTACTGTGGCATAAAAACTACTATGCTCTTTATGGATCTGCAAGCAAGATATATACTCTAATGAAACTGAAAGTTGTTTTAAATCTATCATATACTGAATCAATATTCTTAACTGTGGCTATGCATCAGAACTATATGTGGAAACCAAAGTACTATAAATGCAGATGCCTGGGCCCCAAGACAGAATCACTGAAGCAGAATTTCTAGATGGGTGTATGTATTTTCAAAAACATTGTGAATAATTTTGAGGGACAGCCTGGGTTGAAGTTGAGCCCAGCTACACAACTGATTATCCTAAAGGTTATACATTATATATAACAAAGAGGATCTCAAATGCTAGAAGAAGAATAAAAGCCTTTATTCATTGCCAACTGTATGCATAATGACAAATTCTCTACATCTAGTTTCTCATTTAAGTAATTTCATGTCAACACTGTGAGGTTCCTATCAACACTATGAGGTAGGTACTATCCCTAAAGATGATAATTAAAGCTGAGAGAGCTTAAGGCACTGAACAAAAATTACATAGCTGATTGCAGAGTAGGAATTTAAATCCATGCCTGCCTTATGCTTAAACTTAGAGTTACTTAGCAATTTGGTAGTGGTATATTACATTGAACAGTATATACTAACTAGTATTACATCATCATTTTCCTGCTGGAGTTGATATGATCAAAACAAATCTAATCATCTTATTTGCTTACTGGAAGATCTTTACTTTCCTGTTGCCAAATGTACATTTCCTTTGTCATGATAGAGAAAGTTCCTCTTAAAATCTGTCTTCCAATTCTCTCTCTTTCTCTGTCTCACTCACCATTTTTTCTATACTTTTGTGATATTGAATTTCCCACTGTTGTTTTAACATGTCATACTCTGAAACAATGAAATACCTTTGTTTTGGGATTTGAAGGTAGAGAGCACACCAATTCTTTGTTCCAGATTTGGAAACAAGGCAAAGTCATAGGCGCCAAGACTGAATGTTGTTATTGTTGTTAAGTGCCATAGAGTGGATTCCAACCCACAGCAACCCTGTAAAGGGTTTCCAAGGAATGGTGGGTGAGTTCGAACCACAGTTGACCTTATGGTTCAAACTGATTTTGCGGTCAAGTGCTTACCTACAGCGCCACACCAAGAGTCCTAAAGAATGAATAGATCAATTTTGTTATGAGTAAAGCTGGACTAGAAAAGTTGAATTCAAGCATCTACTAAATTGACTGTACCCACCTTGTCACAGGTGAAGTAGATGAAAAATTGTAGCAACCAATTCATAGCTCCTTTATTTATGCTTAGTGT
>NW_006408519.1:11681381-11682306 GCF_000296735.1 Chrysochloris asiatica
TTATTGCTTATTGGTCCAGTGGTGGGGATTTTTGTTTCTTTTACATTGAGATGCAATCCATACTGAAGGCTGTACTCTTTGATCTTCATCAGTAATTATTTTGCCCATAGACCCTTTAATATTACAAGTCGAGGCTAGAACTTTTTCTTCAGTTCGTTCAGCTTGAGAAATGCTGCATGTATTTTTCCCTTTTGGCTTTTTAACTTCAGATCTTTGCACATTTCATTATAATAGTTGACTTTGTCTTCTCTATTTGCCCTTTGGAATCTTCTGATCAGCTCTTTTATTTCCTCCTTGCATTTGCTTTAGTCTTTCTATGCTCAAAAACAAGCTTCAGAGTCTCTTTTGACATCCATATTTGCCTTTTCTTTCTTGTCTTTTTGTGACCTTTTGCTTTCTTCCTGTATGATGTTCTTGATGTCATCCCATAACTTGTCTGGTGTTTGGTCATTAGTGTCTCATGTAGCATATCTGTTTATGTTATGGTCTCGAAATTCAGGTGGGTTCTATTCAAGGTCATGTTTTGTCTCTTGTGGATTGTTTTAAATTTTTCATTCTCATTCTTTACTTGCGTATGAGCAATTGATGATCTATTCTACTTTCTGCTCCTGGCTTTGTTTTGGCTGATAATATTGGGCTTTTCCACCATCTTTTCTCACAGATGTAGTCAGTTTGATTCCTGTGTATTCCATCTGGTGAGTTCATGTGTATAGTCACCATTTATGTTGTTTAAAATGGTATTTGCGGTGAATAAAATTGTAAATTCTATCATGTAATCTCCAGCATTAGTTGTGTCATCAGAGCCATATTTTCCAACTATTTATCCTTCTTCTTTGTTTCCAAACTTTGCATTCCAATCACCAGTAATTATCAATTCATCTTGATTGCATATTTAATCAGTTTCAGACTGAAGAAACTGGTTGTT
>NW_006408519.1:11686251-11687922 GCF_000296735.1 Chrysochloris asiatica
TATTTTCCATCATGACCAGGCATCTGCTCATTCTTCAAGGTTAGCAAGTGCTGTCCCATGAAAATTTCACTGAACAACCCTACCTTGTCCACCCTACATCCCTGAATTTACCCCTTTAGACTTCTTTATTTTGTTTTCAAACGTGAAAGAACATTTCAAAGGAACATGATTTGAGTCATCAAGGATGCCAAAATGGTAGCATGGTGGTTACAAATCAGGCTGCTAACCTCAAGGTCAGTAGTTTGAACCTACCAGCTGTTCCACGGGAGAAAAATGAGACTTTCTGCGCCCGTAAAGATATACAGGCTTGGAAACCCTATATAGGTTCACTGTGAGTCAGAACTGACTCCATGGCACACAATCACAATATTGAAGAGTGTAGAATTCCTTGGGGAGGGTTAGAGATGAAAACACCATGTCTAGAAGTGTTTAGACCTAGATGGAGGATTTGTCGAGAAACAAAGCTTCAGATTTGCTTAATAAAGATTGCTATGATTTTGTAGCATTACTTTTTGACTTACCCTTGTATATGCCTTTTATCCCCACAAGACTATGCATTCACTTGCATAACTCCCAATGCCAGCACACTGCCTCCACCATTGTGTGTTTACCCTTCACAGGCCACAAATGTTCTCCTCGATGGTATGAATGCTCCCAGCTGCTCTGCCCATTCTGGAGGGGACAGTGATGGTTAATCAGCTGGCCTACCTGACTAGCACGTCACACAATAAAAATGTAGTTGTAACAGATGATTTCATACATTGACTTTTTTTTTTTTTAATAAATGTTTTATTGTGAATTGTGTGATAGTTTACATGGGAGAACATTAGTTTTACATTCCTTCTATCATACATCATTTCATTGTCATAGTTACCATCCTGTCCATGCATCATCACCCAACCAAAGGATATACCCTGCAAGCCTGCCCCCCACCCCCTACAGTCCTCAGCACACAGCCCCTTTCCCTCTCTGGATCTCAGGTCCCCAGCCACTCCATCTCTTCACGTCATCTTCTCTGCCTCCATCTCAGGCCTCACTGCTTCTCTGGGTGGGGTCCCACTCTCCGCTCTTCTCCATTGATGGTTCCAGGGCCCTCCGCTCCTAGACTGAAAAGTTAATCACTCCCCTCCTTGCTATAAAATGTCCATCTTTACATTTCCAACCCTCACAATCAGTCCCGATAACAGTTATTCACTACTGCATCACAAGAGACCCATCTGCATTTCATTTCATCAGCCCTTCCTGGATAGGCTGGACACTATTCACTGGAGACTCTACCTTCCTCCACGCCCTTTGGATCTAGGTTTCCTCTTGAAAGCTTGTAAGCCAGTCACTTCTTACCTTTGTATCCCTGCCCCCATTTTGGGTAGTCAATGTCCAAGTTGCCCCTCCCTGTCTACTCTGTGTGGAGGGGGTGGGAATAATTCTTGCAGCAGGGATTTGTTTCCTCTTTTGAGCTACTGCATTTGTAGGTGTAGGTCAAGTTTATCAAATTGTATCAGATGATGCTTTTTTCCTCTTTTTTCTTCTTCGGGTTGAACGCTGTTCATCCAGTCATTGAAGCCTGGTCAAGTGGGTATCATCTGCAAGTGTGGGGGTTCTTGCCATACACTGACTTTTATTGGCTGCCATTTTATTTCAACTGTAAAGTATATATGTTGTTGTTATGTG
>NW_006408519.1:11688340-11714996 GCF_000296735.1 Chrysochloris asiatica
TGTAAATCTTTACAGGAGCAGAAAGCCTCATCTTTCTCTTGAGGAACATCTAGTAGTTTCAAACTTCTGACCTTGAGGTTTGCAGTCCCACTCACAACCACTACACTATCAGAGCTCCATACCACAGAATAGAAGCAATCAAATATCACATAAAAGTTACTGAATTGATAATTTGCAAAATTTCATGGGTTATACAGAATTAGTTTTGTTAATATATATTCAAATTATTTTGAAACTGTCATTTATGATATATAACTGATGTAAATGATGACATATATTCTTTGACATTAATTCATGGGAGATTTATTTATTTGTAAAACCAATATTTTATTAATAGAAGCATTAAACTTATCTTGGAAAAATGTAAGCCATCGTATCTTCACAGTCAAGCTGACTTAGAGTTTCCTGATATGTATTTCAGGCTGTTATTTTACTTGAAAAGTTGAAATCATTTGAATTCCATGGACTGAATTTAAATTACTACATAGTCTTTCGTAGGCATTGCCATGTGCAATAACCAACTTATACCAATATTGGTTTTGATGTGGTTATCTTATGTTCCTGTGCTCCCTGAAGTAGCTGTGAAATTGCGGAGGATGGCAGATAATCTTGTTACTGTACATTTATCCCCCTAGATGTAAGTGCAAGAAGCACATTGCCCTTCTTTTCCTCAGCAAAGTTCGTTATCTTTTCCTTCATGTAACACTAAAGATCTTCTAGAAGAAAACAAGTGTAATACTAGAATACTGATTTTCTTGAAGTTATTAAATGTGGTTTGGTGGTGCTTTCATGCTGTTGTGCAGTTGTGTTTTTTTGGGGTTTTTGTAGCACATAAACATTGTATTAATGTACTAAATGAGAGACTGTCTATAATATACAGTGCCTAGTGGCTGCTCACCAACAGCTCTGCAGTTCAAACCCATCAGCTACTCCATGGGGAAAAGATGTGGCAGTTTGCTTCTGTGAAGATTTATAGCCCTGGAAACCCTATGGGGTCGTTCTACTCGGTCCTTGATGGTTGCTGAGTCAGAATTGATTCAACAGCAACAAATTAGTACCTAAGAGACACTAAATTATACTTGCTGCTAGTGTGACATCACAGATATGCCTTCAGTATTTTAGTTATGTAATCTTCTAGACTTCTGTGCCATTGTAGCTTCCATCACCAACCACACTTGCTGACCCGTATTAAGTATGCAGTAAAACCCGTGAAAGCCGGAATCGCTATAAAGTAGAAAGCTGTCAGAGAAGAAAAGCTCAAATATTTTCCACTACTAGAGAGTGATAGGAAAGTGGTAAGAGTGCACCTGTCAAAGGTGGAAAAGTTCCAAGGTCTGGAAAAATACGGCAATTCCACTGCATTCTGGTTCCCACAGATTTCACTACCCTAAATCGTGGTGTATCAATGAGGGAAATGAAGGGACACTAAAATGGGATAATGTATGCGAAAACAGCTTCTGAGTTATAAAATACCATGCCACTAAGAATGGATTGGTGTGATTTTGAACCTTTATGTATAATTTTAATATAATTATTAAAAGTGTTTAAGTAAGGTATGGCATACGCTCGGAAAAATATAAGATCCTCAGTGTAAATTTCCAAAAAGTGAAAAAAGCCATGTAACCACCCCAATATAAAAAACAAAACATTTACTTAATATACTGGACTTCTAACTGCAAAGTTCGCAGTTCAAACCCATCAGCCACTCCTCAGAAACCCTATACAGGGTTTTGACAAAAGACTCAAATCTAGAATATGTGAAGAATGCTTAGAGAATAAAAAGAACAATATACAAAATGTGGAAAGGTATCTCATAAAAGAGACTATACAAATGTCTGATAAAAAAAGTCCACATTTTTATTAGTCTTCACAGGATTTCAAATTCAAACACATTGTGACACTACTATATACTCACTGTTTTGTTGTTGTTGTTAAGTGCCATCGAGTAGATGCTGACCCATAGTGACCCTGTATAGGGTTTCTGAGGAGTGACTTGTGAGCTTGAACCGCCGACCTTGTGGAGTAAATTGACTTTACAGTCCAGTGCCACACTTCAAAGTCAGGACACACCAGGTCAGATGTTGTTGTTGTTGTTGTTATGTGCTGTGGAGTCGGTTCTGACTCTTAGTGACCCTGTATAGGGTTACTGAGGCTGTAAATCTTTACAGGAGCAGAAAGCCTCATCTTTCTCAGTCAGATATAGGTATTGCAAATATCTTCTGTGTAAACAGATTCAACCTAGATTGGTTCAGGATAAAGCCTTTTCAGAAGAACTAACTACTGGTAGTGTCAACCCTGTGTAGAATAAAGTCATCACCTGGATATATTTTATAAGGTACCACTGCCAGGGCCTCATTACTGAATAATTGACTCAGAATCTTTGGGGATGGGCCTAGCTATTGGTGATTCCTTCAGCCTCCCCTCAACCTAGGCAATTCTGATGTGTGTACACAATTGAGAAACATTGTACTCTACTTTAAAGATCACTACCAGTTGCATTGGTTCTTGTGTGGCAAGAACCAGAGACAAGGCAGAGACAGAAAGAGCAATGGCTGAAGGAGTCATTTCACCTAAAACCTTTCTAACCTCAGAAGAGACATCTCATAATTTATGCCATATTCAGTTAGCTAGAGCGAGTTAATGATGAGTGGGTTAAAAATCCAGTCTACACTGGAGGAAATTTCACAAAACTGTGAATACCAAGAAGCAAGGAAAATTGGGGGCCATTTCAGAGATTTCCCATTACATCATTAAACTTTCATTTCAGTATCACATCTTCTACATACCCATCACAATAATGGTAGCAATTTAGCCACTTCTTTCTTTAGTCATATAATTGATGTTTGTTGAGGTCTAGTTTTGCTTGGCTGATAACTGAAAGGTCAGAGACTTAACTCACCAGCTACTTCATGGGAGACAAAGTCTGACGATCTGCTTCCATAAAGTTTACCATCTAGGAAACACTGCGAGACAGTGTTTTTTTCTGTCATATAGGGTTATTATAAGTTGGAACCTACAGGAAGGCACACAACAACAGCAACAGCATTTACATGACCAGCAAAATCCAATATGTTTTATGTGTCCTGACTTTGAACTTGGTAATCTCTATTGCACAGTGCTGAGGAAAGAATCTAGCCATCAGTACTTCTTATACTATGTAAAGCAGAGTCCCTGATGTCTCTGTCATGAAGAGGAGGAACAGATGCCTTTCTGTAAAGATAAAAGGGAAATCGTCTGGTGGATGGAGTCTGTAGGAGAGTGAGAACTTATCCATCATGGTAACGTGGGCCACTGTACCAGCCTACATAATTAACAGAGAGTTCTAAGGCTTCTAATCAGAAAGAAGCCTGACTTTGTTACCTACTCACAAAGACTTTAAGTTACTTCCCTTCTGGAACCTTAGTTCCCTGTCTGTAATAGTGGTTAGTGGTGTATCAATGCACACTTTGTAGGGTTGCTGACAATATTAAATGAGATATTTTTTTCAGTGCCTAGCATAATACCCTACAGTTATACCCAGGCTATCAATCCTTGTAATTGGTGTTGGGGACTTTTCCAATCTTCCTTTCAGGCTGTTATCTAGCTGATGAGCCTCATCTCTCCAAAATACCTGGTGAGAAGTATCCTATCACATTATAACAACTGACCTTAGACTGATCTCTAAATCTCTCTCATCTCCTTTCCTCATTGAGTTCAAAAACGAGTGGAAAGCACGTACAAATGCTGTGCAGACACTAAAGGAAATATTATGTCGGAAGTCAAAATCATGATAAATAGATTTCCCAAAATGTAAATCCAGGAACACTGTTTTCTATAAATTAAGTATTTTTTCAAGGAAAACGATCTTTGATCAAATTAAATTAATAAACACTTGGCTAAGTGATGTTAAACAAAGGGGACTATCATAAGAAATATTTTCCAAAATTGATACAAATCTCAAGCCAATTTTAAGACATTCTAGATCACTGCTTAGTTCCTATGAATCTATTCTCCTCCCATACCAAAACGTAAAGATCTCACCCATTTGGTCTAATGTACTGCCTATAGGAGAAACAATTTTACTGGCTTTTAATCATCGATTGTATTATTTAACCATAAATTGTATTCATTTGGCCAGAATTCTAATGCAGAGCATCAAGATGTCACTAGTATTTCATAAACTACTACTAGAAAGAGAAAATGTAGCAAAATTTATGTTTAATTTAGCTGTTCACTTACAGCAAATAAAGAATTCATACATGTCCTTTGTCATTCATAAGAGTTCATCATCATGCAGAAATAATACATAAGATTTGGAAAAATAAGCTAGTGCAATATTTAAATAGTCCAAAGTGGAAGATAGATTGTGTTGCAGTTTTGTTTTTCCTTGCCATTGAAACAGTTAAAATTTTATCTTTAGCTAAAGACTCATTCTTTGACCAAAGTACATACAATGTAATTGGAATACATTTTCTTAAATAAATTAAATCACACTATTTGTAGGACTTGATAGAAAAATAAGAATTGATCTTTACATGTCTGCTTATTGTTTATGCTTATAAATAAACTCTCTAGTAGAATGTTTAATCATAGCCTCATGTAAAATTATATAACGTCTTAAAATAATTTCTTTATGGTTTTCCTCTTTTAAAAGGATAAAGTTTAAGAATTTTTAAGGGGTTTACAAGGTTCATGTTTTCATGAAACAGGTTTGTTGGTCAGAAGCATTTGGGGTATGTAACTCTGGAGGGGCAAATAGTTAGCAAGTGCTGGCAAATGGCCTGCACGTTGTGACTCACCATAAAGAATATGGAGAGAGCTGCTGACAATGCAAAGAATTGTTAAGCAGACCATCAGTGAATTTCCATCTGGATGGAAATTTACACAATGGGTCATATTATATGACCTCTAAAAGTGTCTTATATCTTTAAATTCTATACCTATTTCAGTGTGAGATGCCTGAAATAGTGCAAACAAAATTCTTCCCCTGGAAGTGAATCTCTCCTAGTCCCCTTCTTGAAATTCTTGCCCTAGATGCAGAAGCACAAATCCAGTCAACAGTTTTGGAAGTCATTCTTTGAACGAGTATTGGCCAAAAGGATACTTTCCTGTCATTGATGTGTCAGAGAGGTTTTTATTAACCTTCCTTCTTATTTTTGGGTTTGTTTGTACTCTGTTTTGTGGGGATCTCACTTCTCTAGACTAAAGATGTTCTGTGAAATGGAAATGTAGCTGAGTGGAAAGCAAGATTGACAGTGAGTCCTCAATCTGCCATTTAAGATGGATAATTTGTTCAACATTAAATATAAAAAGCTCTGTCTGATGGTTGCATTATAACCCTCAGTATTATAACCCTGGGGTGTCTTGTCATCCAATGTGCTGGGAAACAGGTTTATACAACTCACTCTTTTTAGTAATTATTGCCTTTAAGTGAGCGCATGCAAGCATGCTAAATGAGACTTAGTTCATAATTGTCAAATATTAGTATAATGGGTTCAGCTTAAAAGGATTTTAGACATTTGGACCAATTTGGTGCTTTGTTCTAGAAGTTGCATATGACATGATGTGGACCTGCCCCTTGAAATTGGAGAGATGATGAAGCAAATGACTGTACGCCCTGCTTTGGTTATTAACATTTCCGGACATGCTTGCTACCCAACACCACAACACTGGTTTGAGTGTGCAGGGCTTACGGCAAACCTACCTCTAACTAACAAAAAGAGCTGTAGAAAGTTACTGTCTGCAAGTACACTCCATCCGGAGCTTTCCTGTCAGGCTGATCAGAAAACCCACAATCAAGAATATTTTCCCTTTGCTTCTTAGCTTCTTAGTCCAATTGTTCTATGAGATTTATTAGAGTGTGTCCTAAACTGTTCAGCATAGGTACTGTGCCTGGAAATGGAAGCATTTTAGTGTGAAGAGGCATGGCATTTCTTGTATTTTTTCCTTATGCTTCCAATATACAGGTGTTTTTTTTCACACGAGGGAAATCACATCAGTTCTGGTAGTAACTGATTTTTACACTAAGCAATAGTTATATACAGACTTTGGAACCATTTGAAGGCTCCTTTAACATTTCTTCAGGGACATTTTGGGAGAGTCCAGACAAGAAATGCTAATTTTAATACACTGATTTTTACAAGAGTTAGACACTATAGGGTCATTAAACACTATAGGGAATTCGGATCTAATCTCAGAGAACTTTTGATTGGGGACAGAGTCCTGATAAGAATATTCACTTTAGAATTCCTGATGGCCACTCAACCGCAAGGTCAGTGGTTCAGACTCACCAGCCGCTCCTCCGAAACCCTATACAATATCACTATGAGTCACAACTGACTCAAGGGCACTTAACAACAAGAACATAGTTGTGTCTGGGAATCCCAGAATCTAGAGTATAAAATTTACCCAGATCCAGTCATGGGAATGTTTTAGACTTTGAGAAAGTATTAATTTGCACAGGTAGTACATGAATGCATTTTTGTAGCAGTATTTTGAACAATGAAGAACTGTATTCAAAGTTAATGTTACTCCCCTTCACCCCTTTCTCTAATCCCATCTGGCTCCTTCCTAAAAGTAACTGTTAATAGTGGAGTTTTCCTGACCATTTCAATGCATTTACATGCGTATACAAATATGAATACATCCAAAGACATAGTTTGTTGTTGTTGTTGTTGTTAGGTGTCCTCCAGTTGGTCCTGACTCATGGTGACCCTGTGTACAACAGATGAAACACTGCTCTGTTCTGTGTCATCCTCACATTGCTGCTGTCACTGTATCAATCCATCTCACTGGGAGATTTTCCTCTTTTGTTGACTCTCCACTTTACCAAACATAATATCCTTCTCTAGGAACTAGAGTTCAGCACATATTAAAGAAGTTATAGAATATAAACTGATTTTTACTATTTTGTTTTTCATTTAAAAATTTAAGTTAATGATATTTAAACCAGAAACTTTTAAGGCTTGGGGATGTATCACTTTCTACAAACCCAGAGTTGAAGCTTTCCAAAAGCTTCCCCAATGGTACTATGACCTTAAACCCTTGTTAAAGAACCCATTGTCTCAGTCCAGCTTCTTGTTGTTAAGCATCTTCCAGTTGGTTCTGACTCATAGCTAGCCTGTATAGATAGGCTTTCCAAAGCATTAAGGCCTGTGTGGAGAGGCTGATGGACTCCAACTGAGACCTTATGATTCACATTCTAGTACTCACCCTACAGAGCCAGCATGCTCTCCTTAATCCAGTGCAACAGTTTAGAAAACCTTGTTTGTGCTTTCAGATTAAACTATACTTAAGATTTTGAACCAACAGAATGAGTAGATGGAAATATGAACCAAGATTTTGGAGTCCTGATGTGGTGCCGTGGGCTAATGTGCTGGGCTGCCAGGTTGACTTGAATTGACAGGTCGGCAGTTCAAGCCCACCAGCTGCTCCTCAGAAACCCTATACAGGGTCGCTAAGAGTCAGAGCTGACTTGATGGTACTTATGATGCCTGATTCTAACATATAGTGACCCTGTTTCCAAGGAGCAGTTGGTGGGTTTGAGCCTCTGACCTTGTGGTTCACAGTCCAGTGCTTATCCTAACATACCACATCAGGAGTCCAGTTTAGGAATGGCATAGCTTTAAAGATGGGGATGGGATAATTGCTAAGAAAAATTGGTCCATCTGACCCTTATTTGTACCAAATTCTAGCAGCCCCTCACCCTTCCCTTATGAGGAAACAGAAAGCATTGGTTCTTCTCAGCAACAGTTGTGCTTGATTGCTTGCAATCTTCTGCCCCCAGGGGTCCAGCATGCCCCCCTTGATTAGGAGAAATGGCCTCCTGCTCATCCTGTCAGGATTCCCAAGTTGCACATTGAATAGGGGAGAAATCTCATTTTGGAGACAAGCATTTTCTGTGAACTCTATTAAGCAGCAAAGCAGCAAGGCCTTCACAGGGGTCACATTTCCAGGATATAATCACCAACTTCTTGGGTACAATCTAGGGCCCTGCCGGAGTCCACTCTTTCCATGTTCATCAGTGTGATTATTTCAGGATAACAGCTTTCTCGAGGGAGTCAGAGATGCTTTCTGCACATTTTAATGAGTCTGTCACCCTGCCTCAATTTTTTTTCTTAGTCTTTATTTCTTTTCTGAGTCCTTTCTTTCATGGGGTAAACCATATTTATTTGGAAGATAGAGAGGACATAGAGATTTCAAATGACAGCCAGTGTAGATGAAAAACCATTGGCTTGCCTTCTTGAAATTTCACAATATTGCATTTTGTTGATTTAAAAGAACTAAAAATGCTCCTTATTGTTCACTGAGAAAAAAATATAATTGAACATGGAAATTTTATAGGTTCCTAGATAAATATTTTTTATGAAGAACTGAAACATACTAAATACAGTTATAATAAAAAGTATTATAATGAATATCCCTGTGTAATAACATATTTCAGAGCATCATACAATGTCCCAGAAAATACAAAATTCCATAGTCTGGTTCTCTAAGATGAGCTATGCATAGACACAGTAGTTCTAACACTAACACTTGTATGCTTAGATGTTCTGTAATTTAATCACAAACATGGCATTTGAAATTTATGAATAAACCTTTACGTTTTAAGAAGAGAGAGGAAAAGGATAAAGAGATGGTCAGAGTATTTGATCCATTTCTGTTATTTGTACACTATTCAATTATGACTAAATTTATGCTTAATTTTCAATACTTTTACTAGTTATTTTTCACATTAAAGCTTGACTTTATAATTAAATTTATGCTGGGATTTAGTATAAAAGAATAGTAGGATAGAATTTGATTTTATAAATAAATT
This sequence comes from Chrysochloris asiatica, assembly GCF_000296735.1. Classification (NCBI taxonomy): domain Eukaryota; kingdom Metazoa; phylum Chordata; class Mammalia; order Afrosoricida; family Chrysochloridae; genus Chrysochloris; species Chrysochloris asiatica. Next base: position 11,697,138 of record NW_006408519.1, read on the forward strand.
TACCTTGGGATTTCATATTTAAGGACTGCAGATGAGGATATATTGTAATTAATTTCAGTTACCCAATGACAATGTTTTTATCCTAATTTTTTCAGATGGCTTTTGTTAATGAATGATGTCTGTGACTAATGTTTCCTGTAGCTTTACCTATTTAAATTAATCTGGCTCTTTATCCTTTGTAAACATATGTATGATCAGCTTCAATCAGATTCTCTGAAAACAAAGGAAAGGGACTCCCCCCATTTGCCCCAAGAGACTTACAAATGATATGCATTGAACTAATCCAATTGGACTAATATGATTTTGTGTGTGCAAAGGCATACTTAATAATGTATGAGAAAAGAGAGGTGACCATTCCCCTGCCAGCTTTTTAGCATCTGGATCTAGGGATGAAAACATGGCCTGGATGAGAACCCATATGGTTGTTCATTCTAAGTATTTCTCGTATTACGTGCTGCTCTTTCTTACTCTAGAAACTAGGTGACATTCTCTAACACAAACAAAGACATTTCTTTTTCCAGAACTGATGACCATTTGCAGCACAGACTCCTGGCCCAGCTGTGGTAGAGTCAGCGTGAAGGCAAGGACATATCCTGTCTGAGCCTGGTGTGGGTCCCTGAGGCTGCCCCTCCACATCTCCTTGGTGTGCTTTTTTTCCACTGCCCTCCCTTTTCATGTTTCCTTCTCCTCTCTTTTCATGCCAGATAAACTCCTGAGTAGTTTGATCAAGTAAATGTTTTCACATCTCCTGATGATTCTGAAAAGTCATCTCTTTTCAGACCTTCTCCCAAGATTCAGATCCAAATATTTAACATTCTAAGGATCTTTTCATGGGACGTACTGTTGGTTCTTCAAACCCGTCAAGTCCCAAGATGAACTAATCATCTTTGTTTTCAAACTTGCCTTCTTACTGTGCCTGATATCTGAGAGATGGTAACACCCAATTGCCTAAAATGGAGCCATCAGTGTCTAAAATGGATTCCTCCTTCTTCTCACCTCCTACATTTCATGTGACCAAATCCTATAAATCCCATCCCCTAAATGCATCTCAGACTCCTTTTCCGTTTTAATAACCACTTTCAGCATATTAGTTCAGGTAGTGGATTTCTCTATGTTTTGTGGGGAAGAAGAGACTAGGTAGAGATGTGTTTTTCATAGCGATAATACACACACTTCCATAGGCTGAGTTAGACATTGGATATATTGTCATTCCCACTTTAGGTAAATTCTGTGAATGTAAATTTAAATGATGATAAATTAGTTCATGTTTAAAGACAAATAATTTACCTGATGATGATGTGTTCTTTGCATCAGTTTATCTTCCACTAATATTGTGTCATTATAGGAGCAGCACTGGACTGTGAACCATAAGGTCGGTAGTTCAAACCCACCAGCTGCTCCTTGGAAACCGTATACAGGATCACTATGAGTTGGAATCCACTTGATGACACTTAACAACAACCACAAAACATTATATGATAATGTGGTTTTGAGTACACTCTTGCCAGTTTATAGCAATATGATGGAAACAAATTGAAGTTCATGCTTTTTAAAGTTATGTTTTTGTGATTGCCAGTAAGTTTGAGCATTTCATACTCTTTCTATTTTTATTATGTTGTTTATTATGAATTCATGTTCACATGACAATTTAATGCTAATATTTAATATATAAATATTTCTATTAGTTGCAGGAACTCTATGCATTAAGCATATGAACTTTTTCTGTGGCGGTGATTTCTTTTACAATGCCATTTGCCTTTTTTTTTCTAATTTTTGTTGTGAATTGAGTGACAGTTTACATGGGAGAACATCAGATTTACACTCATCGTTTCCTTGCAATGATTACAATCTCCTCCTTGTATCATCATTCAACAGTATTTGTTTCTATTCCCTCTGTTTTTTTTTTTTTGGATGTACACAAAAACACTCAGAAATATATCATCATTTAAACAACCAAAGGGCACATCCTGCAAGCCTGCCTACTGACCGCCAGCTCCTAGCCTTTCTCTTTCCATGAGTCTAGAGTCCTCAACTGCTGTATTTCTCCAGGTCCTCATCTCTGCCGCCATCTCTGGTGTCACTGCTTCTTTGGATAGGGTGCCACATTCTGCTCTTGCTCTTCTCCCTTGATGATCCTAGGACTGTAAGGTTAACTACTCCCCCTTTTTTGTTACAGAACTTCTACCTTTACTGTTGTGACAGTCGCAATTAGTCATGATAACAATTACTCACCATTGAATCACAAGAATCTTATCTCCATATCTTTTCACCAGACCCATGTAGACAAGCTGAGAACTATTCATTGGGGATTCTACCTTCCCTTGCACACTGTGAAACTAAACTCCCTCTTGAAAACTTGTAAGCCAGTCACTTCGTGCCTTTACAGCCACCCCCACCCCCATTTTAGGTAGCCAGTGTCTAAGTTGCCTGTCCCTATGAACCCTGGGTACAGAAGGGTTAGGATTGATACTTGATGTGAAGACTCCTTCTCTCTCAGTTGATATGTTGAGCTACTACATCCATAAGTATAGATCAAATTCATCAACTTGTAGCAATTTACACTTGTTTCCTTTATCAAAAACTTTTTTTATCTTCCTCTAATCGAGTTCTGATCATCAAGCCACCCAAGCGAAATCAAATGGGTATTATCAGCAAGCTTAGGCATTCTTGTGCATTTCCCCTCACATCACATCAGCTGGACACTTTGCTGTCAACTCTAGCCCTCCATGTCACTTGCCTTTGAATGCTGTTTATATTTATCCTTTACCATACAGAAATATATTTAATTAACCCCATCTCCTGATTTCTTTCCATTAGTCTCCCTTATACAATCTCCCTTCTCTCTCTCTTTCCTCTGGACTCCAACTGTCCCACAGTTGAACAATTTTTCCACAACACAAATCATTCTCATGTCTTCCTGCTCAAAACCATTCAGTGGCTTTCCATTGACTGCAGGGGAAAGTCCAAATTGTTTTTCAATTGGCAAAGAAAGACTTTTGTGACCTGGTACCTTGCTCTCTCTCTAACTCAGAGTATCCATTTTCCAGTCTTATTAACTCTCCAATTCTCACATGCACCAACTGTGTACTTCATGCTAGAGTCTTTGTACATGGTCTTCCTTTATCTGGAATTACTGTCTCCTTTCCTGGTAATCTTAGGAAATTTCTATTTTTCATTCTTTGTTCAAGCAGCATTGATTATTCCTTTCTTTAAGCCACCATACAGTATATACTCACATATTCCTCTTTTACTCTGTCTTCCCAATCTTTCTTTACCAATGTAAAACATAGTTAGCCTTTTCACTTAATAGTCTTTGTTTAATTATATACCGCTCCTTAATTTAAATAAAGTTATTTAAGAAGATTTCATATCATTAAATAGGGAGCCCTGGTGTGGCACTCCGAGTAATGTGCTAGACTGCAAGGTCACTTTGAACCATTAGGTTGGCAGTTCAAGTTCACCAGCCACTCCTCAGAACACTATACAGGATCGCTATGAGTCAGAACTGACTTGACAGCACTTAACAATAACAAGAACACTGTAAATAGAGATGCAATGTTACTTGCAATGCATATGTCATCCCTAAGAAAACAAAGCTATATAAATCTAACTGTGCCTCATCTAAAACCATTTTGAACATCACCAGTGACACACATGTTACCTTTTGAAAAATGCTGCTCAATTATCAAATTATCCAAAGGTAAGCTTCTAAAGAGAGATGTTTTAGAGAACATTCACAGATCATTGTACAATCATAATATAAAGGTGCTTTTCTATTTTGAATGGTTTTTAAATGGAAACAAATAAAACCTTTAAATAATCATATTTATTTCTAGATATTGTTACAATAAAAGGTGTTAATCTTAACCATGTGCAAATGGAACAAGTCTTTGTTGACTATACACCGACGGAATTCTAAACAGAATGTGATGGAAAGCTTTAAGTATTTTTTAGCCCATCTTTCCTATGGCCTTTGTTTTAATTCAGAAGGGAAAGTATTAAATACAGATAAAGGAAAATGAGATGAGCAGAGCAATGAAAAGGAGATGTCATGCCTCAGGGGGCAGATGTCATTATAGAAAACTCTGTTAGGATGAATTTGTTAGATTATATGGCAGGATGAATATGAACACAGAATAAAACACAATAGGAAATTTAGGTTTGGGAATGGTCAGGGACTGTTGCCAGGCTAGACTTAATTATAGGTGCCATTTGACTTTATCGTACCCTTCTGTATTCATAACAATCTGAAGGGACTCATTATTTATCTTAAAAGTTTAAATATAATTCACATTTTTTTTTTTATTCTCTGTTCTTCTCTTTTCATCTGTAGGTGTGAGTATGTACATGAAATAGAGACAGTAGAAACAGTCTGCATTCAAATGCTTCTTTTTCTTTTACTATGTCAAGAATGAGTCAATATAGAAATCGAGCATTTATTAAGTAGAGACCGAGAAACAAAAAGAATTATTATTTAAAACATTTCAAAATTGTTACACCTCTCATCTCAGAATCATAAAGTACCAATTTTTACTAAAAGCACAAAAGCATTGCCAATTCTAAAAATTTCAGAGAGAATAGAAAGCATTAACTAGTATAAAAATAGAACTCTGTAACGAGTAATGAATGGGTGTTTATTTCCTACATTACTTCGAAATGTATAATTTCAGTTGTTCCTTTCAAATTACAACTGGATGCAAAACCTTCTTTCATTCAGAAAGGTTATTATTAAGTCCCCCCCCTCAAAAAAAAAAAAGCAGCTGTGCAAAAGTCTCAAAAATGGTTCCAAAGATGAATGCAAAAACTTATTAACAAAATCCTCTATTTTAATCAGATGTAGTCATAATGCTGAATTCTTCATCTTCCATACTGACTTTATTACTACTATTCACTGTTTGTGATCTTAGACTGTAAAAAGGACATGCTGCTTAGACAAAGTTACACTGCACTCATTAAGTCCATGTGCTTTTTTTTTTTTAATGTTTTATTGTGAATTATATGATAGTTTACATGGGAGAACTTTAGTCCTACATTCATTCCATTTTATATCATCTCACTGCCATGGTTCTAATCCCCTCCATGCATCATCAACCACCTAAAGGGTATACTCCCAGAAACCCGCCCCTTATACTTCCCCCTCCTCCCCCCAGTTTTCGGCCCACAGTCCCTTTCCCTCTCTGGATCCAAGGTCCCCAGTTGCTTCATCAGTCCACGTCATCATCTCTGTCTCCATCTCATCATCTCTGTTTCTCTGGGTAGGGTCCCGCTTTTGGCTCTTCTCCGTTGATGGTCCCAGAGGCCTCCGCTCCTATCCTGGAGAATTAATCACTCCCTTCCTTGTTACAAAACTTCCACCTTTGCATTTCCAACCCTCATAATCCGTCCTGATAAGCATTATTCACTACAGTACCACGAGTTACCCATCTGTATCTCCTTTCATCAGCTCCACCCAGAGAGACTGAATTTTAAGCTGAAAGAATGTTTGTCCTTTTGCTCTATTATGTAAACTCTGATTCTGCTGTTTCTCTAGATCTCTACCTGAAGTTTATGAATGAGAGTCTTCTTCCTTTGCAGAAAACCCTGACATCCTCCACAGCTGGCAGTAGATTCAGTGAGTCCCACAACATGACTGCTCTCTAATTCAGAGGTCAGTGAGAGAGCTTCAGGGTGTCATGACCCCCACACCCAAAGTTATACACAACAGTGTACATTTATGTGATTCTTTTCCTAGGAAAAGCTTGCATGCCTTCCAAAATAGTCTCTAAAGGTCCATTAATCAAAAAAAGTTGAAACTTGCTCTTGCAATATCTCATTTTGTTGTAATTTATAGACTTAGGCTAACTGCCTTCTAATTATATAGACAATGACTCCTTCTTAGGCTAACATCAGTGAAACCTTTTAGTTAGATTAAAAATCTGAAATTCATGTCTTTTTTAAAATCACCATCAAGAATTATTATTATTATTTTGCCACAGACCTATTCAAAGCCAGTTCTGTTATTTATTAATCAATCTATATATGTAGCTCCTCTCAGATGAATGCACTGGATGTTGTCCATGATGCCCCTATCTCCAAATTTCATGTACTTCTCTCATGTCAAAGGCAAAGCATTTGGAAACAAAATCTATTTTAAAAAATGGCATAGTTTATTTACAACTATCGAGTATAGATTCCATTGTCTTCTCTTTTAATAATCATATCCCATAGAAAAAATTTTACTTTATGAACAAGTTATCTTAGGCATTTCTATACAACTTTCAGAGTTTCTTTTGCAAATTGCTTGAAATGGCGTTCACTAAAGAACAGGGATAGAAAATAAGGGCATGTCATTCCATTTGTGAAAATGATTATTCTGGACATGGCGCTAATTTGCCAACCCTGCGAAAGTCTGTTCTGTTTATAAAGAGCTTGACATATCCATGGGACTGAGAATTTTAAGTAAATATCATGAGCTGGTGTTTGTTGATCTCTGGGGTAATTGCTTAATACAAGTTCCTCCAGAGCTCTTTATCCTCAGGAATCATATTAAAAGATGACATTATCAAGGTATTTGAGAATGACGGAGAAAAAAATTAAAGATGGATTTATACTGGAAGCTCAGTCTGAGAGATTCATTTTCATTGGGATGTTTTGTAATTTCTTTTAAAAACAGCCTTATGTCCACCAGAGAGGCAAGAATGAAGAAATACATATTCCTTTGAGACTCATAGTTAATTATTCTAAACAATGTGGTAGACACTGCCAGTGAATAGGAATGGAAATCCAGTAATCCCCAGACCCTGGAGCGTCCATATCATTTCCTTCACTGTCTGCTGTCAGCTCTGCTCTAGATAACACTGGTTCTGTCATTTGCTTCTTTTCTGGAAAACAGTGGTATCATAGAATTTAAAGGCTTTGAAGATGATTGCAATCATCTTATTGAATTCCATCTCTGTGTAGTGATGGCTCAGAGCATCTTGATTTAGGAGTTAGACACATTTGGATCTAATTTCTACCATTTATAAGCAATGAGTCCTTAGATAAGTCCATAGATAAATCATTTTAGTATCTTGAGACTTAGTTTTCTCATCTGTGAAGGTAGATTTACTAACACTTTGCATGATTGTTATGAGAATTAAATAGAATAAAGTATACTGCTATCAATATGAAATGCCTGCTTTGTTCTCATGGCAGTGGTGAGTGCTTGGTTGTTGTTGTTAGTTGCCGTCATAGAGTTACCTCTGACTCAAGGCCACCTTATAGATAGCAGAATCAGACAATTCCTGGTCCTGTGCCATCTTCATGTTCATTGGTATGTTTGTCCACTGCTGTGCTCATTGAGTGAATGCTTAACATACATGTTGTCTTTAGTTCTAGCAACAGCAGTGCCAGGTGAGTATTACTTATGCCTCAAGTTGTCATTCAGATAGGTTATTGCCTTGTTATTGTTGTTAGGTGCCTTAGCAACATGCAATCTCATCCCACTCCCACCTTCAATAAATTCTCCAAAATGAATCTAAAACGGAAATTTGATCATACCATTTCCCAATTTGGCATATGTGTCTTTTGTTTTTTTTCTTAATCATCAGGGCATGGTTAGACTTCTTAGCATGACATTCTAGCAAGACTTGGCTTCTTTCAACTTCTAAGATGATCTCCTGTTCCTCTCATAGTTGTCCTGGTACAGAAAAATATCTGAAGTTTCATACATGCCTTATTCTCTTTCACAATCTCTCCCTCCTCCCTGTCCCCAAACACTTTGTCTGCTTGGCTGGCTAAACTCAAAGGCCACATCTTCTAGAAGCTTTCTTTGATACCTTCACATAATATAACTATAAGTTTCTTTGACTGCAATGGACACAAAAAAGTCAAGGAATGTCTTTCATCTCATCTATGAAAGTACCAGGCATTATTTCTGGCCCCTAGTAGGTTTCCACTGATATTTCCTGAATTGATGAATCAATGCATGACAGTACAGTCAGGTTAGTTAGCATGCCTCCCCATGCCTCTTGTATTCATCTTCCTAGTAAACACAAACCAATTTATCTCTCCTAATTAATATTCCTCAGCATACTCTGTTTCTCACAGAATAAACCCAAACTTTGCTTCTGGTTCAAGCAGTTGATTAGTTGAGCACATGGATTTACCCAGAAACCCTCTCAAAAGTCCAGTGAATTAATGGTAAAAAAAAGTACAGAGTAACAGAGTCTCATGAATACTGAAAACTGGGGTAAGGATATCAGCCCACCAAAATGTTTGCAGTTTCTGGAAGATAAAAGAAGATAGGCTCACATTGATGCATAAAGCAAAGAGGAGGGAATCACAGCTCAAATGTTGGACAAAACAATAGTGGAAACTGGGCCCTTTTATTCCCCACAGTGAATCTATCAGATTTAGCAGTGGGGTGAGGGTTAAAAAATTGATGACTGGTTTAAGAACTGTCTGTTTTAACTCCTTAATCCACTACTGCAGGTGTGGCAGGGCATTTGTCTGCAGGTTGAAGTCAAATAAGTGTGCTCCAAAGATCTAGAACATTCTTCCTGACAAAAATGAGTCCTATTAGAATGGGGGATTCAGCATTTCTGAAGAGGGCCTTCCTGTTTTTGGCAATTGGAATCTGTGAGTCAGTCACACATGCGTAGAGTTTGTTTCTTCACTTCCATACATGGGATGTTGTTGTTGTTGTTGTTGTTATGTGCCGTGGAGTGGGTTCCTACTCATAGTGACCCTGTACAGGGTTTCCGAGGCTGTAAATCTTTATGGGAACAGAAAGCCTTATCTTTCTCCCGCAGAACAGCTGGTAGTTTCGAATTGCTGAATTTGCAGTTCACAGCCTGATAGACCTGCTCATATATCAATACTCCTATGTATCAATCAGTCATTGTTCATAACTATGAATATTGTTGTTAAGTACCATCAAATCCCTATGTACAACATAATGAAACTCTGCATGATTCTGCACCATCTCACAATTGTCCCCATGCTTGAATCTATCAACCACTATTAATGTTACGGTTGTTGTTAGGTGCTATTGAGTCAGTTCTGACTCATGCTGATCCCATGCACAATAGAATGAAACACTGCCCAGTCCTGTGTCACCCTAACGATTGCTATTTTGAGCCCATTGTTGCTGCCACTGTGTCAATCCATCTCATTGGGGGTCCTTCTCTTTTTGCTGACCCTCCATTTCATGAAGCATGAAGTCCTTCCTCCAGGAACTGGTCTGGTCCAAAATACATGTCTAAAGTAAGAGAGACAAAATCTTGCCATCTCACTTCTAAGGAACATTCTGACTGTACTTCTTCCAAGCTGTCTTTGCTCTTCTGGCAGTCCACAGTCCTTTCAGTATTCTTCATCAACACCATAATTCAAATGCAATGATTCTTCTACAAACTTCCATATTCATTGTCCAACTTTAGCATGCATCTGAGGCAATTGAAACTACCATGACTTTCCTGATTTTGAACTATTCAGTATCTCCTTGTTCTGTTCTAACAAATGTCTCCTGGTCTACATAGAGGTCCTCAGGAGCACAGTTAATTGTCTAGGTTTCCTGTTCTTTGCAATTTTATCCATAGTTTGTTCTGAGCCATACAATCAAAAGCCTTTGCATAGTCAATAAAGCAAAAGCAATCATCTTTCGGGTATTCTCTGTATTCAGTCAAAATTCATCTAATTATAATGCCAACAATGCTAACTTTCATTCCACATCCTCTTCTGAATCTGCCTTGAATTTCTCGCAGTTCCCTTCAATGCACTGTAACTGCTTTTGAATTATCTTCTGCAAATTTACTTATGTGTGATATGAATGATATTGTTCAATGATTTCTGCATTTGTTGGTTCACTTTTCTTCGGAATGAGGACAAATATAGATCTCTTCCAATTGGTTGGCCAGGTAGCTGCCTGCCAAATTTCTTGGTTGAGATAAATAAGCCCCTCCTGTGCTGCATCAGTTTGTTGAAACATTTTAATGTGAATTCCATCAATTCCTGGAGCCTTGTATTTTGCCAGTGTCTTCAACACAGCTTGGACTTCTTCCTTCGGTATCATCGGTTCTTGATTATACGCTACCTCTTGAAATGATTGAACATTGACCATTTCTTTTTGGTATGTTGTTGTTAAGTGCCGTCGAGTCGGTTCCGACCCATAACGACCCTGTACAGGGTTTCCGAGGGTGTAAATCTTTACGGGAGTAGAAAGCCTCATCTTTCTCCCGCGGAGCGGCTGGTAGTTTTGAACCGCTGACCTTAAGGTTCGCAGCCCGATTCGTAACCACTACACTACCAGAGCTCCTTTTTGGTATAGTGACTGTGTATTCCTTCCATCTTCTTTTGATGCTTTCTGAAACAGTCAATATTTTGCTCATAGAATCCTTCAATATTGCAAATCAAAGCTTGAGTTTTTTCTTCAGTTCTTTCAGCTTGAGAAATGCTGAGCATGTTCATTCCGTATGTTTTTCTAGCTCCAGGTCTTTGCACATTCCATTATAATATGCATCTTTGTCTTCTCAAGCTGCCCTTTGAAAATTTCTATTCAACTCTTTTACATCATTTCTTCTATCACTTTAGCTTCTTTATATTCAAGAGCAATTTCAGTCTCTTTTGACATTCATTTTGGTTTTTTCTTTCTTTCTTTCCTCTCTTTCTCTCTTTCTAATTAACTTCTGTTTTCCTCATCTATGATTTTTTGTTTGTTTGTTTTGTTTTCATTCCATACTCCTTTGGTACTCCTCTGGTCATTAGTGTATAATGCATAAAATCTGTTCTTGAGTTGGCCTTTAGATTCAGGCAGGATATACATAAAGTAGTGTTTTGACTCTTGTGGAGTTGTCTTAATTTTCTTCAGCTTCAACCTGAGCTTGCATGTGAGCAATTAGTGGTCTGTTCCACAGTCAGCCCCTGGCCTTGTATTGGCTGGTGATATTGAGCTTTTCCGATGTCTTTTCCCACAGATGTAGTCAGTTGATTCCTGTATACTCCATTTGGTGAGGTCCACGTGTAGAGTCGCCATTTATGTTGAAATAAGGTATTCACAATGAATAAATCGTTAGTGTTGCAAAATTCTATTATGCAATCTCCAGCATTGTTTCTGTCACCAAGGCCATATTGTCCAACTACCGATCCTGTCCCTTTGTTTTCAACTTTCATATTGATAATTATCAATGCATCTTAATTGCCTGTTTGATCAATCTCAGACTGAAGAAGTTGGTAGTATTCTTCAATTTTATCATCTTTGGCTTTAGTGGTTGATACATAAATTTAAATACTAGTCATATTAACTGTTCTTCCTTGTACTCATATGCATATTATCCTATTACAAATATTATTGTATCAAGATAGATCTCAAATATTCTTTTTTAAAAAGTTTTTCTTGTGAATTGAGTGATAGTTTATGTGGGAAAACATCAGGTTGACATTCATTAAATATTCTTTTTGACATTCCTCTTCAGTTGACCATTCCTCACATAGTAAACCATATGATTGCCCAAATCCCAATGACAAATACCAATCAATTTCAGCTCACCAATGCCTACGATAGTGATCTTTATGCATTCCATTTAGTGTTTTATGATTTCCAATTTCTGTAGATTCATATTTTGTACATTCTACATTTTGATTATTAATGGGTGTTTGCAGCTGTTTCTTCACATTTTGACTTGCTCCCCACCAGCAATCAAAAGCTATACTCTATTCCAGGTCATTAAGGTCAGCTCTTTGAGGAAGTACCCTTCCCCATTGCATTTTTGAATGCCTTGAAGCCTGAGGGTCTCATCTTCTGATATAGTTTTCTTTTTGCTATTAATAAGGTTTTCAGTAGGTAACCTTTTCAGTGGGGGCTCATGTGGTGCTATAGGAAAAGCACTGGACTGCAACTCAACAGTTGCATCTTGGAAACCTTTACAGGGTCAGTATGAGTCGAAACCAACTCGATGGTACACAACAACAACCTTTCAGAAGTGGTCTGCATCTCCTTCCTTCTTGTAGGTCTTAGCCTAGAAGTGCCTCTGAATCCTGTCCACCATAGGTGATCCTGCTGATATTTAAAATACCAGTGGCTTCTAGTAGCACAGCCACACACAAGCCACCACAGTATAACAAACTGATAGATGAGTGATAGCCTCTATGACCTGGGGACTCAAATGCATTAGCTTTTGGGGAAATCCAGCACTATTAAAGAGAAGGTTGTACAGTGGTTAAAGTGCTAGGCTGCTAATGTAAAGGTCTGTGGTTTGAATCCACCAGCCGCTTGGAGTGAAAAATATGTGGCAGTCTGTCTTTGCAATGATTGTAGCCTTGGAAACTCTATAGGGTACTTCTACTCTGACATACAAGGTCACTATGAGCTGGAAGTGAAATAGCAGCAGGTTTTCGTTTTGGAAGGATATTAGGAGATAAAGCATCTATAAAACAATAAGTGATTGCTCTGGAAAGGAGTAGAGAAGAAAGATGCTCATATTGTAGAAATAAATGAATCAATTTAGTGATAGATTGGAATAAAAAGTTAAGGAACGGCCTAGACTGTACAACAAAAAAACGAGGGAAAACAAACAAATCCCAAAACTTAAGAGTCAACATCTTAATAGTGATTATAAAAAAGACACACAAAGAATGAAAAGATAAAAGCAATTCAAGAAATACAAACAAATTGTTACCTCTGCCCTGAAACAGAGAGCTCTTCCTTCTGCTGATTAAGAATAGCCAGGTGAAGCAAAATTTCCACAAAAGGAAAAAATTTTTTTATATGAAAAAGGACTTGCATTGGAGACAGAGTAGACAACACTTAACCCCAGCACCTTAACAAAGGCTTTTGCTGGAGTTTAAGATGGGAAAAGGTATCATGTTTATTCACAGGGCTAGGCAGGACTTCTAGGAAGGGGCCCATTTGGGAAAGGTCATGCTAACTGGGTGCATGCACAGCATTTCTTCAACAACAACATGCTAACTGGGTGCATGCACAGCATTTCTTCAAGATGGATTCCATCTCACAAGCCTCTGATTGGAGCAGACAAAACTTATTCTGGGATGTCGAACATGCGTGGTTCTTTGAGACCTCAGTTCAAACCCCTCCCAGGAGCTATGTTCTCCTCTGCCCCAGCAGAAAGTAGTCCTTTAAAGTTATGCTCAGGGCACTGGGCAAACCAGTCTAGCCCATAAAACATAAGAAAATAAAATATGGAATTTTTATGGGTGGTTTTCCTTAATGGCACATCCCATTTTACAAGGGAGTGAAATACAGAATTTTGCGAAATGCTATCAAGTGGGTTCCAACTCATAGTAATGCTGTATAGAGTTTCCAAGGAGTAGCTGGTGGGCTTGAACCACCAATGTTGCTACCTACAGGACCACACCAGGACATAAATTACCTCCTTTTACAGGGGAGGCGCTGAGTTTTGCTGACAGCAGTCTTTTCTTTTTTTTTTTAGGGAGCTTAAGTCCATAACTTTCTCATTTGTTACATTATTTACCTTTTAGATATAAATCTGCATTTTCCTCTTAGGAAGCATTTCTTAAAAACATCAGGTTTCAAACATTTAGCATAAACATGTCCAAGGGCTTGGGTTCCATAATACCACCTGGGACGTGGGCTCTTTCTTTTTGCCCTACATCCTGGGATCGCTACATGTCTTTTTCCTCCTCATAGCTGCAAAATGGCTGTTGAGCCTCCAGCCATGGCATCTGTATCTAGACTAGAAGAAGCAAGGACTTTGGCAAAGAATGACAGATAAAAGGTGGATGTCATCTGAAGCTGTCACTTTCTAAAGGAATTCCCCATGATTCCCAATCATTGACTTGTGGCTACATCTCAGTTTCTGAAACTGGGATGCATGGTCTTCAAAGTTCCAAGGATACAGGAGTAATGAGTGTCGTTAACTAGTACGCTGAGACCATACTGATGATTTAGTTAATAAGGATGGTGGGATAAAAGAAGCAGCTATGTGTGTCATAATTGGCAATTTAGGTGAAAATGTGTTGAAGAGGCACTAAAAATGATGACTATTCACCAACGATTCTGTTGCAGGCAAAAGGCATAAAATGTAAGGCATATTCAACACTGTAACAATTCTATTGCAAATAAGATATTAACTATGGTTTTATCTTCTTACAAAAAAGGAGTGTTTTCATTTACTTTCCTTCCTGGTTATACTGAATATGTAATTGTGGTTTTTATGTTCCTTCAATCCAGAGTAAGTTAAATTTTGTATTATTTGTTTTTTCACTTACTATATCATATTGTAGGGCTGTAGGATAAGCATTGGATTGCTAACCGCAACGTTGGCAGTTCAAACCCACTAGTCACTCTGAAAAAGAAAGGTGAGGCTCTCTGAATCTATAAAGATTTATAGCCTCAGAAACCCTATTCAGGGATGCTATGGGTCGCAATTGACTCAGTGACAGTAGGTTTCAGGTTAGGCTTATATCATACATGTTTTAATACCTTGTTACCCAAGGTCAGCAGTTTGAAACTACCAGCTGCTCCGCGGGAGAAAGATGAGGCTTTCTGCTCCAGTAAAGATTTACAGCCTTGGAAACCCTGTTCAGGGTCGCTATGGGTTGGAACCGACTCGACTGCATTTAACAACAACAACAACCCAAGCCTCTCAAAATATTCACCTAAACGTGTGAATTTCACCAACATAATATGACACTTATTTCTTTATCCAATGAAATAAGCAAAGTCAGGTTGTTGTTGGTGGCGGTGTGCTGTGGACTCGGTTCCGACTCATAGTGACTCAGCATAGGGTTTCCAAGGCTGTAAATCTTTACAGGAGCAGAAAACTCATCTTTATTTCTATGTTTAAAAGATAATGTAGAAAATGATACAAAGACCATTCTCTTAAGTATAGTTTTTAAAAAATTTCTTTAGGATTCACATTTTATGGCAACATTTCAGGAAATTGAATTATAGGTTAAAGCCTACGAATGTAAGCGTTTTTATTACTCAGAGAAAGGAACTATGCTATTTTTGAGAAAAGAGGCTTTCTTTGTTCCCTCATTCCTGTCCTTCCTTCCTGCCTTCCTTTTGCCAATTTTTGTTCCCATCCACACTGCATCTGTAGTTCCCCTTTGACACATTTTTGGAAAAAAAGAGAAAAGAAAGGATTCATTTAGTATTGAATCAACTCTCCCCTCTTGTGGCAAATGTTAAAATTGCAGGGCAGGCCTTTTTTCTCAAAGGCGTATGTGAGCGCTGTGTGAGCCTGCCATAATACTGTTCTCAGTCACTCACCATCTTTTCCAGTAGAATGTATGGGCCTCAGTATTAGGTGTACAGAATCAATGAATAGAAATAATTCAGCCTTGAAGTCCACACCATTAACAAATAAATCACCTTACAACAGATACAGATGGTATTCCTTGAGAAATTGTCTTCTAGAAGGATGGTCCTTAAATGAGAATTTAAATGAAGAGACTCTGGGGAGTCCTGGTAAGATGGTGCTGTGGGATAAAGCACTGGACCACAAGGTTGGTTTGAAGCACTAGGTCGGCATTTCAGACACACCAGTCACTCCATGGAAACCCTGTATAGGTTCTATGAGTTGGAACCGACTTGACTGCACTTAACAACAACAACAGATGTGGCCGGAAGAAGTTTTTCTTTTCAGTCTTTCTTTCATTTTTTTTTTTTTTTTTTAAGATCCAGAGGATGATCTAGCCTAATTATTTTATTGTACAAGAGAGGAGATTTAAGATCTTAATTGTTATTTTCCTGAATACAAGAGCAGGTAAGTCACACAAGCCAGTAGGTGTCTGACCAGTCCTGTGCTCTTAACCACTCTTCTCCTCAGTCTTTCTGTTATGCTTTTCTTAAAGCGTTGTTGTGAGCACTGAATGAAACAATGGGAAGCACTTTGAGAAATATTCAGCACAAACCTAAGGCAACAGAGTTATTAAGGGATGTAGCAGAGAAGCAATGCCATTAGGACCACGGAAGTGGACTGTCGCAGAGACTATTAGGTGAAGGGGCTTGGTCCTGTGATAGGACCTAGGCCATGCTACTTAATTCCTCAGAGTGTCAGTTTTCTCATATCCAAACAAGGTGTCAGAATAAAACCACAGTAGTTGTTAGTCTTAGCATAAATAATTCTACTTGAAATTACTGACATGGTGGAGCTCCAAAGCTTCCTTGAAAACATCCAGTTTGGTCCTCTCAAATAGTGAATTACCACTATATGCTTGACTTTGTTTTTAGTTCGGTCCTCGCAATCACCTTGTGAAAAATAGGAGATCCTATTTTTAGTCCTGCCTTACAGATGAGGAAATGGAGGCATAGAAAGATTAAATAACTTGCTGCCACCGCACCTGCAAATGGCAGGTCCAGGATTTGAGCCCAAGTCGTCTGACTCAACATCTGAGTCTACACTAAACCCCTTTCCTGGTTTCTTTGTGCTCAGGCTGGAAATCCATTTTCTGACCATTGCATAACACACCGTTTCTTTGTTGTTATGCACGTCTGAGTCTTATGCTGACTGGCAGGTTAAAGTCTTCCAGCTTTCTTTAGACTTTTAGTGTAACTTTATTGAAACGCTTGATAACATATAGACTTCCAATAAAGTTACACTAAAAGTTTAAAGAAGCACATAACAACATGTTATTAAGGAGTCCTTGTGGAGTGTTGAGGGTTAATGCGTTAGACGGCCAAGTCAGTTTGAACCACAAGGTTGGTGGATTAAGCTCACCAGCCACTCCTTGAAAACTCTATACAGGGTTGCTATGGGTTGGAACCAAGTCAATGGGACTTAGCAACAACAATGTTATCAAAATGAAGTATTACAACCAAGGCATAAAGATTTAATTTGTTTTCTCCTTCTTATTATTAGACACAGAAAACCTATTGTCTTCAAGTTATTCCAATGCATAGTGACCCTACAAATATTGCAGCTGGGAAACAGGTAACCCAGTGATATTCTTCTTTGTTTTTCTCAATATCAGATAACTGACAGTATTGAGGGACTTCCTTTTCATTTAAGAGTCACTTAATATTTACTGGAAGTCCCTGGCTAGTGTTAATGGCTACTGAGATCAGCTACTAATTAGAAGGTTGTAGGTTCAAGTCCACTCAGGGGTGCATCAGAAGAAAAGTGTGACAATCTACTTCCAGAAAATAAGTCATTGGGATCTTTATGAGTTGGAATCGACTCCATGGCAACTGGTTGTTATTGTTGTTGTTAAGTGCCATCAAATCAGTTCTGACTCATAGCAATCTTGTATACAGTTTTTGAGGAGCAGCTGGTAGGTTTGAACCACTGAACTTGTGGTTCATAACTCAGTGCTTATTGAGAGATTTTTAACTACAAGGCCTGAGGTTACCTTGATGAACAAGACATAAATGGTCCCTGCCCTCCTGGTGCTTACAGTCTAAATGAAGAGAGAAGTATTAATTGATCACACATAAAAGTACAAAATTACAATTATGACAATTGATAAAAAAGATATATCAGATGATGCAACAATAGGGTTGATATTAATATGGAATGTGGGATGAGAAATAATTTAGTGAAGGATAGATGGACTGAGTAGGAAAAGAATTTCAGGAGAAGAACGTAGACTGTGCAAAAACTATGGTGGTGGTGGTGGTGGTTATGTGCCGTGGAGTCAGTTCTGACTCAAAGTGACCCTGTACAGGGTTTCTGAGGCTGTAAATCTTTACGGGAGCAGAAAGCTTCATCTTTCTTCCGTGGAACAGTTGGTAGTTTCGAACTGCTGACTTTGTGGTATGCAGCCCGATTCATAACCACTACGCCACCAGAGCTCCTAAAAACTGTGGTTGTTGTTAAGTGCCATTGAGTTGGTACCAACTCATAGCGACCTTATGCACAGCAGAACAAAACACTGCCTGATTCTGGGCCAGCCTCATTATTGTTGCCATGCTTGGTCCAT
>NW_006408519.1:11732027-11735830 GCF_000296735.1 Chrysochloris asiatica
GTTCTGCTGTGCATGGGGTCGCTATGAGTCGGTTCCGACTCGATGGCACTTGACAACAACAATAACAACATATACATACACATATGAGGTTGAGTTGATATTATGTTGTTTAGGTTTTCTGTTGTTTTTGAGTTTCTTCATAGTTTTTCTGTTCATAATCAAACATGTAGTATTAAAGACTCTTACTATAATTGTAGGAATGGATTCATATGGCACTATATAGGATCAGCACTGGACTGTGAACCACAATGTCAACAGTTCAAACCCAGCAGCTGCTCCTTGGAAACCCTATACAGGGTTGCTATGAGTTGGACCCAATTTGACGATACTTAACAACAACAACATTATTGTAGGATGAGCATTGAAATGACTGCTAGTTGCAAAGTCGGTGGTTGAAATCCGCCAGCTGCTCCTTGGAAACCCTCTATAGGATCATTATGAGTTGGAACTGACTCAATGGCACTTAACAACAACATTAACAGCAGCAGCACTATTCCTGTAGACATTTCTCTTTTGAATTCTGTTAGAGTGTTTTATGTATTTTGGAGCTCTGTTAGTAGGTACATAAATATTTATTATAAATATATTCTCATGGTTGATTGACCATTTAATCATTACATAACCTTTCTTTTTCTGTAATAATGATTTTTGACTTAAAGTTATAATTTTATGAGATTATTATTGCTACTCTTGCTTTCACTTAAATACTGTTTGCTTGATATATTTTTTCCATCCTATAATTTTTTTAAAAGTTTTTGTAGTGAATTGAGTGATAGTTTACATGGGAGAATATCGGGTTTACACTCATCTTTTCACAGAAATGATTACAATCTCCTCTGTACATTATCATTCAACAGTATTTGCTTCTATTCCCTCTGTTTTTGTTTTTGCCCGGATGGGTGGGGGGAATATACACAAAAACACACAGGAATATATAATCATTTAAACAACCAAAGGACACATTCTGCAAGTCTGCCTCCTGGCTACCAGCACACAGTTTTTTTTCTTTCCATGAGTCTAGAGTCCTCAGCTACTGCCTCTGTCCATGTCATCATCTCTGCCTCCATCTCTGGTGTTGCTGTTTCTCTGGATAGGGTCCCACATTCTGCTCATGCTCTTCTCCCTTGATGGTCCTAGGGTCCTCTGTTCCTGGACTGTAAGATTAACTACTCCCCTCTTTTGGTTATAAAACTTCTACCTTTACAGTTGTGGCAGTCTCAATTAGTCATGATAACAAAGGATTATGGATTGCCAGTGCCCCTCCTCCTAAAAAGTCTTGGAGAAAGTGGGATCTAAGAAAGATTTGGAGAAGAGCAAGTGATGTACAGAGAAGAAGGGGCATATCACTTGAAGTGGAAGGAAAGGTTGTTTATAATAATAGAGAAGGCATGCAGGAAGGACAGTAAACTTGCTTCACTTTTGTGCTCCAAGGGTCTATTCAATATCAGGCTCTTAATTGAACTTTTATAAACAGTCTCTCTCCTCTCAGTCACCCAGTGAGCTGGGCTGTATTAAACCAGTTGCCATTGGTTCTAACTCATGACAACCGCATTTACTCTCATGTTGATTCGGACTCATGGCAACCCATGTACTTCAGAGTAGAACAGTGCTCTATATGGTTTTCAATGACTGTGACCTTTCACAAGTATATTTCCAGGCCTTTTTTTGGAGGTACTTCTGGAAGGGTTTGAACCACCAATTTTTTGCTTGTTGTTGTTGTTAAGTACCATCGAGTCAATTGTGACCCATAGCGACCTTTCATAGGGTTTCCAAGGAGCAACTGGTGAGCTTGAACCACCAACCTTACAGTTCAAACGGCTTTGCAGTCTGACGCATTAACCCACAGCACTGAGTATTTAGTGATTTGGAGCACTCATGAGCATCCATGGATTAATATTATTACCCTTGTTTACATATGAAAAAATTTAGGCTCAGGAATAGTCAATAAGCAAGCTTTCCAAACCATACAGCTAGTAACTGGTAAAAAAGGTTTTTCAATTCCAAAGCGTGCTTAAATCCAAAGACCACATGCAAAACCATCATTCCAGTTCGATAAACCACTCCAGGAAAGGAGAGTACTATTTGTACTATTTTTTTTTACTAATTAGTACAAAAGGCATGTATAATCTGCTTGGTTTATAGCTAATTCTGGGAAACCCTACTTGAGGTACAGAGCACCATGCTAAATCAAGTCTCACTTAGTAGATGGAAGGATAAGGTAGAAAAGGTTTAGTCTGTATTATAAAGAAAATGAGCAGCCAAGTCGGTATTAGTGTTTTTGCTCATTTCTGGAATAGATGATTAAATTCTGTTGCATACTCTGCAAAATTAACTTTCTATCCACTTTATTATATTTGGTCTCAGAGAAGCTTGTCAATGAATATCAACTATAGAACACAACTCATGGATTATAAAATAAAAGAGTTCATGCTTGAAACATGCATAAATTTTCCAGTTGTTTTATTTCATTGCTGTTCAGTTTGCATGGAGACAAAGGAGCAAGGATTTCAGATTAATTGTGATCGAGCACATTAAATAATCCGAAGGTCAGTGGTGGTATTAATCATGGGGAAACCATTTCATTGGATCTTTTCAAAGGGGGAATTTAAAGCAATGTTCTCAAAGATCCACTTCCTTTTAGGAAAAGGATTTTTTGAGAAATATGCATTTTATTAATGCTATTTTTTGGGAAAAGATTTTTGCCATTATTATTCAGTATAAGCCCTGATTCTCAAGTGCTAACTGAAAAGTTAGTGGTATGAACCCACTCAGCTGCCCTGTGAGAGAAAGAAGTGACCATTGATGTCCATAAAGATGAAAGCCAAGAAAACCCTATGGCCAATTCTACTCTGTCACATAATTGACTCATCAATACTCAACAACAACAATATCAGCATTCACTATTAGTTACATAAATGGCTTTCACTGATAACTGAACATTTGCGTTTCTCATGCACCCATAAGCACTAACATCTAACACTAGACTGAAAGTCTGCCCCAAGAAGTTTGTGGCTGAGGCGACTCTGAAGATCATATTGCAATTGTCATAGCTGAGAACATAGCACATTGTCACTGCTTTAAAAATGTCTAGAAATGCCACTGATAAAGCACTACTCCTGTCTCACTTAGGTTTTCTAGAATTGTGGTTGGGTTGTGTTAGGTCTTCCAAGAGGCAGGCAGGAGTGATAAACATATACACAAAGGCAAACCACTGTAATTCTGAGTAAGAATACTTTCCATTCCTTTTTCAACTAGCCTATAAAAATTGGCATTCTGACTTTAAGGTAAAATTATGAGGAAAGAGATTGAATCTATTATCAACAAGGTGAATGAATACAAAGATTAAAAATGAGTTTTCTCTTCCATTGCTCAGTTCCTGTTCACCCAGAATTCCTCTGTGAAGAAATTTAATATCTGAGATGTGAAAACCTTGGTTTCTCACTATTTCATAGGGATTGCTGTCACTTGAAATGGACTGTTGTATATTCTCGGGCCAAGATTGAGGTTGCAGGAAGGAAAGCAATAATTTTGGAGACACTTTGATTATTTAGGTGTCATCTCTCTAGGCTTTGCATTATTCAGACAGATTATCCTGATTCTTGACTTTTTTTCTTTCATATTTTCTGTTTTCTTTCATTTTTACCTGATGTTGTTGTTGTTGTTAAGTGCCGTCGAGTCGGTTCCGACCCATAGCGACCCTGTACAGGGTTTCCGAGGGTATTAATCTTTACAGGAGTAGAAAGCCTCATCTTTCTCCCACGGAGTGGCTGGTAGTTTCGAACCGCTGACCTTAAGCCTGATTG
>NW_006408519.1:11735930-11760108 GCF_000296735.1 Chrysochloris asiatica
ATAGCCTCCTATAAAAGTAGGGAAGTAACTGTAATAAGAATTTATTAAAACTTTTGATTGGATGAATGAAGTCTTTTTCAAGTTCCCTCAGCATCATCTTATATCTTTTTTAAAAAAAATTCTTAACCCATATCTTTTAGAGGAATTCCCTCCCACAAGTTTTCTTTTTCTCTGAGTTTGAATACATGTCTGGTTTACTGTGTGACTTTGGACAGGGCATTTAACTTTACGAATGTGAATAGTTACAATTCAGGCTGCTAACCTGAAGGTCATCAGTTTGAAACTACCAGCCATTCTGTGGAAGAAAGATGAGGCTTACTGCTTCCGTAAAGATTTATAGCCTCAGAAACCCTATATAGGGTCACTATGAGTTGGAACCAACATGGTGGCATATAACCACCACCATTACCAATGTCTCCATAGAGATGTTTACTTCTCATTCTTAAGTCCCGCATCTGATTTTTAATCTGTTTCCATGATCTCTTAATGGCCTGCATAATGAAAAGCATTTGTTCCTGACATATATCAGTTTTGCTCTTTCCTGTCTTTGTTTCCTCAGTCTGCTGATGGCTGACGACTTTCTTTAGAGGAATCAAACTTAATTTTTCTGAAAGCAAAACATTAGAATTTTGAGTTCTTAGCCATCATGCTATTCATTGATAGAACAAAAATTTTAATTAATCACTATTCTGTGTCAGGCCCTGCTTGCTGTCAACACTGGGGTGTGGCCACCAGCTGGATGTCCTGTTTGTCTGAGGATCCACTCTTCAGGCCTCTGTACCCTGATCTCTTGCACCCCACCCACCCTTGGCCCTGGACAGATGTCTAGGTCTGCATTCAGGCCCTGGCAGCCTAAGCAGGTGATCTGAAGACTGGAGGAAAGAGTGCCTGAAGCATTCACGCTCCTGGCTCGCTCCTGACAGGACGTTTGGCTGACTGGATCTCTCCACTGCAAGCCCCGCTACATAGAACCTTGCATTCTCCACATGACCTCTCCATTCTCTGGGTTCCAGTAACACTTCTGCCATGCTCTTCAGGACTAGTTATGACAGCAGCCTGCCTTACTGTCACTGGGGTTGTTTGCCATGACGTTGATTCTGACTCATAATGACCCTGTGTAACAGAGGAGAACTGTCCCTTAGGGTCATCTGGGCTGCAGTCTTTAGGGAAGCAGATCACCAGGTGTTAGTATAATGGAGTGACTTTATGGGTTTGAACTGCCAACCTTTTGGTTAGTAGCTGAATGCTTACCTGATGAGCCACCCAGGCTCCTCTTACCTTTGCTGGCCTCTGAGTATTTTGTTGTTTCCGTGCAATAGCAAATAGGTGTCCCTGGATGGAGCAAATGGTTAAGGCTGTTGGGTCAAGTCCACTCAGAGTGGCCTAAGAAGCAAGATCTGGCAATTGACTTGTGACAGCTCGCAACCATTAAAATTCTGTGGAGTGTAATTTTACTGTGAAGCACATGGGCTTTTTCATATGAATTGGAATTGACTTCATGGCATTCGGTTGGCTGTTTTTTGGTTTGTGCAAAAGAGGTTATGCGATTATCTTTTGTTTCTTGTTGTTAGGTGCCATTGAGTAGGTACCAAGTCATAGAGACCCTATGCACAACAGAACGAAACACTGCCCGGTCCTGGGCCAACCTCACAACCATTGCTATGTCTGAGCCCATCACTGCTGCAATTGTGCCAATCTATCTTTAACCCTCCACTTTACCAAACATGATATCCTTCTCCAGTGACTCATCCTCCTGATAATATGTCCAAAGTATGAGAGATGAAGTCTGGCCATCTTAGCTTCCAAGGAACACTCTGGCTATACTTCTTCTTCCAATAGAGATTGGATTGTTCTTTTGGCAGCCCATGGTACTTTCAAGCCTCTCCTCCAACACCATAACTCAAATGCATCAATTCTTCTATAATCTTCCTTATTCACTGTTCAACTTTCATATGCATATGAGGTTATTGAAAATACCATGGCTTGGGCCAGGTGAGCCTTAGTCCTCAAACTGAAATCTTTGCTCTCCAACATTTTAAAGAGGTCCTGTGCAGCAGATTTGCCTAATGCAATATGTTGTTTGATTTCTTGACTGCTGCTTCCCTGAGGGTTGATGGTTGATCTAAGCAAAATGAAGTCTTTGACTACTTCAGTCTTTTCTCCAGTGATATGGATGTTTTTATTTGTCCAGTGGTGAGGATTTTTGTTTTCTTTACATTGAGGTATAACCCATACCAAAGGCCATGGTCTTTGATCTTCATCAATAACTATCTTAAGTCCTCTTCACTTTTAGCAAGGAAGGCTGTATATCATCTGCATTTGACAGGTTGTTAATGAGTCTTCCTCCAATCCTGATGCCACATTTTTCTTCATATAATCTAGCTTCTCAGATTATTTGCTTAGCATACAGATTGGATAAGTATGGTGGGAAAAAAACAACCCTAGTACACACTTTTCCTAATTTTAAACCATTCAGTGTTCCCTTGTTCTATTTGAACAACTGCCCCTTAATCTATGTACAGGGTCCTCATGAGCACAATTAAGTATTCTGGAATACTCATACTTTGCAATGTTGTCCATAGCTTGTCATGATCCACACAATCGAAAGTCTTTGCATAGTCAATAAAGCACTTTTATTAAACATCAAACCAAACCAATCCTTTTAGTCAAGCTCAGACCATTCACGCCACTTAGGGACTAGGATACTAGATTAAGAATAATTTCTCCCACCAGAAAATGTAAGTCTTGTTTGAATACTTAAGTTATATATGGACTCCTGATGTTGTGCTGTAGGATAAGCACTGGACTGTAAACCACAAGGCTGACCGTTCAAGCCCACCTTGAAAACCCTATATAGGATCACTATGAGTTGGAACTAACTTGATGGCACTTATAAACAGTAAGCTATATATGGACTTATGGTATGGCGCTGTAGAATCAACCACAAGGTTGGCAGCTCAGATCCACCAGCTGTTCCTCAGTAACCTTATACAGGGTCGCTATGAGTCAGACACAACTTAACAGACACTTAACAACAACACAATTGTATATGGAGTCCTGGTGTGGCACTGTAGAATAAACACTGAATTACAAGGTTGGTATGAACTGCAAGGTTGTGGGTTAAACCTACCAGCCACTCTTTGAAAACCCTATACAGGGTCACTATGAGTCAGAACTGACTCGATGACACTTAACAACAAGTTATATATACATTTTAATTTTACTCTTTTCTTTGAAGATCTAGGTCAAACATTTTCCTCCCTCAATTTCTTTTTCTCCAAACGTGTCTTAGCTTCTTATTTTTGGCCTGCTGTTTCTCATCTCTGTGCTTGTCATCCACACGTCTAGACCTGTGAATGTTTTATGCTGTTTCAAAGCTCTCTTATGAAGAGCCAGACATGCTAGCTGCTCATTACTTCTCAGATAGAGCATCCCTCATGGTTTTTTCCACCCTTAAAATGTTGTAGAACCAGAGCTTCTGATAATTTGGTTTCAAAGATCGGACTCCTCCCTGCAGGTGTCAGATTCTTAAAACTTTGTTCTTGATATCTTTAGCCACTTCTGTAATGTACCAGCATCTTTACAGTGCTGCAGGGGACTCAAACCCAGCATTGGAGTCTACACTGCGGACCTACAACAGGACCTACCAAGATAGGGAACAGGCTTGTCTTTGGGAAAAACATTTCAAAGCAAGTTTTTCTAAAAATCAACTTGCAAGAAAATTCAAACCAGACAATATAATGATATAATGTCCAATTGAATTTCTCTTTACACACACACAGACAGAGAGAGAGAGAGAGAGAGAGAGAGAGAGAGAGAGACTGAGGATGTTTGTGATGTTTCAATCAGCATCTCCAACTACATTAGAAAAACCAAACCAGCTTAGTATTTTTCCGCCTCAAGTTTAATTTGTTATAGTGGGTAATTCAGTATTTCAGAAAAGGAACTTGAAACACTAGAATTTCAGAATGTTTTCTGGGAGAAGACTAACCCAATGTGGGTGAGTGGGAATCGTGGAAATTTTAAGAATTTATTCCACAGTCAGATACTTGGCTTCCTATTGAAATGCTGTGAACATTATTAGCAGATGGGGACGTTCACACTCCTGTCTGTACCAGAGACAGAGCGAAGGAACTTGATACAGAAGGAAACAGACTGACGACTGACTTAACACAATCAGTTCCGTGATTTCAGACAATTTGAGCTAGGCATTACTATGAAGTAGCCACAAGATGGCAGTATAGAACAACATAATAATAACCAGTGCTTCAAACCGGTTTCATTCCTGGGTTTTCCAACCCATTTCCAACCCACATAGACTGAATTGAATCTACATTTAAACAAGATCCTAGGGGATTCTTACAGATCACCTTGCTGTTAAGTGCCATCGAGTTGGTTCAGGCTCTGGTGGGTTTGAACCGCTGACCTTGTGATTCAAACTGACCTTGCGGTCTAGTGCATCATCCTGCAGCGCCACACCAGGACTTAGCCATCTTATTCATTAATATTGTTGTTGTGTGCCGCGGAGCTGGTTTCCACACATTTGTTGTTAGTAACGAGGTTGTATAAGGAGCAGCTGTTGGGTTTGAATCGTGACTTTGCGGTTAGCAGTCCAATGCTTCTCCTACAGGGCCACACCAGTACTCTCAGCCACCCAGTGTAGGGTTTCCAAGAGCGCTGTTCATGAATACATAGAAGCAAAGTGGGCTCTTGTTAAAATACTGTGATTCTGAGTCAGCTTAGGGTGGAAATGCAAATTCTCAGGAGGGCATCAGAACTGTATGCGCTGGATCAAGCCTTGATATCAAGGCCCAGAAAGCCTGATGTTTTCTATCTTTTCCTCTCAGACTGTCAGGTGGAGCGGGGGTGGGGGCTGAAGAGAAGAAAGCACACAGAACTTTGGATCCCTGTCTAAACCTACAAGCCACATTATTTCCCTGTGATACTATCAAAGGGGTAGTTTGATAATGATCAAGGTGCTGTGCTGAAATTATTCTTAAAAAGAAAAACCAAAAAACCCCAAACAAACAAACAAACAAACAACCCAACCGTGACAAACAACAGAACCCAGCTGCAGCTGTTTTACGAATCCATTTGATAGAGAGGTTTGCGGAACAGTTAACCTTCCTATCATTTACTCCTGATAGTTAACTTTATATATTTTAAAAGGCATCGGCTTCTGAAGACTCGACTTCTGGTTTCTAAAGGGCAGAAGGTGAGTTTTCCAGTCAGTAACTCAGGCTTCGGCGCGCTGCAGAGATTAGCATCGCCACGTGGGGGCGCTCTCTGAGCATTTTTGAGAGTCAGGGGCTTCAGGGGCTCCAGCTGTATGTAGTTAGTTTTCAAACTACTGCAAGGAAACCTGGCCCAAACAAACGAGATTATGATTTGTATCTGTGATGGTCACCTTGGTGTTGATTCCATTTCTCCCTGTTGGGCGAGCAGAAGTTAACTGGGGATTAAGAGCGAGGAATAGGCTACAAAGTGGTGTTAACATCTGGGATAATCAGAAACATTGATGTTAACGCCAGGAAACCGCAGAGAATTCAGGTAAGTTTATTCCAACTCTTCTGTGTCTCAATTGTGAAACGGAGTATGAAAGATTAATGAGATTATTTTGGCGGCGCTGCATAGGCAAGTCTCTGATAGTGTCACTTAGTACGTTTAGGGTCACAGTCAAGGTACTAAACCACTTTGCGTTACAGTTTTCTCACTTATAAAACAGAGTTAATAATAACCCCCACCCCCCACCCCCCAGTGTTGCTCTGCTGTAGTGCTGTAGGATAAACACTGGACCACAAGGCCGATTGGAGCCATAAAGTTGGTGCTTCAAACTCACCAGCTACTCCTTGGAAATCCTATACAGTCTCACTATGGGTCAGAACCGGCTCGACAGCACTTAACAAGTATTGTTCTGAGGGTAAACTGAGATCATCTGTGTAAAGTGCCTGACTGCGTAAACAGGTGCTTAATGAGTAGAAGTTAATTTGGAGGCAGTGGTAAAGGGGGCACTGGAGAAAAAAATGTGGCAATCTGCTTCCATTAAGATTGCAGGCTTCAAAACCTTCTGAGGGCAGTTTTACTTTGTCCTGTCTGGTGGCTGGAAAGGTGGGCATGGTGAAGGTTATTTGAATGTAGACAGTGAGGTTAACCAGACTTTGGTTTAAATCCTGTCACGTGTTTCTTATAATCTTGGGTGTGTTACTCAGCTCTTACCTGTAAAGCAGAGGTGCTATCAGTTTGTTCACAGTCTTGCTGTTCCTACCTACCCCCCACCCCTGTTGTGGCTTGATTTTGGTTCATAGTGACTCCTGTGTACAGCAGAATGAAAAACTGCTCCCTTCTGGGGCATCTACATAATTTTTATGTTTCCACCAATTCTTGCAGCCACTGCGTCAGTCCATCTAATTGAGGACCTTCCTCTTTTTCACTGATTCTCTACGAAATGTGATATCCCTTTCCAGGGACTGGCTTCTCCTAATAACATGCCCAAAATGTGTGAGCTGAAATCCTATCAGTCTCATTTCTAAAAAGTATTCTGACTGTATTTCTTCCAAGACAGATTTATTGGTTCTCTGGCAGTCCATGGCATATCCAGTGTTCTCTGTCTACACTATAATTCAATGAATAATAAATAAGGAAGACCTGTCCCCATAGGTGCCTAATATTATGAAAATACAGAATGACTCTTCCTTTTTTTAATATATTATTTTTCAAACCTCTTTACACTTTCTGTTCCCTTTATTTGACATATCCTCCCCTCTCTTCTTGCTTAGGTAAAACTTCTATGAATCCTTCAGAGGCCAGCACTACTTCTGAAATACTATGTCCACCCCTAACAGCAATAGTTATTTACCAGGCAATTACCTTATACCAGGAAATGCTTTTATTGTCAAAACAAGGCAGACATTTAAAAATCTCTGTATTTTGGGTAAATAAACTCAATAGGCCAGAGAGGTTAAGTGATACGTGTAGGTCACACATCTGGTTAGATAAGAATCGTGGTTGAGTCTCATGACGGGGTGTTAATCCATTGCTTTTGATCACAGTGCTCTGATATATATTTTTTCCTAGTGGGCCAAAAGCTTATCGTTTAAGTATGACTATACAACCTATCTCTTTGATGTATAATTATCACACTTATTTGTAAGCTCTTTGAAAATGTTTCCTGTATTTTAACTTAGGGAACCCAATGGTTGTTGTTGTTGTTAGGTGCTGGTCACGTTGGATCTGATTTATAACGAACCCTATACACAACAGAGCAAACCGCTGCCCAGTTTCATGCCATCCTCACAGTGATTACACTTGAGCTCCTACCTGCTGTCACTGTGCCAATCCATTTCATATGGGTTCTTCCTCTTTTTCGATGACCCTCCACTTTACCAAGTATGATGTCCTTCTTCAGTTACTGCTCATGTCTGAAGTATGAGAGAGGAAGGTGCACCATTCTGACTTCTAAGGAGCATTCTGATTGTACTTCTTCCAGAACAGATCTGCTTGTTCTTCTGGCAGTATATGGTATTTTCAATATTCTTCTCCAACAACATAACACAAATGCATCAATTCTTCTACAGTCTTTCTTATTCATTGTTCAACTTTCACATGCATAAAAGGTTATTGAAAATACCATGGCTTGGGTCAGGTGCACCTTAGTCCTCAAACTATTATTCTTGCTATCAAACGAACAGACCAGTGGTTAAACCCTCAACTGCTAACTGCAAGGTTGGTGATTTGAACCCACAGAGTGTTCCATGGGAGACAGATGTAGCATTCAGCTTCTGTAAAGATTATAGTCTTGAAAACCCTATGGGGTGGTTCTACTCTGCTCTTTATGAGTCAGAATTGACTTGACAGCAACCGTTGTATTTTAGTCTAGTGCCTGGGCATGTTGTGGTTGTTAAGTGCCATGGAGGCAGTGGCTGGTGGGTTTGAACCACCAACCTTGTGATTAGAAGTCCAGTGCTTATCCTATAGCACCACATCAGGACTTCTGGGCATAATACATGCTAAGTAACTATTTAAGAATGGATGAACACCCTTCAGATCCTTTTGAAACTTACAAATAAGGAACATTTTGATTACCTAGCAGTGATTTAGGAGTCCTGGATGGTGCTGTAGGATAAAGCACAAGATCATGAGGTCAGTTTGAATCACAAGGCCAGCAGTTCAAACTCACCAGTCACTCCTCAGAAACCTTATACAGGGTTGCTATGAATTGCAACTGACTCAGCAGCTCTTAACAACAAGAAGCAGTGTCTTAGCAGTGTTTATGGTTTGAAAATAGATTCTTATATACAGACTTTTCTTACAGTCTGTGAAAGCCACATTTGAAAATGAAGTTAGGGTCCATGAAAAGAATTGATATCATTAATATACCTCAATAGTAACTTCTGCACACAAATTGTATATGCATATAAGGCTATTAATTATTACTGACAGGTAACAAGTAAAGATACTAAATGTATCAATGGCATTTGGTATATCAGATAGCCTTTGCTAATAAATATTTATGTTTTAGGCAGCTGGCTGATTCATTATTAACAGTCATTGTACTTGTTGAATATGATCCAAAGGTTTTTGTTTCTTGTTGTTGTTGTGAAGTGTTGCCAAGTCAGTTCCAACTCATAACAACTTAATATAGGGGTTCTGAGGAGAAGCTGGTGGGTTTGAACTGCTGACCTTGTGGTTAGCAGCCCAGTGCTTACTCTTCAGTGCCATGCAGATTGTAATTTTACATTGGTTGTATAAGATGTCAAAAGTTAAAAATTATGGAACCTAATATAGTATGATGTTGTTGCTGTTGATAAGTTCTGTTGAATCTATTCTGACTTATATTAACCTTGTGTAGGGTTTCTGAGGTTTTTTAAATCTTTGCAGGAGCAGAAAATCTCATTTTTTACCCATGGAGTGGCTAGTGGGCTCAAATCATGAACCTTGTAGTTTACATATGGAGCCATTGATACAAGTTTTTAAAAGGAAATTTCACCTCTAGCCCTGTCTATGGGGTTCCTATTTCTCTGGGAAATTTTCATTTTTATTAATAGCTTCTAACATGCAAACAATTCCAATTTTCTAGCACTAATGATAAATAAAATCACCTCACAGTGAGTTTTCCAAAGCAAATATTAGGTTAGAAAAGGTATGAGAAAAAGAGAAAAGAACATTCACATAGATAAATAAGGAACTCAGTACAAAGGAGCTTTTTGCCTATAAAGGGAATGAATACGTAATGCAATGAATTGCTTTTAAATAACTTTTCTAGCTATGATCTTCTAACTCTTCAAGAATGTAATTGGCTGGGTCACAATCTTGCAAGGTATTGCTTAGTTTATTATGAAATTTGAGTAACTTGTAGTCCACAGAGGGGTTTGGCTGAATATTATGCAAATAGCATACTTTGTGGTCTACAGAAAGGATTGTTAGGAAGACTATATCTTGAAAATGACAAGAAGTAGACTTACATAAGGGACACCCCTACAGAAGTTCAGGGGGACCTCCTACCATCAAGAAGAGTCTGGAGCAGAGCATGGACTTTGGACCTATGTTCTCTGCACTGAGAACCTTATAGGCAAGGACACGAGGACAATGAGTAGTAACCACCATGAGTATCCTGGCCACTGGAGTGAGGTGGCTGCAGTAGGCTTGCTGGTCCACTGAGTGAATCTGAGCCCCTCTGGCAGGAGGCTTGCCAGTGGAGTTAAGAGCTGTACCACTTGCTGTGCAGGGCAGAGGACTGAGTGTGTCCCATTCCCGGGTTGCCTTGGAGAATACTGTGCAGGCATCCTCCTACAGCAGGGCAGAGCTGCATGCCAACAGGTAGGAGGCTTGCTAGCAGATTTTGTTGTTGTTGTTAGGTGCCATCGAGCTGGTACTGACTCATAGCAACCCTATGCATA
The DNA here is from genome assembly GCF_000296735.1 of Chrysochloris asiatica. Lineage (NCBI taxonomy): Eukaryota > Metazoa > Chordata > Mammalia > Afrosoricida > Chrysochloridae > Chrysochloris > Chrysochloris asiatica. The sequence goes on from NW_006408519.1 coordinate 11,745,827, forward strand.
ACAGAACAAAACACTGCCCGGTTCTGGGCCAACATCACAATCATTGCTATGCCTGAGGCCATCACTGCTACCCCTGTGCCAATCCATCTCACTGGGGATCTTCCTCTTTTTCTCTGACCCTCCACTTTACCAAACATGATATCCATCTTCAGTGAATGGTCCCTCCTGACAATATGTCTGAAGTATGAGAGATGAAGTTTAGCCATCCTAGCTTACAAGGAACACTATGGCTACACTTCTTCCAACACAGATCTGTTTGATCATTTGGCAGCCCATGGTACTTTCAGTATTCTCCTCCGACATCATAACTCAAATGCATCAATTCTTCTATGATCTTCCATATTCACTGTCCAGCTTTTGCATGCATACGTTATTGAAAATACCATGGCTTGGGTCAGACACACCTTAGTCCTCAAGCTGTCATCTTTGCTCTTTAACACTTTAAAAAGGTCTTGTTCGGCAGATTTGCCTAATGCAATACGTCATTTGATTTCTTTAATGCTGCTTCCATGAGTATTGATGGTTGATCTGAGCAAAATGAAGTCTTTGACAACTTCAATGTTTTCTCCATTGATATGGATGGTGTTTATTGGTCCATTGAGATGCAAATCATACCGAAGGCCATGGTCTTTGTTCTTCATCAATAAGTATTTTAAGCCCTCTTTACTTTCAGTAAGCAAGGTTGTATCATCAGCATATTGCAGGCTGTTAAGGAGTCTTTCATCAATCCTGATGCCACGTTTATCTTCATATAATCCAGCTTCTCAGATTATTTGCTTAGCATACAGATTGAATAAGTATGGTGAAAAAATACAACCCTGGCACATACCTTTACTAATTTTAAACCATTCAGTCCCTTGTTCCATTTGAACAACTGCCTCTTGGCCTATGTACAGGTTCCTTGTGAGCACAATTAAGTGTTCAGGAATACTCATACTTCACAATGTTGTCCATAGATTGCCATGACACAATCGAAAACCTTTGTGCAGTCAATAAAGCACAGGTAAACATCATTCTGGTATTCTCTGCTTTTAGCCAAGATCCATCTGACATCAGCAATGATATCCCTTATTCTATGTCCATTGCTGAAACTGGCTTGAACCTCAGAAAGTTCTCTGTCAGTGTATGTTTGTAGCCATTTTTGTATTACCATTAGTAAAACTTTAATTGCATGGGATATCAGTGATATTGTCCAATGATTTCTGCATTTCGTTGGGTTACCTCTCTTTGGAATGGGCACAAATATGGGTCTCTTCAGTCAGTTGCCCAGGTAGTTGTTTTCCAAATTTCTTGGCATAGATGAGTGAGTGCCTCCAGTGCTGCATCAGTTTGTTGAAAGATTTCAATTTGTATTCCATCAATTCCTGGTGCCTTGTTCTTTGCCAATGCCGTCAATGCACCTTGAACTTTTTCCTTCAGTGTCATTGGCCGTTAATCATATGCTACATCTTGAGATGTTTGAATATTGACCATTTCTTTTTGGTACAGTGACTCTGTGTATTCCTTCCATTTTCTTTTGTTGCTTTCTGCATCATTCAATAATTTGCCCAGAGAATCCTTCAATACTAAAAGTCAAGACTTGATTTTTTTCTTCAATATCCTCAGCTTGAGAAATGCTGAGTGTGTTCTTCCCTTTTGGTTTTCTAACTACAGCTCTTTGCACATTTCTTTATAATATTTGACTTTGTCTTCTCAAGCTAACCTTTGAAGTTTTCTGTTCAGTTCTTGTACATCCTCACTTCTTCCATTTTCTATAGCATCTCTATGCTTGAGCGCAAGTTTCAGAGTCTCTTCTGACAGCCATTTTGATCTTTTCCTTTTTTCTTGTCTTCTTAATGACCTTTTGCTTTCTTCCTGTATGATGTTCTTGATATCCTCCCATAAGTCTTCTGGTTTTCGGTCTTTAGTGTCTAATGCATCAATTCTGTTTGTCATATGATCTCTAAATTCAGGTGGGATATGTTCAAGGTCATAATGTATCCAAGTATTACCTGGGCAGGGATTACATGCCCCTTACCACCAGCCCTAGCAGAGTGGGCAGGGGTAGTGTCATGGCTAGAGAGCCCTCCCAGGCTGGTTAGTGTGGCAGGACCCTGAGCAGTGTGGTGGTAGTAGAGACAGTGGTGACATGAACACAGCATCTGTCTGTTTAGCAACATAAGAATGACATGGGTAACTTGGGTGAGGATGAGTGGTTCTCCTTTTGAGAATCTGTTGTCATTGTTTATCATACGCGTTCTCGAAATATTAATAATGACTTTCACTTTGCCAACACTGTGAAAGTATCTGGTTTGTCTGTGTCAAACAAAGATAAATGTAGCACCCATGGAATGGAATGGTTGATTCTAGTGTTTGTATGTGTCTCATTCCTAGCAGTCTTATGCTTCCTGGAAGTTTGAGGCACGGTCTGTCTGCATGTTCAATGCAGACTGAGCATACAGAATCACAGATTCCCATTAGATCAAATGACATTAATGAATATAAACTATAATGTGATTTTTAAGAACACTAGCACAATTCTTTGCTAATAATAGACATTGAATATGCTTTTGTTGCTGAATAAAGTTCATAAAGTCTGGTGCATCTAAGAATATTGCCTATAACGCTTGAACTCAATATACTCTCTAGAACCACCCCAAGTTGAGGGGAGAAAGATTTTCTTTTTCAGAATGAGATCATGCTCACTTAATTTTCATGTTTTATACTCAATTAAAATCCAAACGTGTTGTCAGTGGGTTGGTTCTTACTCATAGTGACCCTATAGTATCATGTAGGCAGGCTCCACAGTGTTTCCAAGGCTGTGATACTTAAGGGAACTGACTGCCACATCTTTCTTCTGAGAAGAAGATGGTGAGTTTGAACTGCTGACCTTTCAGTAAGCAGCTGAATGTTTAATCATTGCACCAACAGTATTTCTCATTCTCTTCAGAAACCAAATCCACTGCCTCAAGGTGATTCCGACTCATGGTGATCTATATATAGTGTTTCTGAGACTTTAAATCTTGATAGGATTAGACATCCTCATCTTTCTCCTGTGGAATGACTGGTAGGTTTGAACTACCAACCTCTCGGTTAACAGCCCAGTGCTAACAGGACTCTGTATACTCCTCAGAGGAGTAGCAATATGAATTCCAAACACTACTTTTTCACTGGAGACTGATGTGGTGCTGTAGGATAAGCACTCAACTGCAATGTTGGTTTGAACCACAAGGTTGGTGTTTCAAACTCACCAGCTGCTCCTCAGAAACTCTATACAGGGTTGCTATGAGTTGGAACCAACACAACAACATTTAACAACAATATTTCTTCACTGACCCTCTATCATTACTAATTTCTCGTGAGTAACAAATAGTTAAAATACCTCATTCAATATATAATTATTATGTTTTTATGATATGAAAGAATTTTTAATAGTAATCTCGTCTTCTTCTATTGTTGTAAAAATCGAGTTAACACAGCATTTTGCCAATTCAACATTTTTTTCACATTATAAGGAATATTCCCATGACAATCAGGTCCCCATTGATTTATGTGACCTTTTCCTTTCTGATGAGAAAAATCGTTGTTTAAGGTAATTTTTTAGTGTTACTCTTGTCCAAGAATTCTGGCAATTTGTTATCAGTATGGGAAAGGAAGGGAACGTTCCTCTCAAATGGGTATTGCACAATTAATTGTTTTCAAGTATGCCAAGGGGAATCTGAAAGAGGAAAACCTGAACCTGGAAGTGTTTTATGTAGATGTTGTTGTTGTTGTTGTTGTTATGTGCCGTGGAGTCGGAACCGACTCATAGCGACCCTGTACAGGGTTTCCGTCAAGTCAGTTCTGACCCATAGTGACCCTGTATAGGGTTTCCAAAGAGCAACTGGTGAGCTTCAACCACCGACCATTGGAACCTCAATAAATATTTATGGAGTGAAAAATACCACTTTAAACCAGCAGTCTTCCTAAAATCCTTTTATGGTTAATGTTATGACCATTCATCCATATTTGGTTCTTCACTTTCTTTTATTCCTCACATTAAGTTGAGAGCCATTTTAATTGATTTTCTTTCTTCATTTCTTTTGCACCCATTTTTTTCTTTTTACTGTCGTTACTCATGTTAAAAGAACAGACAAATCTTGGAAGAAATACAGCCAGAATTGTTGCTTGAAAGTCAGAGTGGCGAGACTTCGTGTCACATACCTTGGACATGTTATCAGCAAGGACCAATCCCTGGAAAAGAACATTATGCTTGACAAAGTAGAGGGTCAGTGAAAAAGAGAAAGACCCACAAGAAGACAGGTAACTGTAAGAATGGGTTCTAACATGACAACAGTTATGAGGTTTGCACAGGACTGGGCAGTGTTTTGTTCTGTTGTGCACAGATTGCTATGAATTGGAACAAACTTAACGGCGCCTAACAAAAACGACCCATGTTAAAAAAAAAAGTATATATATATATATAATCTGTGGGGTATGAATGAAAATATAGGAAACACAGGGTATGAATGAAAATGTAGGAAACTCAATGTTTTGAAGCTTTGTAAAATCTTTTTAATTTATTCATTCATTCATTTAATATTTGGAGCAAACAGTGTATGTAAGATATTATGCTAGGTGCTAAAAGAGTCCTGGTGTGGCACTGTAGGATAAGCATTGGACTCCTAACTACAGGATCAGTGGTCAAACTCACCAGCTGCTCCTGGAAACCCTATACAGGGTGTCTATGCATCAGAACCGACTCTATGACACTTAACAACAACAAGAGAGATATGCCAAAATCTTCTCTGTCTATGGCTGAACAAGCTAGATAAGGCATTTCTCATCATTCCATTTCATAGTGTATATGGTCAGTTTTGTGAGAAGGGCACCATCAAAGGATCGCTCAGGGCATGTTTGCAGAATGATGCACTGTCAGTTGGCTGAATGGGAAAGGAAAATGAAGCAAATATTTGGTGGAATGGGTAATGAGTCTTGAATGGACTTTGGGACTATTTGCCAGGGAATCAGGAAACATGCAAGACTTCTCTGAAGGAAATTAATATGATGAAATTAATATTATGGTGGCAATAGTTAGGTGCTCAGTGGCTAACCTAACAGTTGATGGTTCAGATATACCCAGAGGTTCCATCGGAGAGAGCCCTGCAATCTCCTTCCAAGAAAACACTAAAGGACAATTCTGCTCTTTCACACGGGGCCACTATGAGTCCTAAGTGATTCAATGGTAGCCAGCAACAACATAGGAAGATTAATTCAGTGCTGCAGTTCAAGCCCACCTGCCACTCCTCAGAGAAAGATAAGACTTTCTGCTCCCGTAAAGATTTAAAGCCTCAGAAACCCTATACAGGGTTGCTGTGAGGTGGAATCGACTCACCACTTAACAACAACAAGAAGTATGCAATTGGTGCTCAATTAGTGGATTATACTTGTCGATTTAACAGCACATAACAACAGTTGAGAAGAACTGAGGAACAAACTGAAATGAAAGTTGACACTTTGAGTTCCAAGATCACAATCAAGTAAAATAAACAAAAAGGGATGCTTTCAAATAATTTTAGGAAAAAGGCTGTTGCATGAATTCATTCCCACTGGTTCTTTGAACTGGTTCTGAACATTTACCATGTGCCAGATCCTTTGCCTCCCAGTGTTTGAAAGACTAATGAGATGGCACTTTTTTTTTTTTTTTTTTTTGCCTCCAAGCAGCTCAGTATCCAAGTGAGCAGACAGACAAATACCCCAAGAGTTGCATACATTTAGAGGATTTTTTTTCTTCTTGTAGTGATGCACATTTTCTCTGATGCTCCTCATTTTTCCCTTCAGGCTTGTGCTTAATTGTGTGGAGATATACACCAACTGGCCAGGATGGGGCACAGCCTGTGATGTGTCATCTATATAAAGGAGTTGGCCTCTAGTTGGTTTAACTGGTGTTTTTCACATCCCATTTACTGCCTCAGGCTCAGCTGAGGATAAAAAGAATTTAGACAGCTGAGGATAAAAGAAAGGGAAAGTGAGTGGGGGAGGGAAGCATCAAACTGCAGACACACCTAATTGGCTAACTTCCAAAACATCCTCTGGCTTCCTTGAGCTTTGATGAAGCATTACAATCTTACTTTCAGGGACTGAATATCTTTCAAATGGGTGATAGATCCTCTTGCTAGGATAAAAACAAAACAGAGAAAAGAGAATGAGTCCCTTTTGCCTATAACTGTCATCATTTTACTGTATTTGAATAACAATCAACTGATGGAGAGGACTCAGGCTTCTCAAATAGAAGTAAAAAATGTTACTTTACTGCTCACCAGTCTCTGGGGTTTTGTCAGCTACACTGAGAGCCTTGCCAAATAAAATGATGAAGCAGGTGGAAGGTGGTGTGTAAATGCAATCTCCAGCCTTTTCTCCCTGAGCAGATGATGCCTCTGGCCCCAGTCGTATCTCAGAGTGTTCTCTGGGTGTGTACCCTTGCTTGCTCTTCGGTACAATATTGGATTGTCTGGACTTATAGAACATGTTAAAGTGTGCAAAATGGTCATGGAGGTGTGCCAAGTATAGAGTAGGTGCTCAGGTTTCTCTTATAGAAGATAGCACATACTGGTTTGCCTATAAGTTGGTGATTGAACCCACCTTGCAGCACTGTGATCTGCTTTCCAAAAATCAGCCATTGTAAATCCTGTGCGGCTCTTACACACTCATTGAGTCATCCTAGGCCAGAATCAAAGCAAAGGCAGTTTTATTTAATCCTCAGAATATACCCACTAATAATTCTGTCTGCTTTGTTTTTCTAATACTGTCTATTGGTTTTTTTTTTTTGGGGGGGGGGAGTGTTATTTTATTTAAAATTTGTTACTTAAAATTCTTATTTTATGTTATTGATAAGTACCGTTGAGTTGATTCTGACACATACTGACTCTGATAGGGCTTTCAAGGAGTGGCGGGTGGGCTTGAGCTGTCATCCTTGTGATTAGCAGTCTGGTGCTTATTCTACAGTGTCATACTGTGACTTATTTTATACAGGCCATTAATTTAGCTTTCTCTTATTAGAGTGCTGAGTTGCTTGTGTTGAGTGTGTGTTCTTTCTGTTGAGTTTAGGGAGAAGGTTTGGTTATGGTATCTTAGGGTGGAGAGTTTCTGAGCTAGACCACTCCCTCCTTTTCATCCCTTCCTTCCCTTAGACTACCTTTCAATGATCCTCCTGTATGCCTAGCTCCCTCAGGACACTCTTCTTTCTCAAGAGCTGCTTCCTATGAACTTAGACAAATGTTTCTAAACAGTTAGCATGTATCACAGCTGCCAGGAGTGTTTGTTAAAGCAAAGAATGTTGGGCACTACTCTCAAGAGTTTCTGATGTGAGATATCTGTGATGGAGAAGAATGTTTGTATTTACAACAAATTCCAGGTGATGTTGCTACTATTCATTCAAAAAACCCCATAAAAAAACATTTTGGGGTCCATTGACTTAAACAATGGAATGATGTAAAAAATGGTGTGTGGACATTATGTGACCACCTCTAACTTTAGAAGAGGGATGGAGAATCAAACTTCATAGTAGCTCAAGGCTGATTCATATGAGGTGGTGGTTAGACATGCCTCCAGCCTTTTTTTTATCAATTTTGACACCAACCGTCCCTTCCCATGACACTTTATTTCTCTGCTGGTTCAAGAATCCATTGCAATGACACACAGAACTCTCAGGAAATACTCACAGTTATGGAGTTTATTAGGAAAGTTAACAGATGACAATTCAGGATCAGAAATGCTCAGGATACAATTCTTCCAACCAAGCAGGTCTCCTTGCTGGTCCTTGACCTCTCAGTCACAAGGCCTCTTGGTCACTGTGCTCTTCAGACTATGCTACAAATCTCCTATAGCACTGCTGAGAAATGCCCAACAGACACTCCATGTTGCCATAGCTTCAGCCCAAAGACACTCAGCTCTAGCTCCATGGTTGAGCAATCTAGGCCTGGAGATACCCCACTTCACAAGTGAGCCTTCTGCTTATCTCTACCTGTGGCCCAGGAATCCTGCTGCTCTGGTACACACTGCGGCTCTCAGTTCTGTTCCAGCAGCCCTCTGATACTCCTTTGGTATCACAGTTTTCTGTCTCCTGGAGTCAGGAGTTTCAAGGTACAGTGATCTCAGTCTAAAGGACATGTTCTATTCCTGGCTCTTCTTTCTTGATGGTAATGAGACCTCTCCTTCTACTGCTGAGATGACTCATTCTATACTCAGCAAGATAGCAAAACTGACCAATCTCCACGTTAGAGTTCTAAGTTTTTACAATCATAGTTAACACTGTTAACAATCACTCACACCAGAATTATGTAATTCTATCACCATCTTCCTCACTTTCTTCTACTCAGACCCACTAGGAAAAGAGGAAATACACCGAACTTATATAGTCCCACCCAGTTGTTTGGTGAGAGTTACAAAGACTATGGCTGGTTGGTTGGTTATGTGCTGTGGAGTCGGTTCCGACTCATAGCGACCCTGTACAAGGTTTCTGAGGCTGTAAATCTTTACAGGAGCAGACAGCCTCATCTTTCTCCTGTGGGACAACTGCTGACCTTGCGGTATTAAGTAATTCATTGCACCACAGATGGGAAGATGAAAGGGAACAAACAAGGAGGAGTTGACCTGCCTACCTAAAAGAACTTTGGTGGTACAACAGTTAAGCACTCAGCTGCTAACTGAAAGGACGGTGGTTTGAACTCCTCCAGCTACTCTTTAGGAGAAGAGACCCAGTGATCTGCTCCCATAAAAATGGCAGCTTACCAAGCCTATGAAGCAGTTCTACTCTGTCACATGGTTTGCTAAAAATTGGGATCAACTCAATGGCACATAACAATAACAGCCTTTCTATACCTACTGCTTTCTGTTCCTAGATCTACTGGTTCTGGTTCCATTCATGTTTTTATGTAACACTGTAGTCTCTGGTTACCTCTGGTTGGCTCTGGCTGGTTTAACTCTTGTGGTAATAGTTTGAACTATGATCCCGGACAATACAAGGTAGGATAAAAGGCACAAACAGAAAGTTCTCAGCCTGTTGTGATTCTGATGCTGGAACCTCCTATGTTCTAGGCAGCCCTTCTCCCCTTCCTCATTACCCCATCCTGACTGTCATCTAACCAACTTCCATCTTGTTAGATGGTCTTATAGTTTATATTCTGAGATCCATCAATCTCACTCTTACATATGCAGCTTCTGTGGGGAATAGAACAGACTTAGAGCCAGCATCTCATGGTATTTTGTCATCTTGTTAGGTGCCTTCGAATCAGTTCTGACCCTAAGCAAACCTATTATGCACAATAGAACACACACATTGATTGGTCCTGTGCCATTCTCATAATTGTTGTTACACTTGAGCCCATTCCTGATGCCACTGTGCCAATTCATCGTCCTCTTTTCGCTGACACACGACTTTACTAAGCTTGTTGCCCTTCTCCAGCAACGGGTTCCTCCTGATATTATGTCCAAACTTGGAAAGACTAAGTCTGACCATTCTGGCTTCTAAGGAGCATTCTGGCTTTACTTCTTCCAATACATATTTGTTCATTCTTCTGGTAGTCTGTGGTACTTTAGTATTCTTCTCCAGCATCATAACTCAATGACATAAATTCTTCTATGGTTTTCATTATTCAGTGTTCATATTTCACATGCCTATGAGGCTACTGAAAATACCACAAATTATCTCAGGTGCACTTTAGTCCTCAAAATGACATCTTGGCTTTTGAACACTTTAAAAAGGTCTTGTGCAGCAGAATTGCCTAATACTGTACGTTATTTGATTTCTCAACTGCTGCTTCCATGAGTGTTGATTGTGAATCTTAACAAAATGAAGTCTCTGACAACTTCAGTTTTTCTCCATTTATTGTGATGTTACTTATTGGTCCACTTGTGAGGATTTTTGTTTTCTTTATAGAAAGGCACAGTCCATACTGAATGCTGTAATCCCTGATCTTCATCAGTAAGTATTTTAAGTCCTCTTTGCTTTCAGCAAGCAAGTTTGTATCACGTGCATATCACAGGTTGTTAATGAGTCCTCTTCCAATCCTGATGCCACATTCTTCTTATATATCCAGCTTCTCAGATTATTTGTTAAATTTACAGACTGAAAAAGTATGGCGAAAGAATATAGTCTTGGTGTACACCTTTCCTGATTTTAAATCATTCAGTGTTCCCTTGTTTCTGTTCGAACAACTGACTACCTTTTGGTTCATGCATAGGCTCCTCATGAACACAGTTAAGTATTTTTGGAAAACCCATTCTTCACAATGTTATCTGTAGTTGGCATGATCTACAGTATTAAAAGTCTTTGCATCCATCAGATTTTGGCAATGAGATCCCTAGTCCCACATCCTCAAACTCTTCTGGTCTTCAGTCATTAGTGTTTAATGAATCAAATCTGTTCTTGAAATGATCTCTAGATTTAAGTGGGATATGTTTATGGTCATATTTTGGCGCTCGTGGACTTTTTAAATTTTCTTCAGTTTCAGCCTGAACTTGCATATAAGCAATTGATGATATGTTCCAGTCTGTTCCTGGTCTTGTTTTGCCTGATGATACAGAGCTTTTCCATTGTCTCTTCTCACAGATGTATTCAGTTTGATTTCTGTGTATTCTATCTGGTGAAGTCCATGTGTATATTTTTCTCTTATATTGTTTAAAAAAGATGTTTTCAAAGAATAAGTCATTGGTCTTACAAAATTCTATAAGGCAACCTCTAGCATTGTTTCTGTCACTAAGACCATATTTTCCAACTAATGATCTTTCCTCTTTGTCTCCAAACTTTTGATTCCAACACCAGCAATTATCAATACATCTTGATTGCTTGATTAATCAATTTCAGAATGAAGAAGTTGGTAGAATTCTTCAATTTCATCAGCACTGACTTTAGTGGTTGGTGCATAAATTTGAATACAAATGGTATTTACTGGTCTTCCTTGTAGAGATATGGATATTATACTATTGCAGATAGTATTATACTTCAACATGCATCTTGAAATGTTCTTTTTGATGATGAAAGCAATGCCATTCCTCTTCAATTTTCATCCCTAGCACAGAAATCATTGTTAAATGCAAAATGGCCAATATCAGTCCATTTCAGCTCACTAATGCCTAGGATATCAATATTTATGTGTTCCGTTTCATTTTTGACAACTTCCAATTTTCCTAGATTCAGCTCTAATACATTCCATATTGTGATTATTAATGGATGTTTACAGCTGTTTCTCCTCATTTTGAGTTGTGCCCTATTAGCAAATGAAGATCCCAAAAGATTTACTCCATTTCATTATCGTGGTCAATTCTACTTTGAGAAAGAAGTTCTTCACTAGTAGCATTTTGCATGCCTTCCAACCTGAGGGGCTCATCTTCTGGCTCTATATCTGACAATATTCTGGTGCTATTCATGGCTAAGCTTCGTCTCTCCTACTTTGGACATATTGTCCGGAGGAAACAATCGTTGGAGAAGGATGTCATGCTGGGTAGGGTGGAGGGTCAGAGAAAAAGAGGAAGACCCCCAACGAGATGGATCAGCCAGGTGGCATCATTGATGGACTCAAGTGTGGCAGTGGTAGTGAGGTTGGCCCAGGATCGGACATTGTTTCATTCTGCTGTGCATGGGGTCGCTATGAGTCGGTTCCGACTTGATGGCACCTGACAACAACAACATTCATGTTTCACTTGTCAATATTTTGGTGCTATTTGACAGTATTCCACTGCTATTCATAAGGTTTTTAGTGGCTAACCATTCAGAAGTAGCCTGCCTCTCCCTCTTCCTAGTCTGTCTTAGTATGGAATCTTAGCTGAAACCTGTCCACCATGGGTGACCTTGCTGGCATTTAAATTCCAGTGGCATAGCTTCCAGATTCACAGCAACACACAAGACACCACATTGTGACAAACTGACTGATGAGTGTTAGCTACAAAGTTTACAAACCTTTTTTTAAAACATACCATACCTATAGTTTTATAGAATGTTTTATTGTCTTCTAGCACTAGAGATTTTAATTTGTGGTTTATAATCTTGACACATAGCATAATAATCACAGAATATGATAATCATGCATTATTTGGATATATCATAATTTAATTATTTCCTATGGTTGGACATTTGCAATGATTTCAGTAGCATTCAATAGCATTAAATGTAAATACTTTTTATAGTTGTGAAAGTATTGGGCATATTTTTCCTTTTATTGGTTCACAGTATTCTGAAAGAGTTAAAGCAGCTTCCAGAAGTGCTTTAAGTTTTGGGAGAATCTGGTTCTTTGTGTCTGATTCATTTCTGAGTAGGTGGTGTACTGCTCTAACCTTGTTACTGACAGGAAAGTTCAGATTTCATTCTCATCTTGTAAAGAGAGAAGAAGTCTGTCCTTGCCTTTCTCTCTGATTGAAGCGTTTGCCTTCAGAAAATAACTGTACATGCTCTTCTGTCAACATACTGGTACTTGCTAGTGTCAGTTCTCCTTTGAATTGAAATTGCAGTCTTGTTATTTTTGTTGTTCATCTGAGTTATTTTCAAACAATGGCAACTCTTATTTAAAAGATGCTGGTGAATTCCAGATTAATCCTATCCAGATATGATAATCATGGTTATGCCAGTAGATATAATGGAAACTATCAAAAGAAGGAAAATATTTCCCCCCCAAAGTTATTTTGCCAAAATAAATATTCAGATAGTGTGGTTCTAGTTTTTATATGTTTACAGCATTTTAGTAAGCAGCATATTAAAATAGGCTAATGAATCATTATGGTGGTAAATGCCTGATGGTCTATCAGTTATTGATTAAATCCCCTCATGGCTGGAAGGTCTCTATCTCATAAGAGATTCCATTGTGTCTTAGACACCTATAATTAGAAATTCTCTTTTTGTTTCTTTTTTTAAAAAAGAAATCTATTTCTTTACCTTCTACTCCAAGATACAATGACTTCCCATTGGAGCCATACTGAAAAAGGTGTTCTTACTGGAATATAGTCCTTCAAATCTTTGTAGACATCAATTTGGTCTCCTCTTCTGTAAGGTAAACAACCTTAGGCCATTCAGCATTTTCTCTTTTCATTTTTTTCTTATTTTCAGTTGTCTATAATCTGAACAATTGTGGTGTAGCACTGTGGGTTAATGCACTGGACTGCAAAGTTGATTTGAACTGCAAGGTTGGCAGTTCAACTTCCCCAGCTGCTCTTCAGAAATCCTATACAGGGTTGCTATGGGACAGAACTGACTCATCAACATTTAACAATAACATAATCTAATGGGCTCTGGTGTGGCATTGTAGGATAAGCACTAGACTGGTAATCACAAGGTTGGCAATTGAAACCCACCAGCTGCTCTTGGAAAACCTTTGCTGGCTTCTTTGAGTTGGAACCAGCTTTATGGCACACAACAACATACATCCAATAATTTCAAACACTTCACTGGGTATTTTTCCATTTGCCCATGTCCTTAGAATAAGTTTTCTGGAGCTGAACATAATGGTCTCCACATAATAGTGCAACCAACGCATTAGTTTTCTATGATCTTGACTAGAGAAGACATGTTCCTTTATAAACATCTTAGAGACTTCTGCCTAAGTTTATTATCATGTAGGATTTCCTTTGGATATGCCTATTAAATACCATAACCCCATTGCCACTAAGCCGATTCTGTCATATGTCTATATGACAACATTGAACAGTTCCATAGATTTTTCAAGATTGTAAATCAATATGAAAGCTGACTAACACATCTTTATCCCTCAGAGTAGCAAGTTCAAACCACCGACATTTCTGTTTAGCAGCCCAGGACTTAACCACTGTACCACCAACGCTCTAGTATTAACCTAGAATATAGTCAGTGAAAGCTGGAACCTTCATTGTTTTTGTTAAGTGCTGTACTGTCAATTTCAACTCATAGTAACCCTATATAGGGTTTCCAAGCAGTGACTACTGGGTTTAAACTGCTGAACTTGTGGTTAGCAGTCCAGTGCTTACTCTGCAGCATCATACGTGGACTTTCATTGTTGTTGTTATTAAGTGTTGTTGTGTCTGTTCTGACTCATAGTAACCCTGCGTAGGGTTTCCAAGGAGCATCTGGTGAGTTTGAACCACTGAACTTATGGTTCAAACCAACCTTGCAGTCCAGTACATTAACCTTCAGTGCCACACCAGGATTCCTGGACTACTTCAATGTTGTTGTTGTTGTTAGGTGCCATTGAGTCGGCACCAACTCATAGCAACTTTATGTACAGCAGAACAAAACACTGCCCAATCCTGGGCCAACCTCACTACTGTTGCCACACTTGAGTCCATCGATGCTGCCACTTGGC
>NW_006408519.1:11762806-11763938 GCF_000296735.1 Chrysochloris asiatica
ATTTTTGACAACTTCCAATTTTCCCAGATTCATACTTCGTATATTACATGTTCTGATTTTCAGTGGATGTTTACAGCTGTTTCTCTTCATTTTGAGTTGTGCCCCATCAGCAAATGAAGGTTCTGTAGGCTTTTCTCCCACAGGCTTAAACTCCATTCACATCCTCATGGTCAACTCTACTTTGAGGAGGCAGCTCTTCCCCAGTCACATTTTGACATTTTGAGTGCCTTGCAACCTGACTTCTTCATTAATAGAGTAAAAATAGTAATTATTAAACCATTTTATGAGTAATTTGTCATAAAATAATAATGCTTTCAATAGTAAATATATCTTTAAATAAAAAGATAAAAACTATTACCATTTACACCTGTTATTGTTAGGTGCTGTTGAGTGGATTTGACTAAGAGCTAGCCTGTAAAGGTTTCTGAGGAGCATCTGATGGGTTTGAATTGCTGATCTTGCAGTTACAGTCCAGTACTTACCCTACAGCACCACACCAGATAATTTGTAATTATAACTGTAATGGGAGAAAAATGGTATCAAAGCAAGACTTTTCAATATATGACAAGTAGAAAAATAGGCAGTGATGTGAGCCTAGAATATTTATGGTGTGGATATTTGTTAAAAATATAAGACTTAGATTGAAGGAGATCTTAGGCCTCATAACTGCCTCACTACCCAGATGACCGCTATAACTTATATTAACTACCTGAGAGTATCATTACTGATGTCTGATGGATCTTGGCTGAACACAGAGAATATCAGAAAGATGTTTACCTGTGCTTTATTGACTACACAAAGGTTTTTGATTGTGTGCATCATGACAAGCCATGGACAACATTGTGAAGTATTAGTATTCCAGAACGCTTAATTGTACTCATGAGGAATCTGTATCTGGAGCAAGAAGCAGTTGTTCAAACAGAACATGGGAACACTGAATGTTTTAAAATTAAAAAAGGTGTGCAACAAGGTAGTATTCTTTCACCATACTTATTCAACCTGTATGTTGAGCAAATAATCTGAGAAGCTGGGTTTTATGAAGAAAAACATGGCATCAGGATTGGAGGAAGACTCATTAACAACCTGTGTTATGCAGATGATACAACCTTGCTTGCTGAAAGTGAAGAGGACT
>NW_006408519.1:11764603-11774720 GCF_000296735.1 Chrysochloris asiatica
GCGTGGCAATAGTAGTGAGGTTGGCCCAGGATCTGGCAGTGTTTCGTTCTGCTGTGTATAAGGTTGCTATGAATCAGTACCTACTCAATAGCACCTAACAACAAACAACAACAACCTGAGAATTTTATATTTTGACAGATCATTTGACAGGTGATTCAATTGTTGTAGTTTAACTTTATATTTTATTTATCTTCCTTTCTAGTTCTATGTCTTTACAGAGTATTGGTCTATTTTGAACATCTTGATTGATTTTAACCAACCATGTTAAATGTTGTTGTTAGATGTCATTGAATGGGCTCTGACTCATCAACACCCTATGCAAAACAAAATGAAACACTGCCCAATCTTGTGCCAACCTCACAATTTTTATTATGCTTGAGTCCATTTATGCTGCCATTCTGCCAATTCATCTCTCTGGAGGCCTTCTTCTTTTTTTTTTTGCTGACCTTCCATGTACCCAGCATAATGTCATTTTCCAGGGACTGGTCCCTCCCGAAAACATGTATGAAATATGAGAGACAGAATCTAGTCATCTTGGCTTCTAAGGTGCATTCTAGTGTATTTCTTCCAACACAGATTTGTTTGTTCTTCCAACATCCATGGTACTTTCAATATTCTTCTCTAGTACCCAAACTCAAATGCATCAATTCTTCTACAACCTTCCTTATTCTTTTCTTTTATTTATGTTTTTATTATGAATTAAGTAAAAGTTTACAGGGCAGATCATCAGTTTTACATTCAACAAATCATACACCTTGCTTTATTACAATGATTATAATCCTCTCCATGTATTATCAGTTAACAGTATTTCTCTCTTTTCATTTTAGCTCTTTATTTTTTTTTAAACACTTAGGCATATATAACAATTTACAACATCAAAGGACATATTCTGCAAGTCTGTCTCCTGGCCACCTACTCTCCATTCCTCTCTTTATGAATTTACAGTCCTCCGCTGCTCCTTCTTTCCATGTCCCCATCTCTGGTGTTGCTGCTTCTCTGGATAAGGTCCCACATTCCAAGTTTCCTTATTCTTTGTTCAGCTTTCACATGTATATGAAGCTGTATAAAATATCATGACTTGAGTCAGGCACACATTAGTCCTCAAACTAATATCTATGCTCTTAAACACGAAAGAATTATTGTACAGCAGATTTGCTCAATTCAATATGTTGTTTGATTTCTTGGCTGCTGCTTCCATGAATGTTGACTGTAGATTCAAGCAAAATGAAGTCTTTGACAACTTTAGTCTTTCTCCATTTATCCTGATGCTATTTATTGGTCAAGTTGGGAAGATTTTTATTTTCTTTACATTGAGGTGTAACTCATACTGAAGGTTGTGGTCTTTGATCTTCACCAGTATTTTAAGTCCTCTTTGCTTTCAGCAAGTAAGGTCATATCATCTACATATTGTTATTAGGTACCATCAAGTCAATACTGACTCAAAGTGACTCTATGCACTAAAGAACAAAACTGCCTGGTCCTACACCAGCCTCACTATAATTGCTATATTTGAGCCTGTCACTGCTGCCACTGTGCCAATCCATGTCATTGGGGGTCATCTGCTTCTTCTCTGACCCTCCATTTCACAGCCATGATATCCTTCTCCAGGGACTGGTTTCTCCTGACAATATGTCTGAAGTATGATATATGAAGTCTGGGAGCACTCTGGCTGCACTTCTTCCAACACAGATGCGTTTGTTCTTTTGATATTCTCCTCTAATACTACAGCTCAAATGCATCAATTCTTCACTGTCTTCCTTATTCACTGTCCAACTTTTGTATGCATATGAGGTTAATGAAAATACCATGACTTGGGTCAGGCACACTTTAGTCCTCAAACTGTTATCTTTACTCTTCAACACTTTAAAGAAGTGTTGTGCAGCAGATTTGTCTAATGCAATACATCGTTTGATTTTTTGACTGTTGCTTCCATGAGTGTTAATGGTTGATCCTAGCAAAATAAAGTCTTTGACAACTTCAACCTTGTCTCCATTTATATGGATGTTATTTATTAGTCTAGTGGTGATGATTTTTGTTTTATTTATGTTGAGGTGCAACCCATACTGAAGACTGTGATCTTTTTAAGTCCTCTTCGCCTTCAGCAAGCTATATTATATCATCTGCATATCATCGTAATGAGTCTTCCTCCAATCCTGATGCCACATTTTTCTTCATATAATCCAGATTCTTGGATTATGTGCTCAGCATACAGATTGAATAAGTATGGCAAAGGAGTACAACCCTGGCACACACCTTTCCTAATTTAAAATCATTCGGTGTTCCCTTGTTCTGGTCTAAAAACTGCCTCTTGGTCTATGTACAGGTTCCTCATGAGCACCATTAAGTGTTCTGGAATACTCATTCTCTGCAGTGCTGTCCATAGCTTGTCATGATCCAATAGCCATTGAAGCAAAGATAAATATCTTTGTGGTATCTTCTGCTTTCAGCCAAGATCTACCTGATAGCAGCAATGATATCCCTCATTCCATGTCCACTTCTGAATCTGGCTTAAAACTAAAGTGTTGAAGAGTAAATGTATCAGTGTGAGGGCTAAAGTGTGCCTGATCCAAGCCATGGTATCTCTATCAATATATGGTTGCAGCCATTTTTAAATTATCTTTAGCAAAATTTTGCTTGCATATGATACTAATGATATTGTCTGATGATTTCCACATTCCTTTGGGTCACCTCTTTTTGGAATGGGCACAGATATGGATCTCTTTCAGTTGGCCAGGTAGTTGCCTTCCAAATTCCTTTGCATAAAAGAGTGAATGCCTCCAGTACTGTATCAGTTTCTTGAAAGATTTCCATTTATATTTCATCAATTCCCAGAGTCCTGTTCTTTGCCAATGCCTTCAGTGCACCTTGGACTTCTTCCTTCTGTATCATTGGCTCTTGATCACAAACTACCTCTTGAAATGGTTGAACACAGACCATTTATTTTTTGCATGTGACTCTTTGTATTCCTTCTGTCTTCTTTTGATGCTGTCTGCATTCAATAATCTGCATATTACAGGTTGTTAATAAGTCTTCTTCCAATCCTAATGCCACGTTCTTCATATGTAATCCAGCTTCTCAGATGATTTGCTCAGATCAGAATAAGTATGGTGAATAACACAACCCTGATGTACACTTTTCTTGATTTTAAACCATTCTGTGTCTCCTTGTTCTGTTCAGATGACTGCCTCTAGGTCTATATACAGGTATCATGAGCACAACTAATTGTTTGGAATACTCATTCTTCACAATGTTGTCCATAGGCTGTCATGATTCACACAGTCTAAAGCCTTTGGTTAGTCTGTAAAGCACAGATAAATATCTTTCTGGTATTCTCTGCTTTTAGCCAAAATCCATTGATCATAACCAATGATATCCCTTGTTCCCTCTTCTGAATCTAGCTTGAGTGTCTGGAAATTTCCTGTCAATGTACTGTGATATTAATGGTATTGTTTGATGATTTCCACATTTCCTTGGGTCACCTTTCTTTGGAATGGACACAAATATGGATCTCTTCCTATCAATTGGCCAGGTAGCTGTCCTCCAAATTTCTTGACATCGATGAGTGAGTGCCTCCACTGCTGCATCACTTTGTTAAAAGATTTAATTTTGTATTCCATCAATTACTGGAGTTATTGTTGTTTTTTTAAAGTTTTTATTGTGAATTATGTGTTAGTTTACATAGGTGAACATTATTTTCACATTCATGCTATCGTATTTTGTTTCATTGCAATGATCACAAGCCCCTGTATGCATCATCAAACAACCAAAGGGTACACCCCACATGCCTGCCCCCTAGCCCCCAGCCCACAGTCCCTCTCCCTCCCTGAGTCCAGTGTCCCCAGCTGCTCCTTCTGTCCACGTCATCGTCTCTGCCTCCATCTCTAGTGTCACTGCCTCCCTGGACAGGGTCTTGCAATTCACTTTTCTCCCTTGATGGACTGCAAAATCAGCCACTCCCCTCCCTTTGTTACCAAACATTTACATTTACCTTGTCAACACTCACTGTCAGACCTGACAGCAATCATTCCCTATTGAACCACAGGAGTCCTTTCCCCCTCACCTTTTACCAACCCCATCCATACATGTTGGAAACAATTCAGTGGAGATTCTACGTTTCCCTGTGTCCTCTGGAGCTAGGTTCCCTATTGAAAGCTTGCAAGCCAGTCACTTCTTGCCTTTGTAGTCCCCCACTTTGGGTAGCCAATGTCTAAGTTCCCCATCCTTGTTTACCCTGTGTACCAAGGGGGTGGGAATGATCCTCACTATAGAGATTTGTCCACTCCTTTGTCATACTACATCCACAAGCAGAGGTCAAGTTCATCCACTTGTAGTGAGTTACTCTTTTTTTGTTGTTGTTGTTCCTCTTCTTTCTTCCTCTAGTCATGTTCTGATTATCCAGCCATTGATGCCAGGTCAAATGGGTACTATCTGCAAGTGTGTGTGTTCTTGTGCATCTCCCCTCACTTCACATCAGCTGGATGCTTCACACTCCGTTCTGTTCCTCTGGGGCCATGTCCCTGCCCTTGGGCCCAGAAATCCCCAGGTCTCGTCATACTGCTGGTTAACCAGGTCTCAATCCAGTTTAATAAGAACCTATTGAATGTGGTTGGACTTACTTCACAACTTCATTGCTGTTTTTCTCACATTTTCCCTTATCGGTGACCAATGTGGTCAGCAGCAGGACCATATGCCTGCTAGTGTATTCCAATTGAGTTTCAGTCTTGGAAGGGGGTTTACCTTGAGGGGACCTGACCACTTGCCTTGATGGTTCCCTGGGAAACAACTTGCTTGTTCTTGTAGGAGTCAATTGGACTGCTGTTACTGTTTTTTATTTTTCCTGCTGGTCTTTCTTTCAAGAAGAATCTTCTGTTCTTCTAGCTTCTCCAGACTGGTCTGCTTGTCCTTTCAAGTGGAAATGTACCACCTCAGAAGATTCTGGATGGGGATCAGGATTCCACCTATATTCTTTTGCAATGTAAAGGCTCTGTAGGGAACCTCCTTCACTGGGCAAGTTCTAGCCCCATTTTAGGTATTCCAATCAGTTACAGGCTGAAGACAGACTTAAAAGCTTCCTCTGGTGATGTTTCTGGCTATTCCTATCTCTCCCCTTCAAGTGTCTATTTTACAATAGTAGGTAAGGGAAACCAAGACTCAAAAAACAGCCTAGCATCTTAATATCATTTCCCCACTTTTATCCATTCAAACCATGCCTCAATCTTTGTATCCACGAGCCCTGTTGTTCCATGGTTGTGCTTACATTATTATTTACCATTGTCCTATTTAGCCCATGTAAACCTGCCCAGCTATTATCACATCCACCTTGTTTTTCCTTTCCCCTTCCCCTTCTAGTGTGTGCCCTCCCCCAGTACCCACACTATCCTGTGTCTATTCCCTATCTTGTGCTCCACTATCCTGTGCCTATTCCCTACCTTAATTCCCTCCCCTTACTCCACCCCATATACCTCAGTAACCAAAAACAACAAAAAATAAAGTAAAAGATTAAAAATAAATAAATAAATAAATTTTTCCGTTCCCCCTTTTAGTGTGGGTGCTTTTTCTTTATCTTTTACAATAATGGTCCTATGCCATATTTCTCCTTTTGTGACTGACTATTTCACTCAGCATAATGTCCTCAAGGTTTATCCATGTTATGTAGTGGCTTGCTGCTTCCTTGTTATTCTTCAGGGTAGCATAATATTCCATTGTGTGTATGTACCAAAGTTTGTTTATCCATTCTTCCATTGATAGGCACTTAGGATGTCTCCTTTTTTTAGTGCTGGTATGAACATTGGTGTGCATATATCTACTCATGTTATGGCTCATGTTTTTTGTAGATAAATACCCAGTAGAGGAATTGCTGGATCATAAGGTATTTCTATTTTCAACCTTCTGAGGAAGCGCCATATTTTTTTCCAGAGTGGTTGGACCATTTTGCAATCCCACCAGCAATGTAGGAGGGTCCCAGTCTCTCCACATCCTCACCAACATTTATTATCCTCTACTTTTTTGATCTTTGCTATTATTGCTGATGTGAAATGATATCTCATTGTTGTTTTGATTTGTATCTCTCTAATGGCTAGTGATCATGAACATTTCTTCATATGTTTGTTGCCCAGATCTCCTCCTTGGTGAAGTGTCTGTTCATGTCCTGTTCCCATTTTTTAATTGGGTTATTTGTCCTTTTCTTGTAGAGGTATTGTAGGTTCCTATATATTTTAGAAATTAGTTCCTTGTCTGATGTGTCATTGCAAAGGATTTTTTCCCATTCTGTGGGCTCCAATTTTACTCTTTTGATGAAGTTTTTTGATGCACATAAGTTTTGAATTTTTAGTATGTCCCATTGATAGATTTTGTCCACTTTTGTTTGTGTAATTTTCAAAATGTTTTGTAGTCTGTGTATGCCCTGTATTAGAGCTCTCACATTTGTCCCTATTATTTCATTGATGGCCTTTGTAATTCTGGGACTCACATTTAGGTCTTTAATCCATGCTGAGTTGGTTTTTGTATAAGGTATGAGGTAAAGGTCTTGTTTCAGTCTTTTGCATATCACTTTCTAATTCTGCCACCACTATCTGTTGAAGATACTTTCTGCTCCCCATGAAATATACTTAGGTACTTTGTCGAAAATCAGTTGACTGTGGAATTATTGTTTTTGCCAATAATTTTAGTGTAGTTTGTATTACTTCACTAAGAACCATCAGTTCTTGATCATTTGCTACCTCTTGAAATGGTTGACCACTGACCATTTCTTTTTGGTATAGTGATGTTGTTTAGACCTTCCATCTTCTTTTGATGCTTTCTGTATTGTTCAACCTTTTGCCCCTGGAATCCTTCAGTATTGCGAATTGAGGTGTGAATTTTTTCTTCAGTTCTTTCACCGTCAGAAATGCTGAGCGTGTTCTTCCCTTTTGTTTTTTTATCTCCAGGGTTTTTTCACATTTCATTGTAATACTTGTCTATTAAATAGAAGAGAAAAATCACCTAAATGCTTAATAATGTTTATTATTTCTTTTCACCACAGAGTCAATATGTTGTTGTTAAGTGCCATCAAGTTAGTTCCAACTCATAGTGACCCTGTATAAGATTATCAAGTAGCAGTTGGTAAGCTTGAACTGAAGAGTTTAGGGTTCAATATGACCTTGCAGTCCAGCTCATTAACCTGCAGCACCACACCTCTAAAATTATAGGAATAAAAATCAATGGTACATTTAGTGGTTTATCCTTCTATATGATTTATTATGTTTTAAACTCTTTAATTTTGAAATTTACATAAAAGACACGTGTTTAAGACATGTTTATTCAAAGCAAACATATATAATCCAAATGAAGAAACATAGAATATTGGTAGTGCCTCAAACACCTGCTGAGTCTCACCCTCAAACTGTGTATACCTGCTGAAGAAGCCCTCCTAACAGCTGCCCTGCCCAAAGGACAAGATAAGCTAGCTTTTATGATAGTGACTTCATTACTTTAAAAAACTGGTTTTACTATCTAAGTATGTTTATATGAACAATGTATTGATATGTTCTTCCTACTTTGAACCATCATGTTATTGTTTATGATTTGCTGCTTTTGCTCAACATTATGATTATATGATACATCAACATGGCTATGCATATATCAGTTTATTTATTTTGCTACTCTATAGTTGATATCTAGAATAAGCACTGGACTGCAAACCATACCAGCTGCTCCTCAGAAACCTCATACAGGGTTGTTATGAATTGAAAACCACTCAATGACACTTTAACAGTCAGAGAGAACTGTAAGGACAGAGTTCTTCATTACATTAAAGTTCTCTAGGTTAGACCAGGAGTCCTGGTGTGGCACTGTAGGATCAGCACTGGACTGTGAACAAGGTTGGCAGTTCACACTCACCAGCTGCTCCTAGGAAACCCTATACAGGATCACTAAAAGCTGGAAATGACTCAACAGCACTGAACAACAACAACAGGTTAGACCAAATCATTTTCAAAGTAATTGCATCAGAAATACATGCAAATTCTTCTACACCTACATCTTTGCAAATACTTGGTTCTGCCGCAATCTGGTGAACATGTTTTGTATTTCATTGTGTTAATTTGTTATCTCTGAGATTGAGTATATTTTCAAATGTTTATTGGCTATTTGAGTGCCATTTTTTAAAGTGTCTAATTAGACTATTTGTATTTTTCCTTTCTGATTCATAGATTAAAATAAATATATTCCTGATATTACACATCTGTTGTCCTGAATGTTGCAAATATCCAATGCTAATAGTTTTTTTTTTTTTTTTTTTTCTATTTTCACAGTTTTCTTTCTTTCTAGCTTAATTTCATTTAAATTCAATTGAATATATCAGTCTTTCTGGGCAACGCATTTTGATTGTCTAGTTCTATTTAAACATTTATTGTCTACCCTGAGAGCATGAAAATAATCTTTTAAATTATATTCTAGGAGGTTTATTGCTTTGCCTTCAATTACTATATGTTTTGAAGGCCAGGAGTGATATCTATTTATCCTATAAATGGAGAAATGAAAAATAATTGCTAGTTATGGAGAAAAATTACTGTTAAGCTTATTTTAAAACCAATTTTATAATTATAACCTGTGTCTAAGGTGAGTTTCTCCCTGCTTCTGTAAATTTCAGTTGGTTAGAAACAAAAGAAAATAAAATTTGGTTCTTCTAATACCTATTGTTATATTTCACGGCACTAATTTCTGTAGACTGCTGAAAAATGGTATTCCCAAACTGTTCAGGAGACTTAAAGATTCTAGAACATTAAGATATCACTAACTCAGGTAAACACTAACACTTTCTAAGTTATATTGACAACCAGAACATCTGACAATCTAGTAGTACCACTAGAGGTGGAATGTCTCATTGTTTTACATTTTCTATATAGGTGGTGATGAATTATTCCCTCTTGGTATATTGAAATGGTGGTTGTAGTTGTGTGCTGTTGAGTCACTTCCAACTCATAGTGACCTTGTATAGGATTTCTGAGGCTACAAATCTTTATGGGAGCAGACACCCTCATCTTTCTTTTGCAGAGTGGCTGGTGTGTTTGAACTGCTGACCTTGTGGTTAACAGCCTAGCTTGTAATCCACTATACTATAAGGCCTCCACCTAGAAATACCATCTAAATCATGAAAACATCCCGTCAAGAGGGAAATAACAGTTTTAAGATAATTTGATTTAGTTTTTTATCTTTTTAAAGAAATAAGGAGTACATTGAATAAACAAGGCTAACTCTTTTACAAATTTCATAAGTTTATTTGAACATTAAATCTCTCTTATATAATATTCAGGAGTGCTGGTGTGGTGGTGTAGAATAAGAACTGGACTGCTAACCACAAGATCAATGGTTCAAACCTACTAGCTACTCCTTAGAAACCTTATACAGTGTTGCTGTGAGTTGGAACTGATTCCATGGTACTGAACAACAGAAACAACGCGTAACATTCATTGAGATATAATTTACATACTATAGAATTCACCCATTTAAAGCTTTCTCCCAGCATTACATCATTGGTCTTCATGTCTTTTCAAATGCAAGTGTCCCAACTCAAGGTTCTGGATGGTACTCAAGATTCCATCCAAGGTCACATACTCTATAAAGTCTTAAGAAGAAGCCTATTTCTCTGGGGAAATTCTGACTCCCCTTTTATCAAATCCAATCATTTATAAATTAAAGGTAGGTTTACATGTTTCTGTAGTCATAATTCCAAATATTCACTTCTATAACACATAAATCCACAACTCGTCTGTCAGTTTGTCGTACTGTGGTGGCTTGTGAGTTGCTGTGATTCTGAAAGCTATGCCACCGGTATTTTAAATACCAGCAGGGTCACCCATGGTGGACAGGTTTCAGATGAGCTTCTAGATGAAGACAGACTAGGAAGAAGGAATGACAAACTACTTCTGAATATTTAGTCACTGAAAACCTTATGAATATCAGAGAAACACTGTCAGATATAGTGCTAGAAAATGAGCCCCTCAGGTTGGAAGGCATTCAAAATGCGACTGGGAAAGAGCTGCCTCCTCAGAGTAGAGCTGACCATGATAACGTGAATGGAGTAAAGCCCGTGGGAGAAAAGCCCACGGGACCTTCATTTGCTGATGGGGCACAACTC
>NW_006408519.1:11776170-11800765 GCF_000296735.1 Chrysochloris asiatica
CTTTGCCACGAAGTTTGGAAGATGACTGTGTGGCCTATTGATTGTAAGAGATCCATATTTGTGCCCATTCCAAAGAGAGGTGACCCAACGGAATGGGGAAATCATTGGACAATCTCTTTGATATCCCATATGAGTAAAGTTTTACTAAAGGTAACACAGAAACGGCTGCAAGGCTACATTGACAGAGAACTTACAGAGGTTCAAGCTGGATTCAGAAGAAGCCGTGGAATGAGGGATATCATTGCTGATGTCCGATGGATCTTGGCTGAAAGCAGACAGATGTTTACCTGTGCTTTATTGAATATGCAAAGGCTTTCAAGTGTGTGGATCATGACAAGCTATGGAAAACATTGGCAAGTATGAGTATTCCGGAACACTTAATTGTGCTCATGAGGAATCTGTACCTGGGCCAAGAATCAGTTGTTCAAACAGAACGTGGGAACACTGAATGTTTTAAAATTAAGAAAGGTGTGCGACAGGGTTGTATTCTTTCACCATACTTATCCAACCTGGATGCTAAGCAAATAATCCGATAAGCTGGGTTCTATGAAGAAAAATGTGGCATCAGGATTGCAGGAAGACTCATTAACAACCTGCAATATGCAGATGATACAACCTTGCTTGCTGAAAGTGAAGAGGACCTAAAACATTTACTGATGAAGATCAAAGAGCACAGCCTTCAGTATGGATTACATCTCAATGTAAAGAAAACAAAAATCCTCACCACTGGACCAGTAAACAACATTCTTATCAACGGAGAAAAGATTGAAGTTGTCAAGGACTTCATTCTTCTTGGATCAACTACCAATACACAAGAAAGCAGCAGTCAAGAAATGAAACGACGTATTGCATTTGGCCAATCTGCTGCACAATAATTTTTTAAGTGTTGAAGAGCAAAGATGTCAGCTTGAGGACTAAGGTGCGCCTGACCCAAGCCATGGTATTTTCAATAACCTCATACGCATGTGAAAGCTGGACAGTGAATAATAAGGAAGAACAAAGAAGAATTGATGCATTTGAGTTAGTTATGGTGTTGGAGGAGAATATTGAAAGTTCTATGGGCTGCCAAAAGAACCAATAAATCTGTTTTGAAGAAGTGCAGCCAGAGTGCTCTTTGGAGGCCAAGATGGCCAAACTTCGTCTCTCATACTTCGGACATATTGTCAGGGGGGACCAGTCGCTGAAGAAGGATATCATGTTTGGTAAGGTGGAGGGTCAGAGACAAAGAGGAAGACCCCCAATGAAATGGATTGGCCAAGTGGTAGCATCGAGGACTGTAGTGTGGCAACAATAGTGAGTTTGGCCCAGGATTGGGCAGTGTTTCGTTCTGCTATGCATAAGGTCACTATGAGTCGGTACCAACTTGATGGCATCTAACAACAACAACAACAACAAAAACACATGAATGTCAATATTTTAGTAGTAGACAGGGGAAACCAATATCAACATCTATCTTGAAACACAATGCTGTCTGTGATAGGATAGTATCTACATGACTACAAGGAAGACCAGTTAATACCACTATCATTTAAATTTATGCATCAACTAGTAAAACCATTGATGATGAAATTGAAGAATTCTGCCAACTTCTTCAGTCTGAAATGGACCAAATATGCAATCAAGATGCATTGATAATTGTTGTTGTTGTTGTTAAGTGTCGTCGAGTCAAGTCCGACCCATAGTGGTCCTGTATAGGTTTTCTGAGGAGCAGCTGGTGAGCTTGAACCACCGACCTTGCAGTTCAAACAGCTTTGCAGTCTGGCGCATTAACCCACAGCGCCACACCAGGAATCCACATGGATAATTACTGGTGATTAAATGTGAACTTTGGAAATAAAGAGGAAGGCTCAATAGTTGGGAAATATGGCCTTGGTCATAGAAATGATGCTGAAGATCACATGATAAGTCACTGCAAGAACAATGACTTTATTCATTGTAAGAATTGTGGGATAATGTCAAAAACATCATACAGGAAGAAAGTAAAAGTTCATTAAAAAGACAGGGAAGAAAGAAAAGCCCAAAATGGATGTCAGAAGAGACCCTGAAACTTGCTCTTGAGTATAGAGAAGTGAAAGGCATGAAGGCATAAAGAAATGTGGAGGTCAAAGAGCTGAACAAAATTTTCAAAGGGCAGCTCAAGAAGACGAAGTCAACGCATATATTATATTGAAATTATATAACTTATATTATTATAATGAAATGTGCAAAGAACTGGAATTAGAAAACTAGAATGGAAGAATCTGCTCAACAATTCTCAGGCTGAAAGACTGAAGAAAAAAATTCACTCCTTGACTTGAAATATTGAAAGATTCTATAGGCAAAACATTGAAAGATGAAGAAAGCATCAACAGAAGATGGAAGGAATACACAGAGTCACTGTACCAAAAACAAATGGTCAATGTTCAACCATCTCAAGAGGTAGCATATGATCAAGAACCTATGATACTAAAGGAAGAAATCCAAGCTGCATTGAAGGCTTGAAAAAGAAGTCTCTAGGGGATGATGAAATATGACCTGAAACCTTTCAAGAAACTGATGCAGACCTGGAGGCTCTCTCTCATCTCTGCCAAGGAATTTGGAAGACTGCTACCTGGCCAACTGATTGGAAGAGATCCTTATTTGTGCTCAGTCCAGAAAAGGTGGTCTAAAAACACAGAAATCATCAAACAATATTATTAATATCACATTCAAGTAAAATTTTGCTGAAAATAATTTAAAAACATTTGTAACAGAACATCAGTTGAGAACTGTCAGAAATTCAAGCCAGATTCAAAAGAGGATGTCTAAATAGAGATATCATTGCTGACATCAAATGATACACCAAAAAGATATTTAGATGTTTTAGACTGTTGATTATGACAAGCATGGATAACATTGTGACAAATAGGTATTCTAGAACACTTAACTGTGCTATGAGGTACCTGTATATAGATCAAGAGACAGTTGTTAGAACAAGGGGCTACTGAATGGTATAAAATTAGGAAAGTGTGCACCATGATTGTATTTTTTTAGCATACTTATTCAATCTGTATGCTGAGCAAATAATCTGAGAAGTTGGATTACATGGAGAAGAACCTGCCATCAGGATTGGAGGAATACTTATTAGCAACCTGTGATATGCAGAAGATACAACCTTGCTTGCTTCAGCTTTCAAGTGGAGAGGACTTAAAATACTTACTGATGAAGATCAAAGACTAACATTCAGCCTGAATTGCTCCTCAGTGTAAAGAAAACAAAAATCCTCAGAAATGGACCAGTAAATAACATCATGATAAATGGAGAAAACATAGAAGTTGTCAAATTTCATTTTGTTTAGGATTCATAATCAACACATATGTAAGCAACAGTCAAGAAATCAAAAGACATTGCATTAGGCAAATCTGCTGAACAAGACCTCTTTAAAGTGTTGAAGAGCAAAGATACCAGTTTGAGAACTGAGGTGTTCCTGACCAAAGTAATGGTATTTTCAATTTTCCCATAGGCATGTAAAAATTGGACAGTGAATACGGCAGATTGTAGAAGAATCAATGCATTTGAATTATGGTATTGCAAAATTAAAACTACCATAGACTTCCAGAAGAATAAACAAATCTGTGCTGAAAAAGTACAATCAGAAAGCTCCTTAGAAGCTAGAAGTGCAAGACTTTTTCTTTCATACTTCAGACTTGTTATCAGGAGGGGCCAATACCTGGAGAAGGACTTCATACTTGGTAAAGTGGAATGTCAGCAAAAAGGAGGAAGACTCCAAATGAGATGGCCTGATACAGTGGCAGCAGCAATGGGCTTCAACATAACAAATGTGAGGATGGCGTAGAACCAGGCAGTGTTTCGTTGTCTTGTACATATAAGGTTACTATGAATCAGAACCGATTCTATGGCAACTAGCAACGAAAATCCATTAGCAGTCACTTCCCACATCTTCCCTATCTCTGACAGATTTCCTCATACCAATACTTGTGTATTCTGGTGTGGCGCTGTGGGATAACGTACTGTACTGCAAGGTCGGTGTAACCAAAGACCAGTGTTAAATTAAATTAAATTCACCAGCTGCTCCTCGGAAACCCTGTACAGGGTCGCTATGAGTCAGAACTGACTCGATGACACTTAGCAAAAACTTGTGCCATCTGGGTTCTCAATCTTAAGAACCAGGTCTGACATACTCTTTTTTTTTTTTAAATTGAGGATTGAGTGAAAGTTTACAGGGCAGATCATTATTATTTTTTTTTTGTGTGTGTGTTAAAGCAGCAATTTATTAAAATTCCTTTATATACTGTTTACAGACAAAAACATGTACAAAGCCCTCAACATTCAGGCAATCAGCTCTACTCTCAGAAGTACTTGGTGAGAAGACAAAATTTTCTGCACTCCTTCCAATAAGATGAGTCTGTTTATGCCCCGGAAACTGATGCATTTTTAATGACACCATCTCTCACCAGAAACCATCCCTCTGATGTCTAACACAGCCCCCAAGACCTCTCTGCAGAGAATGAAGAGATGAGCAGAAAACCTTCCCCAAAATGCAGAGCCTCATGACAGAGGTGTAGTGCAAGAGATACAGAAAATGGCAGCTTCTTCTAAGGAGTGTATGAGAACACAGCGGGACAGCTGGGCACCCTTAGCTGCGGAGGGTGGCCAGCCGGGTCTGCATGGCATCCAGGGCTTCATCCCCCTCCTCATCTTCTGAGGCAGCCATTGCTCCTGGAGGTTCAGGATCTGGAAGGGCGTCAGTCACTTTACTGGGTGCTTTGCCCAAGGTCTCTGCTGTAATTTCAAACAGAATCTTGTCAATCTCCATTTCGGCCTCTTCTTCCATTTCTTCCTGATTGTCCATGCTTTCAAATGTGTCCTCTAACATCTCTTCTATGACCCCAGCCTTCATCATCTCTTTGGACAGCTCCCGCATGGTGGCCTGGATTTCTGGGATCTTCACGAGACTCTGCATGGCTTTCATCACTTCTGTGCTCTTCTGCAGGGAGCCAGCCACTCGCAGGACCGCAAGCTGGTTCTTCATCCCCATGAGCGCGGAGTTCATGTGGGCTCGGGATGCGTAGAGCTTGCTCACAGCCTTTCTTGACCTGATCATCTCCTTGGCCAGAACCACACAGACATCCTTCTGGCCCTTCTTGGCAGCATCTTTTACAGATCGTTTTACTTTCTCCTCTTCCCTTTGGATATCTCTTATTTGTCTATCAACCACTCTCATTTCTTTTCTTATCTTCAATGACCATTCATTGACCAGCTCTTTCGGCGGCTTCTCCTGGGTTTTTCCAAACAACCCCATGGCGAACTGAATTCGACTTGCCACTTCCCACTTTCCGTTCCCTACGCCCTGGCAGGTCACGAGCAGCCGCCTTGGCGGGGCGGCCAAGAGGAAGGGCCAGATCATTAGTTTTACATTCAACAAATCATATACTTTGTTTCATTACAATGATTATAATCCCCACCATGTACCATCAGATAACATTTCTCTCTATTCACTTTAGCTCTTTTGTTTTTAAACACTTAGGCATATATAGTAATTTATACCACCAAAGGGCCCATTCTGCAAGTCTGCCTCCTGGCCTCCAGCTCTCAGTCTCTCCGTTTCTATGAATCTGGAGTCCTCAGCTGCTCTATCTCTCCATGTCCCCATCTTTGCCTCCATCTCTGATGTTACTGCTTCTCTGGACAGGGTCCCGCATTGTGCTTGTGATCTTCTCCCTTGATGGTCCTAGGGTCTTCTGTTCTGATGTACCCTTAAATAGAAATTAAATTTTAGTGGAAGGGTTTATCAGAAAGCTAATTTTAGGAATAAGGAAATTTTTAGACATTTTCATTACTCTTAAGTGGTTATGAGGCAAATATTGGGGTTCTGTGAGTGGCTACTACATTCTTTAAAATAGCTTATTGTTGTTGTTGTGAAGTGCCATTGAGTCGATTCAGACCCTGTATAGTGTTTCAAGGAGCAGCTGATGAGCTTGAACCACCGACCTTGCAGTTCAAACGACTTTGCAGTTTGACGCATTAGCTCACAGCACCACACCAGGACTCCTTAAGTTGTTAAGTGCCGTGGAGTTGGTTCCGACCCATAGCAATCTTGAACAGGGTTTCCGAGGCTGTAAATCTTTATGGGAGTGGTAAGCCTCCTCTTTCTCCCACAGAGCAGCTGGTAGTTTCGAACTGCTGACCTTGTGGTTCGTAGCCCGATTCGTAACCACTACGCTACCAGAGCTCCTTTTTAAAATAGCTAGAGCCTTGCAATTCAGAATGTGCTCAGCCAACCAGCAGCATTGACTTTACCTGGGAGTTTGTAAGAAATGTAGTCTCAGGGGCATCCCAGACTAATGGAATCAGAATCTGCATTTTGAGATGTTCAAATGATTCCTAAGCACAGTGATATTCAGCTCCTGAAGAATCTGTGCGAAATCTATATCTGGTCTTGAAATCTGATCACTGAATGGAACCCTTAATGGATATTATTCTTTGTTAAAGTTCAGGAACAGTACCAATGCACTACAGACATGTGTATAATATACCTGAGTATATTAGCTTGGGGACTACAACTAGCTAGTCTTATTAGGGTAAGTATGACTTTCACATCTCTAGGCTAATCAAGCACTGAACTAGAAAATCAGTATTTGGATTATAGGAAATGCGATAAATCAGGGATTAATCCTTAGCTATCAGGGATCATTAGAGGATGAGCCCTGTTTTCTTTCCACCTATTTAGGTTGAAAGGAAATTGCTGGCATATTTTTCAAGGGAATGCAAAACATAAGTATTATATGTAACATGATGCTGTTAAATGCCATTGAATCAGTTATGACCCATAGCAACCCTGTATAGGGTTTCTTAGGAGCAACTGGTGATCTTGAACCACTGACTTTGCAATTCAAACTGACTTTGCAAGCACGTTAACCTACAGAGCCACACCAGGACTCCTTTATGTAATGTTGTTGTTGTTGTTGTTAAGTGCCATCAGGTCAGTTCTGACCCATAGCGACCCTGTACAGGGTTTCCGGGGGTGTAAATCTTTACAGGAGTAGAAAGCCTCATTTTTCTTCCGCGAAGGTAGGGTGGTTTTAATTTTCTTGTTTTTGAGGCTTCTTTTCCAATTGATCTGTTTCTGCCCTGTGCCTTTCCTACTGCCTTTGTGTTGTCAAAGCCATGTTTAGTCCTTGGTTACTTGAGAAAGCAGCCTGAGCCATTCTCCCCAGCCACAATGTATCCAGCCCATGCCCATTATAGATTCCAGA
This sequence comes from Chrysochloris asiatica, assembly GCF_000296735.1. NCBI lineage: Eukaryota > Metazoa > Chordata > Mammalia > Afrosoricida > Chrysochloridae > Chrysochloris > Chrysochloris asiatica. The sequence continues at coordinate 11,783,406 of NW_006408519.1, forward strand.
GGCCTCGGGAGCCTAGTGTTTGTGTAAATGCCTGGGGAGCCTGCAGACTGAGCAGGAGTAACAGCTGGTTGCTGACTGCAGATGTAAGCAGTAGAGCAAGGTCTCTTTTGGGTTCATTTCAGTGTGGGATGTTAGAATTTCTCCTTGTCTATACAGGTTTGTAGGGGTGATAGCCCAGGGAACATCAAGCTGCAGAGGATTATGAGTGGTCCATGACTTCTAGCAGGGACAAAAAAACAACAAAAAGGGTCATTACCAGAAACTCGAACCCTAGTCACAGTGACTCGATAGGACAGAATAGAACTGTCCCACAGGCTCTCCAAGGCTGTGATTTTTACAGCAGCAGATGCCACATCTTTCTTCCGAGGAGCAGCTGGTGGGTTCAATTCGCTGACCTTTCCATCAGCAGCTGAGGGCTTTAACTAGTGCGCCACAAAGGACACCTGTGTTGAATTACCTTGCTTTTGAAAGCCTGCGGGGAAATTTATCTCAAAAGAAGAAAGAGGGCTTGGGAGTTATCGATTACCTGGGCATGATCACTACTGTTGTAGTGAAGTCAGTCAGGGAGACAGTTCATGGTTGTGTTCATTCAGAAAGAATGGACCATGCCTAAAAAGTGTTCAGTTTAAGGATGTTTAGCTGTGAGTAAACCAATGTATTTCAAGTGCGTAGATTAATGTCTAGATCTGAGAGTGTGCTGTGTGTCATGTAGACTATAAGATCTTTGAGTACAGTGACCACAACGCATGGCTTTTATTGCTGTTGTTATTTATAGAATTTAGTAAAAAATCAATATATTATTTCAATTTTTTTTAAGCTGAGAAAATAGATTCAAGCTGACAAGTTTCCTACTTTGTTTGGGCACATTAAGTGGAGGATAAATTCTCCAATCAAATGATCTCCAAGAGGTAAGATCATATTTACAAAACTCTTCTCCATTTTGTCTCATTTATTTATGAGTGAATTATTTCACCCAAGGTGTTCTTGTGTTTCTCAGAGAGAAGTTTACTTAGGCAGAACCTTCAACATGTATATTGGAACTAGCTCTATTTCTATTGTATCTTGTATCCATTGTATCTTGAGTATATTTATGTTTTTTTTTTTGTTGTTGTTGTTGTTTATTGCAATTTATGGGTATGAAGGTTGCAAAACTGTTCTAAGATCTAATACCTCTCCTTAAATCAGAGCTGGCAGACTGGGGTGTGGTCTCCATATTGGGGAGTGACATTAGACCAAACCAAGGATATGGGAAAAGAAATGTTTCTGGAAGTGTTGCAAGGAGGAATTTACATCTAAAACCCCAAATTTGGGCTTTGGGAATTAAGAGGAAAGGAGAGGAGGCTTCAATTATTTCCTATTCTTAGTTGGCTTTCAATGGAATCTACATCTCCAGAAATATTCTACATAGACTTTGGGGTATAAACTTTTTTCTCTCTCTAGCTTGAAACTTCTGACCTCTGAGACTTGATAGGAAACCAAATCTCCTTTAGAAAAATGCTGTGTGTGTATGGAGAGGGTAGCTTTTAACTTAACCTAGATTTGTCTTCTCCAAATGTTTGGTCAGTAGGTTCTTCCTCCTTCTTCAGTTGTCTTCTCAGCACTGCAAAAAAGCCAGGCTGCTGATGAGAGGAGATGGGGATAGGACTCTTGTGGTACAATAATGAATAATTTCTATCAGGACTGTGAGGGTTGGAAATGTAAAGGTAGATATTTTGTAGCAAAAGGAGGGGAATGGTTGACTTTGCAGTCCAGGAGTGTAGGTCCCTGGGACCATCAAGGGAGAAGAGAGGAGTGCAGATCCTACCCAGAGAAACAGTGATGCAGAGACGATGACGATGATGACGTGGAGAGATGGAGCGGCTGGGGACTATAGACCCGGAGAGGGATAGGAGCTGTGTGCTGACAACCAAGGGGCAGGCTTGCAGTGCATACCCTTAGGTTGTTTGATGATGCATGGAGGGGATTGTAATCATGGCAATGAGATGATATAAGATAGGATGAATGTAAAGCTAATGTTCTCCCATGTAAACTATCACATAATTCACAATAAAACACAAAAGTCAGGCTAACCATTTATTTACCTTTCCAGGAAAGGCCTAATGCTGGTATTTAGGCTGCTTTGGAGAGTTGGAGGCTCTGATACTATTGGTACTTCTGTGTTTGGCTACTTCTTGCACATCTGAACAAATCCCCTTTCTTACTCTGCCCTCATTCTTCTCAAACTTTCACACTCTAGTAACAGACTGTAGGTATTTTATATGCTGATTGATTCTGTTTGTGTGTAATGAACCGTAAACAAGGGCAAGTTAAAAAGTATAGCTACTATTGGTTACAGTTCACATATGCACAGGTTTATTGTGGTTAAGAATTGCGCTGCTAAATCTCACGGTCAGCAGTTTGAAACTACCAGCTGTTTCACGGGAAAAAGATGAGGCTTTCTGCTCCTGTAAAGATTTGCAGCCTCAGAAACCCTGTTTAGGGTCACTGTGAGTCAGAACCGACTCCACAACACATAACAACAACAACATTCCAAAGAAAATGTGATTAAACATGTCTCTGCGGTCAGTGGATGACAGCAGACAAGTTCTCTCAATAATACACTTCTCTTAGTCTCGTTAAGGTGCCTGCAAAAAAAAAGTTCCGATCAAAACAGTGGATTCCAAGAGGGTCTACTGGGTCAGTTACATTCAAGAAAGAGAGGTCAGCTCAGAAGGTTATGGGGTTATTTTATTTATTTATTTGATTCTGAAGGGGTAATTTTGATTGATTTTTTTTTTTTTCTTGAGACACACAGGATGAACACAGGGACTTCTGAAAAACTTTTAATAAAATTGAAAACCACATTCATGAAAAAAAAGGCAAGATATTTGGGAAGTTGTACCAAGGATTTTTTTCCCCCCATCATGACAATATAGCTGCTCATCCAAGAGTAGAATGACTGTCCTATGAGAATTTTATTGGGAAGCCTTACCTCATCCACCCTGTTGTTGCTTAGTGCTGTTGGGTCAGTTCCTACTCATACTGACCCTGGATAGGGTTTCTGAGGAGCAGCTGGTGGGTTTGAACTGCCAACCTTGTGGTTCACAGTCCATTGCTGATCCTACAGTGCCACACCAGGAGTCCTGATTAGGCTCCTTCAGAATCGTTTTTGTTTCCCAAACTCAAAGAACATTTCAAAACAATGCAATTTGAGTCCCTAGAGGATAACCAAAAAGCCATTTTTATGCGGTATAAATTAAAGTACACAGAATTCTTTTAAAGATCTACAGAGATGGAAACATTATTTTCAGAAGTATGTAGACATTGTTGTAAGGTGCCATCAAGTCAGTACTGACTCATAGTGACCCTATTACAACAGAACGAAACACTGCCTGATCCTGGGCCAACCTCACAATTGTTGCCACGCTTGAGCACTTTGCCAATCCATCTCACTGGGGGTCTTCCTCTTTTTCTCTGACTAAACATGATACCTTACCTTACTAAACATGATATCCTTACCAAACATGATGTCCTTCTCCAGTGACTGGTCCCTCCTGACAATATGGCCTAAATATGAGAGACGAAGTTTGACCATCCTGGCCTCCAGGGAGCACTCTGGCTGCAGATAGAGGATATGTAAATAAACAATACTCAATGTTTTGATATATTTGTTTAATAAAGTTTTCTATGAATTTGTAGCAATACTTCTTGACTTAGTCTCATATACTTAACATTGCAACACTTTATTCTAGTTGTGGAATCAAAGCTTTATGGTATACACCGAGTTATTGATTTGTTCCTCATTTTATGCATCATACAAAATATAGATTCATAAATGATAGAAACTAAGAAGTTGCATTAGAATGACTGACAATAGTAACAGTATCAGATCTCTTTTGGGGAAAACGTCATCACACTAACTTTTTAATTTTTATATTATAAATTTAGGTTTGATCATTAAGTGCTGTTAAGTCAGTTATGACTGCTCGCAACCCTGTATACAGTTTCCTAGGAGCTACTGATGAATTTGAACCGCTGACCTTACGGTTCAAACTCACCTTATGATCCAGAACTTATTCTACAGCACCACACCAGTACTCCTTGACATTTGTTGTTGTTAGGTGCCATCGAGTCAGTATGGACCCATAGTGACTTATGCTCAGCAGAATGAAACACTGCCCGATCCTGGGCCAGCCTCACTACTGTTGCCACGCTTGAGTCCATCAATGCTGCCATTTGGCCAATCCATCTCATTGGGGTCTTCCTCTTTGTCTCTGACCCTCCACCTTACCAAACATGATATCCTTCTCCAGTGACTGGTCCCTCCTGACAATATGTCCGGAGTATTACCTGTCCTTATTTTGTATTATACTCTCTTTCTATCTGGTTACTATTTACATACAATATACAACTATTGTATTTAATGAACTCAGTGACTTTGTATCAGGTAGATACATTGCAGTTTACTGAACAATTTCTGCATTGTAAGATTCTTAGGCTAGTTTTATTTCCCACACTCCTCCTCTCTCTTCCTTTTTAAAATCCTTCTTTCCTGTCTTAGTGGGATGGGCCTCCTCATCTATGTACGAGAGCTTTGCTTTTGTTAACCATTTCTTTAGGAATGCTTTCTAGCAGTAGGATTGTGGGGCAAAAATTCATGAACATAAGTGATTTTACAGACTTAGAAAGATTTTTTTAAGTGTTTAATGATGCCAGCTGTGTAAATCTACATTTCACCATGGACTTGAGTATCAGATGTTATAATTTAAAATGTTTTATTTATTTCTTTGTTTACATTGGTACTTCAGGTTTGCGTAAATTTGCTTTCTTTTGTTTTTAAGAAACAAGACATTTTTTATTTTATGTTTACTCTTTGTATTTTCTTTTGTCTGAATTCTGTTGATAGTATAAGATGTTTTTCTCTTCTCCCACCCTCCTGAGAGTCTAAAAGCAAATTCTACTCCAAGGTAAGGAAATTTATAGTTTTTTTTTCATTAAGATGATTTTTTACTAGAACCTAGGTTGAAGTTTCCAGAGTTGAACTTTGATTAAATTTAAAAGTTGATGTAAAATTTGTTTTCTTCTTTATTTTGTATTGCTGTTAAGTTTTAACTCTTTTCAATATGTGTCTTAAATAATAAATGGAGTACTTTTATCCATTAGCATCATAGAATTAAACATTGTATTTAAAGAAGTAGAATAACTTCTGGAATAACCCTCATTCATGCATTTGTTTTTTAACCTAATATTGGTAGGTACTGTGTAAATGGTGGTAAAACTGACTCAGACCTTGCCATCTGGGATCTTTGTGGTCTGGTTGGGGGAAGAAAGAATAATAGGTAAATATAACAGATGTGCTCTGGTAGGAGAAACACAATCAAGAAACATTCTGTGGTGAGCCTCTGAAAACCGCAGCAGGTCAGCAGTATTCAGGGGAGTCTCAAAGGGGAGACATCTATCCCGACTTGGGCAGTTAGATTTGACTTTCTGAAAGAAATGATATTTAAGCTGAGATCTGAAGGTCAACAGGTTAACTGCTCTACTTGGGAGGACCTTATGAATCCTCATTGTGTTGTATGTGTGTGTGTATTTTGTTGTTGTTGTTGCTTTTTGCTTCTTTTCCCTGTCTTTGTGGGTGAACACTAACAGTTTTTTCTTTTCTCTGAAGGGACACATAAGCATCATGGGAAAAGAATCCAACCCCATGGAGAGAAGCCAGACAGAAGCCCTAGATGCCAAACTCCTTTACCAGGAAGTTTGCTTAGCAGCTCAGCGGCTTGATCTCTTCCTCCGAAACGGAAATGCCCACAAAGAGGTTTTCAAACCCCACGTCTTGGCCCTCAGGGACGTGGTTCAGAAAGTCTGCATTAAACTCATGTTTCTGCATCCAGTGGATTACGGGAGGAAAGCAGAAGAACTTTTATGGAGGAAGATGTACTCTGATGTTGTTATGCTGCTAATGAAGACCAATAGAAAACACATGGACACTTTCAAGCACTGGGAAGGCCCATTGCGAGCTCATCTGGTGGGTGGCCTCAAATTCTATGAACATCTCTTCCTGTTCCTTCAGCAACACTACGAGCTAAGGCTACAGAGCTATATAGACTGGCCCCATTGTGCAATCCACTTGATTGGCTGCAAAAAAGTGGGACCCACATCAGAAGAAGAGGCAGCCTGGGCTCGAATGGCCTGCCACCGCTGCCTGCTGTACCTGGGAGACTTGTTCCGCTATCAGAATGAATTCCTAGCCCTGGCCACCAAAGACTTGGCTGAGAGGTGTTATTACAGAGCCCTGTCAGTGGCCCCACACATGGGAATGCCCTTCAACCAGCTGGCAGCTCTCACAGGGAGCAAGTACTATGATGTTGAAGCCACGTATTTCTACCAGCGCTGCCTCCACTCAGAAGTGCCTTTTAAAGGGGCGGCTTGGAACCTCAAACAGCTATACGATCATGCAGGACAAAGGTACAGTCGTCTGAAAAGGTACCAGGGGAAGAAGCTGTCTCCTAATCAGAGGCAGTGTTGGGATAACAAAAGGCTGCTGATTAGTTTCCTCTACCTTCAGAGCCTCCTGCAACCTCAGAAAAAATTCAAAGCAACGAGGCTGATAGCCCTATGCCAGCTGGTCCTAGAAGACTTTCGTCTCTGTCTTTCCTATCGGCCTTTCCCATATGATCAGAGTCAGCCCTCCATGGAGGGAAAGCCTGCAAGAGGCTACTTGTTCCTCCCAGACCTTCTCATCTTCCACATGGTGGTTCTTTGCCTCATGAGTGTCCACAGTCTGCGGAAAACAGGTTCAAAGCAGCACAGGCCGGCAGTAATCTTCACCTTGACCCTTTTCTCACATCTCATTCAGCATGTGAATACCCGAATCCAGGTGGAGCTACAGAAAGGGAAGCTGACTCCAGAGGTGATGACTCCCAGTCATGGAAGCCAAGAGACAGAGACTGGGGAAGAGCAACAAGACATTCCAGCCTCCTGCCCTGGCCTCCACCACAGCAAGTACCAGAGAAACCACAGACTATCCTATGTTTCTAGTGAGAGTTGCAATTCAGAAGCAAGTTTCCATTCCTGGTGTGACCCAGATGAGACAGATGAAGAGGAAAACACGTTCTTAAACTCACAGGGTCATTCAGAAACCAGCAGTGAAACTTCTTTTTCAGATACAACTGATGAAGAGGCGAGTGACTCCCCAAATCCAGCAGCAATGCAGGGAAGTGGGGCAGCATCTGAATGTAAAATTTCCCAGCACAAGGATAAGGTGATGGCAGGCAAGCATCCCAGTAGTCTTCTAGATTTCTTGAAAACAACTCTTTCTGCCAACCTGTCAACCCCATTAAGCCAAAGACACCAAGGAAAACCTTTGTACTCAACTCCTGTCTTCAGCCACAGTCTTCTGATGCCCCAGTCTGAGCTGAGTAGTGCTTCTAGCAATACATCCGATTCAGAGGACAATATGAGTAGCTTTCCTGAGTTAGAACTGCCCACTGGCTCCTATTTGGGGAAGAGCACTTCCACTCACCAGTCTTGCAACAACCTTCAGGTCATTCAGAAGAAACTGAAGATCCTCTCTGCAGAAGGACTTCTGCCCACCATCAAGGTGATTGTGGGCTGGCTCCGCACCAACCACAGCCTCCTTTCTTCATATTGGCGAAGTCCGCTGAGCCTGTGGGACCACCTGTCTGTGCTGTTGAACCTGCTACCCTCAGTGGGAGACCTGCAGGACCCAGGCCTTGGCCTGTCCCATCAGCTCCAGGATCTGCTACAGAATTGTAAAGGCCCAAACACTCCCCGGTTCTTGCACCTTCCTGAAGACATTGCTCTGTGTCAACACTCTCCGCTGAAGGCTTCCCAGGACAGGGTGAGCTTGGAGCAGGAGCCCCCTGTACTCAGCCCCCAGGATGAAGCTGTGGTACGTATTTGTTTTCTCAGAAGCTTTGGCCACTTTGCGACTCGACTCCCCGGAAGGTTCTTGAGGTTCAACTCTAAGTTGGGTGTCTTTGTGAGCAATGGGCTTGAAGGATCAGAAAACCCATCTCAGCAGTTTCCAGAGAGAACTTCAAGGATCAGGTTTTCCAAAGACATAGTTCAACTCTGGCTTCAGCGTGAAGTAGTGCAGCTGGAGAAGACTCTCAGGGGCCTCCAGACTCAGCCAACCTTGACCCCTTACCTTTTCCCTGACCCCCGCGCCCTCTGTGAACATCTTTCAGTCATACAACAACTTGCCACCAGTGGTAAGTTTTTCCTCATCATACCCAAGATTGTGGTTGACATATTGTATGTCCTGATAAAGGAAGACTATAGGGCAATGGCAGCCATCACCTTCCTAGAAGATGAGCTGAAGAGAGGAAACCAGTATATTCTATGCCAGTCCTTTGTGTCTAAGAGGTTTATGAGACCCAGGATGACCAGACCAGACTCTGATGCCTGGGATCTCTATAACATTCTTGATTTCTGCAAGGGTCTGTTGAATTCGTCTGGGCCAGGCACACTTGATCCCAGAAGTATGGTCACTATCATCACGGGCATCTGTTTGGACAACCCTAGGAATTTCCCATATCCCCTGCAGTTGGCACTGGGGACAGCGACTGAAGCTGGTGTGGAAATAAAGAACATCTGGCGCTTCTATAGAGAGTGGAAGGCAATCAGCTGACATTATCACTTCTCTTCCTCCTTCATCACTTAGGAGTTGAATTCAATTGTTCATCATTCATGTAAGCACCTAATGTTGAAAGTAGATGTTGAATAAATGCATATTTGTATCTATCCTGGGGCAAAGATTTAGTGTACCAACTTCCTGTGGCCTTTATGTTTCCTACTTTGTCATCTTGGCTTGATGTTCTCTATCTGAAAAATCTCAAGATTAAACACATTCAGTGCTTAGTCTTCTTATGGAAAAATGGCTACTTAGCTCTGTTTTATGACATGAAACTTTATTTTAATATTGTTTTATTGGATGGGACCATGCCTATTACCTAAGGTAGGCCTCTGTCATCTGTGAAAACTCAATAAATATAAAAGTAAAATTTATGATTGTTGTGAAAGATTTTATTGCAATTTCTGGTTATTTTCTATGCTCAGTTCAATTTTTCTCTCTTGGCAAGGACTATTGGGCAGCCCATACCCATATGGTGTGACTTTCGCAGATTCCTCTGCTAGCCCCAAGGACTGGCAGACTTGGTGCTGTTCTTAATAACTTGGGAATAGCTATGATATTGACTTTTTTTTTTTTTTTTTCTGTATCTGCTCAAATTTGATAACTTTGGCTTTCATGAAATTCTTATTTATTGCTTTTTCTTCTGACCACATGTCTTTTGGGCTTCCCTCAATTTCCCATTTGGATGTACTTAAGATAATTCCTGTTTTCTGACAGGTAGCAGAATTCATGTGTGTACCCCATACATTTTTTTGCATAAGTTAAAATTCACAATTTGACTTCCACTAGGCATGTCTTCATTGCATTATCATCAACTTCCTTCTCCCCTCTGCCTCATCCTCATGGTTTTTTTTCAAAATCCATCACATTTCAAATCCAAGCTTAATAATGTTTTAGTACCCTAAGTTTTTAAGCATCTGAGTCTTTGTCTGGGATCATTCCTCAATAACTAAGCTTTAAGTCCAACTGTTGACCTCACAGGCAGAGAGAGTCCTTTATTCCATAAGTTTTTTCCTCACTTATGACTTCTCAAAAAAGCTTTCAGTTGCCATCAGCTTAGCCTTGTGTTTCAGTTAATACTTCCTGACATGTTCTACTTCTCAATGCCTTTCTTTTTTAATACTTTTTCTTTGGAGGGGGAGGCACTTTATCATCTTGATTGGAAATATTTCAACCAATTAACATATAAATAGAAAAAAAGAGAAACACCCAAAAATTATAACATCTAACATCGCCACTTTTGGTGTTTTGAGTTATTTACAACCAGTTATACTTCCTCTGCATAAATGTTTATCCTAGTTACAATTATATTTGTTAAATAACTTTTCAGCTACTTTTATTCAGATTACAAACACTTCTTACATTGTTGAATGGTATTTATTTTCTCTTTAAGTAATTGTTTCCTATCAGGATTTGCTTGGGCATTTGATTTTTTCTAATATTTTTAATATTAAATTATTTAAAATTATGTGATAAAGGTCTTTGTAGCTACTAGGATTAATTCCTTAAGATATATAAATTATCTAGCTACTAGGATTAATTCCTTAAGATAGTTACATTATCCAGTTAAAAGATCATATATGTAATATTATTTTTGTTGTTAAGTGCGGTTGAGTTGGTTCCAACTTCTAGCAAATCTGTATATGGTTATTGAGAAGTGGCTGGTGAGTTTGAATCTCTAACTTTGCAGTTCAACTCGACCTTGAAGTTTTTAAGTGCTTATCCTATGGAGTCCTGGTGTGGCACTGTAGTATAAAACACTAGACCACAAGGTCAGTTTGAACCACAAAGCTGGTGATTTCAAACCCAACAGCATTCCTCAGAATCCCTATATAGAGTCACTAAGAGTCAGAACCGGCTCTACAACACCTAACTGTATTATATATATATATATATATGTATGTATATTCTTCAAAGAGTTCATGGATAAATTCTAATATCTTTTAATTCAGAATTTCCACAAACTTTTTGAAGCCTCCTAGTGTGTGTGTATGTGCATACATATATAATTGATAACATGTATATGTACATACAACAAGCAACATATATGGTATATATATATATAATTATAATTATTGTTGTTAAGTGCGGTTACGTCAGTTCCAACTCATAACAACAGTTTACAACAAGAAAGCAATTAATAGCCAGGTAACAGGAGCTTCTGAGGGGGTTGACTTCAGCTGAGTAAACAAAGATTCCTAAACAGGGAGGTCAGTTAAAGAACAGTTTAATTCATCAAGAATGGAGGTAAATTCATTCAATCAATTTTGGTCAAAAGATTTTATGAATTTTATCATGTGTACTACCTTTTTGTCTATTGTAAATAATGCTGCGATGAGTCTCTTTTTGAATCTCTGCTTTCAAGTCTTTAGGAGTGGCATTACTAGGTCATACAATTTTAAAGTTTTTGAGAACTCACCACCACACTGTTTTCCAAAATGCTCTTAATCAGTTTGCATTCCCATCAGCAATGGATAAATTCCAATTCAGCACTCAAATCTTAATAATTACATGTAACCCCGATTAAGAAAATTACTCCTGGAAGCTTTTTTATTAGTCCATGAGCTTCTGCTCAGATTTCTCTAAAGGAAGGCACACTGTTCGACGCATGTTGTTAAAGTGCCGTTAAATCGGTTCCCACTCATAGTCAACCTGTATAGGATTTCCAAGGCTGTAAATCTAGGCAGGAGCAGAAAGCCTCATTTTTCTCCTGAGGATCAGCTGGTGGGCTTGAACTGCTAACCTTGTGGTTTGCAGACGAGTGCTTATCCTAAGTAACCTTCTATGAGTGGTTTGTTTAGACTGTAGGCAAGAACCCAGTTTTAAAGTTAAGTAAGGCTAAATGAGTTGAAGGTAAGCAACATTTCCAAAGACTTGTAGCTACTAGAGCATACACTTGAGATTCCATAACAAATATATCTGACTCTAACCCAAATCCTGGTGTAACACTGTAGGATAAGCACTGGACCACAAGGTCAGTTTGAACTGCAAGTTGGAGGATCAGACTCACCAACTGTTCTTCAGAAACCCTATACAGGGTGTCAATGAGTCAGAAAGGACTCTACACTCTACAGCTCTTCACAACAACAATCCCAAGTGGTTCAGGCTTTCCTATTAGCACACAAAAGTATAGTGACTAAGCAGGAAGAGGGATGTGCCAGTGACTGCAAGCAAAAACCTACAGGACAACTTCAAGGTGGAGGAAAGACCCTCACTTTCCTACTCCATCTTACTGCTTTGGTGATCGGCAAACATTTTCCTTTTTCCAGCAGTCAGTTTTGAGAGGAAAAGAGTTAGTGCAGGGAAGAAACAGCCATAGTGAAGGATGTCAACTCTTGACTTGAGGGAATGTTTACCCAGGAAGTAACTGCTTTGAATGAGAAGTTGTTGTTATTAGGTGCCATGAGTTGGTACCCACTCATTGCAACTCTCTGCACAATAGAACAACATAGCCTAGTCCTGCGCCAACCTCACATTCTTTGCTACACTTGAGCCCATTGCTGCTGCCACTGTGCTAATTCATCTCGTTGTGAGTCTTCTTTTTTGCTGACCCTCTACCAAGCATGGTGTCTGTTTCCAGGTACTGGACCCTCCTGATATACGTCCCAAGTATGAGAGACAGAGTCTGGTCATCCTGGTTTCCAAGGTACACTGAGAATAGGCCAAATTAATTACATGAGGCATGTTTTACATTTTGGAGAGAACAGGTTGGAAGGAATGTTACTTCCAGACAATAATTAAAGCTAGATATTTATTTGTATCTATATATTATAATGTGTAAATTTCAACTTAATACTATTGATATGTGCTTTTTAGGCAGTTAGAAAACTATATAAAGGATAAATAGTATATTTTGACTGTAAGAGTTACTCTTATAACTTCAGATTTAAGTTTCCATTTGACTCCTCTAAATACCTCCTGATTTAAAATTTTTTTTTTTAATATAACCAAAATTGAACTCCTAGTGTGGTGCTGTAGGATCAGTACTGGGCTGTGAACCACAAGGTCAGTAGTTCAAACCCACCAGCTGCTCTTCAGAAACCCTATACCAGGTCACTGTGAGTTAGAACTGACTCAACTTCACTTAACAACAACTGAAGTTCAACAGGTCTGAAAGTAGAATCAAGAATCCTTGGTGGTATAATTGTTAAGTGCTCAGCTAATAATCGAAAGGTGGGTGGTTCAAACCCACCGTCTCCGCTACTCTGTAGGGGAAAAGACGAAGCAATCTGCTCCTGTAAAGATATCAACGTAAAAACCCCTAATGAGCGGTTTTATTCTACCCCAGTCCTGGTGTGGCACTGTAGGATAAGCATTGGACTACTTACCACAAAGTTAGAAGTTCAAACCCACTAGTCACTCCTTGGAAACCCTAGACAGGGTTGCTATGAGTTGGAACCGACTAGACGGCACTTAACAACAACATAGGTTTACTATGAGTGGAAGAGACGGGACAGCACACAATCACAACAACAAAAGTAAAATAATTTCTACCTGGACTAGTCTTTTCCCTAAATGGAGATCACTTGATCATGTCAAAAACACTGATATTCTCTAGTCTAATTCTCTCTTAACAAAAACATGGAATTTGAATTTTTAAAAAAACATATTCATTTACCTATCCATCCAGCTACAGCTACAATTTATTAACAATTTATGAGTCCATCAGTAAACATTTATCAACAATTTCCTGAGTTCTCATTAGTTTCAGCTGTTAATGTTTGACACTGTGGGTACATTAAAGTATTGTGTTTGAAGAGCCATAATTATGAGTAAGACATTGACACCTAATCACATAATAGTATGAACAGAGTGTTATACGGCTGGAGAGGAGACGGTGTCAACATCATATAGAGAGTTCACAAAAGAAATACTTCTATCCAACTACTCTCTAATTATGGTTTCAATAATTATCATAACTGGAATCTAAGTTCTCTTCATCATGAACTGGAAAATCACTGTACCCTACTGCAACGTTCTTATCAATAGAGAAAAGATTGAAGTTGTCAAGGACTTCTTCTTGGATCAACTATCAACATTCATGGAAGCAGCAGTCAAGAAATCAAACGATGTATTGCATTAGACAAATCTGCTGCACAAGACCTTTTTAAAATGCGGAAGAGCAAAGATGTCAGCTTGAAGACTAAGGTGTGCCTGATACAAGTCATGGTATTTTCAATAACCTCAGATGCATGTGAAAACTGGACAGTGAATAAGGAAGACCATAGAAGAATTGATGCATTTGAGTTATGGTGTTGGAGGAGAATATTGCAAATGCCATGGGCTGCCAAAAGAACCAATAGCTCCGTTTTGGAAGAAGTGCAGCCAAGATGGCCACACTTTGTCTTTCATACTTTGGACATATTGTCAGGAGGGACCAGTCACTGGAGAAGGATATCATGTTTGGTAAGGTGGAGGGTCAGAGAAAAAGAGGGAAGACCCCCAATGAGATGGATTGGCTGAGTGGCAGCATCGATGAACTCAAGTGTGGCAACAGTAGTGAGGTTGGCCCATGTTCAGGCAGTGTTTCCTTCTGCTGTGCATAAGGTCGCTATGAGTCGGTACCAACTCGATGGCACCTAACAACAACAACTGCCATCTGCATTCTTTTCTCCCCTCTGTGCTACCTCCACCTTGCCACTAGAGTGATTGTGGAGTCCTGGTGTGGTGTTGTGGGCTAAAGCACTGGACTGCAAGGTGAGTTTGAACCACAAGGTTCAAATTCACCAGCCACTTGTTGGACACCAGACCCCATATAGGATTCCTATGAGTCAGAAGTGACTTGATGACATTTTACAGCAATAACAATGTCTCTATTGGTTGAAAGTCAATGACTCTTTATTGCATATGAAGTCCAAATTCCTTAGCATGGCATAAAAGATCCCGTACATGTCAGCCATATATATTGTTTGTACCTTCATTCTGCATTCCCTTTTCCTCAGATACTCCATTCTTTAACCACACCAATTCTTGGACACATCTGAAGCTATATATCTTCTTATGTTGTTGGGTACCATCAAGTTGGTTCTGACCCATAATGACCCTATGTACAACAGAACCAAACCACCCTGTCCTGTGCCATCCTTACAATTGCTGCCACACTGAGCTCATTGTTGCTGCCACTGTGCCAATCCATCTCAATGGGGTCTCCCTTTTATTCACTGTCTCTCCACTTTACCAAGCATGATGTCCTTCTCCAGGGACAGGTCCCTCCTGATAGTGTGTCCAAAGTATGAGAGACAAATCTCACCATCTTTACTTCTAAGGAACATTCTGCCTGTATTTCTTCCAACACAGATCTGTTCATTCTTCTGTCAGTCCATGATACTTTTAGTATTCTTCTCAATTCCATAACCCAAATACATGAATTCTTATACCGTCTTCTCTATTAATTGTCCAGCTTTCACATGTCTATAAGGCTACTGAAAATACCATTCCTTGAGTTAGTGCACCTTAATCCTTAAACTGAGGTCTTTGCTCTTGAATAAAGAGGTTTTGTGCACCAGATTGCTACTTCCATGAGTGTTGGTTGTGGATCAAAGCAAAATGAATGACAACTTTAATTTTTTCTCTGTCATGATGTTATTTATTGGTCCAGAATGAATTTTGTTCTCTTTATATTGAGGTGCAACCCATACTGAAGGCTGTTGTCTTAGTTTTCATCTGTAAGTATTTTAAATCCTATTAATTTTCATCAAACAAGTTTCTGTCATCTGTGTATTGCAGGTTGTTAATTACTCTTTCTCCAATCCTGAAGCCACATTCTTCTTCATAAAACCTAGCTTCTCAGATTATTTGCTCAACATACAGAATGAATAAGTATAATGAAAGACTACAACACTGGTGCACACGTTTCCTGATTTAAAACCATTCAGTATCCCCTTGTTCTGTTCAAATGATTGTTGCTTGGTCTAGGTTAATGTTCCTCATGAGAATGATAAATTGTTCTGGAATACTCATTTTCTAAAATGTTGTCCATAGCTTTTCATGATCTACACAATTGGAAGCCTTTGCATAGTCAATAAGGCACAGGTAAACATCTTTCTGGAATTCTCTGCTTTCAGCTAATATCCATCTGATGTCAGCAATGATAACCCTCATTCCATGTCTTTGTCTGAATTCAGCTTAAACCTCTGGCAGTTCCCTGTCAATGTATTGTTGAAGCTGTTTTAAAATTATCTTTAGCAAAATTTTACTTGCATGTGATATTAATGACATTGTTTTATGATTTCTGTATTTGGTTTGGTCATCTCTCTTTGGAATGATAAAAAATATAAATCTCTTCCAATCAGTTGGGCAGGTAGTTGTCTTCCAAATTTCTTGGCGTAGATGAATGAGTGCCTCCAGAGTTGCATCAGTTTGTTGAAAGATTTCAGTTTGTATTCCATCAATTCCTTGAGTCTTGTTCTTTGTCAATGCCTTCAGTGCACCTTGGACTTCCTCCTTCAGTACCCTTGGCTCTTGATTAAATATGACCTCTTGAAATGATTGAACATTGACAATTTATTTTTAGTATAGTGGTACTGGGAAGTTTTTCTGGGAAGTTTTCATTTATTCTTGACTTAACCCAAATATCTCCTCTTCTATAAGGGTTTCTTTATCTCTGAATGCAGTTAACCCAAATATCTTCTCTTCTGTAAGTATTTCTTTATCTGAGTACAGTTTTTGGCCTTTCATTGTGTTTTCATTGTACATTGTTCCTACACTGTTGTCATTGTTAAGTGCCGTTAAGTTGATTCCAACTATAGCGACCCCTGTATAGGGTTTCCTAAGGGCTACTGGTTAGTTTGAACCCCTGACCTTGTGGTTCAAACCAGTCTCATGGCTGAGTGCTTATCCTAGAGTGCCACACCAGTGCCACATTGTTAGAACCAATATATTGTATTACAATATTTGTCTTTTTCATTTACTAAGTTTTGATTTCTCACCACTATGAAACTCACAATTTAGGTAAGAATTATAATGTTAATTTTGCCTCATCCCCTCCCCTATGCCTAGCATCAATCCTAGAACAGGTTAGATATGAACACATATTGGCTGATCATGAATGTACATTTTTCTAAATTAGTGCATCAGTATTAATCAAAGTTATTGTTAGATATTATAAAAGTCAGCATATGAAATATGACATGCTGGTGGCACTATAGGATAATCACTGGACAGCTGATCTGAAGGTTGGTGGTTTGACTCCACCATCCACTTCATGGGAGAAAGGTAAGGCTCTCTGTTCCCATAAAGATTTACAGCCTTGGAAACCCTATACAAGTCTC
This sequence comes from Chrysochloris asiatica, assembly GCF_000296735.1. NCBI lineage: Eukaryota > Metazoa > Chordata > Mammalia > Afrosoricida > Chrysochloridae > Chrysochloris > Chrysochloris asiatica. The sequence continues at coordinate 11,800,311 of NW_006408519.1, forward strand.
TATAAGCCAGATTCTGACACATAATAACAAATAGCTTTTGATGTTGAAGTTGTATTCAGATTCTCAAGATCTGAATTCAAGCCATTTAACTTTTGCTAATGGCACTGTAGGATAAATACTGGATCATAAGGTTGGTTTGAACCACAAGGTTGGCAGCTCAAATCCACCAGCCACTCCTTGGGAACCCTATACAAGGCCCGTGTGAGTTGGAAACGACTTACGGCACTGAATAACAACAGATCATTTGCTATGAAGTGTTGGTCCAGCTAGTTCATCTCTCTGGATTTAGTTTAATCAAATATTAATGTACTTTATAACATTAAGATGATCAAATTAAATAATATAAAAGCTTTGTAAATGAATACCTTTCACAAACATCACTACCGTCTACAAAGCGATGATCTATGGACCCTGTAACCATGAAAGATGATTCATTCCATTATCAAGTCACTTAT
>NW_006408519.1:11800895-11818149 GCF_000296735.1 Chrysochloris asiatica
GGCCTTTCTTCCAAGGCACCGGTTGGTGGATTTGAACTGTCAACATTTTGCTTAGCAGTTTATACCACCTAGCAACTCAGTTTCCCCTAGTTAAGCCTCTGAAATACAGTGCTGAGAGTATGAGGTTTGGAGCCAGCCACTCCTGTCTCAGTCACTTTCTTATGCCAAGACACTGAGTAATTTAAAATTTTTTTGAGTTGATATCTTCACAGAACTCCCTTGCAAATCAAATGAGTTAACATGCATAAAGCATTTGCAATGTGCCAGGCACACAGCGGCACAAATGTAGGTATGAGTTATAACTCTCTAGAAAATCTGAATGGCATGTTCTGTATTAATAGCAAATGAAGATGATCCTGGGCAAAGCATTTCTGAGTGAACATTTAATTGTATGTTCTTAGTTTATAAAGAAATGCCTGCCTCTCACTTAGCATAAAATGAAACAAACTGAAATCTGTTGTCAAAGTATATAATTTATAATCATTGAATAACCATAAATCATTAGAGCTGGAAGAACCCATATAAATGATCAAAGACAATCTCTCTTCTGCATTTAAAAATAATGCCCAGAATAGTTAATTGACTTGTCCATACTATACAACAAGTGTCCTTGGATGGTACAAATGCTTAAATACTGTATTACTAATCAAAATGCTGGCAGTTCAGGTTTACCCAATAGCACCTCTGAAGTAAAAACCCTGAAGATCTGTGTCAAAAGTCATAGCCTTGAAGACTGTATGGAACACTTCTACTCTGCACACATAGAGTTGCCATGAATTGGAATCTACTCAATGGCAACTAAAAGCAATACCACCCACAATGCAACTAGGGGTAGCAAACTGAGGGCTCTGTGTGGCTCATTCTTAGAAATGTCACTCACAGCTTTCTCCTGCTGAACTTATTACTAAAGAACTTTATCTAATAAATAGAGCAAATTAGATTTTTCAAATGAGTTCACAGATTTTAAATTTTACTTATTCAAAATTAAGATATTAAAAACTAATAAAGATATATAAAATATTTTATAAACAGTAGAATAGCACTGCTCTTTATTTTCAGTTCTTAGTTTTTAATTAAATGGAGGTTAATCCAATCAGATGCATTTATTACCACTAGCAAATTTAAACTCCGATTAAATTTACATGGTACCCAATTTAAGTCCTCCCACTCTCTGCTCTTTCTGAGAGTTTAGTGTTGGGAACGAAAGCTGGCATTAAAATCGGAGCAGATGTTCCATCACTTCCTCCAATCTAGCTTGGCTTGAGCTGTTGGTATAATCATTAGTCTACTCTAACACTCAGCTTTTGGATCACTGCCTTAAAATATAATAACATTCAGACTAAGACTCTGGCTCAGAAATCTTGCTTCAACTGAAATAGTCTTTCTTGTATTTAGTTGAATGGAAATGTTAGGAGGAACCGACAGGTTGGGTAGGCATGTGGCTAACATAATTTCTCCCCTTTGTATGGGACTGACAGCGCTAACTCCACAAGGAAGTCTCTCCATCTTGTGCATATGGTTTGTTCTCTAGGTACAGGGCTGTTTTCATTTCCTTCCTTGAGTGTATAATACCTAGCTCCCAAATGGGATGGGTATTCATTGTGTGTGCTCTCTTTATTCTGAGTTTCCCAGGCAATTTTAATCAAGCAGTAAATGCTGAAATGATTTCCCACAAGTTGAAGTATGGTACTAGTTCATAGCATCTGTCTAACTTGGTGTTTTCATTCTATCTGAGCAGACTCTGAGCAGTCTCTTTTACAGTTTTCAGTTTCATTTTCCGTTGTCATTCCATTTAGCCATTTCTACGGTTTATATTTTAAAAGAGGAAGCAGCATCAGTGTCGCACAAAACCCAATAGCAAAAGCTGTGGGGCATATTCTAGAAAAACCAGAGAAAACCATATATTTTCCTTCACAAAATAAAGGCTTGTCACTTTAACGTTAGAAGGTTCGTCTGATAGTCTAGAAATCAATGAAATGATTATTCACTCAAAACTGTCATATTTTTGAGAGAAGGATGCCATTAGGAATTTTTTTTGGAATGTTCTGTCTCAGCAGGAACTAACTGCTTACCATTTTGATGTGGTGCCTTAAAACTCTTTGGGCTTCTCCTGTAGCAGGAACTCTGAGTGTGAAATGAGATCAGATTTTTAAGTTGCTGCTAAGTGAACATCATTTAGCATTTTGATTCCTCTGAAAGAGCTTATCACGTAATTGCCTTCTAATAGCTGGCAAGCGGGATGACAAGTAGGGTGAAGCATGATGAAGTTAATGAAAATTTAAGATTGTCTCAGTTTTCCACTGGCCTGGGAAAAGTCTATCAGAGTAATGACAGTTCTCACAGAAAATGACATGCCTCCTAAAATGATCAAAATAGAGGCAGGCAGAAAGCAAGACAAATCTTGGGTTCCCCACAGCACAGTTTTTTCTTAGATTCATGGTAATAGCTCCTGAAAGGCTTTTTATTTATTTTTTATGCTAAATGGTGGGTCAGACCTGATGATTTCAAAGGGAAACAGCTAGAGACTTAAGATTTCCATATCTGTCACCCCATGGCTCAATTTTTAGCCAAACAATAGGTCTGTAAGGGGAACAGTAACAGTAGGGAGGTACACACACTTTAGAATCATCAGCCATTTGAGATCAAGAGAGCAGCATTTACCCAAGGACAAAGTTCAGAAGGGTTAGGAAAAAAGGAGGAAAGAAAAGAGGACACAGGAAAGAAGTGGGCTAAGTGATGCGGCATTGTGGGAATTGCAATCAATGAGATGAAACAAAATGTGTGTGAATTGTTGAATGAGAAAATGATCTGCTCTGTGTACCTTCACCCAAATCATAATAGTTTTAAGAAAAGTTTTTTTTTTGCAGCATATTTGCTCAATAATAAGCAACAAAAAAGAAGTAGACAATTCATAAAAGATAACCTATGCAATTTTTTTTTTCACTAAAGCTATCTATTTTCCAACACTCATCTGTCAGTTTGTCAGGTGGTAGCTTGTGTATTGCTATGATATTGGAAGTTATACCACTGTGTTTGAGTAGTACAAGGGTCACTCATGGTGGCAGGTTTCCCTGGAGCTTCCAGAGTAGGAAGAAGGAGAGGCTGACTACTTCTGAATGGTTAGCCACTGAAAACCTTATGAATAGCAGTGGAACATTGTCAAATATATTGCCATAAGATGAAAGCTTTATGAGCAGCACCAAAATATTGTCAGATATAGATCCAGAAGATGAGCCCCTCAGGTTGAAGGGCACTCAAAATACTGCTGGGGAAGAACAGCCGTCTCAAAGTAGAGCAGACGTTGACGGTTCAAATGGAGTAAAGATTTTCATCTGCTGATGGGGCACAACTCAAAATGAAGAGAAATAGCTTCAATAATCCATTCATAATTGGAACAAACATGGAATGTATGAAGTATGAACCTAGGAAAATTGGAAGTTTTCACATTAAAATGCACAAAGTTCTATGTCCTAGGCATTGTGGTTGTTAAGTGCTGTTCAGTCAGCTCTGATTCATAGTAACCCTGTACAGGGATTTCAGGGAGCAGCTGGTGAATTTGAACCACTGACTTTGTGGTTCAACTCAACCTTGAGGCTGAGGGCTTATCCTATAGCATCACAACAGGCATTAGTGAGCTGAAATGGACTGGCATTGGTCATTTTGAATCAGACAATCACATGGTTTACTATGACTAGAATTACAAATTCAAGAGAAATGGTATCACATTCATTGTCAAAAAGAACATTTCAACATCTATCTTGAAGTACAATGCTGTCTGTTATAGGATAATATCCATATTCTATAAAGAGCACTAGTAAATATCACTATGATTCAAATTTAAACACCAACCATTAAAGCCAGTGATGATGAAACTGAAGAATTCTACCAACTTTTTCAGTATGAGATTGATCAAATATAAAATCAAGATGTATTGATAATTACTGGTGATTAGAATGTGAAAGCTGGAAACAAAAAGGAAGGACCAGTAGTTGGAAAATATGACCTTGGAGATAGAAATGATGCTGGAGATCATGTGATAGAAGTTTGCAAGATCAATATCTTATTTATTGCAAATACCTTTTAAGACAACATAAAAGGCAATTATACACACAGACCTCACCAAGTGGAATACATAGGAATCAAATTGTCTACATCTATGGGAAGAGATGTATTGGTTATATCAATAGGCCAAACAAGGCCAGGGACCATTGTAGAGCAGACCATCAATTGATCATATGCATGTTCAGGTTGTAGCAAAAGAAAATTAAAACAAGTCCATGAGAACCAAAATATGACTTTTAACATAGTCCACCTGAATTTAGAGATCTCAAGAATGGATTTGATGCATTAGACACTAGTGACCAAAGACCATAAAGAGTTGTGGGATGACATCAAGAACATTAGACAGGGAGAAAACAAGTACAAGATTGTTATGGATTGAAACTGACTCAAGGACACTTAACAATGGGCAAAATATTGAATGACATAGCAAGTGGCAAAAGAAGATGAATGGAATATATAAAGTCACTCTACTAAAACAATTGGTCAATGTTCAAACATTTCATGAGGTCACCTATGATTAAGAAGCAATGGTATTGAAGAAAATAGTCCAAGCTGCACTGAAGGAATTGACAAAAAGAAGGCTTCAAGAATTGACAAAACTCAAATGGAAATGTTTCAACAAACTGATGTAGTGCTGGAGGCACTGACTCATCTATGCCAAAAAACTTGGAAAACAGTCACCTCGTCAACCTATTGGAAGAGACCTGGATGTGTGCCTATTCCAAAGAGAGGAATGGACCCAATGGAATGCAGACATCATCTAACATAATTACTAATACTGCATGCAAATTTTACCGAAGATAATTTAAAAATGATTACAACAGTACATCTACATAGAACTGCCAGAAATTCAAGCTGGATTCAGAAGAGGACTTGGAACTAGGGATATCATTGCTGATGTCAGATGGATCTTGGCTGAAAGCAGAAAATGCCAGGAAGATGTTTACTTGTGTTTTATTGACTGTACAAATGCTTTTGACTGTGGGGATCATGACAAGCTATGGATATATTGTGAAGAATGGGTATTCCAGAACATTTAACTGTGTTCATGAGGAACCTATATATAGACCAAGAACCTATGATGAAATTGAAGAATTCTACCAAATTCTTTAGTCTGAAATTGACCAAACATACACTCAAGATATTTTGATGATTACTGATGATTAAAATGAGAAGGTTGGAAACAAAGAGGAAGTATCAGTCACTCAAACAGAACAAGGGGCTATTGAATGGTTTAAAATCAGGAAATGTGTGTGCTAAGGTTGTATTCTTTCACCATATTTATTCAATCTGCATGCTAAAGAAATGATTCAAGAAGCTGGATTATATGAGGAATAATGTGGAATCAAGATTGGAGGAATACTCATTTACAACTTGCAACATGCCAATGATACAACCTTGCTTTCTGGAAAAGATAAAGATCAAAGAAAATAGATTGCACCTAAATGTAAAAAAAACAAAAATCCTTACTACTGAACCAATAAAATCATAATAAATGGAGAAAAGATTAAACTTGTCAAAGACTTCATTTTGTTAATTATCCATAATCAACACTCACAGAAACAGTAGTGAATAAATCAAATGACATATTACATTTGAAAAATCTGCTGTACAGGAAGCCCTTTTTAAAGTGTTCAGTAGCAAAGCTGTCAGTTTGAGAACTAAAGTGCACCTAAACTAAGCCATGGTATTTTCAATAATATCATATGCATGCAAAAATTGGACAATGAATGAGTCAGATGGTGGAAGAATTAACGCATTCTAGTTATGGTGTAGGGAGAAGATTATTGAAAATACCATGTACTGCTAGAAGAACAAACTTCTATTGGAAGAAATACAACTAGATTGTTCTTTAAAAGCCAGAATGGTAAAACTTCATCTTTTAATACTTCAGACATGTTATCAGGTGTGACTAGTCACTGGAGAAGGACATCATGCTTGGTAAAGTGGAGGGTCAGTGAAAAAGAGAAAAACTCCCAATGAGATACATTGACTCACTGGTAGCAGCAATGGGCTTAAGTGTAGCATCAATTGTGAGGATGGCATAGGACTGACAGTGTTTGTTCTGTTGTTCATAGGATAGCTATGGTGACAGGGAACTTCCAGAGGTTCAAGCTGTATTCAGAAGAGGTCATGGAACGAAGGATATCATTGTTGACATCAGATGGACCTTGGATGAAAGCAGAGAATACCAGAAAGATGTTTACCTGTGCTTTATTGACTATGCAAAGGCTTTTGATTGTATGGATCATGACAAGCTATGGACAACATTGAGAAGAAGTATTCTGAAACACTTAATTGTGCTTATGAGGAACCTGTACATGGACCAAGAGGCAGCTGTTTTAACAGAACAAGGGTTTAACAGAACACTGAATGGTTTGAGTTAGAAAAAGGTATGTGCCAGGGTTACGTTTTTTTCACCATACTTATGGAATCTATATGCTGAGCAAATATTCTGAGAAGGTGGATTGTATGAAGAAAATTTTGGCATTAGGATTGAATGAAGACTCATTAACAACCTGCAATATGCCAATGATACAACCTTGCTTGCTGAAAGTGAAGAGGACTTAAAATACTTACTGATGAAAATTACAGACCATAGCTTTTGGTATGGATTGCATCTCAATGGAAAGAAAACAAAAATCCTCACCACTGGACCAATGAACAACATTCTTATCAATGGAAAAAAAGGTTGAAGTTGTCAAAGACTTCATTTCTTGGAGCAACCATCAATACTCATGGAAGCAGCAGCCAAGAAATCCAACAACATATTGCATTAGGAAAATCTGCTGCACAAGACCTTTTTAAAGTGTTGAAGAGCAAAGATGTCAGCTTGAGGACTAAGGTGCACCTGACTTAAGCCATGGTATTTTCAATAACCTCATATGCATGCGAAAGTTGAACAGTGAATAAGGAAGCTAGTAGAAGAATTGATGCATTTGAGTTATGGTGTTGGAGAAGAATATTGAAAGTACCATGTGTTGCCAAAAGATCAAACAGATCTGTGTTGGAAGAAGTACAGCCAGAGTGCTCCTTGGAGACCAGGATGGCCAGACTTCATCTCCCATATTTTGGACATATTGTCAGGAGAGACCCGTTACTGAAGAGAGATATCATGTTTGTTAAGGTGGAGGGTCAGAGAAAAAGAGGAAGCTACCCAGCGAGATGGATTGGCAAAGTGGCAGTATCCAAGGGCTCAAGCATGGCAACAATTGTGTGGTTGGCCCAGGATTGGGCAGTGTTTCATTCTGTTGTGCACAGGGTAACTATGAGTAGGTACTAACTCAATGGCACCTAAGAAGAAGAAGAAAAAGTACAGCAACCCCCCAGGAAGGACCTAAGGATTTGCTTTTCTGAACTAAGTAAAATAAAGATGATTGTAGTACACACTTCCATAAAGTCTTTTGAAGATCAAATGAAATAGACTGAGAACAGCAAATATAAAAACCTTAAAGTTGGATCATGCTTGGCTTGGTCAGGGAACATTAGGAGACCATTGGCAGGAGCAGAATGAAAATGGGGAGAGTGGAAATAGGTAAGTTAAGAGAGATAATGAGATGTCACATCATGCAAGGCATATTGATGAGTGTTGTTGTTGTTAGGTGATGCCAAGTCGGCACTGACTCATTATGAACACTGCCCAGCCCTTTGCCAACCTCACAATAATTGCTACCCTTGAGTCCATTGCTGCTGCCACTGTGCCACTGCATCTCATTGAGGGTCTTCTCTTGTTTGCTGACTCTCCACTTTATCAAGCATGATGTTCTTCTCCAGTGACTGGTCCCTCCTGATAATATGTCCTAAGTATGAGAGATGAATTCTGTCCATCCTGGCTTCTAAAGAGCGTTCTCATGGACTTCTTCCAACACAGATTTGTTTGTTCTTTTGGCAGTCCATGGTACTTTCAATATTCTCTTCTAATGCCATAACTCAAATGCATCTGTAGTCTTCTTTATTCGTTGTCCAACTTTCACATGCATTTGAGGTTATTTCAAATACCATGGATAAGGTCAAGCGCAACTTTGCTCCTGAATAAAGAGTTCTTATAGAGCAGGTTTGTCCAATGTAATACGTCTTAGAGTGACCAAAAGCCACTGGAGTGTTTTGAGCTGAGGACGATCTTACTTATAGTAGCAGGACTGCTCTGTTGTGTGAGTCGTTAACTGAATCAAAGCAATAGTGGAAGTCAGAAGACTAGGAAGATATCACAATTTTGGGAGAGATATTGAGGGTTTGGACTAGTGTGGAACTGTGGTGTGGTGCTGTAGAATAAGCACTGTACTGTAAGTTTGGTTTCAGGAGGTTAGTGTTGGATATATTAAGTTTGGGTTATCACAAATAGAAATGATGAGTTGGTGATTGGATGTACTAATCTTGAGTTCAGGAAAGGATGATACTTAAAGCTCTAACACTGGATGTGATCACCTAAGAGTGAATGTAGATAGACTAGACATAAGATCTGAATCCTGCTGTACCACAACGCTTACTGTAATTGGGACCTATATTATTAATAAAATGGATTATTAAGAATTGTTTCGCTAAATCTTGCAAGTAAGATGGAAAATACCCCCATCAAATATCTCCTAGAAAGGTAATTAGGGGAAAAGCTGAAAAAGTTATTAACTTTAATTTCCTGGGTCTTTGGAATTCACAGGGCTGGCAGCGCAGGTTTATTGAAAAACTGAATTTTCATGTATATCCATGGGCAATAATAACTCCCTACCAAAACCAATTATAGAAATTAGAAATAGACTAAAGCTTTTATTATTTTATTTGAAGAGGAGTATTAAACTTTGTTTTATGCTAAACAAAGAACTTGTTTGATATATATTTCATGAGCCCTGACAGGGAACATTTCATATTGAAATATATGAAAGCTCTAATCAAACATTTATGTCAGTAAGAATTCTCTTTTGTAGAGGAAAGTTAATGTGATAACAAGTGAAAAGGGCATACTACCCTAAAGATGTTAATCCATTTTGGACAAGATAGCAGGGGGAGCAACCCCAGTAATGGACAGAGGATCTGAAGTCATAATCTGGGCCATAGACATGGCTTTGACTATGTTTTTCATAAGGAGTCCCATGCCCTTTAATTCTCTAGCCAAGTCTGAGTCCATGATGTCATACCTGCTTAAAGCACAGAAGTTGTGAGTAATTTGTCTTTATATGTGAATGGGAGAAAACAATAAAGTTTAGTCTAGGTGTTTGAGTAGCTTGGAAAATGAAGCCTCACCTCTGCTAAATTTTGGCCCAGTCTTCAGATCTGAGTCTTGATGTATGTTCCCTTCTTATTCAGTCTAAGTGGTATCCTTGTATGGTATTCTAGCTACCTTCTCAAGAACTGGAGTCCTGACATCAATTTGTATATCACTTTACAGATTGGATGCGTTCCTCTGAGATTAGTGGTGGTTATGTGCCATGAAGTTGGCTCTGACTCATAGCAACCCTGTATAGGGTTTCTGAGCCCATAAATCTTTTTGGGAGGAGAAAGTCTCTTCTTTCTCCCATGGAATAGCTGGTAGTTTCAAACAGCTGACCCTGAGGTTAGCTAATCTCAGAGGATTAGACCATTCTTAGTTAGATTAGACCATTTTATAACCCTCTTGTAAATCTTATTTCTGTTCAACAACCAAGTATATAGTTATTTCCTGGTTGCTCTACTCTACCTTCCTTATTGTTCTAAACCTATGTTGTAAGTGTCAGAACCTCAAACACTGTATCTGGACCACATGGACTTCCTCTCAGGACAACATTTGATAGGAGTTTGTTCCCCAGACTTCCTCTTTTTTGCTTTAATCTTAGTATTATTTTGATTTTGCCTCCTCTTTTCTCTTAACTTTCCACTGGCATTATGTTTTTCAGGGTCTCTTATGTGTGAGGCCAACCCAATAGAAGACATTGTTGAGTCTTCATATTTATGATTTAATAATGTGGCATTAAAGGATAAGCACTTGACTGCTAACTACAAAGTCTGCAGTTCAAACCAAACAGGCTCTCCTTGGGACCCCTACACAGGGTCACTATGATTCAGAACCAACTTCAACAGCACATAATAACAAAAACACAGCAAATATATATAGTAGGCATTCAAAACATGGATATTTGGGATGAGTCGTGTTTTAATTCTATATTGAATAGGGACAGTTGGTTCAAATGCTTGGTCTATCTTTGAGTTACTGAGAACAGTTCTTTGAGCTACTGAGAACCTATTAGATCTATGATAGATATTTTTGGGCCAAGTTCACAATGTTGTATATAAGAGCTGAGAATGAGTTTAGGGACTGGAGGAAGATTTACCTAAGAATCTCAATGCATATTTATTAAGAACTTTCCAGCAATGTCCTTAGAGCTAATTACTTACTATTGGACAGTTCCATTTCCCATGGAGTTGACTTCAGCAAAACATACGAGAACAGTGCTTGCTTGGCACATTGCAAATTTTTGTTCATCTGTTGTTAAATGGGTAAGATTTTAAAATGCTATTATATTTTAGAATTTAAGTTCAAAAAAGTATAAATTACTTTTTAAAATCTATGGTAGAAAATTACTATAAAAGAATACTTTCAGTTAACATCAAGCTTTAATTTCTAGACTTGAGTGGAACACAATCATGGGTCCTTTTTTGTGGCTCAGGAATGACCTTGGTTTACTTTCACTGAAGGTACAATACGCTTCAGAATTGAATAAAGAATGAGAATACATGCACTTGTCACAATTATCAACATAACTTCCTCTTGACTTTCTTCTAATTAGAAGTGAATGATTTTTATCACACATTTTTTTCTTTCTCCAATTTAATTTTTATCTATTTAAAACTTATTTTTACTGATAAATTGAATTTTGCATAACCTTGGTTCTATTACTGACTCTGATTTGAGTACTTTTAAAATACAATTGTACTTACTCTAATGACAGCCTGTCCAAACAAATAGCTTCATAAACCACATTTGACCATCACATGATAATATTTTAAGAAAGAAACATAAAATAATTTCTTTGCACTCACTTCCTAAATTTCTCAAGGTTGTTTATTTCAAGCATAGATAGTCTTGTTATTCTGGAACATGAGAAGAATCTCTGAGAACACTGTGCGCATGGTCTCTGAGCCTTAAAGTCTTTCACATTTTAATGATGCCTGCATTTGTTTACCATTTTATGCATTTAAAAAGGCATGTTCACATGTGTTTTTCACTGCAGGCTTGTGAAGTAAAAAAGCATGAATTTTGGAGTTAGACAACCTTGGACTTGAATCCTAACTTGTCTATTTACCATTTGCATAGCCTTGAAGTTTCTTAACCTGTCTGAATTTACTCCCTCAGCTTGAAAACAGGATGATACTACCTATTTAGGATTAAATTACTCAATGCACCACTCTTAGTACGTGGTAGTGTTTCATCGTATTGTGCTAGATAGCAACCTGGGAGATACAGAAGGAGTTAGAGTAATAACTAACAAGAATAATTTACAAGGACTTTTTCTTTTTTAAATTTGAATAGAGAGGGAGTAGGAGTAAGGTGTTAGGATTAGGACTATGTTTAGGTCTAGGACTTTGTTTAGTATTACAGATAGTGTTAGGGGTAGAGGTTGGGCTAGGGCTAGGAGTAAGGCTCAGTATGGTTTTAGGGTTATAGTTAGGTTTGTTTGCTTATTTGCTTGTTTATTTACTTAAAATCTACTTGATTTCCTTCCTTTTTATGTGTAAATTCTGTAACTTCATTATTCTTTCTTTTTACTTTATGTTTGTTTTTGCAACTGGCATCTCTGTTTCTCTATTTTCAGTTTTGTAGGTTTGTTTTAAGGAGCTCTGGTAGCATAGTGGTTACGAATCAGGCTGCGAACCTTAAGGTCAGCGGTTTGAAACTACCAGCCGCTCCGTGGGAGAAAGATGAGGCTTTCTACTCCCGTAAAGATTTACACCCTCGGAAACCCTGTACAGGGTCGCTATGGGTCGGAACCGACTCAATGGCACTTAACAACAACAACAAGGTTTGTTTTACTTCTAATGCTTCTATATCTGGGTTTGTTTCTGGGTGAAATTGTCATGTATGTTAGTTTCATGTTGTTGTCTGCTGTTGTTGGTTCTCTGTCCAAAGAACTCTCTTTAATATGTTTTGTAAGTTTGGCTTTTTTTTTCCCCCACAAATTCTTTCAGTTTTTGTTTATCTGAATATGTCCTAATTTCATCATCATATTGAATGATTAATCTTGCTGGGTATATGATTTGTGGTTAGCAATTTTTCTTTCAGAGTTCTATATATTTCATCCCATTGTCTTTTGCTTTCCTGGTTTCCACTGAGAAATCAGGGTTTAGTCTTACTAGTTTTCTTTGTAAGTAACTTTTCTATATTCCTGAGTTGCTCTCAGAATTCTTGTCTTTAGTTTTGAAAAGTTTGATAATAGTATGTATGTCTTGATTGTTTTCTTTTCGGATCTATCCTACATAGAATTCATTCAATTTTTTGAGTAGATATCTTCTCATGTTCCATAATTTAGGGAAGTTTCCTTCCTACAGCTCTTGGGCAATTTGCTGTGTTTCCTTTTTTTGTCTCTTCCCATTCTGGAATTCCAATCACACATAAATTATTCCTCTTGATAGTGTCCCACATACATTTTAGGTGTTCTTTAGGTTTTTTTCTTCAAGTTGTTCCTCTAGCAGGTGAATATTGAGAGATTTGTCTTCAAGCTCAGCAATATGGCCTTCCATTGATTCAATTCTACTTCTTTGCCCTTTCAATGTATTATTTATTTCTGAAGTCTTAGTATTAATATCCTGGCTTTTTAATTACTGATTTTTCATTAATTTGTCAGTTTATGTCCTGAATTCTTCTAAAAATTTGTGTGTATTTTCCTTGATTTCATTTGTAGCTTTCTTGATCTTTCTTTCAATCTGTTTAAGGTACCTAAATATCATTCTTTTAAATTTCTCATCAAGTGCTTCTGATACCATTTCTGGTATTATATATGTTTTGATGATTTTGGCATTTGCTTGAGACACTCTATCTTATTTCTTGGTGTAAGCTAAAATTGTCTATTTTCTTGGAGACATTGAATTATCGTGTTTATATTTAATCGATGATTGTATGTTGGTGTGTTCTCAGGCACTTACCACCAGTCTCTATCATATCTGTCTACCTGCTTCCTGGTAGAGTACCTGTTTCCTGGTAGATATGATAGAGACTGGAAGTGTGAATACAGTTCTCTGTAACCTGCTTGCGTAGTGTATTTCAAGGAGGATTAACATACTTCCAAAAACTGAGGCTCTGTGGGGGGTTCCACAGGCTGCTGAACTGGTGAGGGCAAATGACAACTGCACCCCCTTTGCTGCCAACCTCCAGCCATGCCCTGTACCTGCATCAACAGGCTACTGCATCAACAGCTGATTGCAAAAGTTCATGATGTCTGGGCTGCTCCAGCGCAGCCTACGTTCTGCCTATTTATTTTTCTTTTCCCTCTTGCTGCTCCTGTTCCACTTCCTCTTCCAGTTGGCACACAGTCCACCTCTCTGTTCTATCCTCTGGAGTTCAGGGTTCCAGGATCACCATCTGTGTCTATTTCACTTGGTCTCTCATGTCTTTGTTGCAGAAGGTCTACTCAGCATGTCTGCCTACTCCACCAGCTTGCTCCAGAAACACAAGGACTTTTTATATGTGTAATAAATTAGCATTTCCTCTTTGCAGGTAGCTACAAGAAATGTTATTATTTTTATTTTACTTTTCTAAGTAAATAAAATCTTCCTTTATGTTCCTATTCACTAAGGAGGTAAAAATTAAAATTTTAGTCAAATTTTTGGTGTCCTCACTTCTAGGAGTCCTGGTATGGCGCTGTATGTAGTATAGGCACTGGACCAAAAGATCTGTTTGAGCCATATGGTTGGCAGTTCAAACTCACCAGGTGCTCCTTGGAAACCCTATGAGTGGGAACTGCGTTGATGGCACTTAACAAAAGCATTTTTTGATACCAAATTTGAGAGGAAGTTTGGGCATTTATGTGGATATAGAAAGACATATGAGGAGGGTCAGTCCTCCTTGTTCTTCTAGCTCCTTTTGCTGAAAAAGCTGCAAAAGTCCATTTTTCCTCCACCACCACCACCCACTGATGTTCCTTGCAGACTCAGAAGTTGATTTCCCAGAGATTCTGTCTGTGCCTTCTGAAGGCCTTTGCCTCTCAGTACTCTGTGTGTATCCCACAAGGTATTACCTGTCAGGGATGTTACCTGCATTTGTAGTATATCTTCAAATCTCTGGTCCCTATCCAATCAGGGCAAGCTTCTCTTTCACTGGTCTCTTTCCCTTCTCTGATCTTTATCTCTGTGTTATTCAAGCGTTTTTACCTCAAACTAAACCTGTGGGTTTTGCCCAGCATCTTTCACTTTCAAATTTCATACTCTGGACTGTGTAATTTCTGTGTACAATCCCCACAGGGGTAACCTAGAATCAGAGTACCAAATCTTGGCTAGTGTGGGGAAAGGAGAAGAGACTAATACTTTCATTTCTTTTGAGTCTCTGAGCCCTAATTCTTCTGATTGTGAAATTTGTATTTTTCATGATTGTGTAATTTTCTGTCCAGCTATTCTGATGGCTTAGAAGATTCTTTTCTTGGAGAGTCTAGTGCTGATAACTTTTTGAACTCAAAGACGAAACCTATTATCTCACAATTTTCAGTTTGATGAATTAACCAATTAGAGTTTTGTTCTCTTATTTTCCTGTTCTGCTCCTTTCATGATTTCCTTCCCTTTTGTTCCTCTTTACCACACCTTCTCTTACTCCTTTTTATTGTTATACTTCAACTTTCTTCTTTATCTTCTTCCACTGTCCCTAACCCACCCAATTCATCATTATACTTAACATCACTTGGCGCTGTGGCTGCAAAGTTGGTTTGAACTACAGGGTTGGCAGTTCAAGCCCACCAGCAGCTCCTTGGAAACCTTTTGCAGGGTCACTATTAGTCAGAACCGACTCAACTGCATTTAGCGTCAACAATTTCTTTTTAAAGGATGTTATGAGCATATATTATACATCTGTAAAGATCAAATCAAAATGAAACTATACAAACCGTAATGGACAGTTTCTGCCTCCCAGGTGGTTGTACTGAAGCACTGGTCTATTAGTGAGTAAGGTCCTCATAAATTTACACATGCTTTCTTGTTATGGCTAACTTTTCCTTCTATAATACTTATTTCACCTTTCCACTCCTCCAAGAAGTCTTTTATTGTCCACCTCCAGAAAAAACAATTTATCCTTCTCTTTGCTCTCAAGCAAGCTTTGGTAGTGGTGGTGGTGGTTCTGTGCCGTTGAGTCAGTTCTGACTCATAGAAACCCTGTATAGGGTTTCTGAGGCTGTAAATATTTATGGAAGCAGAAAGCCTCATCTTTCTCCAGCAGAACCACTGGTAGTTTTGAACTGCTGACCATGAGATTAGCAGCCTGATTTATAACCACTATGCTACCAAATCTCCTAAACCCTGGTAGCCCAATGGTTAAGTGTTTGATTGATGTGATAGTTAACTAGACTGGGTTAGGATACTCAGTGGTTTAGCAGTTGTGATGTAGCAATAACCCATGATACGATCTAATATAATGCAATCAACTCCATGATGAAAGCTGCTATGAGCAGCCAATCAACTTAAAGGAAATTTCCTTGGGGGTGTGGCCTGCTTTTCTATATTGAACACTTGAGCAAAGCTTGCTTACTTTTTCCTGGGCCTGGATCCTGCATCTGACCTCTGGTTCTTTGGACTTGAGTTAATGGTCTACTGTATTGCTTACCAATCTTGGGAGTCGTCAGTAGCTTGCCATCTTACTGGCCAACCTTGGATTCAATTGTCTTAGTAGCTAGAAGCCTGCCAATCTTGGATCCATCAGCTCCTGCAGTTACATGAATCAGAAGTCTTTAGCCTGATATCTTGCCCACCAGAGTTGCAACTTG
Source organism: Chrysochloris asiatica (assembly GCF_000296735.1). NCBI lineage: Eukaryota > Metazoa > Chordata > Mammalia > Afrosoricida > Chrysochloridae > Chrysochloris > Chrysochloris asiatica. The sequence goes on from NW_006408519.1 coordinate 11,816,885, forward strand.
CCCACCTCTACAATTGTATGACTCATTTCTTTGATAAAAACCTCTATCTATCTATCTACACATATATATGTTTGGTGAAGTCCTGGTGTGGTGCTGTACGTTAATGTGCTGGATTGTAAAGTCAGTTTGAACCACAAGGTTGGAGGTTTAAGCACAGTAACCACCTTGGAAACCCTCTAAGGGTCACTATGGGCTGGAATTGACTTGATGACACTTAACAACAACAGCATGCTTGTTGTTCTTGTTCAGTGCCATTGAGTCAATTCTGACTCATGGTGACCCTGTATAGGGCTTCAGAGGCTGTAAATCTTTAATGGAGTTATTGTTGTTATTGTTAAATGCCATCGAGTCAGTTCCAACCCATAGCGATCCTGTACAGGATTTCGTAGGATCAGTTGGTGAGTTTGAACCTTGCAGTTCAAACGGACTCTGCAGTCCTGCGCATTAGCTCACAGAATCACAAAAAAGCCTTATTTTTCTCCAAGTAGCAGTTGGTAGGCTCTAACTACTGCTTTGTGGTTAGTTGTCCAGTGCTTATCTTACAGAGACACAGGGCTCTACACACACACACACACACACATACATACATATGTGTATTGTTGTTGTTAAGTGCCTTAGAGTCAGTTCTGAGGAGTAATTGATGAGCTTCAGCCCCAGACCTTGAGGTTCAACACAGCTTTGCAGTTCAGGCACATGAATTCACATCACAACACCCTACCAGGATACACACACACTCTCTCTCTCTCTCTCTCGATATATATATAATATATTGTATATATATTGTATATGTGTGTGTACATATATATATATATTTATGTATGTATGTTTGACAAAGCATATTTCTACAGAGGTATTTGTATGTGTTGTAATTTTATTCATGTATATAGTACAGTCCTGGTGTGGCACTGCAGAATAATTGCAGGGTTGGTTTGAATCGCAAAGTCAACAGTTCAAACTCACCAGCCACTTTTTGGAAATCCTATTCAGAGTTGCTATAAATCGGGACTGACTCAACTGCCGTTAACAACCACCTTAATAGTAATCAAGGTAAATGTATGAAAGCTATGTAGCCACAACCAAACGCCTTCAGGTAATGAGTTACTGGGCTTGGGAACTTAGGACCACAGTCTCAGGGGACAGTGTCATAACATAGGACACAAAGATAGTGCTCTACTTGTCTTTGGTAGATGGTGACTGAGCTCTTAAAAGCTAGCAAGCGGCTGTCTAAGGTACAGCTATTGATCTCTTCCCATCTGAAGTAAAAA